>NC_053389.1:785424586-786057919 GCF_905171765.1 Bufo bufo | reverse complement strand
ACAGCTCCCTTCGGCTGAGGTGGTGGAGCCTTGACTGCCTGAAATCGGGTGCGTGCCACTGGGTGATGCAGTGGTTGCTGCGGCAGGCTGGACCACCACATCAGAGCCACGGTTCTCCCGGGCCACTTTATGATGATGCTGCATATGTTGACGCAGGGCCGTGGTGCCAACATTGGCACCCTGGCCACGCTTCACCTACTGCCCACTGTTTCTACAAATGGCCCTGTTCACCTTCTCCGACGGCTTAACAAAAAACTGCCACACTGAGTAGGTGATTTTACCCCCAACACTCCGCACTGACTGCTACCACCGCTGCTTCCGTGAACCCCTGCACCACTACTTTCTGGGCAGGTAGGTTCCTGTGTAGCGGGTGTTCTACCCCAGGCACATTTGGCTCCAGACCTCCCACTGCTGCCACCCTGCTGACTCCTGGCCACGCTAGTGACTTGCTGGCTCCGCCGCTGCCTCACGGGCAAGCTGCCACCCTCTTCTCCCGATGATGATGAAGCCCCTAATTCAACCGGCTCCCAAGTGCGATCAGCTACATCATCATCATCGAGTACTGTCTGCACGTCACTGATGTTCTCCTCAACGATCTCTGGGTCAGGAGCCTGACCGCTCGCAACACCAGCTCCCACGCCACTCTCCTCATCACTACTTGCCCACCTACCGGAGGAAGCGGCAGATGTCTCCTCCACATCTTGGCTGGCCAGTAGCTGCTGACTGTCTTTTAGTAGCTCGCCCTCTCTGTATAGTGGAGCTGAGCCCACAGCATATAATACTTGTCTGGCTGAGGGAACAGAAAAGGACAGAGGCAGGTTGAGGACAGGTGAGGGTGTACAGGGCCTGCTTACGGGCCATGCCAACTACGGGTTGTGTCTGACGAACCCACGACTCTTGGCTGGGGGTGTCTGATGTCACTAGGGATGAAGTGGATGACCGAGTCAACCATTCAAGAACCGCTGGGTTGCTGGTCAAGACACAACTGCTAGATGACACTGGGAGCTCAGGCCTCTCACCCTGAATCGCTCTCCTGTTTGTTACAATGTATCAGTGCAGCTAAAATGGATCAGTCTGGAGCGCAGATTGCAGGCTAGATGTCATTGTAGAAAACCCTTAGCTAGGAAATATTAATTATCTCCAGGTTCTCGGAGATCGTGGTAATAACCACCACCAAGAACAACTGTCTCTAGCAACGTGTTCCATGAGACACGGGCCAAAGTACTGCATACCCCGAGTCTGCCCACAAAGAAGACCAAGGTGGGAATGGCACCAGTGAGCTTCATGGGTCCGTGTGCTGTCTGTCGTGCACACAGATGACACATTCGGCCATCCAAATCAGACCTTGAGGCATGTTCTCTGTATCATGGTCCTGTGGCATGAGTAGAGGTTACTACACAGGGAGGGAAGGAGGGCCTATGGGCCCCAAAGCAAACTTTGGTCCTATTTTTTTCACTTTCCCTGTCTTTTCATCTGGCCCACATCAGGAGGATGACTATTTCTTTTTGCTGTGACGTACCTCTGTGGAGTTAAAGAGGACTTCTCCCCACTCCTGACATGTCTGTTTTAATAGCTTCATGCATTGCCCATGTAATAACTATTCTGGAGCATCTATTCTTATGGTTCTATGTGGTGCCATCCCTCTATTACTTCAGAAAGGGTACATAGGGGAGGTAACAATTTGGGGTATGCCCCTGCACAGACTCTCTCTATCCAATCAGTGCTGCCATTTTCAGACTGTGCAGGTACACACCCCCAACTTGTTACCTCCCCTCTGTACCCTTACTGCAGACTGCTAGCAATTTATTCATAACTTCTAGTAGAAATAATAGAGGGATGGCAAAACATAGAGCCATAAGAATAGATGCTCCAGAATAGTTATTACATGAGGAATGCATGAAGCTATTAAAACAGGCATGTCAGGAGAGATGACAGGTCCTCTAACAATTTTGGTTTTTTAATGAATCCCTTAACCCATAGGATGACAGCGCTGTACATGTACGGCGGACTGATCGGGTAGGTGCAGGATTTGCGCCCGCCCGATCAGCGGCATGGGTCCGGCAGTCACTGATAGCCGGACCCCTGCTGTATGCGCTGGCAGCGGTGAGGTATCCTGCCGGGTGCGGGGTGTCCATCGGCTCCCCGTGCTGCTGTGACGGGGACCCGATGGCATGGAAGGCAGCTGTAAGTATATTACAGTCTGTAATACACTAACAGTCAATGTATTACAATACAGAAGGGGATCAGACCCCCAAAAGTTGAAGACCCAGAGTGGGACAAAAAATAATGTGAAAAAAGAAGTTAAAAAAATAAAGTTTCACAAAAAATAATTAAAAGTGTAAAGTAAAAAAATAAAAAATAAATAAAAATAAAGGATCCTTTTCCCAAAATAAAGTAAAAAAAATAATTGTAAAATATAGGGGGAAAAAAAGAAAAGTAGACATATTAGATATCGCCGTGTCCGTAACAACCTGCCCTATAAAAATATCACATTATATGCCCCTTCAGGTGAATGCTGTAAAAAAAAAAAAAAAAAACACCTATGCCAAAACAGCCTTTTTTTTTCACCTTGCCTCACAAAAAGTTAAATACCAAGCGATCAAAAAGTCTTACGTACCCCAAAATGACACCAAAATGTCACCTCACCCCGCAAAAAATGAGCCCCCCCATAAGACAATCACTTAAAAAATAAAAACCAATGGCACCCATAAACCTATCCATCAAAATCTGTGCAAAAGCCATATGGCGCTCCTTCCGTTCCGAGTCCAGTCATGTGCCCCCAAAAGCAGTTTACGACCACATATGGGGTGTTGCCGTATTCAGGAGAAAATGGGTAACAAATTTTGGGGTGCTTTTTCTCCTGTTACCCCTTGTGAAAATGAAAAATTTGGGGCAAAAGCAACATTTTATTGGAAGAAACAAAACGTTTCATTTTTACAGCTAAGTGTTTCCAAATTCCGTAAAACGCTTGGGGGTCAAAGTGCTCAGTACCCCCTTAATATATTCTTTAAGGGGTGTAGTTTCCAAAATGGAGTTACTTTTTGAGGGTTTCCACTGTAGGGGTACGTCAGGGTAAAACCATTCTAGTGAAATCTGCTTCCAAAATCCATATGGCGCTCCATTTACTTCTGACCACTGCCACGTGCCCATAGAGCAATTTAATGTATTTCTGTAAACTGCAGAGTCAGAGTAATATATATTGAGGTTTATTTAGCAATTTAGCCCTTGCTGTGTTGCAAGAAAAAAGTGATTAACATAAAAAATCTACAAAAAAAGTGAAATTTTGAAATTTCACCTCCATTTTCCTTTAATTCTTGTGGAACACCTCAAGAGTTAACAAAGTTTGTAACATCATTTCTGAATAATTTGAGGGGTGTAGTTTCTAAAATGTGGTCATTTATGGGTGGTTTACATTAGATAAGCCCCTCAAAATCACTTTATTACTGAATTGGTGCCTAAAAATTGATTTTGGAAATTTTGTTGAAAATTTGAAAAATAGCTTCTAAACTTCTAAGCAGAAATCGGCCTGGGATTTAAGGTAAAAAGTGGCCCGGTACTGAAAGGGTTAAAGGGGTTGTCCGCTTTTTACTATCGATGACCTTTCAGAAAATAACAGATTAGAAAAAGGGAATGTGTGTCACTATCTGGTTTTAACTGACAGAAAAAAATAATAATTCTGTGACACATTCCCTTTAAGGCAAATGCATGAAAATGAAGATTACTCTTACCAGTAATTGGATTTTTCTGAACCCACGACAGCACCACGAGAGAGAGGATCCGCCCCCAAAGACAGGAAACCTGAGGTGCAAAAAGGCGGAGACTCCCCTCCAACTTCAGTATGTGTTTTCCAAGGATTCGAGGAACTCCGCCCCATATTTATTTTTATTTTTTTCGGCAACACCCATGTGTGGAAAGCAGCACCAAAAGAAAGAGGGTAGGGAAAATATGGGTGCTGTCGTGGGTTGAGGAAAATCCAATTACCGGTAAGAGTAATCGTCATTTTTCCCCTCATCCACGACAGCACCACGAGAGAGAGAACCAAGGAAATTTTTAGGGTGGGATAACAGCAGAAAGCACTTTAGAACCAAAAGACAAATCAGAAGGAGAGTTTAGCTGTAGGCGATAGTGATTGAAAAGGTAGACGGAGAAGACCAGACCGCTGCTTTGCAGATATCTTCGATAGTAACTGCAGCTTTCTCTGCCCAAGAAGTTGAGATAGCCCTAGTAGAATGTGCACGAAGGCCTTCTGGGGGCTCCCATCCTAAAGATGCATATGTTTGGGATACTGCGGACGCAATACACCTTGCCAGGGTTTTCTTAGAGGCTTGCAGAACCTTATTTTTTCCCTGAAAAAGAATGAACAACGAGGAGGATTTCCTCCAATCTTTAGTTTTAGTTAGGTATTGAATCAAACATCTCCGGACATCAAGGCAATGGAAAGCCTTTTACTTCTCAGATGTTGGAGTTTCAAAAAAGGATGGAAGGATGATCTCTTGGGATCTGTGGAACCTAGAAGCTACCTTTGGTATAAATGCCGGGTCAGGTCTAATAACTACCCTATATCATCTAGAATGGTAGTATAAGGAGCATTAATAGAAATTGTCTGGAGTTCACTAACCCTTCAAGCTGAAGTAAGGGCCACTAACAAACATAATTTAAGGGACAGAAATTTAATAGAAATCTGCTCAATAGGTTCAAAGGGATGAGTAGTAAGAGCCTCTAGAACTAAATTGAAGTCCCAAGGGGCTAACTTTGGTGATACGTTCCAAGAAGTTTTAGAGACAGATTTAAAGAAGCGGATTACCCAAGCATTAGATGCTAGTCATCAAAGAGAGTCGAAAGTGCTGAAATCTGTACTTTTAACCACTTCACATCCAGGCCATTTTACCCCTTCCTGACCAGTCCTAATTTTGCAAATCTGACATATCTCACTTTATGTGGTAATAACTTTGGAACGCTTTTACTTATCCAAGCCATTCAGAGATTGTTTTCTCGTGACACATTGTACTTCATGATAGTCATAAATTTGAGTCAATATATTTCACCTTTATTTATGAAAAAATCCCAAATTTACGAAAAAATGTAAAAAATTAGCAATTTTCAAAATTTAAATTTCTCTGCTTTTAAAACAGAAAGTGATACCTCATAAAATATTTATTACTTAACATTCCCCATATGTCTACTTTATATTGGCATCATTTTGAAAATGTCATTTTATTTTTTTAAGACGTTAGAAGGCTTAGAATTTTAGAAGCAAGAAAATTTCCAAAACCCACTTTTTAAGGACCAGTTCAGGTCTGAAGTCACTTTGTGGGGCTTACATAGTGGATACCCCCATAAATGACCCCACTGTAGAAACTACACCCCTCAAGTTACTTAAAACTGATTTTAAAAACTTTGCTAACCCTTTAGGCGTTTTACAAGAATTAAAAGGAAAATGGAGAGGACATTTTTAAATTTAACTTTTTTGGCAGATTTTCCATTTTAATCCATTTTTTTATTTAACACATCGAGGGTTAACAGCCAAACAAAACTCAATATTTATTATCCTGATTCTGCGGTTTACAGAAACACCCCACATGTGGTCATAAACTGCTGTATGGGCACACGGCAGCGCGCAGAAGAAAAGGAGCGCCACATGGTTTTTGGGAGGCAGATTTTGCTGAACTGGTTTTTAGATGCCATGTCCCATTTGAAGCCCCCCTGATGCACCCTTACAGTAGAAACTCCCAAAAAGTGACCCCATTTTGGAAACTAGGGGATAAGGTGCCAGTTTTATTGGTACTATTTTTGGGTACATATGATTTTTGATCATTCATTATAGCACTTTATATGGCAAGGTGACCAAAAAAATTGGTTGTTTTAGCACAGTTTTTATTTATTTGATTTTACAGCATTCACCTGAAGGGTTAGGTCATGTGACATTTTTAGAGAGCAGATCGTTACGGACGTGGCGATACCTAATATGTTTACTTTTTTTATTTATTTCACTTTAACACAATAATAGCTTTTTTGAAACAAAAAAATTATGTTTTAATGTGTCCATGTTCTGAGAGCTATAGTTTTCTTATTTTTTTAGCGATTTTCTTATGTAGGGGCTCATGTTTTGCCGAATGATGTGATGGTTTTATTGGTACCATTTTGTGGGACATACGCCTCTTTGATCACTTGGTGTTGCACTTTTTGTGATGTAAGGTGACAAAAATACCTTTTTTTTTTTACAGTTTTTATTTTAATTTTTTTTATGGTGTTTATCGGACTGGGTGGATCATGTGATATATTTATAGAGCCGACCGTCATGGACGCGGCAATACAAAATATGTCTATTTTATTTTATTTTTAACTTTTTTTTTATTCCTTACTTACTTTTTTTTTTTTTTTACATGTAAAACCTTTTTTTTATTTTAACACTATTTTTATTTTTTACACTCTTCGTCCCCCATAAGGTCATACAAGACCTCTGGGGGACATTTAACGTTTTTTTCAGTGATCATCAATTGTGACATCTGAATATTTAGTCCCTTCATATAAGTGGGACCCCTGGATACATCCTACACTGCTCAAAAAAATAAAGGGAACACTTAAACAACACAATGTAACTCCAAGTCAATCACACTTCTGTGAAATCAAACTGTCCACTTAGGAAGCAACACTGAGTGACAATCAATTTCACATGCTGTTGTGCAAATGGGATAGACAACAGGTGGAAATTATAGGCAATCAGCAAGACACCCCCAATAAAGGAGTGGTTCTGCAGGTGGTGACCACAGACCACTTCTCAGTTCCTATGCTTCCTGGCTGATGTTTTGGTCACTTTTGAATGCTGGCGGTGCTTTCACTCTAGTGGTAGCATGAGACGGAGTCTACAATCCACACAAGTGGCTCAGGTAGTGCAGCTTATCCAGGATGGCACATCAATGCGAGCTGTGGCAAGAAGGTTTGCGGTGTCTGTCAGCATAGTGTCCAGAGCATGGAGGCGCTACCAGGAGACAGGCCAGTACATCAGGAGACGTGGAGGAGGCCGTAGGAGGGCAACAACCCAGCAGCAGGACCGCTACCTCCGCCTTTGTGCAAGGAGGAACAGGAGGAGCACTGCCAGAGCCCTGCAAAATGACCTCCAGCAGGCCACAAATGTGCATGTGTCTGCTCAAACGGTCAGAAACAGACTCCATGAGGACCCGACGTCCACAGGTGGGGGTTGTGCTTACAGCCCAACACCGTGCAGGACGTTAGGCATTTGCCAGAGAACACCAAGATTGGCAAATTCGCCACTGGCGCCCTGTGCTTTTCACAGATGAAAGCAGGTTCACACTGAGCACATGTGACAGACGTGACAGAGTCTGGAGACGCCATGGAGAACGTTCTGCTGCCTGCAACATCCTCCAGCATGACCGGTTTGGCATTGGGTCAGTAATGGTGTGGGGTGGTATTTCTTTGGAGGGCCGCACAGCCCTCCATGTGCTCGCCAGAGGTAGCCTGACTGCCATTAGGTACCGAGATGAGATCCTCAGACCCCTTGTGAGACCATATGGTGGTGCGGTTAGCCCTGGGTTCCTCCTAATGTAAGACAATGCTAGACCTCATGTGGCTGGAGTGTGTCAGCAGTTCCTGCAAGACAAAGGTATTGATGCTATGGACTGGCCCGCCCGTTCCCCAGACCTGAATCCAATTGAGCACATCTGGGACATCATGTCTCGCTCTATCCACCAACGTCACGTTGCACCACAGACTATCCAGGAGTTGGCAGATGCTTTAGTCCAGGTCTGGGAGGAGATCCCTCAGGAGACCATCCGCCACCTCATCAGGAGCATGCACAGGCGTTGTAGGGAGGTCATACAGGCACGTGGAGGCCACACACACTACTGAGCCTCATTTTGACTTGTTTTAAGGACATTACATCAAAGTTGGATCAGCCTGTAGTGTGTTTTTCCACTTTAATTTTAAGTGTGACTCCAAATCCAGACCTCCATGGGTTGAAAAATTTGATTTCCATTTTTTTATTTTTGTGTGATTTTGTTGTCAGCACATTCAACTATGTAAAGAACAAAGTATTTCAGAAGACTATTTAATTAACTCAGATCTAGGATGTGTTATTTTTGTGTTCCCTTTATTTTTTTGAGCAGTGTATTATTGTACATCCGCTATAATTATATGAGCTGGTGCCATAGGCGAATAATTATCTATTTCAGAAGCCTGTGATTAAGAATAATTTTTGTACCCGGCATTGGGTGATCTATCAAATTTTTATCCAAGACCTATATGTTTACTGTGTGTGTTTATCTGTTTCTTTACCCATTATCTCTCCTCTGATGAACCTTTTCTAGGGGAAACGCGTTGGGAGGTCTTAGGGTCTTTCTAGGGAGAGTTAGGGCAGGTACGGGACCACAGGCCATCCACCATCCTGTGGGTTGAGGTGATAGTGAGGGTTCCCATAGGGATAGTGGGGTCCTTTGCGTTTGTCCTCTCCTTCACTCTGTCCTTTCTCCCATATTTCTCTATATATGTTTGTTTGTATCGTAGTTTGTCCTTAGTGGGTGGATCATTGACTATTTAAAAATAATATTAAAAGTTTTGTTTTATTCGTGCTTACTGTGATATGGTTTCTTCTACTGCATGAATTCACAATTAAAAATATGCATATCCTCAGTGAGGTTAAAAAGTGGCATTTAACTTCACTTTTTTCCCCCCCTCACTATTGATTTCTCCTGTAACTGGAGCTGACATAGTAGCCCCAGTTACAGGGGAAATACACCCCCCAGAGAGGCTGTACAGCACTATACAGCCTCAGTGCAGGGCTGATCGAGGTCTGTGAGAGACCCGACAGCTCCTGCACTCACCCGGCTCCGGCAGTCACATCACCGCTGGGCCGGAACAGGAAGCGCATAGCTCTTCCTGCTCTGTATACATAGCGCTCGGTGAGCGCTGTGTATACAGCGATCTAGAAGGCAGGGACACCTAGGAACTGTCCCTGCCTTCTCTAAGGGTTGCCCTGCTGTCACTGACAGCAGGCAACTCGATCTGCAGCTGAACGATTAGCGTGCAGCTGCGATCTCTGAATGGACGTTCAGAAGCGTCCATTCAGAGATAGAGAACCACCTCCCGGACGTTTTTAGTCAACGGGCGGACAGGAGGTGTTTAAGGTATTAGGAGATAATCCAATCTCCAATCCCTTCTGAAGAAACT
This sequence comes from Bufo bufo, assembly GCF_905171765.1. Taxonomy (NCBI): domain Eukaryota; kingdom Metazoa; phylum Chordata; class Amphibia; order Anura; family Bufonidae; genus Bufo; species Bufo bufo. The sequence goes on along the minus strand of NC_053389.1, from coordinate 786,048,736 downwards.
CAAGACGGACATGGAAGATCCTAGAATTGTAGCCCTGCAAAGGACAAAAATCTCTTCCAAGTTCTAGAATATATGGAAATAGTGACTTTCTTTCTACTTTTTAAAAGGGTATTTCTCAAATCATTAGAAAAACCTCTTTTAGCTAAAAGCTGCCTCTCAAGTTCCACGCCGTCAGGTGAAGACTGTCTACCTGAGGATGAACCACTAGTCCCTGTGAAAGAAGGATCCGGGTTGCAGGGAGAACCCATGGATCAGTCACAGACATTTTTCTCAACCATGTGAACCATTGTCACTTGGGCCAAAAAGGGGCTATGAGTATTATTCTTGCCCGATCTTCCCTTATCTTCTTTAGAACCCGTGGGATCAGAGGCAAGGGGGTAGAAAAGCATATGCTAGTGGAAAATCCCACCTGTGGAGATAGGCATCTAGACCACAAAGGGATCCCTCCTGAGACAGGGAAAACATTTTTTATACTTTTCTGTTCTGTGCTGAAGCAAAAAGATCTACGCATGGAATCCCCCAGCTGTCTACTATCTGTCCAAATATTTTTGGATCTAGGCTTCATTCCCCTTGTGAAATTATGTGACGGCTCAAAAAATCTGCATGTATATTGTCCTTTCCTTTTATGCAAACTGCTGAAATTGATTTGCAATTTTTTTCTACTATCTGAATAATGGAACTTAGCATTGACATCAGGCTCTAGCTTCTGGTCCCCCCTTGCCTGTTTATATATGACACCACTGTTCTGTTGTCTGACATAATCCTCAAGTCTTTTCCTATAACTAGCACACTTTACTACCATCAATTCTTTCATATTGGAGGAGGCCAGCCTCAAACTCTTTTTCCATAGCCCCTGGAATGATAAATCCTGAATGTGGGCACCCCAGCCCCAAGGGCTTGCATCTGTCGTCAAGCAAACCAAGTTGTTCCTTATCCATGGGAGTCCCTTTATTAAATTATCCACATTTATCCACCATCTTAGATTCAGTAGGGTCTGGGCTGAGATCTCTATTTTTAATTCTAAGGGTTGTCTCCCATTTTGCCAGGCTGTCAATATCTCACACTGTAGATCTCTTGAGTGGAATTGGGCCCACATGACCGCTGGAATGCATGAAGTCAGGCTTCCCAGGATTGACATACCTTTTCTTAAGGAGATTTTTGGACGGTTGATCAACATTCGTATCCTCTTCCTTATGATCCCAATCTTGCAAAAAACACCTCTGCGTCCTGTAATCTAGGATTAGACCTAAGAACTGTTGGCACTGAAGAGGGTATGGTCTTGACTTCTCCCTGTTTAAAATCCATCACAACTCGTCCAAGACCTGGATCACTCCCTGTACTGCTCTGCTGCATGCATCCCTGTTTTCCACCACAACCAGAAAATCATCCAGGTATGGGAAAAATAATAATATGTCCTTCTCCCGAATGTGGGCCGACATTTCCGCCACTACCTTGGTAAACACCTTGGGTGCAATTGATAAACCAAAGGGAAGAGCCTGGAACTGAAAATGATTGATGACTCCTGCTATCTCCACCGCTACTCTCAAGTACTTTTGATGTTCCTGATGGATAGGAATGTGAAAGTAAGCTTCTTTTAAGTCGAGTACTGCCATAAGAAACTCTGGAAACAGCAGATTTATTACTGACTTTATAGTCTCCATTCTGAACTTCTTTAATATAAGGAATCGGTTTAAATTTTTTAAATTTATAATTAGGGATGTCCCGATACCATTTTTTTAAGACTGAGTACGAGTACCGATACTTTTATTTAAGTACTCACCGATACCAATTACCGATACTAATTTTAACAATAAAATACACACACATGTATTTTCTGACCACTGACCAACCAAAAGGCCCAAAAACAGAACTATAACATTCCAAGGAGACGTTATACTGTATGGGGGCAGCCACAAGGAGACGTTATACTGTATGGGGCAGCCACAAGGAGACGTTATACTGTATGGGGGCAGCCACAAGGAGACGTTATACTGTATGGGGGCAGCCACAAGGAGACGTTATACTGTATGGGGCAGCCACAAGGAGACGTTATACTGTATGGGGGCAGCCACAAGGAGACGTTATACTGTATGGGGGCAGCCACAAGGAGACGTTATACTGTATGGGGCAGCCACAAGGAGACGTTATACTGTATGGGGGCAGCCACAAGGAGACGTTATACTGTATGGGGGCAGCCACAAGGAGACATTATACTGTATGGGGGCAGCCACAAGGAGACGTTATACTGTATGGGGGCAGCCACAAGGAGACGTTATACTGTATGGGGGCAGCCACAAGGAGACGTTATACTGTATGGGGCAGCCACAAGGAGCCGTTATACTGTATGGGGGCAGCCACAAGGAGACGTTATACTGTATGGGGGCAGCCACAAGGAGACGTTATACTGTATGGTGACAGCCACAAGGAGACGTTATACTGTATGGGGGCAGCCACAAGGAGACGTTATACTGTATGGGGGAAGCCACAAGGAGACGTTATACTGTATGGGGGCAGCCACAAGGAGACGTTATACTGTATGGGGGCAGCCACAAGGAGACGTTATACTGTACGGGGGCAGCCACAAGGAGACGTTATACTGTATGGGGTAGCCACAAGGAGACGTTATACTGTACAGGGGCATCCACAAGGAGACCTTATACTGTACGGGGGCAGCCACAAGGAGACCTTATACTGTACGGGGGCAGCCACAAGGAGACCTTATACTGTACGGGGGCAGCCACAAGGAGACCTTATACTGTACGGGGGCCACAAGGAGACCTTATACTGTACGGGGGCAGCCACAAGGAGACGTTATACTGTATGGGGGCAGCCACAAGGAGACCTTATACTGTACAGGGGCAGCCACAAGGAGACCTTATACTGTACGGGGGCAGCCACAAGGAGACATTATACTGTATGGGGGCAGCTACAAGGAGACGTTATACTGTATGGGGGCAGCTACAAGGAGACGTTATATTGTATGGGGGAAGCCACAAGGAGACGTTATACTGTATGGGGGCAGCCACAAGGAGACGTTATACTGTATGGGGGCAGCCACAAGGAGACGTTACACTGTATGGGGCCGCCACAAGGAGACGTTACACTGTATGGGGCCGCCACAAGGAGACGTTATACTGTATGGGGCCGCCACAAGGAGACGTTATACTGTATGGGGGCAGCCACAAGGAGACATTATACTGTATGGGGTAGCCACAAGGAGACGTTATACTGTATGGGGGCAGCCACAAGGAGACGTTATACTGTATGGGGGCAGCCACAAGGAGACGTTATACTGTATGGGGGCAGCCACAAGGAGACGTTACACTGTATGGGGGCAGCCACAAGGAGACGTTACACTGTATGGGGCCGCCACAAGGAGACGTTACACTGTATGGGGCCGCCACAAGGAGACGTTATACTGTATGGGGCCGCCACAAGGAGACGTTACACTGTATGGGGCCGCCACAAGGAGACGTTATACTGTATGGGGCCGCCACAAGGAGACGTTATACTGTATGGGGGCAGCCACAAGGAGATGTTATACTGTATGGGGGCAGCCACAAGGAGACGTTATACTGTATGGGGGCAGCCACAAGGAGACGTTATACTGTATGGGGGCAGCCACAAGGAGACATTATACTGAATGGGGCCAGCCACAAGGAGACATTATACTGTATGGGGCAGCCACAAGGAGACGTTATACTGTATGGGGCAGCCACAAGGAGACATTATACTGAATGGGGCCAGCCACAAGGAGACATTATACTGTATGGGGTAGCCACAAGGAGACGTTATACTGTATGGGGGCGGCCACAAGGAGACGTTATACTGTATGGGGCAGCCACAAGGAGACGTTATACTGTATGGGGGCAGCCACAAGGAGACCTTATACTGTATGGGGGCAGCCACAAGGAGACCTTATACTGTACGGGGGCAGCCATAAGGAGACGTTATACTGTATGGGGGCAGCCACAAGGAGACCTTATACTGTATGGGGCAGCCACAAGGAGACATTATACTGAATGGGGCCAGCCACAAGGAGACGTTATACTGTATGGGGTAGCCACAAGGAGACGTTATACTGTATGGGGCAGCCACAAGGAGACGTTATACTGTATGGAGGCAGCCACAAAGAGACGTTATACTGTATGGGGCAGCCACAAGGAGACCTTATACTGTACGGGGGCAGCCACAAGGAGACGTTATACTGTATGGGGGCAGCCACAAGGAGACCTTATACTGTACGGGGGCAGCCACAAGGAGACCTTATACTGTACGGGGGCAGCCACAAGGAGACCTTATACTGTATGGGGGGCAGCCACAAGGAGACCTTATACTGTACGGGGGCAGCCATAAGGAGACGTTATACTGTATGGGGGCAGCCACAAGGAGACCTTATACTGTATGGGGCAGCCACAAGGAGACATTATACTGAATGGGGCCAGCCACAAGGAGACGTTATACTGTATGGGGTAGCCACAAGGAGACGTTATACTGTATGGGGCAGCCACAAGGAGACGTTATACTGTATGGGGGCAGCCACAAGGAGACCTTATACTGTACGGGGGCAGCCACAAGGAGACCTTATACTGTACGGGGGCAGCCACAAGGAGACCTTATACTGTATGGGGGGCAGCCACAAGGAGACCTTATACTGTACGGGGGCAGCCACAAGGAGACCTTATACTGTACGGGGGCCACAAGGAGACGTCATACTGTATGGGGGGCAGCCACAAGGAGACCTTATACTGTACGGGGGCAGCCACAAGGAGACCTTATACTGTACGGGGGCCACAAGGAGACGTCATACTGTATGGGGGCAGCTACAAGGAGACGTTATACTGTATGGGGGCAGCTACAAGGAGACGTTATACTGTATGGGGGGCAGCCACAAGGAGACGTTATACTGTATGGGGGGCAGCCACAAGGAGACGTTACACTGTATGGGGCGGCCACAAGGAGACGTTATACTGTATGGGGCAGCCACAAGGAGTCGGCTCTCAAGTGAACCGAAGGTCAGGAGGGACTCGCTCCTGGCAAACACAGCTCTGCTGCAGTGAATGCAGTGGAGCAGACTGTGATGTAATGACAATGTATAGTTATTGCAGGGACTCAGAGAATCGTCTGAGAGTTTTAGTTAAAAGAATCGAATGAGTCAGAGACTGTGTCACCGAGTCCCTGCCAGGCTTCCTGCTCTGCTACATGCACCCTGTACACACACAGCTCCACTACATGCTATGCTAATAATGCCCACCCTTCCCCCCGGACGGACTTACAGGGAGCCGCAGAGCAGGAAGCCTGGCAGGGACTCAGTGACACAGTCTCTGACTCATTCGATTCTTTTAACTAATAGACTCAGACGACTCTCCCTGTCATGTGAGTCAGTGCTGGTTGCCTGATTGGTTGGAGGGCGGGGAGGGGCGGGGCTAGCCTCCACTGTAGGCTCCTATTACACTGCCTGCTGCTGCCTCTGAAGCTGTATCAGCTGTGCGAGATGCAGGGGCAGGCCGCGGACGGACACTGACACATAGAAGCGGCGCACAGGTATCGGCAGTGGTATCGGGGACATTTGCACGAGTACATGTACGGGACATCCCTATTTATAATAGTCCTGAAGGAACCATCTGGTTTTTTTTTTTGACAAGGAGAGTAGAAGCCCTCTCCTTTCTGAGCTCTTGGTACTGGTACTAAAACCCTTTTTTTCTATTAAGGCTAGAACCTCTGATATAATTGCTTTTCCTTCTATCTGTGATGAGCTTATTACCATGAACCTTGGTGGAGGTAGGCATCGGAACTCCAGTTTCAGGCCCAGACACAATGTATTCAAGATCCAGGGACTCCTGGAAATTAGTGTCCATGAAGGAAGAAAACTTTTTAGCCTCCCTCCCACATGACATCTGGCGTCTTGCCGACTAGGTTATTTGTCCTCTCTAGAAAATCTAAAGAAGCCCTTTCCCCCTCTTTTTGGGATTTAAGTCCTTATCTCCTTTTCTATTATTACGAAAGGACCGAAATGGGCGACTGAATCTTCCTCTTGATGAGAAGAAAGTTTGCACTGGAAACTACTTTTTTGTCTGCCGCTTTTTCTAATAATTCATCCAAGGCTGACCCAAACAAGTATTCCCCTTCACAAGGCACTGCGCAAAGTCTCTCTTTTTACTGAATATCTCTGTTGCAGTTCTTCAACCATAATGCTCTGCGTGCAGAATTAGTTAGGCCAGAAGAACGCGCTGCTAACTTTATTGTATCAGCTGATGCTTCTGCCAGGAAATCCACAGCCTTTTTAATAGTTGGGAAACCTGCCAACATATCCTCCCTGGGACACTTATTTTTTAACTGGTCCTCTAGTTCTGATAACCATACTATTAGGGATCTAGCAGTGCAGGTTGCTGCAATGGAGGGCCTAAAGGAAGAGGTTGAAGCTTCCCAAGCCCCCTTTAAAAAACCTTCCGCTTTTTTATCCAAAGGGTCTTTTAATGATCCCATATCCTCAAATGACAAGGATGATTTTTTTTCGCTACTTTCGATATGGCCACATCTATTCTGGGAGCTTTATTCCAAGTAGCCGCTACCTCTTCAGAAAAAGGGTACTTTCCTTTAAAAAAAATTGAGATGTAAACCCTTTTGTTAGGCCTCCGCCATTCTTCTTTAATCAATGCCTATACATTTTTGTGAACAGGGAAAGATCTGGTATGTTTAGTCTCAAGACTGCCAAACATAATATCCTGTACTGACTTAGTTTCCTTGGCCTCTTCAATCCCCATAGTAGATTTAACAGCTTTAAAGGGATTCTGTCACCACATTTTACCCCCTACAGTAAAACATAGCTACTTGTAGGTCTCCCTGAGCTGTATTAAATGATGCCCTTATTAACTAATAGTCTTGATTTATTTCTTTATAAAATCAATTTTAGTGATATGCTAATGACTTACATAAGGTGCCCAAGGGGATGTCCTTTCCTAACATATATATACAGTGCTGCCCATAATTATTCATACCCCTGGCAAATTTTGACTTAGTTACTTTTATTCAACCAGCAAGTAATTTTTTCATGGGAAATGACATCGGTGTCTCCAAAAAGATAATAAGACGATGTACAAGAGGCATTATTTGGGGGGGGAGAAATCTCAGCTTTTATTTACATTTGAGCAAAAAGTGTCCAGTCCAAAATTATTCATACCCTTCTCAAACTGTCACAGTCTGTGGGAAAATCAAAAGTTCTATACCATTCCAAATAGTCCAAGCTGTTCTTCCCGATCAAGGACCGTGGGGAGAGAAAAAACGGAGTGAGAGGATGTCCCGGCTTTCACAGAAGCCCAGGAAGGACCTCCAGGTCCTACAATAGATCCTGGACGATGCAGCCTTACTGGCCTGACTCAGTGCGGATGACGTCCACCGAAAAACCTTCTCCAGAATGGCGGTTTCAATAGCCACGCCGTTAAATGAAAAGACCTGAAATGCTGATGTAAGACCGGACCCTGAGAAAGAAGGTCGTCTCTGAGTGGCAGTGACCAAGGGACGTCTCCAGAAGGAGAACGAGGTCAGCGTACCATGCGTGACAGGGCCAATCCGGAGCGATTAGGATTGTCGGAACGCCCTCCATCCTGATCTTCCATAGAACCCTGGGGTAGGAGGGGGAGGGGAGAAAACCTGTAAGGAGGAAGAACTCCTGTGAAGGAGATATCATGGCGTCCACGCCGCATGCTTCCGGATCTCTTGCCTGGGAGAGAAAGGTGGGAAACTTTTGTGTAGATACAGTTAGCACACCCGGGACCAACAGAAGGAATCCCTGTAGAGGAGGGATGTTTTGAGCGCCCCAGCCCACCAGACGGGACCGGAGTGCCACAAAACGAATACCCCGTGCAAATGCAGAGAGAGAAAGGTAGTAACGTAGGAGCTACCAAGGCTTGCAGGGTGGCTATGAACCATGAGCCAGAGGAGGAAAAAGACAGGAGAAGAACAGGCTAGGTCTAAAGCCCATTCTCCATCTGAGACCGGCGCTATACAGAAGTAGAAAATAAAATAAAAACAGGCACTCACCAACTGGTATGTCTATAGTAGATTATTTAATAATAATAGTAATAAAATCCCATAAGATAAATATGGATATAAAACACAATATGTCATAAAACAATGTGCACTGGGATCGGTGGTCTGGGTGCAGATAGCTGACACATAAAATATATTGCTGGATAACGATATACTTCAGACAAGTAAAATAAAACTGTGCATATATAAGTGTGAAAATAGATAATAGATAGTAGATATTCTGTGAACAAAATATAAATGTCCTGTGAAATAATATCCTGTGAAGAAATGTTATAATTGAATATTTCAGTGAAGAATTCTGTGAAAAAAAACTTGCAGAGGTTTAATATCTTCTTATAGGGATGTTGTATCCATACAATATAGCGCTAATGTGGTAATAAATTTGATTTTCTTGCAAAGGAGCTGTGTCCAATAACATATGACGCGGCTGTGGCAGAACAACCAGCTTGCAGAGTCCACACTCAGGGTTCAGTAAGGCATGTATTAAAGGGTTTCTATCACTTCGTGTCACCTATTTAGCTTTCAGACACTAGCGATCCGCTAGTGTCTGCTTTATCTAACCATCCTAATATAAGAGCTTATTGTCCTGCCGTTTAGCTAAAAAAATAACTTATATAGATATGCAAATGAGCCTCTAGGTGCTATGGGGGCGTGATTAGCACCTAGAGGCTCCGTCTACCTTAACAAACTGCCACCGCCCAGCGCGTCCCTCCAGCCCGCCCATCTCCTCCGGAATGCGATGCTCCTCGTATTCGGCGCATGCGCAGTGAATGTCTGATCGCTTCCCTGCTCAGACATCTCCACTGCGCCTGTTCCTCGGAGCACTATGACGTCATCGGCGCAGGCGCAGTGGAGATGTCTGAGCAGGGAAGCGATCAGACATTCACTGCGCATGCGCCGAATACGAGGAGCATCGCATTCCGGAGGAGATGGGCGGGCTGAAGGGACGTGCTGGGCGGCAGCAGTTTGTTAAGGTAGACGGAGCCTCTAGGTGCTAGATATATGACATTGCAGGTCTTATACAGTCTTTTGCATATAAAGCATATAAGTATCCCCCCTGTCCACCTTATAAAGAGCGAAATATAAAGTTTTATAACCTGCTTGTCCGGTCACCAATCTGCCCAAGGGGCGGCGTTTCATGTGAAAATGCGCCCAGCCAGCGGCTCCCAACTGCCGTTCTGAAGCCCCGCCCAGCTCATCAATATTCACTTCGCTGGGCGGCGGCTAGAACTCTCCCCAGTCCCGATCCTGCGCCTGGGCAAATCAATATATTTTATGTGTCAGCTATCTGCACCCAGACCACCGATCCCAGTGCACATTGTTTTATGACATATTGTGTTTTATATCCATATTTATCTTATGGGATTTTATTACTATTATTATTAAATAATCTACTATAGACATACCAGTTGGTGAGTGCCTGTTTTTATTTTCTTTTCTTCTCATTTGTTACATTTGTTACATTGGATGAATAGGTGAATCATCCAAAAACAGAGCACCTTAACCATATTAGCAGATACGGGTGAGCCAAGATATAAGTATACTCAGCTATACAGAAGTAGCCATGGATTAAGAGGCTGTTCAAAAAAACGCCGCCTGATATGGAAGCCAGGCAAGGGAAGTCACACTGTATTGCTAGCCCCATACCCCAGCAGAGGAGGGGGCCACCCGCAGAGGCCACCGAATTCAGTGCTAGAAGAGTCCACCACCTGAAGAATGAGCTGCAGAAGAACCGAAGTATGTAGTGGTAACACAAATACCACTCTCACAGTAGTAGCCAGCGCTTGCCCGTGAGCGCAAAACTGAGGGGGAAGCCTGAGACTATCCGTAGAAGCCACGTACCATACTGCCCCAGTTAAGTAGAGCTAACTTAAAAACTCTACCTGGAAGGGCGCAGAACTGGCGCAACTGCCAAAGTTAGCGCCAGGGTAGGGCCCCTAACTGAGTGGGATGTCCCACTGCAGCGACTACGAACTCAAGCATTAGCGAAAAAGCTGCACCCGTGGAGAGTGCCATCACAACCACTTTCCCAGAGAAGGAGGAGTGGTGGATAGAGAATAGAGAGTCAGTGAAACACTTGACTCGCTGGAACGTACTCACCAAATATGTGCAATGGTGTACGCAATACGCATTGATGCGGACAATATCATGACCCACAGGAATGGTGGAGGCCCATGGAGATAGGGGGTCTCTGGGACACATAAGTGATGCTAGGCAACCCCCTGAAAAGACAGAGGATGAGCATGTCCAAAACCTGCGCAAAAAGAAGGAAGGAATAGCCACCGTATCCACTGGCGGCACCCGTATACCACTAGAGTAAGAGTACCAACTGTTGCCGCGCCCCCTTGTGAAAGCGAAGGCCCCAAGAGCCGTGGCATAGTTGAATTGCAGCATCCCAAGAGGTTTAGTTATTCCCCGCTAGTGGATCAATTGCGGAAGGAGTTAATGCAACAGGAAGCACGGTGAAGTGCAACACTCCGCCTATGGAAAGGGATAGCGCAACAGTCGGGACTGCATGCAATGGTAGTGCAATTACTCTACCTATGGAAAGTGGAATGCATACGGCAAGTACTTATGTCTTTCTGTGTCACCATCAGTTAACCCTTGAGGGCACCAGGGGAGAACTATGCCAAGAGGGAGGGAGGGGGAAGAGGTTAATACTTACCTAGTCCCGTGTACTCACCTTATCTTCTGTCCTGCCGCCATCTTCACCCTTCCTCTTCTCCAGCAGGGTCACCTCTTCGGTTACTGGCACCGTAGTGGCAGGACACTGGAAGAGGGACTTGGATAGGTGACCCTTCCGCTGGCGGGATGCAGGGGAGCGAGGCCGGCCTGGTCCACCTTGTCTCCTATTGACACTAGAAAAAACTGTAGCTCTCTCTCTCTCCAGGCTGCAGGGGGTATAGCTGTCAGGGGAGGAGTTAACAGCTTTTACTAGTGTCAACGCCTCCTAGAGGACATAGCTATACCCACGGTTCCTGTGTCCCCCCAATGAATATGGGCGAGAAATATTTGCTTTAGTTCTTATTTTTGATATAATGTCCATATTATAATATAGGCGATCCAAGGCGGCTTCAACAAACCCCGGGCTGGCTACTAATATACGTATGGCGGTTATAGACCACATCACAGGTAATTTCTATGACGCAGGATGACATAGAACATGAAATGATGGGACCCATAACGTTTTATGTGGCTGCTCAGTTCAAAAAAACATTAAAGGGCTTCTGTCACCCCACTAAAGTCATATTTTTTTTTTTGGCTAGTTAAATTACTTATATTGCGATATATGAAAATATAATGGTCTTACTTACTTTGATCCAGCAGTTTCTTCTAAAAACGAAGTTTTATAATATGTAAATTCGGTCTCTACCAGCAAGTAGGGCGGCTACTTGCTGGCAGCAGCTGCAGAAAACCGCCCCCTCGTCGTGTTGATTGACAGGGCCAGCCGGCATCTTCTCCTCCGGCCAGCCCTGTCGGCATTTCAAAAATCGCGCGCCTGTGTTCATTCGGCGCAGGCGCTCTGAGATGAGGAGGCTCGCCTCCTCAGCACTCCCTCAGTGCGCCTGCGCCGATGACATCACCGAAATAGAAGACGTCATCGGTGCAGGCGCACTGAGGGAGTGCTGAGGAGACGAGCCTCCTCATCTCAGAGCGCCTGCGCCGAATGAACACAGGCGCGCGATTTTTGAAATGCTGACAGGGCTGGCCGGAGGAGAAGATGCCGGCTGGCCCTGTCAATCAACACGACGAGGGGGCGGTTTTCTGCAGCAGCTACCAGCAAGTAGCCGCCCTACTTGCTGGTAGAGACCTAATTTACATATTATAAAACTTCGTTTTTAGAAGAAACTGCTGGATCAAAGTAAGTAAGACCATTATATTTTCATATATCGCAATATAAGTAATTTAACTAGCCAAAAAAAAAAAAAAATATGACTTTAGTGGGGTGACAGAAGCCCTTTAATCTTCTTACAGCTCAAAACAAGTAGGATGGATTGGATGTGGATGTCTGAACCATACGGACACAGAGGATGGATTCCCTCAGATATAAGTGAACCCAGGTGTCTGGCAGTCGCTTACCGTGAGATAACTGTTGGCTGACCCTTATCCCACATCTCTGGCCAGCGTCCTATCAGTAACGGAAAGCGTAATGGTTCCTGTTCATGTGTTTCTCATCCTAACGATTGTCTCTGTGATTGTACAGGGATATGAGATAGGATCTGTCCATACACTTCACTCTTTATTAAAGGGCATGTGTCAGCAGGAAATTCCTTGATAAACCAGGCAGAGTGTCTGCTGAATGTCATGATACTTTTCACATAGGCTACCGCACATGCTGCTGCTATCATAGAAAATGCCTATTCTTGTCCGGAATTTTTTTTTGCAGGGCCGCTGTACAATCTATCTAATTAAAAGCACATGGTAAATGGGCGGTGGTGCACGGTTCAAACTCATTTACCATGTGCTTGTAATTAGATAGATTGTACAGCTGTATTCTACTTTGCCCATATTGCAGGCTGAAGCCTGGGAGAGGCATGTGTAGGATATAGCTGGGTGCTACTTTGCCCAGATTGTAAGCCCAGGAGAGGCATGTTAGAGTAGGCCCCATCTGATTAGAAGCCACCTTGTCGTCTGGTAGATGGGCCCGGCATATTTTTGATCAATTATATGCGCAAAGAGCTTCTAACTGCCCTTGCAGTAAAAGTATGGCCACCAGTTATTTTGTATTCAGTATTTGCTTATATCTTTGTGCAATTGACTAGCAGAGTGCTGTTACTTGTAGTTCTACTAATTCCATCAGGTTCCTACATAGTCATCTCTCCTGGTCTTGTCAACAGGTAAAGAGAGCAGCTGGCAGAGGAAGCAAGGGGGAGCGCAGGTGCACAGAGTGGCTTGGGCCCGCCCTCAGGGCACCTAACTTCTCTAATTTGCATATGAATTAACCACCTCCGGACCGCCTAACGCAGATTCGCGTTCCGGAGGTGGCAGCGCTGCGCACAGTCACGCATATACGCGTCATCTCGCGAGACGCGAGATTTCGCTCCAAGCCGGCCCGCGCATGCGCATCGCGGGCCGGCAAAAGTTAAAGAACAAGTTCGTCACCAGCCTGCCAGCAACGATCATTGGCTGGCAGGCTGGCGATTTTTAAAAAATCCAATCACAAGCCGTATAACAGATCATATTAGTAAATATGATCTGTTATATGGCTTCTCTGCTCCTCTGCTGGTCCTTTTCGTCGGTTGGATCCAGCAGAGAAGCCGACTTCACAGTGAGTACACCAAACAGTACACTTTAGCCCCAATTAACCCTTTGATCACCCCTTTGATCGCCCCTGTCAATCACTAGTGAAAGGAAAAAAAGTGATCAGTGTAAACTGTCACTTTTTTTTTTTTCACTGGTATTGACTGTTAGGTTTTAGGGATAGTTTAGGCCCCTTGGTTAGGTAGTTAGCGTCAGTTAGCGCCCAGCCCACCGCACCGCAGTCACTTTTATTCGCTGATTAGCGTATCGCTAATCAGCATTTGTACTTTTATAGTATCTGTAAGTGATCAAAACTGATCACGGTCAGATCTATAATAGTATTAGTGTCACCTTAGCTCGCCCTCCACCCAAAACGCAGTGTTTGCCCGATCAGGCCTGATCGGTCGCCCACATGTGCGTTCACCCACGCCCGCCCCACCGCAGTGACAAAAAATATATTTTTTTTTGATCACTGCACATTCATTTTACACGCACTGCGGCGATAAAAAAATCAGTTTTGATATTTTTTATCAACCGCAGCAGCCTCCGGTACTTCGCTAGCCTCCCCTTTGTAAGACAGGTTTGCTTTTTTTCTTGGGTAGTCTCAGGGAATACCCCTAAATTTAGTAGTCCAAAATGTCAAACAGGGGGTATTCTTCTGAAGAGGCCTACAGGATTCTGACCCAGTCGGATGAGGAGTGGGAACCCTCATCTGACGAATCTAGCGGGTCAGAATATGAACCTGTAGAAAGCAGTGGCTCTCTGACCCAAAGTTCGGACGAGGAGGTGGAGGTCCCTGATAGAACCAGGCGTACCCGGCCCCGTGTCGCTAGACCACAGGTTACGCAGGATCCGCTTCAAGAGCAGCAGAGTGGGGCTGTCGCTGCCGGATCACGTGGTGAGGCATACACCAGCAGCGCAGCCCTCCCTGGACCTAGTACCAGCACTGCCGTACAACATGGTGACGTGGCGAGCACCAGAAGGGCAGTTGAAGCTGGTACGGTGGCACGTGCAATAGTTACCCCGTCGCAGCCACCGCACAGACAGGCCCGTAGACCCCCTAGAGTCCCTGAGGTGCTGGCAAACCCTGATTGGCAGTCACCAACTTCAGCCGCACCTGTAGTTCCCCCTTTCACCGCCCAGTCTGGAGTTCGGGTTGAGACGGCTCAAATCGGTTCGGCCCTGGGATTTTTTGAGCTGTTCTTGACTGCGGAGCTCTTGGACTTAGTCGTGGCAGAGACAAACCGGTATGCCACACAATTTATATCCGCCAACCCGGGAAGCTTTTATGCCCAGCCTTTCCGGTGGAAACCAGTCCAAGTTTCCGAAATTAAAATTTTTTTGGGCCTTCTCCTCAACATGGGCCTGACAAAAAAGCATGAATTGCGGTCATATTGGTCAACGCACCCAATTCATCACATGCCCATGTTCTCTGCTGCTATGTCCAGGGCACGATTTGAGGCCATCCTCCGTTTCCTGCATTTTAGCGACAACACCACCTCCCGTCCCAGAGGCCACCCAGCTTTTGACCGGCTCCACAAAATTCGGCCCCTCATAGACCATTTCAACCAGAAATTTGCAGATTTGTATACCCCCGAGCAAAACATCTGCGTAGACGAGTCCCTAATACATTTTACCGGGCGCCTTGGCTTCAAACAGTACATCCCAAGCAAGCGTGCCCGGTATGGGGTCAAATTGTATAAGCTCTGTGAAAGGGCCACAGGCTATACCCACAAATTTCGTGTCTATGAGGGAAAAGATCAGACCCTGGAGCCGGTCGGTTGCCCTGACTACCTGGGGAGCAGTGGGAAGACAGTCTGGGACTTGGTGTCACCCTTATTCGGCAAGGGGTACCATCTTTATGTGGACAATTTTTACACAAGTGTGGCCCTCTTTAGGCATTTGTTTCTAGAACGGATTTGCGCCTGTGGCACCGCGCGAACTAGTCGCGTGGGCTTCCCCCAACGGCTTGTAACCACCCGTCTTGCAAGGGGGGAGAGGGCTGCCTTGTGTAACGAAGAACTGCTCGCGGTGAAATGGAGAGACAAGCGTGACGTTTACATGCTCTCCTCCATTCACGCAGACACGACAATCCAAATTGAGCGAGCAACCCGTGTCATTGAAAAGCCCCTCTGTGTCCACGACTATAATGCGCTCATGGGAGGGGTGGACTTCAATGACCAGATGTTGTCTCCGTATTTAGTTTCCCGCAGAACCAGACGCTGGTATAAGAAGGTGTCTGTATATTTAATTCAATTGGCGCTGTACAATAGTTTTGTTCTCTACAGTAAGGCTGGGAGAACACGATCCTTCCTCAAATTCCAGGAAGAGATCATCGAGAACCTCCTTTACCCAGGAGGTTCCGTGGCCCCATCCCCCAGTGTAGTTAGCCGTCTACACGAGCGACATTTCCCCAGTGTCGTTCCTGGTACCTCAACCCAACCGTCACCCCGAAAAAGATGTCGTGTCTGTAGCAGGAGTGGAATAAGGCGTGACACCCGCTATTTCTGTCCTGACTGCCCTGACCACCCTGCCCTATGCTTTGGTGAGTGTTTCCGGAAGTACCACACACAGGTACACCTAGCATAGGGATCACATCTCACAGGACAGGCACACAGGGCTATTAGGGCCCATTCACTCACAGCTGCTGCAAACCTCTCCTTTCACCTGGGATAAAGTGCATAACGTACTTCGCCACATCTTTGGGCGATTTGCGCTTTGCACATTGTCCCATGGGGAAGGAGAGGTTTGTTCTATAAAGGTAAAAAAAACTAAACAAAAAAAAAATTACCGGTAAGTAAAAAAGTTAAAAAAGTTTAAAAAAGTTAATATGTTCTGTTCTAAAGTTAATAAAGTTATTGCTTTGCGGCCTGGTTTTTTCTTTTTTGTTTTGTTTTTTTTACCTTCCAGGTGGACCAACCGATGAACCAGCTGCAGCACTGATGTGCATTCGGACAGAAGCATTGCGCTGCTGTCAGATTACACGCAAGTCGGTGTATGCGGCGCTGCAAGACGAGATTTCTCCTCTGCAGTAAAAGATATGTTTGCCGAGGCATATGAGCTGAGGAGGTGGCGGTGTTCATATACTTTGGCAAACACTTTGTATATATAAAAAAAAAAAATCCCGGCAATGATTTATTCATCCACATCGATTGATGTGAATGGAGAAATCTGGTTTGCCAGGGCATACGAGCTGAAGTGGGTATGGATGTTGGGCGGAGCTCCTATGTCCTGGCAGACGCCTTTCCCCTCCTTTTTCTTTTTTTGGCAGAGATTTTTTCATCCACATTGATCGATGCGAATGAAGAAATCTGTGCTGTTCATTTTTTTCTTTCAGCCCAGAGGCTGAACGGAAAAAAAAAATCTCATTACCCGTATGCTCAATATAAGGAGAATAGCAGAAACTCCTAATGCTGGGCATACATGTAATGATTGCGGAGACCCTCAAATGCCAGGGCAGTACAAACACCCCACAAATAACACCATTTTGGAAAGAAGACACCCCAAGGTATTCGCTGAGGGGCATATTGAGTCCATGAAAGATTGAAATTTTTGTCCCAAGTTAGCGGAAAGGGAGACTTTGTGAGAACAAAATCCAAAAAATCAATTTCCGCTAACTTGTGCCAAATTTTTTTTTTTTCAATGAACTCGCCATGCCCCTCATTGAATACCTTGGGGTGTCTTCTTTCCAAAATGGGGTCACATGTGGGGTATTTATACTGCCCTGGCATTTTAGGGGCCCCAAAGCGTGAGAAGAAGTCTGGTATCCAAATGTCTAAAAATGCCCTCCTAAAAGGAATTTGGGCCCCTTTGCCCACCTAGGCTGCAAAAAAGTGTCACACATGTGGTATCTCCGTATTCAGCAGAAGTTGGGGAATATGTTTTGGGGTGTCATTTTACATATACACATGCTGGGTGAGATAAATATCTTGGTCAAATGCCAACTTTGTATAAAAAAAATGGGAAAAGTTGTCTTTTGCCAAGATATTTCTCTCACCCAGCATGGGTATATGTAAAATGACACCCCAAAACACATTCCCCACCTTCTCCTGAGTACGGAGATACCAGATGTGTGACACTTTTTTGCAGCCTAGGTGGGCAAAGGGGCCCACATTCCAAAGAGCACCTTTCAGATTTCACAGGTCATTTACCTACTTACCAGACATTAGGGCCCCTGGAAAATGCCAGGGCAGTATAACTACCCCACAAGTGACCCCATTTTGGAAAGAAGACACCCCAAGGTATTCCGTGAGGGGCATGGCAAGTTCCTAGAATTTTTTATTTTTTGTCACAAGTTAGTGGAAAATGATGATTTTTTTTTTTTTTTTCATACAAAGTCTCCTATTCCACTAACTTGTGACAAAAAAAAAAAAATTTCCATGAACTCACTATGCCCATCAGCGAATACATTGGGGTCTCTTCTTTCCAAAATGGGGTCACTTGTGGGGTAGTTATACTGCCCTGGCATTCTAGGGGCCCAAATGTGTGGTAAGGAGTTTGAAATCAAATTCAGTAAAAAATGACGAGTGAAATCCGAAAGGTGCTCTTTGGAATATGGGCCCCTTTGCCCACCTAGGCTGCAAAAAAGTGTCACACATCTGGTATCTCCGTACTCAGGAGAAGGTGGGGAATGTGTTTTGGGGTGTCATTTTATATATACCCATGCTGGGTGAGAGAAATATCTTGGCAAAAGACAACTTTTCCCATTTTTTTATACAAAGTTGTCATTTGACCAAGATATTTATCTCACCCAGCATGGGTATATGTAAAAAGACACCCCAAAACACATTCCTCAACTTCTCCTGAGTACGGGGATACCAGATGTGTGACACTTTTTTGCAGCCTAGGTGGGCAAAGGGGCCCATATTCCAAAGAGCACCTTTCGGATTTCACAGGTCATTTTTCACTGAATTTGATTTCAAACTCCTTACCACACATTTGGGCCCCTAGAATGCCAGGGCAGTATAACTACCCCACAAGTGACCCCATTTTGGAAAGAAGAGACCCCAAGGTATTCGCTGATGGGCATAGTGAGGTTATAGAACTTTTTATTTTTTGTCACAAGTTAGTGGAATATGAGACTTTGTAAGAAAAAAAAAAAAAAAAAAAAAAAAAAAATCATCATTTTCCGCTAACTTGTGACAAAAAATAAAAAGTTCTATGAACTCACTATGCCCATCAGCGAATACCTTAGGGTGTGTACTTTCAGAAATGGGGTCATTTGTGGGGTATTTGTACTGTCTGGGCATTGTAGAACCTCAGGAAACATGACAGGTGCTCAGAAAGTCAGAGCTGCTTCAAAAAGCGGAAATTCACATTTTTGTACCATAGTTTGTAAACGCTATAACTTTTACCCAAACCATTTTTTTTTTTATCAAAGACATGTAGAACTATAAATTTAGAGCAAAATTTCTATATGGATGTCGTTTTTTTTGCAAAATTTTACAACTGAAAGTGAAAAATGTCATTTTTTTGCAAAAAAATCGTTAAATTTCGATTAATAACAAAAAAAGTAAAAATGTCAGCAGCAATGAAATACCACCAAATGAAAGCTCTATTAGTGAGAAGAAAAGGAGGTAAAATTCATTTGGGTGGTAAGTTGCATGACCGAGCAATAAACGGTGAAAGTAGTGTAGGTCAGAAGTGTAAAAAGTGGCCTGGTCTTTCAGGGTGTTTAAGCACTGGGGGCTGAGGTGGTTAAGCAGCGGATCACTAAGTAAAATTATCATTACATTCAGGCATTGTGCTTGGTTCATCAGTGTATGGCTTGGTGACACATTCCCTTTAAAAGGGTTTCCCAGGGGAATATTTTTAGTTTAAAAGGGACACAGTGGGTTACAAGTAAAAATACGCATTAGGCTTAACGCACGTGACTGTAAACCGCGGTTCCACAAAATACAGAAACCTTCTAAATGCAATCCGCTTTCTTCTCAGTCCCATTAACAGAAATGGCTATGCTTGTCTGCACGTTCTATAATCTGCGGGACGGACATACGGATACAGCCAGCACACTGATGACATCGAAACGAGTGGGTCTGTGTGCAATGCGCAAAAATAGCGGAACCAAAACACAGTCGTGTGCACGAGGCCTTACTGACCTCACCGATCTCCGTCACGATGCTGCTCTGGTCTCTGCTACTCTCCACTTCCTGGTCCCATGCTCAACACACAGGAAGTGCCTTGCACTGCCCGCTCAGCCAGTCACTGGTCAAAGCATGGTCACTGCTGCCGGCAGTGCCGAATACTCAGGATATGGACATATTAAACTGACCATGGAGGAGATTTTCTTCATTTTTATTGAAATGTAATAGTATATACAAAATGCTGAGCCGCGCGTGTTCAGGGAAAGTCGCTGTACGGTAATTTGAATGGGTACAGGGCCGTGTAACGGGAATCTTGCCACAGTAATTTTTCTTCCAGGAAATCCACAGCTCCGATAGTCAGCAGGATGGTATCATGCTTCAGCATGCTGTAGACGTTCATACCTGGCTCAGAGAAAAACAGAAATGTCATGAAGAAATCACCGCCTTCAGACGACCTTGATTTGTGTGCGCCCTCCTGCCTCTTTTACTACAAACATTATAGAAGTGGTTCCGGTAATACAAGCACTGCATGACAATTAGGGAGCGCTCATTTACAAACATGCGGTGGGCGGAGCCGTGTACTGCCGGAACAGCAGATCTGCGGGGGGCAGCGTGTCGGACCCCTGCTGATCAGATAGTGATGCCCTGTCCTGAGGATAAGTCATCACTTGGTAACAGTTGGAATACCCCTTTAAAAAAATTAATAAAATACAAAACGCTGATAATAGAGACACTAAATTGTTACCTATGGCTGGAATTAGATTTATTTTCTTTGAGTCGACTGTTGCACTGAAAATATTTTCCGGCATGTCTTCATTGCTGTGAAAAGGACATCAGTAAAAACATTTTTTTAAAATTAACTTCCCACACACCACCTTTACTAGTAGTTTACCAAAATGTGGAAAATTCAAATATGTTCTCTAATATGCATTTTATTCATTTTGGTCTAAAAATCTCTTCTTTTTTTTCAGTCGGTCTTTATTAATATTATTTTTAGCCGTTTCTGAGATACAGGGTTAAAAATCAGTCTGCAGGCTGTCAGTTTCTGTTATCTTTGAATCCTGTCATCTGACAGCTCCTGTATAGCTCATATCTCTGACCTCATAAGCACTTATCAAACTAATAAGCATATGGCTTAAATAAGAATAGAGCTATAATGAGGGTTTCTGAGGTCAGAGCTACACGTGAGCTGTCAGATGACAGGATTCAAGACACATCAGACTGACAGCCTGCAAACAGACTGATTTTTAACCCAATTGCAAAAAAAAATGGATTTGTAGCCCAAAAAGAGTAAAATGCAATCAATATTAAATCGTCCCAAAAGTGTCCATAGTTTTTTTGTAAATTCAAAAATATGAAAAATCCTGAAAGATTTAGAAGGCATAAACAACGCTTTATGAATAGTAACTACTGACATTTGTATATGTTAATTATTCAAATAAGAATATCAGTATTAGGCCTCATGCACACGGCCATTGCCCGGCTGTGCCCGTATTGCTGCCCGCAAACAGAGGGTCCGCAATATGCGGGCACCGTCCGCGTGCTCATCGCATCACGGATACGGACCATTTTCTTTTTTTTGCGGTGCGGACAGATCATGGACCCATTCAAGTTAAATGAGTCTGGATCCATCTGTGGCATCCGCACAGATGTTGCCTGTGCAAAATGCTGTCCTCAATACACGGAGCGGTCGAGCAACGGCCGCGTGCATGAGCCCTTAGGTCTCTTTCCCACATCAGTGAATAACGGACGTGTGCTGGCTGTTGTCCACATGGACAGCTAATGCACCCATTGACTTTAATGTATTCACACATCAGTGGTTTTCCACGGAGACTGTTTTGTCCGCGATTACGGATCCGTCACGCACATTATGGTCTATGGGTCTGTGAAAACCACGGACACAAGACAGATCCCATCCGTGTTTGCTCCATGGTTTTCATGGATCGTTGCTAGGAGAGGATCTGGAAACTAATTTTCAGCCTAGCAGTGTGCTAGAAATATGGATAACACACGGAGGGCAAAAAACGGACACATGGACCAAACATGAATACTTCATTGACATCTTCATGGATAAACCACTCACCATCGGATGTGATCACGGATACGCATGTGTCAAAGAGGCCTATAGTTTTTTTTTCCCCCACAAACTATAATTATTAATACATTCACAAGGTTTGGGCCAAATCATTATCTATTCCTTGCAGCCACCACTAGGGGGAGCGTGATCAATGAATAAACAGTATACAGTTAGCTCCCTCTAGTGGTGGCAGCAGGTATCTGGCCTTGTATCATTTAGCTATGACTAGGGCAGGAGATCAGGCGCTTTAATTCAGAAAAACTGAGCTCCAACAGCTATAAAGATGTTATGAGATGAATCAGCATTTTTTATTTTTTTGAGGACAGTCACTTATTAACGCTCTGGTACTTACACATCAACGATTAGAACGGACTCCCCCCAGTGACGCCGATTAAAGAGATCCACGAGGTACTGAGGGTCTGGGGAGGGAATCTCGATGGAGTCAATAATGTAAAGGTCATTCTGTCGGATGAAAGGGGCATTAATCAGTTAATAAGCACAAGAATCACTAATAGTTAAACTGTCCTTTCCAAAAAGAAAAAAAAGAGACCGTACTGCTGGAAACTGCTCTGTCTCCTCCTGACCACCCGCAGCCATGGTCATGTGTCAGCTAAAGATGTCAATATTATTACACTTAAAGGAGTTGTCGAACGAAAAATATTCTGTATTTTTACAACCAGCCCCTGGATCTGAATACTTTTGTAATTGTGTGTAATAAAAAATTTTGTACAGCCACTGAGTTATTCACTGAAATCTATCTGTACAGCGCCACCTGCTGTTTGTTCTTTTCCTCATATTTCTGTCCACCTTGCTGAGGTGAACGCACATGCTCAATTCAATCCTTTACTTGACACCAGCTATATCTACTGTTAAAAGCTGTGGCAGTTGCAAAAAGAGAGCTGCAGCACAAGGATACTCCCCCTTAGGGTCCATTCATACGTCCGTAGTGTATTGCGGATCCGCAATACACCCGGCCGGCACCCCCATAGAACTGCCTATTTGTTCTATTTTTTTCGGGAGCGGCGGACCAGCAGATAGGGGTCCGAGCTCCGGAAATGCGGATGCGGACAGCACTGTGCTGTCCCGATCTCTTCCGGCCCCATAGAGAATGAATGCGGAACGGATCCGGACCCATTCTACGGATGTGTGAATGGACCCTAAGAAAGACACAATCCCTGAGCGGTGATGGGGAGAGAGCTGCAGAAGAAAGGACACTCCCCCTCTGAGAGGGCACCCCCCCCATGGCTGTGACAGGAAGAGCTGCAGCAGAAAGGACACTGCCCCTGAAAGGCTAGCTAGAAATACATCTATTGGAGCAATGCATGAGGAGATCTCTGGATCCATGTGAGGTACAGGGCTGGCTCTAAGTTTGCTAGAAAGAGAATGTTGTGTACTATAGGACGTCTGTTTTTTTTTGTTTTGTTTTTACATTAAAAGGGTTTGGCCACTTTGTGTATACTTATTACTACTGTGTGAGAGGCAGGGAAAATTAAAATGACTAACATATGTCCTGCCACAGGCAGGGTCTTCACAGGAGCATAGCTGTGGCAGCCTGGGATCCTTCAGAGGGACCGAGTCTCCCTGAGGAATGAACAGCTTCCCCAACTGCTGCTAGGGAGAGCCGTTCCAGTCCCCCAAGCACAGTGCTCCTGGTTCAATGTCTGCGATTGGGGTTATTGCCAATCGGAGACATTAACTTCAGGTGTCTGCTGGGTGAAATAGAAGGCGCCCGGCGGCTACAGTGCTCAACTCCTTTGCGGGCGCCTTCTGTAAAGAGGCAACATCTGGCGTACATGTACGGTGGATGTTGTCAAAAGGGTTAAAAATGTGTTAAAAACTACTTTTGAATATCCTCCTTCTGGGCTGATAAATGATCATTCGAAGTTACAGGCCCAAAGCCTGAGGCTACAAGACTGAGACGGTGCCTATCAGCTGCAGTGTGGAGCCAGTTCATCATCTGCATCGACATCTACATCCTCCCTCGTCTATGTGGGGACATAATACAAGCCGCACACATCCCTGTGATCACATGACCAGGACAGATTACCATCCCCCTAGAAGTAAACAATAAAAGGTTCCTATTGAATGACAGCAAGCAGAGATCTTAAAAATCATGAGGAATTGATAAAGAAAGTATGTTCTAAATCTGTCTAACTTTTATTTGTCTGGATTTATAGGAAAGTGTCAGATTTATACAGGCAGCGGACGGACGGACGCAGGCAGCGGTGGAGTGTCCGTCACGTGCATCTATATACATCCGCAGTGTGTAGGGTATATACATTGATACTGCACCTGGGCGAGCTTTGTGGTGAGTGCAGTCTTCAGGCCCAGAGCACGGACCTTCATGGGTAACATGTAATAGTAGCTGGTAGGGCCCCGGGGACCGTGCGCTACTCCACCTATAAAGCGAACAGACAGACGACACGACTGAAAATACGGATGATGTAAATTACTGAGTATATTCAAAACCTATAATAAGTTTTTACTCAATGACAACAAGCAGAGATCTTGACTGTGGAACACAGACTAGCATTTTCCTACCCAGCACTCACCTCCTCTCCACAGAGGAGACCTGATGCTTCCCTGTCGTGCTCGCCCCGTGCCCTTCTGTGCCCAGGGCTTCCGCCCTCCTCCTCTCACCTCTGCTCGAGTCTTCGTCTTGGCGTAACTCTGAAACAACATCGGTGTAGAATATCAGCCTCTAGGACAGCGGCGGAGCTCACCCTGCCGATCCCGGACACCCTCCATACAAACTTATAACTAATAAGTACTGAGGAGAGGAGGAGGTATAAGTACTTCTGCCAGATCCTCCTGCTCACGTCAGGACAGGACAGAATATGACATGGGGGAAGAGGGAGCATGGCCGCCCTGTATACGGGAGGAAGGGACTAACAAGGCCGCCCAGTATACGGGAGGAAGGGGCAAACAAGGCCGCCCGGTATACGGGAGGAAGGGGCAAACAAGGCCGCCCGGTATACGGGAGGAAGGGACTAACAAGGCCGCCCAGTATACGGGAGGAAGGGACTAACAAGGCCGCCCAGTATACGGGAGGAAGGGACTAACAAGAGCGTCCTGTATATGTATGGAGAGGCACTGCGGTCGCCCTGTACCTAGAGAGGGGGCATACATGCGCCCACTGTATATGAAGGGGGCGCACAGGGCCACACTGTATATGGAGAGGAGGGGGTGTGCACGAGACCACACTGTATATGGAGAGGAGGGGGTGTGCACGAGACCACACTGTATATGGAGAGGAGGGGGTGTGCACGAGACCACACTGTATATGGAGAGGAGGGGGTGTGCACGAAACCACACTGTATATGGGGCAGGGGGGCACAAGACCACACTGTATATGGGGCAGGGGGGCACAAGACCACACTGTATATGGGGCAGGGGGGCACAAGACCACACTGTATATGGGGCAGGGGGGCACAAGACCACACTGTATATGGGGCAGGGGGGCACAAGACCACACTGTATATGGGGCAGGGGGGCACAAGACCACACTGTATATGGGGCAGGGGGGCACAAGACCACACTGTATATGGGGCAGGGGGGCACAAGACCACACTGTATATGGGGCAGGGGGGCACAAGACCACACTGTATATGGGGCAGGGGGGCACAAGACCACACTGTATATGGGGCAGGGGGGCACAAGACCACACTGTATATGGGGCAGGGGGGCACAAGACCACACTGTATATGGGGCAGGGGGGCACAAGACCACACTGTATATGGGGCAGGGGGGCACAAGACCACACTGTATATGGGGCAGGGGGGCACAAGACCACACTGTATATGGGGCAGGGGGGCACAAGACCACACTGTATATGGGGCAGGGGGGCACAAGACCACACTGTATATGGGGCAGGGGGGCACAAGACCACACTGTATATGGGGCAGGGGGGCACAAGACCACACTGTATATGGGCAGGGGGGCACAAGACCACACTGTATATGGGGCAGGGGGGCACAAGACCACACTGTATATGGGGCAGGGGGGCACAAGACCACACTGTATATGGGGCAGGGGGGCACAAGACCACACTGTATATGGGGCAGGGGGGCACAAGACCACACTGTATATGGGGCAGGGGGGCACAAGACCACACTGTATATGGGGCAGGGGGGCACAAGACCACACTGTATATGGGGCAGGGGGGCACAAGACCACACTGTATATGGGGCAGGGGGGCACAAGACCACACTTAATATGGGGCAGGGGGGCACAAGACCACACTGTATATGGGGCAGGGGGGCACAAGACCACACTGTACATGGGGCAGGGGGGCACAAGACCACACTGTACATGGGGCAGGGGGGCACGAGACCACACTGTACATGGGGCAGGGGGGCACGAGACCACACTGTATATGGGGCAGGGGGGCACGAGACCACA
This sequence comes from Bufo bufo, assembly GCF_905171765.1. Classification (NCBI taxonomy): domain Eukaryota; kingdom Metazoa; phylum Chordata; class Amphibia; order Anura; family Bufonidae; genus Bufo; species Bufo bufo. Next base: position 786,022,885 of record NC_053389.1, on the reverse strand, counting down.
CTGTATATGGGGCAGGGGGGCACGAGACCACACTGTATATGGGGCAGGGGGGCACGAGACCACACTGTATATGGGGCAGGGGGGGCATGAGACCACACTGTATAAGTTTGGGGTAGCAATGTATGTGGTGTGGCTCGGCTTTGATGAGGTAGAAGCGGGTACTTACAATTCTTTTGAAGTTTCGCTGCCAGGTTATCACTTGGTGAAGTATATCAATCCTGTAAGGACAGAGCAAAAACACGTCACCAACCGGAAGAATGCCCCCTACTGGTCACATGAAGGTGATGGATGGCGGCCTAGAGGACACGACCATGAGACAAGGCCCACTGAGAACTAAGCTTCCACCCTGGACAGTCATGTTTCCACACAAGACCCCACAGTCACCCCCAGACATGTGCCGAGTTCATGATGTCAGCACCACTAGGGGGCGCTCACTGCACATGAATGCATACAGCTCCCATTGAAATCAATGTCTGAAATTGTGGGTCTGGGGAATGACGCCTCTTGCTGAGAACCCCAAGCTGACATATGGGGAGTATTACAGGCCAGGCACTTAACCCCTGCTATACGTTATACACACATGTAATGCATAGATCTCACCTGGGGGGGACATCAAACACATCGGGGTGCAGCTGGACCAGGCTCTTTGGTTCATCCTCCTGTTCATTCAGCGTTTCCAACCAGACTGTCTGGGCAGATAGGTGAGGGGGCACTGGGATCTTACACACTCGCACCACGGGCCGAGAGAGGTCCACCGAGGGGCGCTGGACTGGATGGTAGAGAAAAACAGCAGGAAGGGTTAATAATGTGACATATATATATATATCCAATAATCAGAAGTTTACAATGATAGAACCTAACACCACCGTCAGGCGCCATGTTCTCACCAGCGGCCACAAGTGGCAGCGGGGATGAGAGCCAATGGAGAGCGCTGGGAGGACACTGCCATAGAGATGACTTCCAGCTAACTAGACAGTCTCCTATTAGAAACCATAGAGCGCAGCTATGATGTCCAGAGTGTATGGATCTCTTCAATGCTCTGCTCTGACAGCCACACAGCCATCCCTGCAGCTGCGCCGTAAGTGGGGGTCATAATCTGCTCATTACTGGGTAGATGTAGAAAAGACTCCGTTTAACGGCATGCCATCTCCGTGTCTGTACTGAGCGATGGTAACGCAGCACGGCACGCCATCTCCGTGTCTGTACTGAGCGATGGTAACGCAGCACGGCACGCCATCTCCGTGTCTGTACTGAGCGATGGTAACGCAGCACGGCACGCCATCTCCGTGTCTGTACTGAGCGATGGTAACGCAGCACGGCACGCCATCTCCGTGTCTGTACTGAGCGATGGTAACGCAGCACGGCACGCCATCTCCGTGTCTGTACTGAGCGATGGTAACGCAGCACGGCACGCCATCTCCGTGTCTGTACTGAGCGATGGTAACGCAGCACGGCACGCCATCTCCGTGTCTGTACTGAGCGATGGTAACGCAGCACGGCACGCCATCTCCGTGTCTGTACTGAGCGATGGTAACGCAGCACGGCACGCCATCTCCGTGTCTGTACTGAGCGATGGTAACGCACCACGCCATCTCCGTGTCTGTACTGAGCGATGGTAACGCAGCACGGCACGCAATCTCCGTGTCTGTACTGAGCGATGGTAACGCAGCACGGCACGCCATCTCCGTGTCTGTACTGAGCGATGGTAACGCAGCACGGCACGCCATCTCCGTGTCTGTACTGAGCGATGGTAACGCAGCACGGCACGCCATCGATGTGTCTGTACTGAGCGATGGTAACGCAGCACGGCACGCCATCGATGTGTCTGTACTGCGCGATGGTAACGCAGCACGGCACGCCATCTCCGTGTCTGTACTGAGCGATGGTAACGCAGCACGGCACGCCATCTCCGTGTCTGTACTGAGCGATGGTAACGCCCAGTCCCCCTCCCCAACTGTAATTGGTGGGAGTCATACGAGTGTCACGGACCTACCCTATGGCGGGTATCACGGACCTACCCTATGGCGGGTGTCACGGACCTACCCTATGGCGGGTGTCACGGACCTACCCTATGGCGGGTGTCACGGACCTACCCTATGGCGGGTGTCACGGACCTACCCTATCTTCTGTGTCAGTGGAGCAGGGGGAAAGCTGCGGGGGGGGAGAGCGCTGGGATTATATATTGATGGCCTATCCTCAGGATAGTTTATCAATATCTGATCGGCGGAGGTCTGACACCCGGGACCCCCCACTGACCAGCTGTATGAAGAGGAGGCGGCTGCTCATTACACTGCACGTCGTCTCCGAAGTGCAGTGTAATACAAGTACCTGATCCAGTCACTTGAATGGAGAAATTAATAATTGTAATTACATTACACCGCCGCTCCACAGGAGAGGATGAACAGTGTGAGGGCTCATGCATACCAACGTTTTTGAGTTCCGGGGGGGGGGGGGGAGAGTGTGGGGATTAAGGAGGCTGCTGGGGGTGAGAGCGCCGGGGGAAGAGTGCGGGGATTAAGGAGGCTGCTGGGGTGAGAGCGCCGGGGGAAGAGTGGGGGATTAAGGAGGCTGCTGGGGTGAGAGCGCCGGGGGAAGAGTGCGGGGATTAACGAGGCTGCTGGGGTGAGAGCGCCGGGGGAAGAGTGCAGGGATTAAGGAGGCTGCTGGGGTGAGAGTGCCGGGGGAAGAGTGCTGGGATTAAGGAGGCCGCTGGGGTGAGAGCGACGGGGGAAGAGTGCGGGGATTAAGGAGGCCGCTGGGGTGAGAGCGCCGGGGGAAGAGTGCGGGGATTAAGGAGGCTGCTGGGGGAGGCAGACTTTGTGTATATAGTTTATATGTTTTGCACGGTACTGATTTGATATCGGGATATTTTACTTGGTCTTCTGGTGTCGGCACACCCCTCACGTACACAATGAGGAGTTCCTCGGTATCAGACGGTCCTACCACGTACATTTGATGGGTCCGTCCTTTAATCCAGAAGGCAGAATGAGGTTGGGAGGAACGGCCGGCTCCGAGGAGGAAGACGAGAGGAGCTGCAGAGAAGACATGAAGATCAGTGGAGGAGGGGCGCAGGGAGCCTGGGTGACTACGTGACAACTGGACTAAGCACAAATATACAGCCTCAAAGCTGAGGCAAAACTACAACTCCCAGCATGGCTGTCAGGACATGCTGAAAGTTGTAGTTTCACCACAGCTGGAGAGACACAGGTTGGAGAACACAACCTCCAGCTGAGGTGAAACTACAACTCCCAGCATGACCTGACAGGTTTAAGCTTTCAGGGAATGCTGGGGTCTGTAGTTGTAGAGATTCTCTATTACAGGACGATACCATTATTCTAAAGCTCAGGAGGACGATTCTACAGTATAAAACAGGACTGTACCATTATACGAGGTTACACAGATAAAACAACGGTCAGCACCGCTCACCCTGATCCCGGGCCGCCTCCTCCCACAGGTCAGCAGGAGACCCCTCAGCATCATCCCGGGCCCGGCTACTCTCACATGTAAGCAGGAAGGTCACTGCACGGCATGACAAGATGACTTCCGGCGCGCGGGACGTGACGCTGAAGCCGCTACTGCCAGCACTATGGGAAAGACGATGCCCACAGCATGACGTCAACACGTTCTAGCGCAAGCGCATGCGCCTGCGGGGAAAAAAGTGGTTTGGACAGAGTGAACTCTGGAGGGCGCTCTATCTGCAGACCCACTGTCATTTGTATGGGGCTAGTCCTTGGCGGGTGCTAAGTCTGTAAGTCATTCAAAGGGAGGCACTGTATTTTGGGGGGCACTAGCTGTATGGCGTCATTTACAGTGAGATATTGAGGCACAGGATATGGCGCTATTTTAGAGGCACTATTTTTGGGGGCGCTATCAGTGACGCATTATTATAATGCTGCTGTTATATATGGAGTGCCGTATTTGCTGGCACAGTAATGGAGGCAGCGGTGGTTAGAGATAAAGCAGGCGGGCAGCACTATTTCTTCTGGCGGTGCAGTAATTAGGAACACTACTAGTATTAGGGGTAGCAGTAGGGTGAGATTATTACAGGGGACGCAGGATGTGCTGGATCAACAAGGAGCCAAAGCTGCCCCTGCAGGAAACTCAGAGTCATGACTGGAAGAAGTTGTCATGGTGGTCAGGGCCAGATGGATAATATACATCTACAGTCAGAGATGTCACCTGTGTTTTTTAGGCTACTTTCACAGTAGCATTTGTAGTGTCCCACTAGATAGGCGTGGGCACTACACAAGGGTCAATTGGAGTGCGTGTACTCTTACTCACAAGGAACAGAAATGTTATATTTAACTATGCATTCAATGTATTTTCTAATGTGTTTTTATATGCAATTGTTCCCCTGTGTAAATGTGTAAGCAGGCCTAGTTGGGTGTAGTTAGACATCCCAGACACTAGAGGGAGATAGGGAGCCCCTAGTATAAATGTTCAGGCCCAGACAGGGAGAGGGAGTTCAGAGTCAGGAGTCTGCAGAGGCAGAAGTAAGAAGGCACCAGCCAGAGATATGCTGAGGGCCTCCTCCTGACATGCAGCTTGATAGCCCCGGCTGCTAGCTACGACCAGGAGGCTAGTGAGGAACCCTAGCCTGCCTGAAGATCAAGTGAGCCTCAGTTAGCTCAGAAGATACCCCAGTAGCAGGACAGAACCTCCTGGGAGAAACCTGCAGTCATTCTCAAGCCAAGTAAGGATATTTCCAGCCAAGATAAGTACATTAATAGGCAGAGGAACTATGAAGCAAAGCAAGGATTAATACGGGAGGAAGATATATATATTTACCAATGATTTAAGCCACCATTTAGGCATCCGGGCCTTGGGATTGGAACCAGACAGGAGTTCTAGAAAGGAACAGTGTACACTATTTCTGAGGAAAGGTACAACCTGATTCTGAGTGTGTTGTGGATTTACCCTCTGAGTATCTTGCATAATTAATACCTGCCATCTTGTGGAGTAAGCCTGCTTGGGATATAAAGGACTGCATTACTACCTCGATGTACAAAGTTGGACTGTTAAGTAAAGCAACATTTGGTTCACTATACCACCTGTGTACCTCACTTATTCCAACTATAAATCGGTGTGCCACCGTTACAGGCACTGGCGTCACGAATCCAAAAGGGACCTTGCCCCAGGCACTCAAAATACCGGTAACATCCAGGGCACCTCATCCACCATCAGGCCTGGTCCCTACATACCGAGTGTGCCCCAGAGGAACTGTGTCTACTAGAGATGAGCGAACTTCTGTTTTAAGTTCGGCGTCTAAAGTTCGGCTTCCGGTTAGCGGAGGATCCCGATATGGATTCCGAATTCTGTTGTGGTCCGTGGTAGCGGAATCAATAATGGCCATTATTGATTCCGCTACCACGGACCACAACGGAATTCGGAATCCATATCGGGATCCTCCGCTAACCGGAAGCCGAACTTTAGACGCCGAACTTAAAACAGAAGTTCACTCATCTCTAGTGTCTACCTCTCCTTCACTGCCGCATGCCTGCCCAGGGTTCTCCTCCAAACAGTGAGCAACCCTCGCTTGCCCATAACCGTGACCTCGCTTCGCTATACCCTGCAGGTCTGGCGTGCTGCACATTAATATTTTCCGGTATTGACATCCGTCATAGGGTCTCAATACTGGAAAAAAAAAAACGCTTCTGTTTTGTCCCCACTCATTGTCAATGGGGAGAAAACGTAACTGAACAGAACGGAGTGCTCCAAAATGCATTCCGTCCTCATACCGGAGAGCAAACCGCAGCATGCTGGGGTTTTCTTTCCGTCCTGGGATGCGGAGCAAAAAATCCGTCATGACCCACAATGCAAGTCAATGGGGACGGATCTGTTTTCTCTGACACAATAGAAAACGGATCCATCCCCCATTGACTTTCAACGGAGTTCATGACGGATCCGTCTTGGCTATGTTAAAGATAATACAACCGGATCTGTACATAACGGATGCAGACGGTTGTATTATCAGTAACGGAAGCGTTTTCCTGCCGGATCCAGTAAAAACGCAAGTGTGAAAGTAGCCTAACCCTTTGCTGATCAGAGGTATATTTATTAGTCTCAATAAAATTTGTGACAGTCTCACCCGCTTCGCTGCTACTATAAAAGCTGCAGACTTTCTACACAAATCCCACCGCATAAAATGCACCTGGTCATCACAGGATCGCAGGGAGAACAGTCCTGCAGGGACCAACGCACGGCTGGGTGTGTCACTGCAAAGGGACATATTTCCAGTATAAAATTGCATAATGTAAAAAAAAAAAAAAATAATAAGAATATTCCTAGATTCCCCCAGTGGTCTATTCTGAGCTTTGAAAAAATAAATACAAAATACCACCCCAAGCCCCCCAACCTCCCCCAAACCAATGTCATACTGCTAGCCTAGGCCAGCATAAACTGTAAATGTCACCGTGCTGCTCCCCACTTTGGTGGCCCCCATCTTCACCATCCACAGATGTGGATAAAAGTAGGATAAAAGAAATGGTGATGTGGCCACTAGAGGGCGCTGTATCCACGTATAAGAATTCTGTTTTCTTCTTGCTTTTTTTTTTTACAGCTTGTAATTATATAATTTTAAATGTCTCCAAGAAATCATTTTAAAAAATGCGCTGTCCATAGGTGAAATAAGGAAAAACTAAAGTGTAACTCCAGGATGAGCTGAAGATTTAGCTTTTACCCCGAGTACCCCGGTAATGCCCCTAGACTTCTTCTCCTGTCCCCACCACAGACCTCCCTCCCTCCACCCGATAAAGGACACACTGACATGGTGTCCATAATGATGCAACAACCTGTAGCAGTTCGTGGATGGCGCATCAGAGGGAGGGCATCTTGGAAATGGTTGTTTTAAGGCACGGGGGAGTTGGAGAAAGGCTGAACCCCAAACTGAATTATCCATTTTTTTTGTTGGGATTGTATCAGGGGGGTAGCTATAAGGGGTGCAGAGGTAGCAGTCGCTACCGGGCCCAGGAGCCTGAGGGGCCCATAGACCCTTGTGCCGTATTGGAGAGCTGGTAACTGCTGACCAGCGATGGGACCATAGGCTTATATCTCACCTCACCACCACTTACTTGAAGTTGGTAAGCCCTATGGTTATGTGTTTTCCTCATGAAGATGATCCCATCTCATTAAACACCTACCAACTGTCCCAGACCAAAAATAGTTGGGGTCAATGTAATAAACAGCTGCTCTCCAACTGCAACTGCCAGGATCCAAAAATCCAAAAATTCAATGTGGTCCTGAAGTCCAAAAACAGCTTGGTCCTTAAATGAGTTCTCCATTTTGGAAAGTCCTTACTTATTAAAAAAAGGTCCCTTTAAGAAAAGTGTTCACATGCTGGGATGAACTTCATTCTGTGCTGAAACCTGGAAGCAAGTGTCCAGTTTCCCTGCAGCGCCACCACAGTCAATATTAAGCATTACATAGTGTCCATTCTAATCAGTGGGTTGTCTCCATAATGTAGAACCTGTCAGGTCCTCCAAAGAGAGATGCTCTTTGTAACCACTCTCCGCTCTGCTGAAGAGATGAGAATCCCCCTCTATTAGCTAATCCTACAATAGAGTGTTATGAAAATGGGTCGTCTAAACTGGACAACCCAGAAGGTTAGAGGGTATTTCCATCTGAGGTGATGGCATAACGGTAGGATATATGCCATTACTTTGTGTCTAGTCCTACCTCTGACTCTTAGTCCCTCACTGACCCTAAGAATGAAGGGGCTGCATCGCTGGTTTAGCAGTGTGGCCCCTGCAGGGTTCCTATTTGAAGTGATAGAGCCCACACTGCATCTTCCTGCATAGCTAGTGACCAGGAGTGCCACTGTGCTGGGAAAACTGAAGGGTCTGCAGCACTAACCCAGCAATGTGAAGATCGATGTAGGTTCAAGAAGTTGAAACCCCCCCCCCCCCACCCCTTTCATGAAGTGAGGGTGTATTCTAGTGATATACCATAACTATATAAGATACTCCTTTAATTTCTGACTAATTATTCTACCTTATTAGAGTCCACGATATGTCTAAAAGAACACACGTAAGATTAGAAGAGGGGGCCTTCTCTATTTGCCACATTCTTAAGAGGTTTTTCTTTGGAAGATTATTTGCTGATCTGTTTTGTGCTAATTTTAACCGTGTTTACGACCAGTAAAGTACCATTTTCCTCATTTTCAGGATGGACTCAACCACTGTCGCCTTTCTGTATACACAGGGGATGAAAGCCCCTTCTATTAGCACGCTGGGCCTTTAGCTATTTCACTGACCACAGCCTTGTGCTGACGTCATCAGACAGTACAGTAGACACTAGATACCAGCCATCTATCCTACATCTCTTGGCCTGGTAGACTCTCATAATATATCTATAAGCACTAGATAACCACCAACTTTCTAATGTCTCTCTCTAATCAGCTTTTGGCCTGGTAGACCCTTGTAAGATGCCCCTACATGTTAGATACCAGACCACATAAAGTTTCTCAGCCAGTCATCTGCTATCTATACACTGTACATACCCACCAACTCAGCTTGGCAGACCCTTGTAAGCTGGTGTAGTTATTTCATACCACCAAATGTTGAGGGCCTCTCAGCTTAGCAAGCCCTTGTAAGATGCAACTATCTAATGTCTTATTAGACATCTCCAAATAGCTAATGTCTCCCAGCCTGGCAGATGCTCATAAGTTGGCCATACACATTAGATACCCACCATATTGAATGTTCCTTGGCCCAGTTGACTCCTGTAATGCTGTCCATAGACATTAGATATCTGCTAACTATCAAAGGTCCAACATTAGTTGCTCATACATGTTACTACTATCAGACGTCCATACACGTTAGATGCCTACCAACTATGTAATGTCTTTTGGTCCAGTAGTATACCCATAGACATTAGATACTTGACCTCCATCTAAGTTCTCTTGACCTCATAAACCCTAATAAGCCTCCATAGATACAAGATACTTGAAAATGTAGCAGACCCTTATTAGCTGTCCATGCATATTAGATGCCAACTGTCTACTGTCTATTGGAGTGGCAAACCTTGTTAACTGCCTGCAAGAGGGTTGAAAATACTTACAAGAACATTTTGACTTTTTTTTACCAGTTACTGTTCAGCTGCTATGGGTTACCATGAACTCTATTACGGTGGTAATACCCATGTTGAGCTGTTGTGTGACTGATTATTGTGAAAGCACACATAAACATTAGTGTTCGAATCGCAAATTTTTATTGAGAATATCGGCACTTCGAGAATTCGCGAAGATGTAGAATATACTAACAAATACATACAAGGCCGTTCACAACCTGTCCCCTCCCTACATCTCTGATCTACTTTCCCGATACATCCCCGCACGCAATCTCTCCGATCCTCACAAGACCTCCTTCTCTCCTCTCCTCTTATCACTTCTTCCCACAATCGCCTCCAAGATTTCTCCCATGCTTCCCCCACACTCTGGAACTCGCTACCCCAACATATCAGACTCTCACCTACAGTGGAATCCTTCAAAAGAAACCTAAAAACCCAACTATTCAGACAAGCCTACAACCAGTGACCCTGCTGCCTGTATACCGCCATGACCAGCTTCACCCTCACCTACTGTGTCCTTCTCCCATACCATGTAGATTGTAAACCCTCACGGGCAGGGCCCTCTCTCCTTCTGTACCAGTTTGTAACTCGTCTTGTTCATGCTTAGTGCAATTCTCTGTATTATGTATGTGCACCCCTTTTCATATGTACAGCGCTATGGAATGAATGGCGCTTTAATAACAAATAATAATAATTGTGGTAGGGGCTGAGGTGTACATTGGCGTGGAGTCGGGAGGGATGCCTATCACCCTCCATGATCTATCTGGCTGAACTGTGCCCGGAGCCAGTGCGGGGTAGGCCTGAATAAGTGGGCCACCCAAGAGAGTGGAATGAAAGAAAGAAGGGTCGGGAGGGTGGGGCATGAAGCGACCGTCCTCAGGGTGAGGTCGCGTGAGAAGATATAGCCAGCAGCCCCGCCCACAAATACAGGCTGTAACCAGCCTTAATACTTGTGGTAGGGGCTGAGGTGTACATTGGCGTGGAGTCGGGAGGGATGCCTATCACCCTCCATGATCTATCTGGCTGAACTGTGCCCGGAGCCAGTGCGGGGTAGGCCTGAATAAGTGGGCAAAAAGACTACCCACGCTGTAGGAGGGAAATAGTTAATTGAACCGAACGACACGGAAGGTAACAAGGGCCTGAGTGATTCAGGCAGGAGCTTGGCTGTTAAATGACCTGAGCGATTCGGAATGGCACTGGGTAGTTAGTAAAGTGACGGTCCAGGATGACAGAGGAAGAGCAAGCTTGGGTGATCCAGGATGAGAGAGGCAACGTGGGCCTGGGCGATCCAGGATGAGAGAGGCAACGTGGGCCTGGGCGATCCAGGATGACTGAGGTAGAGCGAGCCTGGGTGATCCAGGATGACGGAGGCAGAGCGAGCCTGGGCGATCCAGAATGACAGAGACAGAGCGAGCCTGGGCAATCTAGAATAACCGAAACGGAGCGAGCCTGGGCGATCCAGGAAGACAGAGGCAGAGCGAGCCTGGGCGATCCAGGATGACTGAGGTAGGGCGAGCCTGGGAGATCCTGGATGACGGAGGCAGAGCGAGCCTGGGCGAACCAGGATGACAGAGGCAGAGTGAGCCTGGGCGATGCCGAATGACAGAGACAGGGCGAGCCTGGGCGATCCAGGATGACAGGAGCAGAGCGAGCCTGGGCGATCCAGGATGACAGGAGCAGCGCGAGCCTGGGCGATCCAGGATGACAGAGACCGGGCGAGCCAGGGGGACCTCAGATGATGTGAAAGTGTGTCAAGAAGCAGGGAAGACAGACAGAAGACGTATGCGTGATACCTGAAGAATTCGGGAAGCTGATGAGCAGCTACTTGGCTGATCGGGAGGACTGAATATCAGACAGTACCTCAGCCCTGTTTGTTTTAAGAAAAGATTGCCCAAAATGGTACATTAGGAAACTGGAAAATAGCACAGCAACAAAACCCCACTACTAAGACAACATTCATGGAGTTAGCTACACTAGAGGGAATAACTTGTGTTACATCTGGTAGCAGCAGTGGAAGGTGCAGTTTCTGGCCCAGTCGAGGAGGCATAGAGCGATTGTGCAGCAATTGATTGGCACTTGTGGGTATAGGGGTCCACTGGAGGTTCCATCTTAAACTTGACCTGGGCTAGTGGTAGTATAGGTGATGGGAATCAGAGCAGCAGTCCCTGACCCCGCAGCAGTGTCCGCAAGGCAGCACCTTACTGATCACACCGGTGTCTGGTCTCTCCGCTGCGTTCTTGAAGCTTTTTTTATTTTTTTTATCTCATTTTCTGTTCCCAGGAATAGAAGCTCTGGCATACGCTCCCTCCCCTCTCTGTCTCCATACTTGAACTCCCCCCCCTAGCAGAAGCAGGACCAGCCCACTCCCACCGGAATGGAGAAACAGGCCGGCCAGCCCCGTTCCTGCCAACTGATGCCAACCATGGCTTCTCGGCTGGAATGTACTGCAAAACAAATGAAAATAGAAAACAATACATGCAATTATACCTAATTACAGTTGTAGATACCCCCAGGTCCGGTGTACTGAAGAAGTACTTGTACCAATTAGATTTTATTATTATTATTATTATTATTTTAATAAACACCGCTTTAGGAGAGCCGGGAAGAGAAGGAAGATGAGGGAACGGAGGACCGTGGACGGGGAGCAAGGAAGGATGACAGAGACAGAGTGAGCCTGGGCGATCCAGGATGACAGAGGCAGAACGAGCCTGGGCGATCCAGGATGACAGAGGCAGAACGAGCCTGGGCGATCCAGGATGACAGAGGCAGAACGAGCCTGGGCGATCCAGGATGACAGAGGCAGAACGAGCCTGGGCGATCCAGGATGACAGAGGCAGAACGAGCCTGGGCGATCCAGGATGACAGAGACAGCGTGTACCTGGGGGATCCAGGATGACAGAGACGGAACGAGCCTGGGCGATCCAGGGAGACTACAGATGATGTGTGAGAGTGACAAGAAGCATGGAAAACAGACAAAATGACGTGTGCGTGATACCTGAAGAAATTCGGGAAGCTGAGCAGCTACTTGGCTGAACGGGAAGACTGGATATCAGACGGTACTGCAGCCCTGTTCATTTTGGAAAAATTTATCAGCACCTAGGTAAAGACAACAAGCTCATAAAGACAGCCCTGAGCCCGAAATGGCACATAAGACAACCGGAAAACAACATCTCCACCTGAGAAAGGAAGGGCCCGTTTAAGGGTTATCCCGCCCACCCGCGTCAGGGCGGTATAACACGGCGGTGCCACACGCATGAGCACGGGAGGGTGGCACGGGACAGCTGTGCCAGGTACCCGGGCATGGAGGGTGGCACAACACCGCTAAGCCGTGTAATGTGCCCAGAAGGGTGGCACAAAATAGCGGCACCGAACACGTGTGCACAGGAGGGCGGCATCACACCACTGCGCTATAAACAAATGCACAGGAGGGCGGGATGACATGCGGTGTGATGAACCTGTGCACAGGAGGGCGGCATAACAGGTGTCACTGACATGGCATAAGAGGGCAGCACAACACGGCCGTGCCGTATAAAATGCGGTGCGATGCACATGCCTGCTTGACCGAACCCTAGCCGCGGACAAGAGAAACATACCTGTTGTGAGGAGGCTCCCCCCGGAGCTGGAGGGGAAAGGAAGCCCGGCTGGGAGCCGGCCGAACGCTGCCCCCAGCTGAGGAAGCCTAGAGAGCCGAGACCTACCCGGAAGTGACGTGGCAGCGAACCGGAAGTGACGGAACGGACCGAGAAAAGCCTGCATGAAGCGACCGTCCTCAGGGTGAGGTCGCGTGAGAAGATATAGCCAGCAGCCCCGCCCACAAATACAGGCTGTAACCAGCCTTAATACTAGTGCTATATCTTCATAATCGCTAATATTCTAGATTTTTTTTTCATCAGTACCCTTCTGCTCTTTGTTTGTGGGCCAATGAGAAGGCTGCAATGTCTTTGTCTGAGCTTAGCAACCAATAGGAACGTTGCCTACCCCTTACTATATAAGAAACTCCCCAGCAGCCATTTTCTGCTGTTTTTTGCAGTTCTGAGAGAGAGAGCCGTGTCATTGCTGTGCTCTGTGCTTTGCAGACTCATCTGGAACCTTATTCAATTAGCTCATATATATAATACAGATAGTTAGTGGGAGATAGTCAGTCAGTGTAGGTTAGATAGTGATATAGTGTAGCTGATAGGCTCCAGTGCAGGGTGTTAGGTAGTGTGATAGGAATTACTGTACTGTGCATTTTCTCCAGTCTCAGGAAACTTCTAGCAGCTTGAAAAATGTAGCAAAAGCGAGCCATGCCTGTATTGCGTGCACAATACGCGCATATTACATTGCCGATTTCTGCAATCAAGAAAATAATAACAAGATCACAAATTCTAGAATTAGGCCAAAAATTGGCGAAATATCGCGAAAATGAATATTGACCATGCTGCTCATCACTAATAAACATCGAAAATAAACACCTGCCCAGCTGGGCTCTACCTAATACACGTGTTGTCTCTACCTCACCTATAGAGCGCCGTTCACACACGGGATTAGATCCAGGCTGTGACCACACCAGCACCCTTGGGGGGAAATGGTCCAGAAGTTCTCCCGACTCTGACCGTGCGATCCTCTTTCCATAGGCATCGCTGGGTCCCCCAAAGTTCAGGCTTTACAAAGCCTCGTGGCCCCCTCAGCCCTCCTGGCTGAGACCACACAGAGCCTCTCAGGCTTCCTTAGCCTTTCTTCCTCCAAGTCATATACAGAGGGTTGTTTTATCCCTCCTTGATTACAGCAGCAGGCCTCACCTGCGGTCACCTCCGGCAAAAGACAATACATGTAGTGGAAGGGTGTAGACTGGCAGATCCCACTACCAAACCTATCCCCCAGTCCACACGAAATCTGGCCCAGAACAACATCTAGACAAAACTGTCTCAGCAAACTACACTTTGCTGAAACCACTGCAGCTTTCTGTATTTCAGTTATCTCACCCAGCTGAGGTATCTGGGTGGGATATACACACCTCCCAGCACTTACACTGTACACATCACCACAGTGTGTACATGAAGAGGATCCATGACCTGTGCCCACTTGTACCCAGACATGGTGTTGGTGTTCCATGTGATGAGGAGCCCTGGCCTGTAACAAGCAGAAGAGCCATCTTTATTACTGTTACTGAGAGGGAAACGACAGGATAGCATTGTTGTCATTCAGGGGTTTGGATGCAACATCAGATGCTCAGTGCCAGATAGTCTAGTTAAGCGATTAAGTCTTTTGCCATGAATAGAGACGATATGCTTACCAAGCCCATTGCCTCTAATCTGTAATGACACTTGTTGTGCACAACACTGCAGAACTGGACTTCGCTTATAGCGGTCTCCTTTCCCAAGTCCTAACTGTGGCTTTTGTTACTCAGATACCCCAGGACTTACTGTAGGGCTGAATTACACAACAACCGGACAGTGGCAAAAACCACATAAATGATGCACCTATCAATACTGGCAGAAAACTAGACGCTTGAACAGGGGCATAACGGGAACTAAATGTTGAGAGTCACAGAAGGAGATGACTATCCACCAATAGAGTGGAAGGCAGATGCATGACATAGAGGTAGATAGTGGATGTAACGGCATACAAGGGAATGCTCCAAACTCCGAATGGAACCTCACGAATAGCTGCTAGCAGACGAATAGGAAACGCACCCAAGCGGCTTACACTCCTAGCAATCAGTCTCTAACAGCATACGGTGAATCCCCCCCAAGAACGAGACGAGGCTCCGTATTGAGGGTCAAGCAGTGGTCACCCAGAGCTGTGCGTTTATTGATCTTATATAACATTGGTACACATCAGTACCACCCACAGGGTTTTGTAAAAACAGCCAATAAACACGTACAATACAGTAAAACACTCCCACACAAAATCCTCCCCTCTGCCTGTGATACAATTACCTTACACAATGGGTTGATGTAATTATCACAGGCAGGAGAATACACAATGACTTCTGTCCTGGAGACAACCGAGGAGTAATTCAATTATCTCTCAGGACAAAGGGAAATCGCCAATACACACGTGGGGACAATAGGACAGACATCACTACTCAAATATACAATGTCCCACCCATTACAGTAACATAGACATTTAACATATCCCCAGATGGCTTGGATCTGAACGCTCAAAATATCCAAACAGCGCTCAGATGCCAAAAACACTGTCAAATCGCAATGGGGTTTTAGTTTAGCATAGGCTGATGAGAGGGCCCATAATCCTGGGGCAAGAGGTTGGCAACCAGGCCCCTCCAAAACCCAGTGGCGAGGTTGGTTTCGCCACAGTGGATAAATGACAATGAACAGGAATGGTGCTATACTGAACTGACCCTATCTGAATTCAAGTCAGCAAATCAGCCAGGACAATGCAACAAACACATTCTAGACAAAGCAACACACTAAAGTCTGTGAAACCACAGAATAAACACTAAACTAGAAAAGTACCAGAATTCGGGAGGAAAAGCACATGGCCAGCAATATACCCAGCATCGAGACTAATTTGAGGCTGGGATATAAATACACTCACGGTCAGCACTCCACCCTAATCAGTCGCAAGGCTAGATGATAAACAAAGCCAGATTAAAATGAAAGGCAGTGGCATAACAACGGCTTAAACAAAGCTAGTAACTAGGTGAACTTAAAGCAAGAGGCTGACCCCTGTTGCTCATAACATTACCACCTCCCCCTTCAGGGCAGGCTCTTAGGCTGCGCTCACACGGGCGAGATTTCCGCGCGGGTGCAATGCGGTAGGTGAACGTATTGCACCCGCACTGAATCCCGACCCATTCATTTCAATGGGGCTGTTCAGATGAGCAGTGATTTTCACGCATCACTTGTGCGTTGCGTGAAAATCGCAGGCTCCATAGAAGTGAATGGGGTTGCGTGAAAATCGCAAGCATCCGCAAGCAAGTGCGGATGCGGTGCGATTTTCACGCACGGTTGCTAGGAGACGATCGGGATGGAAACCCGATCATTATTATTTTCCCTTATAACATGGTTATAAGGGAAAATAATAGCATTCTGAATACAGAATGCATAGTAAACTAGCGCTGGAGGGGTTAAAAAAAAAAATTAAAAAAATTTAACTCACCTTAGTCCACTTGATCGCGTAGCCGGCATCTCCTTCTGTCTCCTTTGCTGAACAGGACCTGTGGTGAGCATTAATTACAGGTAAAGGACCTTTGGTGACGTCACTCCGGTCATCACATGATCCATCACATGATCTTTTACCATGGTGATGGATCATGTGATGACCGGAGTGACGTCACCAAAGGTCCTTTACCTGTAATTAATGCTCACCACAGGTCCTGTTCAGCAAAGGAGACAGAAGGAGATGCCGGGCTGCGCGATCAAGTGGACTAAGGTGAGTTAAATTTTATTTTTTTTTAACCCCTCCAGCGCTAGTTTACTATGCATTCTGTATTCAGAATGCTATTATTTTCTCTTATAACTATGTTATAAGGGAAATAATACAATCTACAGAACACCGATCCCAAGCCTGAACTTCTGTGAAGAAGTTCGGGTTTGGGTACCAAACATGCGCGATTTTTCTCACGCGAGTGAAAAACGCATTACAATGTTTTGCACTTGCGCGGAAAAATCGCGGTCGTTCCCGCAACGCACCCGCACATTTTCCCGCAACGCCCGTGTGAACCCAGCCTTATGGATCTATCAGAATAGATGTTTCCAGCCAGTTCCAAAAGGACCTTTCTTCTGGAGAACAGTCCCAACATTTAACAAGGTAATGGAGTTTTCTGCCATGCTGCCACTTAGAGTCAAGGATCTTCTAAACCACATACTCAGGCTCCATACCATGGACGCAAACAGGTGGAGTTTTATGTACTGATCTTCTAAAAGGCAACACAGGCTTAAAAAAGGGACAATGAAAGTTTTTCAATCTCCTCATGGAGGTGGACAAAGGTTTTTAACTGACCAAAAGGGAGGGATCTATTTGTCTTATTGCAGACACAGATGTCACATGCCCTAATAAACTTCTCCATGTCTTTCCTCATAGCTTGCCACCAAATGCACAGAATCAGTTTTTTTTACAGGATCCATTTTTTTTCAGTATTTTTCATACGGACCAGAAAATAATGGTGATGTGAACTGTCCCTAATTCTGCTACAATTTTATCAGGGGTAACGATAAGACAAAATATGGGAATCTTCACATGCTGTTGTAAAAGACTATGAGAAAGGGCGTCAGCTTTTAGATGTTTGGAACCTGGAACTAAGTCAACGGGACAGTCATAATCTTGTGAACATTGTCTTCTCACAAAAACAAAACAAAACACATCATCTACTCTGTGAGTAGCCCCTACAAAGTAATAGCTGTGAACAGAACATGGAAAGGCATCTACCTGTACATGTTGTCCCCCACTGTTTAACCCCTTTCTGACATATGTATATGCATGGTGCGCAGATCGATCAAGCACAGGAGCTGTCAGCTGGGCCCTTGCTGTAAAGGTGACCGCCGCATCCAAGGGGTTTACAGAAGAAGGAAGCTCCCTCTCTGACCGCATCAGCTAAATCAGCCTGAGGCCTTACACAGGCCTTGAGGCCTGCAACAGCGAAAGCCTATGAAGCTCAGACTATGCATAGTTGCCAACTATCCCAAATTTGCAGGGACTGTCCCTGCAAACTGTGTCTGCCAGGCCAAACATGGGTGTGGCTGATGATAACCCCACCCATAAGTGAGCGGTCCGGGGCGGGATTTTGGATGTCCCGATTTTACCAAACTAAATGTTGGTAAGTATCGGCTATGTATTGTAATGCATTGTAGAAGGGATCAGACACTCAAAAGTTGAAGTTTCATACTGGGACAAAAAAGTAAAAGAAAAAGTGTTTTATTTAAAAAAAAGTACCCCTTTTTCCTCATCAAGCTATTTACTATTGAAAACAATATTAGATACCGCCGCGCCCATAATGTCTAGCTCTATAAAAATATCACATTATCACCCCATCAGATGAATACTGTAAAAAAAACTGTTTCCATAACAGTCATTTTTTGGTCATCTTGCCTCAAAAAAACAGACGTGGATCCAAAACAAAGATGACACTTGAATGGAATATTTGCATGTCTTCTGTGTTCTGTACCCACTCCTGCTTTTGGCTACCAAATCATAAGCCAATTCTGATGGGACCATACAGGCCTTACAGCTGCTACACAGACAGGATCCGTTGTGTGTCTCATTTTTCCTTCCTTCTGACAGATGAGAAGGAGGATTAAATAAATATTTATGTCAACCAGGCTAAAAAGGCGAAATAGTGGCCCAGTCATGAAGTGGGGTGGGTGGAAACAGCACGAGAAGTCCACAGAGTGGCCCAATGACATAGTGTGGAGGTGGCAGCAGCATCAGGAGGCCACAGAGTGGCAAGGTGACATAGTGTGGAGGTAGCAGCAGCATCAGGAGAGCACAGAGTAGCAAGGTGACATAGTGTTGAGGTAGCAGGAGCAGCATCAGGAGACCACAGAGTGGCAAGGTGACATAGTGTGGAGGTGGCATTAGCATCAGGAGACCACAGAGTGACCCGGTGACAGAGTAGGGAGGTGGGTGGCACTAACAGTACCTGCTGACGAGGGTGGGTGTAAGAAGGAGCACTTGGCATCAGATGTGTGGCATCAGGCGGATAGCAGCATCAGAATAGTAGCCAGAAGAAACCAGGCTCTTATGTCAAGGTTTGGGTGAGGCAGCATGGATGATCTAATCTGATGCATCAGGCATTGGTGGGTGGAAATCCTGGCTGATCCATGCCTGATTCATCTTGACAAAGGTCAGTCTCTCCACATTTTGGGTGGACAGGTGAGTTCTCCTTGGGGTAACTATGGCCCCCGCCGCACTGAACACCCGCTCTGATGCCACACTACTAACCGGGCAGGACAGCTTTTCCAGGGCAAATTCTGCCAGTTGCGGCCACAAATCAAGTAGTCGAGTGGATCTTCAATGACGGCTGGCAGGGTACACTCCAAGTATGCCATCACCTGCTGGTTCAGGTTCTGATCTATGTCTAGTTGCTGGCGAGTAGTTTCTTCACTATGTGGGTGAAGAAAGCTGCTCATCAGCGACTCTAGACTCAGGCTGCTGCTGATAGAGCTGGTAAAGCTCCAGTCACCCAGCCCCACAGCAGCCATGACAGTGAAACGTGAGCGCAAAGGGCCCCCCTGGTCAGACCTTTGAGAGGATGGACGATGGCGCAGATAGGCAGTGGCCAACTGACTACATAGGATGTATCTATAGTAGTTCAGTCCTCCCTCTCAGCGGGTGTAAAAAAGGCCCCCATTTTGGACCGGTAGCAAGGGTCTAACATGGTGGCGATCCAGTAGTCACCCCTCTGCCGAATGGTGACAATTCGGCTGTCACTACGCAAGCAAGTGAGCATGCATCGGGCCATTCGCGCAAGTGACTCAGAGGGACTCCTTGCCTCTATCTCCACTGCATACTGCCACGGTGCGTCTGGGTCCTCTGCCTCGTCTTCCTCATCGCCCTGTAGCTCCTCTGGCTGCTCCTGCTCCTCCTCTCCTGTCACATGTGTAGAAAAACCACCCATTTAGCTACACATTGCCTGTGCTCCAATGTCCTCCCCCCCCCCTCCAGTTCAGCCCCCACAGGACTCATGTGGCCGTGAGATGTAGGCGCCAACTCTCCAGTCCCCTGACCAGACAGATTTACCAACATCTTTTCCAGGATATGAAGCAGTGGAATGACGTTGTTCATCCCGTTTTTTTTTTTTTTTTTCAGAAGTCCCCCCCACTGGCTGTGAGCGCGATCCAATCAGAGTGGACCGCTCACAGCCAGGGAGAAGGAGCTCAAGTTCTTGCAAGATTCTTCTCCCTGGGTGTGAGCGGTCCGCCACAGCGGACGAACGGGGAGGGGGGGCTTTTGAAAAAACAAAAACACCCATGGCATCAGTGGGGGCCGCCCTACAAGGTAATACCATAATTAGCTTATGTCAAAACTGATGAAAGATCCTCTTGAATCCATAAGTTGAAAACTGGCTGTGTCCTGAAGGGGTAATTCTCCAGAATGCTAATCAAATAGTTATGGAGGGCCAACCAAAGATACCCCAAAATAATTGGACAAGAGGGAGCATGAGCTAAAAAAAAAGAAAGTCTCACAGTAGATATTTCCCATTGACAACTTAAAGTGTACTTAAACTTTTGAATAGTATATAGTTCATTAAAATCCATTCTAAATGCCATAAAATGAATATTTTTTATATACAGTTGCAAGAAAAAGTATGTGAACCCTTTGGAATGATATGGATTTCTGCACAAATTGGTCATAAAGTGTGATCTGATCTTCATCTAAGTCACAACAATAGACAATCACAGTCTGCTTAAACTAATAACACACAAAGAATTAAATGTTACCATGTTTTTATTGAACACACCATGTAAACATTCACAGTGCAGGTGGAAAAAGTATGTGAACCCCCTAGACTAATGACATCTCCAAGAGCTAATTGGAGTGAGGTGTCAGCCAACTGGAGTCCAATCAATGAGATGAGATTGGAGGTGTTGGTTACAGCTGTCCTGCCCTATAAAAAACACACACCAGTTCTGGGTTTGCTTTTCACAAGAAGCATTGCCTGATGTGAATGATGCCTCGCGCAAGAGAGCTCTCAGAAGACCTACGATTAAGAATTGTTGACTTGCATAAAGCTGGAAAGGGTTATAAAAGTATCTCCAAAAGCCTTGCTGTTCGTCAGTCCACGGTAAGACACATTGTCTATAAATGGAGAAAGTTCAGCACTGCTGCTACTCTCCCTAGGAGTGGCTGTCCTGTAAAGATGACTGCAAGAGCACAGCGCAGACTGCTCAATGAGGTGAAGAAGAATCCCAGAGTGTCAGCTAAAGACTTACAAAAGTCTCTGGCATATGCTAACATCCCTGTTAGTGAATCTACGATACGTAAAACACTAAACAAGAATGGATTTCATGGGGGGATACCACAGAGGAAGCCACTGCTGTCCAAAAAACCCATTGCTGCACGTTTACAGTTTGCACAGGAGCACCTGGATGTTCCACAGCAGTACTGGCAAAATATTCTGTGGACAGATGAAACCAAAGTTGAGTTGTTTGGAAGAAACACACAACACTATGTGTGGAGAAAAAGAGGCACAGCACACCAACATCAAAACCTCATCCCAAATGTGAAGTATGGTGGTGGGGGCATCATGGTTTGGGGCTGCTTTGCTGCGTCTGGGCCTGGACGGATTGCTATCATCGAAGGAAAAATGAATTCCCAAGTTTATCAAGACATTTTGCAGGAGAACTTAAGGCCATCTGTCCACCATCTGAAGCTCAACAGAAGATGGGTGTTGCAACAGGACAACGACCCAAAGCATAGAAGTAAATCAACAACAGAATGGCTTAAACAGAAGAAAATACGCCTTCTGGAGTGGCCCAGTCAGAGTCCTAACCTCAACCCAATTGAGATGCTGTGGTATGACCTCAAGAAAGCGATTCACAGCAGACATCCCAAGAATATTGCTGAACTGAAACAGTTCTGTAAAGAGGAATGGTCAAGAATTACTCCTGACCGTTGTGCACGTCTGATCTGCAACTACAGCAAACGTTTGGTTGAAGTTATTGCTGCCAAAGGAGGTTCAACCAGTTATTAAATCCAAGGGTTCACATACTTTTTCCACCTGCACTGTGAATGTTTACATGGTGTGTTCAATAAAAACATGGTAACATTTAATTCTTTGTGTGTTATTAGTTTAAGCAGACTGTGATTGTCTATTGTTGTGACTTAGATGAAGATCAGATCACATTTTATGATCAATTTGTGCAGAAATCCATATCATTCCAAAGGGTTCACATACTTTTCTTGCAACTGTATTTTATTAATTCATTTTTTATGTTTTCCTTACAAAATAGGTACCTAAAGTATTCCACCTTGGGGCCGGAGCGAGCGATGTTCAGGCAGTAGCACACATTGCTATCATTAATAAGGTTTTGAATCGTAGAAATAGACCCTAGTGGCAAGTGATTATTTATAAAGGCAGGTCCAAATGTTTATTTTTTTTCCTAGACTTTTTTTTGGGGGGGGGGGGGGCACTATTGAATCAGAGCCTGGGCCCATCAGAGGATCCTCTGGTGGGCCAGTCCAACCCTGCATTTACACATTCATTTTAACAACAATTTTTTTTTATGTACCTAAGAGTCTACACCTATACTTCAGAGAGCCTCAGGGGGCCAATTTGCATTGGTTCCTCCTCGATCACCTTAGAATAGGAGACCTCAATAGGATTATATGAAGTAGCCTCACTCTCTGACCTTCTCTTTCTGATATGCTGATCATTTTTAATGGCTAAAATTTTTAACTGTTCAGAGGATCACATGAAAGAAATTGTACCATGGCATCTTCAATACGATTAGAGAGGCCCAGGTGATGCTGAGCACAGAAGGCAGCTAGGGATGAGCGAATCGACTTCGGATGAAACATCCGAAGTCGATTCGCATGAAACGTTGTTCTAATACTGTATGGAGCAGGAGCTCTGTACAGTATTAGACTGTATTGGCTCTGATGAGCCGAAGTTATTGCTACCTTGGAACCGAACCTGAGTTTGGGCAAAGTTTTTTTACAGTACAAATTAATTTATGAAGTTATTGCGCGAAGTCTCGCGAGACTTTGCGAATCAATAACTTCGGCTCATCGGAGCCAATACATTCAGCTCCGTACAGTATTAGAACGAAGTTTTATGCGAATCGACTTCGGATGATTCGCTCATCCCTAAAGGCAGCATCATTCCACTCACTAGCAGTAACCCACTATGTAAAATCCGAGGAATATTTTTCAACTCTCCTGCATCCCAGTTTTAATGCATGAAGATGAGCTGTAGTAGACAAAGCTGCATCAGGGTCATCTTAAAGGATCCCCAAAACTAAGAGAAATGCATCCACACTTTGTAAAACAGGATCTTGTGGCCTAAGTTGCTCTGAGGGTGGTGGTAGTACTCACAGATCACTGAGGCGATCTCAACTATTGTGCTACCTGAGGCTGTGCAGTGACTGAGGGCACTCACTTTCTTTCTCGGGGAACACCCTGGTATTAGGGTGCCTGCATGGTGTTGGTTGTGGTGGCTTTGATTTTGGAAGATTTGCTGGGTGCAAGGCAGAACCAATGGATACTGGAGACGAAGAGCAGGCCCATTAGTTTGTAATAAATAAAATGTCTCTTTGTGGATGATACGGATATTAGTACAAATAGCAGCAAAAGTGTTCCACAGTAGGTCACAGTTCAATATTCTCTCAATAGCAGTGTATGGCCAGCAGCAATAATGGTGGTTACAGTACTCCTGTATCTTTCTAAAGAACACTTTGAAGTCTCTCAACAGAATCACAGCCATATAACAAGGTTCTTATTAAGTTCTTCTGCAGTTCCTGGACTGAGGGGCGCAGAACTGAGATACAGGTGGCCAATCAATCTTAAAAAGGATCTTTCATCACTCCTCACATGTCTGTTTTAATAGATTCATGCATTCCACATGTAATAGAAATTCTGGAGCATCTATTCGTATGGCTCTATGTTGCGCCATTCCTTTATTATTCCTGCTAAAAGTTGTTAATGAATTGCTAGCAGTCTGCAGTAAGGGTACAGAGGGGTGGTAACCAGTTGGGGGAGTGTCCCTGCACAGTCTCACTCTATCCAATCAGTGCTGCCATTTTCAGACTGTGCAGGTACACGCCCCCAACTTGTTACCTCCTCTCTGTACCCTTACTGCAGACTGCTATCAATTCATTCATAACTTGTAGCAGGAATAATACAGGAATGGCACAACATAGAGCCATAAGAACAGATGCTGCAGAAATGTTTTTACATGGGGAATGCATAAAGCTATTAAAACAGACATGTCAGGAGTGGTGAAAGGTCCTCTTTAAAGTGTGGTAGGATGCTTTGGCAATATTCCCTTCACAGCAGCAAAGCCTTTCTGCCTTAAAAGAGAACAATAAATTGCTGTCTGAAGTTTGCATGGCCTTGTGAGTTCTATGTAGGCTTGCTCAAATCCTTCTTACTCTTCATGTTATTCTAGACAGACTAAATGATGTTGAGATCAGGACTCTAGGGAGGCCATGCCATCACTCCCAGGGCTCTTCTTTACCCTGAAGATAGTTCTTAATGACATTGGCTGTACGTTTGGAGTTGTTGTCCTGCTGCAGAATACATTTAAACCATTAACACATTCGGTTTTGCTCCCATTAACACTTTCGGTTTTGCTCCCATTTTGCATGAGATGAACTCAAAGATCTGAAACATTTTCTACATACACAAAAGACCCATTACTCTCAAATATTGTTCACAAATCTGTCTAAATTTGTGTTAGTGAGCACTTCTCCTTTGCCGAGATAATCCATCCCACCTCACAGGTGTGGAATATCAAGGTGCTGATTAGACAGCATGAATATTGCACAGGTGTGCCTTAGACTGCCCACAATAAAAGGCCACTCTGAAATGTGCACAGTTTTGCCTTACTGGGGAGGGGGGGTTCAGAAAGCCAGTCAGTATCTGGTGTGGCCACCATTTCCCTCACGCATTGCAACACATCTCCGTCGCATAGAGTTTATCTGGTTGTTGATTGTGGCCTGTGGAATGTTGGTCCACTCCTCTTCCTCTGTGCGAAGTTGCAGAATATTGGCAGGAACTGTAACACGCTGTGGTATACGCCGATACAGAGCATCCCAAACAAACATGCTCAATGGGGGACATGTCCGGTGAGTATGCTGGCCATGCAAGAACTGGGATGTTTTCAGATTCCAGGAATTGTGTACAGATCCTTGCAATATGGGGCCGTGCATTATCATGCTGCAACATGAGATGATGGTCGTGGATGAATGCCACAACAATGGGCCTCAGGATCTCATCATGGTATCTCTGTGCATTCAAAATGCCATCAATAAAATGCACCTGTCTTCGTTGAACAGAAAGCCTCTCCAACGTGCCAGACGCCATCGAATGTGAGCATTTGCCCACTCAAGTCGGTTACAACGACGAACTGCAGTCAGGTCCAGACCACGATGAGGATGACGAGCATGCAGATGAGCTTCCCTGAGACGGTTTCTGACAGTTTGTACAGAAATTATTTGGTTATGCAAACCGATTGTTGCTGCAGCTGTCCGGATGGCTGGTCTCCGACGATCATGGAGGTGAACATGCTGGATGTGGAGGTCCTGGGCTGGTGTGGTTACACGTGGTCTGCAGGTGTGAGGCCGGTTGGATGTACTGCCAAATTCTCTGAAACGCCTTTGGAGACGGCTTATGGTAGAGAAATGAACATTCATTGCACGGGCAACAGCTCTGGTAGACATTCCTGCAGTCAGCATGCCAATTGCACGCTCCCTCAAACGTTGCGATATCTGTGAAATTGTGCTGTGTGATCAAACTGCACATTTCAGAGTGGTCTTTTATTGTGGGCAGTCTAAGGCACACCTGTGCAATATTCATGCTGTCCAATCAGCACCTTGATATGCCACACCTGTGAGGTGGGATGGATTATCCCGGCAAAGGAGAAGTGCTCACTAATACAGATTTAGACAGATTTGTGAACAATACTTGAGAGTAATGGGTCTTTGGTGTATGTAGAAAATGTTTCAGATTTTTGAGTGCAGCTCATGCAAAATGGGAGCAAAACCAAAAGTGTTGCGTTTATATTTTTGTTCAGTGTATTTTTGAAAGCATTCTTACTTTACAGAATTTTTTCCCCCCACATCTGCCTAAAACAATTGCACAGTCCTGTTTATTGGAATAAACCCACCAAAGCTAGAATAAAAAAAAATGAATACCAGATTTCTTCCTCAAAATGGGCTGCAATATAAAAGTCTTCTCAAAAGTAGAAAAAACGATGGTGAAGTAACATTGGAAAGTATTGAAGTCGAATCAGTTTACGGATCTCATTCTATGAAGAGTTGGAACATTAGATCGGTGATAAGACTGCTGGCGACGGGTAGAGGTCATTTTAGATATCTCCATAAACAGGATCTGTATATGGGAGAGTATAACACACAGTGGGCATATAAAATATAATATGTGGTGTTAATAAGCATGGCGCCATATGTTTAAGCAGCTGCCGCAGAAAACAGCAGCCGGATACATTTTGGCATGGGTTTTAACAGCTGCCTGTCTGAGATCAAGGTGCTATGTGAGAACTTTGGATGAAGACAAAAAAAAACTTCTCAACGTAAACAGGCAATTCAGAGAGTCGTTGATTATATACAGATGTAGTATTCGTGTGTCGGGGGAGCAGATCTTGTGACCGCTCCACTCCCCCTCCCAATGTCACGTTTCCTATTATGTTCTGAGTCCAGTCCAGTCGATGCCATGGCTGATAAGATGATACAGATGACATTCCAAACATGGCGTAATGCCCAACCAGCTGTTGTCACACAATCCCTCAGACTGGTCTATACATTCTTTTAAGGGCATGGATGTATCTTACATATAATCTATTGTGTGTATGCCAAGAGGAGGCCCCAACTGATTTATCTAATCTTTAATTGCCATATAATTGCTTGAAGATATTTTGTGCAAACAAAATGGACTCTGTGGTCGGCCTCTGAGAAAATCGTACATCTGGTTTGCTAATTATGGAGGGAACAAGTTGATAGCTTCAAAGTCTTCGAAGTGACTGTAACCGTTTAGAGTAAAATATTGTTCACTGCTCAGGAAGCATCTGCTCAGCACATGAAGTAGTGGGGGTGGGGTAAGGGATCTATATGTACTATCTGGCGGATTCCCCCTATGCAGTCTGAGATTTGTATAATAGGGTTTACACTGCAATATCCCACATATGTTAAGCTTGACATGCTGGTCCTCATCTTTGTAGATGAGTTTTCTGCATGACAGATTTTGAAAAACAAGTTATGAGATAAACAATGTACTATAGACCCTTCCAAACACCATAATTGAAGAATTCTAAACTAATTTTCAGAGATTTTTCTATGCCAAGCAGACACGTCCTCCTCTAGGCTGTGCAGGACAAACTGGCAAGAGGTAGGATGAGGCCACATGAAGTCCTCCGATCGGGTCATACGAGGTCTTCATATCCACTGGGACTTTTATTGTTTGTTTACTGACTCTGATATCACGGCAAGATCACATTACGAGGGACACTAAGGACCTTTATACATGGGCCAATTATTGTCCAAAAGGAAGTCTCGTTCCCGGGTAAAAGGCCTGCCGATCAGGCCACAAAACGAGCAAACACTGGTTTGCTGGCTAACTGGAAATTTTATGTCTGTATATAAATGAGCTTTTGTCAACTGCACTTCTCTCTGTGTAATTATCTGTCCTTAAACAAGTATTGGTATATCTTCGTTCGGCGCTCGTTACTAGGCAGACATCTTCTTCTGTAAAAGGACCAGATATGATTAGTGAGTCTCAAGGCTTGTCAGGGTTATAATCACATACTGAAAAATGGATCCTCTAAGACACACACTGTTTCACACAACCTAAACTGGGGTGTGGCATCAAAAGTATCCCTTGGGTCTTCACCCTTAACCCCACATGGTGGTGGGATCTTTGCAGTAGGAGGTTTACAAAGTCCCAGTCCCCAGAATAGTCATGGTTTGGTGGCACTGATGGAGATGTGGCGCAACCAGGAGCGGAGCCGAAGGTCATCATCGTGATATCAGTCACAATAAGACAAGTCAGAGGACAAGACAGGAGTGGGGTTCGGAATGGAGCCAAAGGTCAAGGCCAGAAGTAGAACTGCAAGTGCCATGCAGATGATTTCGAGGGACAAGACAGAAACGAGGTCTGAAACAAAACCGAGGTCATGGTCAACACATTACAAATTGACAGGAACAGGAGCTAGCAAAGGATGGACCTCAGATATCAGGCAAATCATGACAGGACAAATATTGTCTATATAGAGCACCAGGCCTAAGCTCATGTTCTGGCACTTTCAGTCAAATGCAGGCCAGTATACTATTTCAGGGATTCCACTGAGGAACCATAAGTGCCCCAACGTTTTCCTACATTTTTGGCTTTTCTCATCTAAGAGGTAAACTAAGTTGCCCGATGGGTATGTTCATTGTAAAACAACTTTTATTCTGCTGCAGGCTATATACAAAAAAGTTCCCCTTCCCAGCCCTTTGCATTGAGATCTCTAGCATATATCTGTATTGGGACCAGCCTGGGTAAGGTTAATTTACTGTATAATATTTACAAATGCCTATCTTGGCAGTGAAACCTATCTTGACCCAGGTGTTAAAACTTCACTTTTAATGAAATAATTTAAAAGTATATAGTGTGTGTGTGCAACATGCACCCTTTAATTGAAATGAAGACAACCAAAGAATGAAAAATTAAAAATACAAGGCACCTCAACTCTAATGACAGTGGTACCTGCACTAAGTGAGGGGAAGGGAGAATTGCTCTGTCTCTCACTATATATCCCTATAAGCAAGGTGCCACTGTCAATGGCAAAGCTACACACTGCCTTGACGGTTGCACGATGCGTTTAGATCACAGACTGGAGTGATTGTGTAAATGAAAACGCACAGAGATGCAGTGTCCAGCAGCTATGCTTAGCCTGCTGAATATTTGACCTGCACCAGACAACGACAGCTAAATGACCATGGAACTGTAGCTGCCAGTGAGGAGGTACAATGCAGTTAAAACCTATTACTGCCCCCCGACATGTTTCGCCAGAGTACTGGCTTCTTCAGGGGCAAATGGGCAGCGACGGATGGCCCCAAAAACTGCAGGTTTAAATGTGGTGGTTACCTTGATTGGCATCTGTACATGCCAAATCAGCCCACAGCACACGGCACGAACGTCCAATCGTTCGTGCCGTGTGCTGTGGGCTGATTTGGCATGTACAGATGCCAATCAAGGTAACCACCACATTTAAACCTGCAGTTTTTGGGGCCATCCGTCGCTGCCCATTTGCCCCTGAAGAAGCCAGTACTCTGGCGAAACATGTCGGGGGGCAGTAATAGGTTTTAACTGCATTGTACCTCCTCACTGGCAGCTACAGTTCCATGGTCATTTAGCTGTCGTTGTCTGGTGCAGGTCAAATATTCAGCAGGCTAAGCATAGCTGCTGGACACTGCATCTCTGTGCGTTTTCATTTACACAATCACTCCAGTCTGTGATCTAAACGCATCGTGCAACCGTCAAGGCAGTGTGTAGCTTTGCCATTGACAGTGGCACCTTGCTTATAGGGATATATAGTGAGAGACAGAGCAATTCTCCCTTCCCCTCACTTAGTGCAGGTACCACTGTCATTAGAGTTGAGGTGCCTTGTATTTTTAATTTTTCATTCTTTGGTTGTCTTCATTTCAATTAAAGGGTGCATGTTGCACACACACACTATATACTTTTAAATTATTTCATTAAAAGTGAAGTTTTAACACCTGGGTCAAGATAGGTTTCACTGCCAAGATAGGCATTTGTAAATATTATACAGAGATCTCTAGCATGGCAGAGAACACTATCATACGGCGCATGAAGAAATCACACATGAAAGAAACAAAAAAGCCCATCAATCGAATGTGAAGACACGGCAAATGGGTGTGGCACGCTTGACTTTAAGTGTGAAAGTCGCTGTCACATCTTGGCGCTGACAGGTTCCCTTTAAAAGATATTTATTTGGTGACAAGTAAACAGAAGGTGAAAATGTCTTGCTTGCTTTATGCCAGACCATGGCCCCATTCGAAAGTTGCACCATAATTTGTAATATTGTCTCTGTGCAGTCCACTTATAATATTATTGTTTTCATGGTGGTCATTGGGGTCTGGTTGTGATTGCAGCCCCTATTGTTATGACCCTGATAATTAGAGGGTAAGTTCACCAATAATTACTTCTGTAGCTTAACAGATTTCCCAGGTTTTTGACAGTCAATCTGTAATTTTTTTGGACTGAAGGAGCAGAATTAAGTAACTTTTTTATCAAACCAACCTCACCCTAAACTGTTTTATTTATTTTTATTGGGTGGAGATGGCCTTTACAACCATTGCACTGTATTTTACCACTGCGCTTTGAGACTCTTCCAATCTTCCCCAGTGAAAAATAGCTTTGTGTGCTCGGCCAAACTCGAATGAATTGACTGCTGACGGTAGAGTCTGGGCTCGGGCTAAATCAACACAAGCTTGGACTGTCTGGTCACATCAGAAAGGATGTCAGTGATACATGACTGGTTCAGGATGGGAGGGTTGAGCAACTGGAACAAGAGGACTGAGGAACAAAAGTAGAAAGTTCGAGGGGAGGGGGGCGGGTGGGTTGGAATACATCCATTGTAAGGGGATATCAAGAAGGAGGGAAGGGAAAGAGTGAGAATTAGCAGATGTAAATATAATTGAGACCAGAAGCTGTGCAGATCCCACCAGGATGACTGGGAGCTGCTCTGCTGACAAACCTCAGAGGAATAGGAGGGGTGCAATGGTTTGGCATCTCACCAAAACAATTTCCTCTGAACTGTGTGACTCCGTCATGCAGGAGACATTTACAATGCAGGAGTTCTTGACTGCTCACATATACATGAAGAGTCTGAAAGAAAAGGGAGAGGAATTATCAAATTAATAAATGTCAAAAAGAAACTACCCATCCTGCTAAAAGATGTACATAATAAGGAGAAATTAAGGTGGCCATAACCATCAAATCGACAGGTTAATCTTATCTGCATGGGCACCATTATAAAAGAGGCAACTACAAACCTTTTTATCTTCTGTTAGTTCTTGGCAATGTTGGACTGGGCTCTACTGGGCCCATAAGAGAAAGTTATTCTGAGGGCCCATCCTGAATCCATACAGAACATGCCTACACTGTCCTTTGAAATACACTCTAATGGCATCAAAGTCAGCTCCAAATGAAGTTGTCTTCTGCTGGACCAGTGCCTTTGGTGGGCCAATCAAACTGGACCTTAGTTGATAAGCCATTCCATGCTTGTTGGGAAAGAGTTAGCAAACCGCCACATGTGAGACAAATTTTTTGCCATGTTACAGATCCCATCCAAACTATATTGCAATTTATAGAATGGGATTTTTAGAAACCCCTATGGTGGTCAGCAACGGGCAGGATGGCAGTGTAAATCAAGTAAGTAATTAAGTCCTTAAAAAATCAGTGCTTAAAGGAAGTGTCAGGTTTATGAAACCCATTTTCAAAAAGCTTATTGTCTATATTTACTCAACTTTATTCGTTGTTTCAAAAAATCTGACACTGCATATCAGAAATCCGAAGGTGACCATACGATTTCTGACATGGATGTACAGTTTGATCCTCTGCAGGTCTGCATTTTTTCCATTAAAAACAATGGGATGTGGATTTCATGCAAATTTTGGCACAGAATACTCACCAGTGTAAGCACAGCGTTGGGAAATTGGGATGGGTGGGGTCCCTGTTTAGGACCCTCATCTATTAGCCATGGCTGAGCAAAGCTAAAACTAGTATTTTTTTCCCTGGAGAACTTGATGTGTCCTGCATTATTTGGACTACCTATTAATTTTAATACGTGGCGTTTAGTGCTAAATTCCCCCTGTGGTGGCACAGAAGGAGAATTAAAAATGTGCTGCTGATTGCTTGGGCTTCCAGCAAGGGATGAGCCAATCGACTTCAGATGAAACATCCGAAGTTGATTCACATAAAACTTCATTCTAATACTGTACGGAGCAGCAGGGAATCACAGTGGGGAAATTAGTTGTGTTACCTGGCAAAAAAATACATAAAAGTCAGTTGCTTTATTTAGATCTATGCTTGGTAAAGGCAGGGTAGACACAGATCTGTTTTTATGGCAGTGGGTGTGGAACCACTGTGCCAACCAACAGATTTGACTTAACCTAAGGGTGTTATCCTGGTGGTTCCCTGGTTTTCACCCTTTAACACTTATATAGGGATCTGGACTTCGTTGCGGGAAATGCAACAAGTTGCTACCTCTTGGAGTAGTCTCCATGTGGTTGGCTGCTGACCCACAGTGGTAAAGAGACACCAGTACGTAGCACTGAAATGACAGGCAAAACTCATAGTCAATAACAGGCCAAGGTCAGGTCGGGCACAGTTCAAGTAAGTACATGAAACAGAACCAAGGTCAGGGCAGGCAGCACAGGATCAGTCGGTAAATCAGGCACAGGTCAGACAGTGGATGATCAGAGTCAGGAAATGGGGAGAGATCGGTACACGGGCAGACAACAGTAAAAACACTTTTGCAATGAACTAGAAAGTTAGGGACTTTATTGTTTAGGCACCTTCCTACTGCAGATGGCACCTTAGGATGTACATGTTGAGCCTTTGATAGCTGAGGAGGCATGTGCGCCATACAGGTGCAGGTAACAAGCTGACTGAAAGGCAGGCCGTGGCCCAAATGAGAAGACAGGGTGAAAGGGGAAAAGCAGTGATAGGCGGCTCTGTCCCCAGGGGAAGGTATGACAGGGGAGCAGCAGCTGCGAGCTGTTGCTGCTGTAACACTTGTCTTCCTTGCCATACAGAAAGAAAAGAAAGCTAAATGGAGTATTAATCCAAGATGTTGGTTCCATTCACCATATCTCTATATATTAAAAAAATAAATAAAAATGTAGACTTGGATGAGGGACAAACCGGAAATGGTTATGCTTTCATTTGACAGATGTGTTTGGATGAATGTCTGCTCGGGCCCGATGATAAGCTGAGCAGTCAGCCCAGACAGGCTGATGGTCCTTTATCTACTGTCAACAAGTTTCTATTCTTAGGCTCTTCTCTTTTTCCAGCGACTTGTAAAAGGAAGCAGTAGCTGACATATATGACCACATGTATACAGCTCTATGGGCAGAACTTTCTCAGTCAAACCCATCATTTATCTGCAATACTGAAATGTATAGACGCAGAACCAATATTAATATAGACCAATCTTAAGTAGATTTATTGTACAAAAGAAACAACTGGAGAACCTTGTTCCTGGCTTGACTACCTTGTCCTCGCTGTTCTGGGTCCACTGGAGTATGTAACAGGCACATCATGACTGATAATGTGATAAGCGCAGCAACTGGTGAGGAAAGTGCAAAGAGTTTTGGAGCTTCTCCAGGTAACATCATTCCTCATGCTGGCCGGCTTTGAACTCCCACTACCTCAAAATGTTAATTTTTTAAGTTGTGCACCCAACTGTATAGTTCCCCATCTAATGTGTAGATGTGGGTCTGTAGTGCAACCTCCGAGACACTGCATCATAATGACAATAGCTCACTCCCTTTTTCTAGACTTGTCTAACATGTCGCCTGACTCTGCTCTTTTGTGCCCCTCAGGCTGTGGGGACCATATAGCCTTGTCATACACTGCTGAAGAGTCTTAATCCACCAGTTGCTACACACAATCCCAAAGTAGGCCTCAATCTCAGGGCCCAGGCTAGGGCTCCTCAGGCCAGTGACATGAGATTTCCTGCTGTTCTTCCATGTCTGCTCTACTCGAAACTGCGTGCGCCATGAATTTTATACATCTGAGATCATGCCAGTATGCTAGAACCGTCCAGCCTTTAAAGCTGGACACACATAAGGGAAGGTCCCACCCCATAACCTCAGCACAATTAGCAAACCAGACATAACACAAACGATCTGATTTCCCAGAGTAAAAGACCTATTCAGATAAAACAGTGTAATTTTCCACATACGTCACATACAGAGATAAAGCATCAGATAACACATCAATTACGGCATCAATTCACATACGTAACATTTCAGAAATTCAGTGCAATGCAATAAAACGTTATCAAAGTGCACGAACATGGCGGCCATAAGTCCCAACACAGTTCTAACTGTCAGGCTCCAGCAAGGTGAGGAAAAGCAAGGCACAACATCTTAACATATCTTGACTGGGGTACCACTATAAGCCCCCATTATGACATCATCAGATTGCTTTTCAAACACTAATCCCTGCTCCAAGTCGTTGATATAAACTACACTGCAAATTTATAGCATGTGCATGCCCACAAGTTATTTTCCATGCAAGCTGCAGGGGTCAACATAGTGGTCACACCTAGGATGTCCCCACACTGTATATAATTTAACTGTAGTTGATAAAGAGGTGTCCAGGAGGATGAATACTGTATATAGCTGTGGCCAGTGATATAGAAAGGCCAAACTGCTTGGTAATTATCTAGAAAGTGGGAGTAAGTGATGCTCACTTATTGGCACACTGCCTTAGGGACATAGATGGAGGTTGGAGGAGCAACACCATCTTGTAAAGCTTGTTGCCCCCCGTGACTTCAGTAAATATCCTGCTCTAAGTCACAGCTCGGTCTGCCTGATTTCGTCCTCCATCTTTGAGTGGGGAGCCACACATACACCACTTACTGGCCACAAAGCTCCTGGGTAAGGTCTGACCCTCTTACATATATCCTAGTCCTGGTTGTGTCCTTCTTGTTGTGGTTTCTATGCATCCTACACTGTTAACTCCCAGACTCCCAGTATCACAATACAGAATTAGGTAGGCCCACCAGAGGACCATATAGAAGTGTCAGGGTGGAATACTGAGCACTGCGGTGTCTTTGTCTTCTGCATTGTGGGGTCACAGCCCACACACCACTCTTTGACGTTGACTTCTAATGTGTCTCAATATTGAAAACCATCAAAATTTTTCACAGGGGTGGATAATCATTTTAAGGAGTTGTCACCTCTATGGACCAACCATACTCAGAGGCTATTTCTCCTGGTGATCAGGGAAACTTCTTCTTACTGTTCATTTCATGCTCAGACACTCCTCACTAAAGAGTCTGTCATTAGTAACACTATGTAATAGTTGAAACGCGTTTACGGATTATGGCAAAGCGGTATGCCCTGGAATGTTTTTAACATGCATCCTCAATAAAGCTGGAAATACTTTTTAACCCTTCAGGGCTGGATGAACTGTTTACTGGATTTCACACGCAACTGGAGCAGAGTCCTGTGCACGGAGGCCTTATACTGCTATAGAAGCTGGCGTGAGTTCTCTTTTTTACTTATCCATTCAGAATGCATTAGGGCAAAACTGATCCGTTTTGGACCGCTTGTGAGATGCCTGAACGGATCTCACAAACGGAAACCAAAACGCCAGTTTGAAAGTAGCCTAAGAACCAGGTTTCTATATGAGATGGAGTAGGAGGTCCTGAGTCAGGAGGAACATTCTTCACATTGAAGGTACAAACATATAAGCTGATAAGTGGAGGTCCTGGGGACAGACTCCCACTGATCAACCATTATTAGCCTTGCCTAAGTAAAGGCTATCTTTAACTTACTCACCCTTGGGAGCAGCAAGCCCTTATGCGGATCATCTCTCACCCCGGAGGGCTTAATGACCTAATGTAATATATACATTTTCGCCGCCACTGGTAATACCAGCTGATCACTGGGGGTTCCATCAGTTGGACCACACGTAATCAATTCATTTTAGGTAAAGTGTTTAAGCAATGACTGTTTTCCTGATGGGACAACCATTTTAAGACCTTCCATACACAAATGCACATGCAGGTAGGTATGAGTAACAGTGCTGCAGCGATCAGGCGTGTGTGTGTGGCTGGATGAGTGTAGTAATAGTCGTACTCACAGTTCTGAAGCTCCCTGGGCCACCATGCAGTAATACGAAGGGTGCACCAGTTCTCCCTTAAGGGCACACTCCGGTTCTTGGGATCCTCCTGTCTGATGGTAGCTGAGGTGCCCTTGGTGTTAACGGTTTTACAGTGCAAGGCAGGGTCCCTGTTGTTGTGACGCTAACACCTTACGGTGTAAATGTAGTGCAGGAAGTAATGATAAGACATGAATGATTCTTTACTAAAGAATTCAGATGCAAACAGCTCAGGACAGTTTTTACACCCAATGGATCGGCCGATGTTTCACAGAATTACAGTTCTCACAGCTGTACAAATAATCATAGCCCAAAGGTGTCTCTTTAAAGATGAAGCAATATTTCTAACTCTGCATTTTGCTAACTGATTTGTGCTTTAGCATCCAGATGTGGGGTGCAGCAAGATCTCACAACCAAAAAGGGTATTCCACTAAGGGGCAAGCAAACTCCTGCAACATTCTTTGAACAGGTTGCTAATTCACTCTTCCACCTTACACAGGGAGCCAAACTGTGCTTTAGTGTACATTTTAGTGAACACAAGTTCCGTAGAGTCAATAAAGTCTTTTATAAGACTGGTTATCTCTACAGGTCTTCCTCTACACCTTTCTTGCATCTGGTCTGCTTTATGGAGATGTTCCGACTCCATCCTGGGTGGTACCAGGTCCGGGATGAGCTGCCTTGTGAGTGTCACGGTGGAGGTGCACTCAGACTAACAGTTAAACCACCAACCAGGCTCTAGGCGAGAGGCAGGGGGAGGGTCACCTCCTAACTTATCCCTGACCTCTCTCCCTGCACTGCTCAGCCCACATGCAGACCTTTGTGGTAGGTATGATGTGTCCTCGTGCCTGGACTGAAACACCCTAAATTCCCTGAGATGGTGAAGAGGGGAAATAGGAGCAGCCTGCTCGCACAGAACCTGGATGGGAGAGATGACACCAAACAATCAAACAAGAAACCACACTTATCTCTCTGCGCTGGAACAGACAACCTTCCTTTCTAGCTTCCAAGACCAAAGTGGTTAATATAATCTGCTCAGAGCACTGGGGTGGAGTGCTATTTAAACTCATAACCCCACCCAGTGCACCTGATGAGAGGCGGATCCAGCACAGCTCCAAAACAAAACACTAAACTCGTGCTGCTATTCTGGCCGACCTCCGCACACCGTCAGGACGGGGCATGACAGTGAGCTGCATACATTTGCTTCCTACTCCTAGCCCTAGGTAGGCTGGACTACACTGAGCTCAGCTCTTAGACTCCTCTAGTTTACACTGAAACTAGAATGTTCTGCCACACTCTTTTATATACAGTGTTACACCAGTCCCATCTTGTGTTGGCTAAGCATATGGCCTGTGGTTACAATGTGCATACAGAAATATAGTAAATGCATTAATGAAATGAGAAATACAATTTTGCACTTTGCAGTATACTGTGCTTCCTGGAGCAGAATGATGCAGTACTATGACCTCCAGATGTGACCAAGGTCTTCTTAGTGTTCTTCATATTAATTCTGCAGACATGAATTCCTCCTTTTTGTTCTATGACAGGGTCTTGTGTTTTCTTAATTCTGCTGTCTCTTAATAATACAATTATTTCCTTATAAATTGCTTAGAACGCCATTGTTCGAGGGGAACAATCAACGTAAATGAGTTTAACTCCAGGTTAATGTTGTTTTGTGGTTGTTATATTTTCATCTATTTAATCTTAATTATATTCTTTGATCTCTCTCAATGCTTGGCAACGGCAGTTCTGGTGTTTAGTCTTGATTCATTGCCCTGAAGCAATGTAGATCTTTCAAACACAGGAGTCTCAGCACTCAAGCATAGAAAAGTGATAGGATAATGCATATAAAAGCTACACAGGCTGACTGTAAACACTGTAAAATGTTTCACTGCCCTACAGCTCAACTGGTGTGATCCACGAAAAAGGTCACTTTTTCTACTGGACTGCCATAGGAGTTCCGCTATAGTCCCCCTTAAGAGCAGGAACCTTACAAATTATACACTGCTCAAAAAAATAAAGGGAACACTTAAAGAGGACCTTTCACCTCGAAAAACATTGTGAACTAAGTATGCTGCCATGGAGAGCGGCGCCCAGGGATCTCCCTGCACTTACTATTATCCCTGGGCGCCGCTCCGTTCTCCCGTTATGCCCTCCGGTATCTTCACTCACTAAGTTATAGTAGGCGGTGTCTTCCCTTGTCCTGTGGGCGTCTCCTTCTCCTAGGCTGTAGCGCTGGCCAATCGCAGCGCACAGCTCACAGCCTGGGAGTTTTTTTTCTCCCAGGCTGTGAGCTGTGCGCTGAGATTGGCCAGACGTCCACAGGTGGGGGTTGTGCTTATAGCCCAACACCGTGCAGGACGTTTGGCATTTGCCAGAGAACAAATTCGCAAATTCGCCACTGGCGCCCTGTGCTCGTCACAGATGAAAGCAGGTTCACACTGAGCACATGCGACAGACGTGACAGAGTCTGGAGACGCCGTGGAGAACGTTCTGCTGCCTGCAACATCCTCCAGCATGACCGGTTTGGCATTGGGTCAGTAATGGTGTGGGGTGGCATTTCTTTGGAGGGCCGCACAGCCCTCCATGTGCTCGCCAGAGGTAGTCTGAGTGCCATTAGGAACCGAGATGAGATCCTCAGACCCCTTGTGAGACAATATGCTGGTGCGGTTAGCCCTGGGTTCCTCCTAATGCAAGACCTCATGTGGCTGGAGTGTGTCAGCAGTCGAAGGCATTGATGCTATGGACTGGCCCGCCCGTTCCCCAGACCTGAATCCAATTGAGCACATCTGGGACATCATGTCTCGCTCTATCCACCAACGTCACGTTGCACCACAGACTGTCCAGGAGTTGGCAGATGCTTTAGTCCAGGTCTGGGAGGAGATCCCTCAGGAGACCGTCCGCCACCTCATCAGGAGCATGCACAGGCGTTGTAGGGAGGTCATACAGGCACGTGGAGGCCACACACACTACTGAGCCTCATTTTGACTTGTTTTAAGGACATTACATCAAAGTTGGATCAGCCTGTAGTGTGTTTTTCCACTTTAATTTTGAGTGTGACTCCAAATCCAGACCTCCATGGGTTAAAAAATTTGATTTCCATTTTTTTTATTTTTGTGTGATTTTGTTGTCAGCACATTCAACTATGTAAAGAACAAAGTATTTCAGAAGAATATTTAATTAACTCAGATCTAGGATGTGTTATTTTTGTGTTCCCTTTATTTTTTTGAGCAGTGTATTTGAGCCTTAAGGTGGGTAAGATCTTAAGGTGCCAAGGGTCTTGGGCGTACACAGATATCATAGGGCCCCATAGCAAAATTGAGTATGACCCCCCTGCCTCATCCAGTTTCTCAGTAAGTGTGAGTCAAATACATCTAGGCAACACAGAATGCAAAGCATAACATGCTAGATTTCTGATGAATTCATGTTTTATTTTTTTTATTGAGCAATTTTAATTTGATTTAAAATAATTGTAATACGTAGAAGTCACCCTTAGCCTCACCCACGTTATCCAGCTATGTCCTCAACATTGAAATTGCAACACCAAGAAGGACAAGCTGTAAGGTTATGCAAATCGAGGAAGTAGCAGGTGCCGCTAAAATCTGCAGATGATCACATTTTCACTTTCATCTAGACCAAGATGTCAGCACTGTTCAACGTTCAGTGTCCCAGTGTTTCGGAGAACAAGGGCAAACTCAAATGACAGCAAAACGAGCACAAAGATGAACTTCTGCATGCACTGACCATCTGATTAGAAGAATGGCGCGTAGTGATCCATTCTGTACTGCAAGTGAAACTGGACGCCAAATCCCAAGCCTAGGGCAGCAAACAGAGTCTACACAAACCATCAGAAAGTGTGACAATGGGCTACGAGCCAGACGTTCAGCTACAGGTGTTACATTGACATTGCACCACCACTCTCAGAGGCTATCATGGTGCCCAGCAAGATAGCAATGAAGGCTGAAATGCAGGCCTGTCCTCTTCAGAGATGAGTCCTGCTTTGTCTGAGATGCAATGATAGCCACAGCTTGGTCTGGAGACTAAGTGGACAATGCCATGACAAGGCCTTCACAAAGAAACATCACACCAGTCCTATTCCCAGGATTATGGTGTGGAGTGGAATAACGTATGCTAGCCATTTCATTTCATATGCACTAACAGCTCGGCATTACATTGATTTGGTCATGAAACCAGTGGTATGGCTATTTCTCCAAAGCATCCAAGGAGTTGTTTATCAACAGGACAATGCTAGGCCAGATGTTGTTTGTACTACAGTGAGCAGCGTGCGTGGCCTAGATGTGCTACCATGACCTCCAGTTTCTCCGGACTTGTCTCCCATCGAGCACATCTGAGACGTCACTGGTCAGCAATTACAAAGGATGCTGCCAGCAGCAGATCTTGATGGTTTGCGTGCGCAAGTTCATTCAGCATGGCAGAACATTCTTCAGACAACCATCAGTAACCTCATTGATACCATGCCATGGTGTGTAAGTACGTGTGTTTCCGCGCATAATGCTTAAACTCGATTTTTTTTATTGGTGTTGTTATTGCAATGTTGAGAAGAGTATATTACAAAGCTGGCTGCTTGTAGCCACCACTAGGGGGAGCTCAGAGCATAGGAATTTATACAGTTACTGTAATAATCTCTTTGCACTGAGCTCCCACTTGTGGCAGGTGCATGAAAATGCAGTGCTTTCATGTCAGGAAGAGAGGAAGTTCAGTGCTGGGCCTCTCCCCCCTGGACTCCATAGCGTTGGCTCCATATTTATTCTGAAGCAGGATAATGACTTCAAAATATGGACAAAGTCCTATGATGTGAATCACTATAAATCTAATATCGTAAATAACAGGGTTAGTGATTTATTGATTACATTTAAAACATAACTTTTATTAATGATAATTTAGAATAATAGGCCCAAAAATACAAAGATAAATAATTATTAATCAGAGCGGCGGTATAACGGTTAATTGTGCACGGCGGCACCCAATGTATAAGGGGAATGCTCGGCGGCACCTAAAAATAAACCGTACTCCTACCACTCAGTAGTCTGCGTCCAGGGTGCAGAATGCGTCCAGATGTCACGTTGTTTGACTCCTAAGAAGGCGCTGTTCTGCTGTAAGGATGGCGGGGTGCAGCTTTGGCCCTGGTTTGCCCTATAAAAGTGGTCTATGGCTTGCCCTGATACTAGTGGGGGATAGCAGCCTAACCACTGGGCACTCGTCCTTAAAAGGGCGACCCCGTCCGGAACCTTGCCCTGTCGCCTGGCCCTGAATTGCCCTACTCTAGTCCCGCTCCCTACATGCACATTTCAGCAAGATAGCATCATCAGGGGAGATGTATAGGACTCTAAAGGCTTTTAAAGATCAGTGATGCTAAATGATAATCTCATCACTGATCATAGATGGACTTTTTGTGGAGTACTGGATAATGCTCCACCATAGAAACGGGCATCCTTAGATAAGCCACGGGCAATAAATCGCACCCGCGCTTTCTTGCCGCCAGAATTTAAACGCCAGATACGGCTCTCACCTGTCTAGCGTGCCGCGTTATTGATTCAATGCGTCTGACGTGGCTCAGACCCATGCGCATGCGCAAAAGCTGAGAATCAGACTCGTGCATCATATCGGCCGCGCATGCGCTCTGGTCCCGCTCGACAGTGGTCACGTGGGGCGCCGCTCAGACTAGATGACGTGAGCGCGTCCTCTCGTCCTGTGGTAACAGGGCGGTCAGCTAAGATTGGTTGCCATGGAGCTGGGCGCGTCCCCAGCAACCAGTCGCTGATCGGTCTAGTGATATAGACCTCAATAGGTAAGAAGGCATTTAAGGCATATTGATCACGGGTTAAAAGATACAAGGATAAGGGGACTGGAGTTCAAAACTCAGATCCATGAGAATCGAGCAGTTAGGTAGATACAGACAGATGTTACTACATAAAGTTTATAATACTGGTCCGATGACCTCAGTGTGCGTATACCACGATGATTAATAATGATTATAATAGTACGCGCTTCACAGAGGTCATGATACATAATTAGGGTAAAATTCACCTAGTCCATTTATATTTTTTGTATATATAAGAAACATTAATCAGAGACGTTCATTTGGGGGTTCATTTTTAGAGGGATGGTTGGGATGTTTAAACAAAACAGCTGAAGTTGAGTTGTTCGTTCAGTCCGGTAGGTGAAACTGTCCGCAACCTAAAAATCCATCTGGTCTCATGCTGTAATAGTAAACGATCCCAATCACCTCCTCTTACTGGTTGTTTAACCAGTTCGATCCCTGTGGCTCTCAAACATTTGGGATTCCCGTTGTGGGCTTCATGTATATGCCTCGAGACTGCTGTGTCTCTCTTGTTCGCTATATCTCCCAAATGTTCCCCTATACGTCTACGCAGCTCCCTTTTAGTTTTCCCCACATACTCCATTTTACACGTGCATGTTAATTTGTATATTACACCGCTACTGCGGCAGTTGATGAAGTCGCGTATTTCAAAGGAGCGTTGTAGGTTTCTGCTCTCAAAAGTCTTGCTGGGTTTGAGGGTGCCACATGCCACACAGTCACCACCACATCTGAAGCAACCCAGAGGTCTGCGGTCTAACCAGGTACCCTTTGCCGGTACAGGCTGGAGGTGGCTGTGGACTAAAACATCCCTCAAACTTTGCCCCCTCCTGAATGTGATCTGCGGATAGTCATGAACACTGTCCCGGATGTCCGGGTCCATCAGAAGAATGGGCCAATGCTTCTGTAGTATTTGTCTAACACTGTGTGACATGTTGTCGAACGTCCCGATTAGGCGAATTTTATGGTCTCCATCTGGAGGATTCGCCTAATCGGGACGTTCGACAACATGTCACACAGTGTTAGACAAATACTACAGAAGCATTGGCCCATTCTTCTGATGGACCCGGACATCCGGGACAGTGTTCATGACTATCCGCAGGGATCGAACTGGTTAAACAACCAGTAAGAGGAGGTGATTGGGATCGTTTACTATTACAGCATGAGACCAGATGGATTTTTAGGTTGCGGACAGTTTCACCTACCGGACTGAACGAACAACTCAACTTCAGCTGTTTTGTTTAAACATCCCAACCATCCCTCTAAAAATGAACCCCCAAATGAACGTCTCTGATTAATGTTTCTTATATATACAAAAAATATAAATGGACTAGGTGAATTTTACCCTAATTATGTATCATGACCTCTGTGAAGCGCGTACTATTATAATCATTATTAATCATCGTGGTATACGCACACTGAGGTCATCGGACCAGTATTATAAACTTTATGTAGTAACATCTGTCTGTATCTACCTAACTGCTCGATTCTCATGGATCTGAGTTTTGAACTCCAGTCCCCTTATCCTTGTATCATTTAACCCGTGATCAATATGCCTTAAATGCCTTCTTACCTATTGAGGTCTATATCACTAGACCGATCAGCGACTGGTTGCTGGGGACGCGCCCAGCTCCATGGCAACCAATCTTAGCTGACCGCCCTGTTACCACAGGACGAGAGGACGCGCTCACGTCATCTAGTCTGAGCGGCGCCCCACGTGACCACTGTCGAGCGGGACCAGAGAGCATGCGCGGCCGATATGATGCACGAGTCTGATTCTCAGCTTTTGCGCATGCGCATGGGTCTGAGCCACGTCAGACGCATTGAATCAATGACGCGGCACGCTAGACAGGTGAGAGCCGTATCTGGCGTTTAAATTCTGGCGGCAAGAGAGCGCGGGTGCGATTTACTGCCCGTGGCTTATCTAAGGATGCCCGTTTCTATGGTGGAGCATTATCCAGTACTCCACAAAAAGTCCATCTATGATCAGTGATGAGATTATCATTTAGCATCACTGATCTTTAAAAGCCTTTAGAGTCCTATACATCTCCCCTGATGATGCTATCTTGCTGAAATGTGCATGTAGGGAGCGGGACTAGAGTAGGGCAATTCAGGGCCAGGCGACAGGGCAAGGTTCCGGACGGGGTCGCCCTTTTAAGGACGAGTGCCCTGTGGTTAGGCTGCTATCCCCCACTAGTATCAGGGCAAGCCATAGACCACTTTTATAGGGCAAACCAGGGCCAAAGCTGCACTCCGCCATCCTTACAGCAGAACAGCGCCTTCTTAGGAGTCAAACAACGTGACATCATCTGGACGCATTCTGCACCCTGGACGCAGACTACTGAGTGGTAGGAGTACAGTTTATTTTTGGGTGCCGCCGAGCATTCCCCTTATACATTGGGTGCCGCCGTGCACAATTAACCGGTATACCGCCGCTCTGATTAATAATTATTTATCTTTGTATTTTTGGGCCTATTATTCTAAATTATCATTAATAAAAGTTATGTTTTAAATGTAATCAACAAATCACTAACCCTGTTATTTACGAAAGCAGGATAATGACCCCAAACATAC
This sequence comes from Bufo bufo, assembly GCF_905171765.1. Classification (NCBI taxonomy): domain Eukaryota; kingdom Metazoa; phylum Chordata; class Amphibia; order Anura; family Bufonidae; genus Bufo; species Bufo bufo. The sequence continues at coordinate 785,978,889 of NC_053389.1, read as the reverse complement.
AGCCAATGTCATTAAGAATTAGGACCATGAATCTTTACATGTTCTTTTTATTGTATGGTGCTTCTGTACTATTTTACTCCTATCACATATTCCGATAGATTGCATGTTAAGTGGGATTGTCAGATTTATAATGCTAAATATCCAGCGTGTGACCTTCAGTAGAGCATATGACCTTTACAGACCCTGGCACAGTCCCTATATCGGGGGCAGCGTTGTCCCAGACACATTGATTGGAATAGATCTGTAAATAACCTTCATATGACAGAGACATCCAAAACCCCAGGGCTAGAATGGCCAGTGTCAAAATTCTCTGGGAAATACACCCAGACGTTCCCTTACTGTGCCAAAAATACAATTTATTCTCATTTTCCAGAGTGGCCCTGAGGGAAGAAAAGATCAGACATGTAACAAACACCCAGATGTACAATAAGCAGTGCCAAACAACGTAAATTATTTAAAGGTAAAGCTACCACGAAAAACAAAAGACATAACCAATAGTATTAATCATGTATAAAGTATTAATATTAAAATACTGCAGTGGGAGACCTGGAGGGGACGGGAGAGGTTATATGGAGTAATAGGAGATATAGGGGAGGATATATGCAGTCATTTGAGGAGATATAGGGAGAGGTTACATGGACAAATAGGAGAAGATATAGGAGAGGATATATAGAGTAAAAGGAGATATAGGAGAGGTTATATGGAGTAATAGGAGGAGATATAGGAGAGGATATATAGAGTAATAGGAGGAGATATAGGAGAGGTTATATGGAGTAATAGGAGGAGATATAGGAGAGGTTATAGGGAGTAATAGAAGGAGATATAGGAGAGGTTATATGGAGTAATAGGAGGAGATATAGGAGAGGATATATAGAGTAATAGGATGAGATACAGGAGAGGATATATGAAGTAATATGAGGAGATATAGGGAGAGGTTATATGGACTAATAGGAGGAGATATAGGAGAGGATATATGTAGTAATAGGAGGAGATATAGGAGAGGATATATGGAGTAATAGGAGGAGATATAGGAGAGATTATATGGAGTAATAGGAGGAGATATAGGAGAGGTTATATGGAGTAATGGAAGGAGATATAAGAAAGGATATATGGAGTAATAGGAGGAGATATAGGGAGAGGATATATGGAGTAATAGGAGATATAGGGGAGGATTTATGAAGTAATAGGAGGAGATATATGGAGAGGATATATGGAGTAATAGGAGGATATATAGGGAGAGGTTATATGGAGTAATAGGAGGAGATATAGGAGAGGATATATGGAGTAATAGGAGATATAGGTGTCACGACTGTGACTGATCCAGACAGGTCTGGGAGGAGAAGGTCGCAGCGACCTATTAGTTTCAGTTTCACTTGCAGTCATTGCCAGATATAGTCCTTACTTCCAGTGCTACTCTGACCTTGGAAGGAGATCGATTGATGGTGTTGCTGTGGAGCTCTTGTCCGGCGTGGACTGTCGTGTTTGGGATCGCCTTCTCTGCTCGTGACTGGATAAGTCTGTCTGCTGTAGATTGTTTGTTGTGGTCTTCCCCTGTTGTTCTCCTAGACGCGAGTGATGGTGACTAGCGCTCCCATCGGCCTTTCCCCAGTCCAGTGTTAGGGCGACTGAGGGTTTAGGCATCCAGCTCGCCGCACGGGTTCACACCCCGTCTAGGGTATCAGGGCAGACAGGTGCCAGCTTAGGGTGACTCAGGGGTGGCCATTCTATTTCCCATCCGTAGATAAGGGTCCCCCTTCCCCTCCGTCTGGTGCGACACGACTGCTGCTGGGATAGCGGTCGTGACAGTATATCTGGCCTTTTAAAAAAAAAAAAAAAAAGGAAAAGTGACATTTCATTTTTTTTTTCTTTTTTGCTTGCTGTTTTGCTTTGTATTTTGTCTGTTCCACTATGGATACAGTTTCGGTTTTGGCGAAACAATTACAGGGGTTATCCCTTGAAGTGGCAGGATTAAAAGCAACAGTGCTGCAGCAGCAATCCTTGGGTTCCACCGTTGCTACGGGAAACCAAGGTACTCCTGAGCCAAAAGTGGCTTTACCTGATAGGTTCTCAGGAGGGAGAGACCAATTTGTAACCTTCAGAGAAGCTTGCAAGTTGTTCTTCAGGTTACACCCTAGATCCTCCGGCGGTGAGGAACAACGGGTGGGCATTGTAATTTCTCTCCTGCAAGGAGATCCGCAGGCTTGGGCTTTCTCCCTACCATCAGACTCTCCGACCTTACGATCAGTGGAGGAGTTTTTTGAAGCCCTGGGTCTTGTATATGATGACCCGGTGTCACGTCTGCAATTTTTCAACAGTGGATCTCAACTGCGGGTTATTAGGATCAATCAGATATGAATCTCAGGCGTCACTCACAACCTCAACGGTGAGTTTGAGATTCTACCATCACGTGATCAGGAGAAAACAACTCAGGTCCGCACAGTACTATTGCTTCATAGACGGCGGGTAGGTGTTAGTATATTAGAATGCGGTAGCTGCCGCAAGTTAGCAGGGGGCATTCAGTAAGAGTCCTACACAGTTATCTCAGCCTGCATGTATGTAAAGGAGAGAAGCTCTCTCACATAAAGGGTACTTGCGATTGGCAGCGCTATGCGATGGTGGAACTCCCAGGGAGACTGCAGTATCAGGCCGGAGCGGATCCGTCTTCCAGATGGTAGTGAGGGAATGAGAAGGGTCCGGTTACTGAGCAGATCTGTCCTCCGGATGGCAGCTGGGTAACTGGAGCGGGTCCGGTTGTGGTGCGGATCCGTCTCCCAGATGACAGCAGGGGTGAGGTGAAAGGTTCGGTTCCCAGATCCCATACACAGGTGGTGAGGCAGCAGGCGTACCGACAACACTTACAGCACGCCATGCCGCCTCACCAGCCCCCTTAAACGGAACCAGGAAGTGCAATAGGGACCTCTGATTGGTCCGGCTGACTTCCGCGTTCCACCGTGGAACGCAGCCACCGCGTCACAACCCGGAGTTCGTGCGTCTTCCGCGTTCCACGGTGGAACGCAAGGACCGCGGCAGACGAAGAAAAGGCCGTCGCGTCGGCGGCATTACAGTATCCCCCCCTCAAAGGAACGCCTCCGGAGTTCCCCCTGGGAGTAGGCCGATCAGGATACCTACGATGGAACAAACGGGTCAATCTAGGAGCATGTACGTCCCGGGAGTCTTCCCAAGAATCATCCGCAGGAGTATAACCCTTCCATCGTATGAGATACTGTATAGATGATCCCCTTTTACGGGAGTCGAGTATCTTGTCTACTTCGTACTCAACCTCACCTTGGACCTGAATTGGGGGGCCAGGGGGGGAGGCTCTAAGGGGGAGTCGGTTAGGTTTGTACGGTTTAAGCAAGGAGACATGGAAAGAGGGATGGATTTTCCAGTCGAGAGGGAGAGTTAGGCGTACTGCATTTTGATTCAGGACTCTCTCGATGGGAAATGGTCCGATGTATTGGCGACCGAGTTTCCTAGCGGGCACGTTAAGGCGGAGATTTCTCGTAGACAACCATACCATGTCTCCCACACAGTATGTGGGGGGATTAGAGTGTCGAGTGTCATAATGTCTTTTTTGTCGCTCTTTTGCGGTCTTCAGATTACCTTGTATTGCAAGGGAAGTCTCTCTTAGACATTCGAGATAGTCCTGAACTGCAGGAACGTTCCCGGGTAAGTAATCAGGGGGCAGGTTGGTGGGGTGGAAACCGTAGTTTGCATAGAAAGGAGAGTATTGAGTGGAGGAGTTCATAGAATTGTTGTATGCAAACTCGGCCAGAGGTAGTAGATCGAACCAGTCATCTTGGAGATGGCTGCAATAGCATCGAATGTATTGTTCTAGACACTGGTTTACTCGCTCTGTTTGGCCGTTAGTTTGTGGGTGGTATGCGGTCGACATCCTGTGATCAATTTGGAGGGCTGTGCATAGTGCCTTCCAAAATCTTGATACAAATTGACTGCCCCTGTCGGAAATAATCGCGGAGGGTAAACCGTGCAATCGAAGGACTTGGCTGAGGAAAGTTTGGGCGGTTTCTTTTGATGATGGTAATTTTTTAAGTGGGGAGAAGTGAGCCATTTTGGTTAATAGATCGACAGTAACCATGATGGTGTTGCAACCCTCTGAGCGAGGGAGGTCGACTATAAAATCGACAGAGACAATCTCCCAAGGTCTGGTGGGTGTTTCCAGTGACATCAGTAACCCGTAGGGGGGCTTTCTGTCGGTTTTGGTAGAGGCACAGACATCACAGGTGGAGACATATTCGTGGATTGATTTGGTCATGTCTGGCCACCAGAATTTTCTGCGTACAAGCTCCAACGTTTTGGTGATGCCTGGGTGGCCCGCTAGGGGTGTGTCATGCATGAGTCGAATGACAGAAGGTTGCATTCTAGGAGGGATGTAAAGTTTGTCGTTTTTGAAAAGGAATCCATCGGTTGGTGTCAACCCAGGAGGAGCAGGAGGATCCCCTTCAGAAGGAACATGTTTTAGGAGTTCCTTGAATCCCGTGGCGAGTCCCACAAACCGATTTGCCGGAAGTAGTAAGGCAGGAGGTTCTGCGTCAGTACTCTCTTCGTATAACCTGGAGAGGGAGTCAGCCTTTGTGTTTTTGGAACCTGGTCTGTAAGATATATGGAAGTCAAAACGATCAAAAAAAAAGCTCCACCGTACTTGTCTTGCCGACATGGTTTTACAAGTTTTGAGGAACTGTAAGTTGCGGTGGTCAGTGTAGATCATGATGGGATGTTTGGCTCCTTCCAAAAGATGTCTCCAGTTGCCCAGAGCATCCTTAATAGCTAATAGCTCTTTTTCCCCAATGGGGTAATTTTTTTCAGCAGTATTTAGAGTTCGGGAGTAGTATGCAACTGGGTGCAAGGGTTCAGAAAGGGATGGTTGTTGCGATAGAACTGCTCCTATGGCGAGGTGGGAAGCATCAACCTCTAGAACAAAATGGAAATCGGTGTTGGGCAATTGGAGTATGGGAGCTGAGGTATACCTCTGTTTGAGTATTTCGAAAGCCTTTTGGGCGTCGGAGGACCATGTATAGGGTATTATAGTACTGGTTAGTCTTGTCAAGGGTTTTACTATCTCTGAGAAATTTTTTATAAATTTCCGGTAGTAGTTGGAAAAGCCTAGAAATCGTTGGAGTGCTTTGCGTGTGTGGGGCACAGGCCAGGCCTGGATGCATTCCACTTTGGACTGATCCATTTGAATCCCCTGGGGGGAGATGTGATATCCCAGGAAGGAAATGGAAGGCTGTTCGAAGATACATTTCTCTATTTTAGCGAAAAGGGAATGGACCCGAAGACGGGACAGCACCCATCTTAGGTGCCTCCTGTGGTCGGTAGGACTGTCCGAGTACACCAGAATGTCATCCAAATAGATTACCACGCAGACGTCCAGCAGATCACGAAAAATATCGTTAACGAAATGCTGGAACGTCGCCGGGGCATTGCACAACCCGAAAGGCATTACCATGTACTCGAACAGTCCGTATCTGGTTCTGAATGCCGTCTTCCACTCATCCCCTTCCCGGATCCTGATCAAGTTATATGCGCTTCTGAGGTCAAGTTTGGTGAAAATACGGGATGATTGTAACCTCTCGATCAGTTCGGGGATGAGCGGAAGAGGGTAGCGGTTTTTTATGGTAATTTTGTTGAGTCCTCTGTAGTCAATTATTGGCCTTAATCCGCCATCCTTGTTTTTCACAAAGAACATCCCTGCGCTAGCAGGTGAGGTTGAGGGCCTTATGAAACCCTTTTTTATATTTTCATCTAGGTAGGCCTTCAGGTGGACTAATTCTGGTTGGGAAAGCGGATAAATGCGGCCCGTAGGAAGAGGACTGCCTGGGATAAGGTCAATTGGGCAGTCATAGGGTCTATGTGGGGGAAGTGTGGCTGCACCAGATTGGCTGAAAACGTCTTCGAATTCAGCGAGATGGGGAGGTAGCCCCATGGGAGCGAGCTGCATAAGTGCAGTGTTTGGATAACAAGTGGTGGTACAGTAATGGGAATCCAACTGTACCTCCCCTGTAGGCCAGAGGAGAGAAGGTTGGTGAAGTCTGATCCAGGGAAGCCCCAGTACTACAGGGAACATGGGAGAGGAAATGACATCAAAGATAAGGTGTTCGATGTGACCCTCTCCACAGGCCACGAGCAGTGGTTGGGTGTGGTGAGAGATTGGTCCTGAAGGGGATGTGGACCCATCTAAAAAAATGATTGAGACGGGTTTCTGCTTCAGGGTGTGGGGTATTTTATTGGACTTAACCAGATGTGAATCTATAAAGTTGCCACAGGCTCCGGTGTCTATCATGGCCTTGACGATAATCCTCTCGGTATCCCACTGTAAGCTGAGAGAAATGTATATGTAAGAATTGCGGTGGCAGAGACTATGTGTCAATTTGCAGATATGTATCTCCCTACCTTCTGTCTTCTTTTTAACCGCCGGGCAGTCGTCTACTACGTGGTCAGGGGAGGCACAGTAGAGACATAGGTTCAACGTGCGTCTCCTGGCCTTTTCAGCCGGCGTGAGGGGTCCCCGTAGGGTTCCTAGCTCCATTGGTTCCTCTTTAGGGGTAGATCTGGCTCCTCTTACGATTGGTGTGGGGATGAAGACTCTCTCTGCTCTCCGTTCACGGAGGCGGCGGTCAATCGTAACAGAGCGTTGGATTAGGTCGTCTAAGGTGGGAGGTAACTCATCACGGGCAATCTCATCTTTCAAGGCCTCCGAAAGGCCGAGGCGGAACTGGTTACGAAGACTGAGATTATTCCACTCCGTCTCCCTGGCCCACCGTTTAAACTCGGCTATATAATCTTCGACTGGTCGGCGGCCTTGTTTGAGTGCTCTGATGGCAGTCTCAGCGGTCAATTGTTTACTAGAGTCATCATAGAGGAGTGCCATGGCCTCCATGAATCTGGGGAAAGAATCTAGGACCTCATCCTCTTCATCAAAGTAGGTCTCGGCCCAGGCTCGGGGTTCCCCTTTAAGGTAGGAAATGAGTGTGAGTACCTTTATACGGTCATTGAAGTAAGTGCGTGGACGTAGATCAAACATGAGTCTACACGAACTTATGAACTGACGGAATATTTTCCTATCCCCGGAGAAGGGTTCGGGGGCACAGACCTTGGGTTCAGGTCCCTCTCTGGGAGGTGTAGCACCTGTGTTTTGGTTAACCAAAGTACGCAATCTCTGGTTCTCCAGCTGCAGGTCCTGCACAGAGGCAGACAGGGTCTCGACTCTCTGGGATAAAGAAACCATATGTCTAGCGAGTTCCGCTGGATCCATCTTTATGGGTGCTGTAATACTGTCACGTCTGCAATTTTTCAACAGTGGATCTCAACTGCGGGTTATTAGGATCAATCAGATATGAATCTCAGGCGTCACTCACAACCTCAACGGTGAGTTTGAGATTCTACCATCACGTGATCAGGAGAAAACAACTCAGGTCCGCACAGTACTATTGCTTCATAGACGGCGGGTAGGTGTTAGTATATTAGAATGCGGTAGCTGCCGCAAGTTAGCAGGGGGCATTCAGTAAGAGTCCTACACAGTTATCTCAGCCTGCATGTATGTAAAGGAGAGAAGCTCTCTCACATAAAGGGTACTTGCGATTGGCAGCGCTATGCGATGGTGGAACTCCCAGGGAGACTGCAGTATCAGGCCGGAGCGGATCCGTCTTCCAGATGGTAGTGAGGGAATGAGAAGGGTCCGGTTACTGAGCAGATCTGTCCTCCGGATGGCAGCTGGGTAACTGGAGCGGGTCCGGTTGTGGTGCGGATCCGTCTCCCAGATGACAGCAGGGGTGAGGTGAAAGGTTCGGTTCCCAGATCCCATACACAGGTGGTGAGGCAGCAGGCGTACCGACAACACTTACAGCACGCCATGCCGCCTCACCAGCCCCCTTAAACGGAACCAGGAAGTGCAATAGGGACCTCTGATTGGTCCGGATGACTTCCGCGTTCCACCGTGGAACGCAGCCACCGCGTCACAACCCGGAGTTCGTGCGTCTTCCGCGTTCCACGGTGGAACGCAAGGACCGCGGCAGACGAAGAAAAGGCCGTCGCGTCGGCGGCATTACACCCGGACAGGGTCTCACTGGCTGAGTCTAAGCTGCGTAGACTTCGGCAAGAGAACCGGTCTGCTGAACTATATTGTTCCGAATTCCGTAGGTGGGCTACTGATACGTTATGGAACGACTCAGACCTTAGGAGTCAGTTCTGCCAGGGGTTGTCTGAAAAATTAAAAGATGCGCTGGCGATATACGAGGTCCCTGGGTCTCTTGAGGCTGCTATGTCTCTGTCCATAAGAATCGACAGACGACTCAGGGAGAGACTATTAAATTTTACGGAGGCCTCTATAGGGCAGGGATCGGTCTGTTATGGTCCAGTCGAACCAATGCAAATAGGGGGGCGCCACTAGACGGGTGAATCCTCCTAAATTCCGCCGTAGGTCAGAGGTTTGTTTTCGTTGTGGGGGGAGGGGTCATTTTGTAAAGGTTTGTCCCTCAGAACCCAAGAGACCACAAACAAAGGAGCCGCCGGAAAACTAGAGTCCCCAGACTGTGCGGAGGAGAACAGTCTGGGCGTATTCGTTTCCTCCATACGCATGTCTCAGTTTTTGTTGTCCGCTACCGTTGAGGCAGGCAATAAAACTGAGATCTGTTCCGTCTTTTTGGACAGTGGGGCGGGGGTCAACTTGGTGGATTCACGGTTTGCTCAGGCTCTGGGTTTTACTCCGGAACCGGTATGCAGAACTATTCCTGTTTTTGCCATCGACTCCTCCCCTCTTACTCAGAGAGAGTTAACTCAGATCATCCATAATATCCATCTGCAGGTAGGGGACCTCCATAAAGAGCATATCTCTTGTTATGTCCTGGACGGTCTTCCGGCTCCTATAGTATTGGGGCTTCCCTGGCTGGTGACTCACAATCCAGTGGTGGATTGGCAGGCCGGGGAGATTGTGGAGTGGAGTGAACGTTGTAAGGACAACTGCTTGAGTAGTAGGTGCTCTACACTCTCTGTAACATCTTTACCTGCCTTTCTGTCAGATTTTATGGATGTGTTCTCTGAGAAGGGTTGTCAGGGGTTACCACCTCATCGTCCATATGATTGCCCGATTAATCTATTACCTGGGGCAAAACTACCTAAAACCCGGTTATACAATCTTTCCGGCCCGGAGAGGAAGGCTATGAAAGATTATATTTCGGAGAGTTTGGCTAAGGGACACATCAGACCCTCTTCTTCACCTGTGGCTGCAGGGTTCTTTTTCGTTAAAAAGAAAGATGGGGGCCTACGTCCTTGCCTGGATTTCCGGGAATTAAACCGGATAACTATCCGAGATCCCTATCCTCTTCCTCTCATTCCCGACCTCTTTAATCAGGTTGCTGGTGCTAAATGGTTCTCCAAAATGGATCTCAGAGGAGCCTATAACCTGGTTCGCATCAAAGAGGGGGATGAGTGGAAGACGGCTTTTAATACTCCGGAAGGGCATTATGAAAATCTGGTCATGCCATTTGGTCTTACTAATGCGCCTGCGGTATTCCAACATTTTGTCAACGATATTTTTAGTCACCTTATCGGGAGATTTGTTGTGATATATCTTGATGACATCCTGGTCTATTCCCCAGATCTGGATACACATAAGATCCATGTGAGACAAGTGCTGCAGATATTAAGGGCCAACAAATTGTTTGCTAAGTTAGAAAAATGTGTGTTCGCCGTAAAAGAACTGCCATTTCTGGGGTATGTGTTGTCAGATTCAGGTTTCCGCATGGATCCAGAGAAAGTCCGGGCGATTATAGACTGGGATCTGCCTGAGAACCTGAAGGCATTGCAACGCTTCCTGGGGTTTGCCAATTTTTATAGAAAGTTTATAAAGAACTATTCCTTGGTGGTCAAACCACTGACGGACATGACCCGAAAGGGATCCGATTTTTCCAAATGGTCACATGCAGCCAAAACTGCCTTTGCGTCTCTGAAGGAGAGGTTCACCTCGGCCCCTATTCTCGTACAGCCAGATGTCTCGCTTCCTTTTATTGTAGAGGTTGACGCATCAGAGGTGGGGGTGGGAGCGGTACTATCTCAGGGCCCATCCCCTGGTGAATGGCGTCTGTGTGCTTTCTTTTCGAAGAAATTGTCTACTGCAGAAAGGAACTATGATATTGGCAACAGGGAACTTTTGGCTATTAAGTTGGCCTTTGAGGAGTGGCGTCATTTTTTGGAGGGGGCGGTTCATCCCGTCACGGTGATTACTGATCACAAAAACTTATTATATCTGGAGTCTGCTAAACGTCTTACCCCTAAACAGGCTCGGTGGTCGTTATTTTTTACTAGGTTTAATTTTGTAATAACCTATCACCCGGGGGCAAAAAATACTAAGGCGGATGCATTGTCTCGTAGTTTTCCTGGAGGGGGTGATGTTGAGGTACCAGAGCCCATTTTGCAAAAGGGGGTGGTGGTCTCTGCATTACACTCAGGTTTGGAGGGGAGGGTGTTGGAAGCCCAGGGGGACGCCCCGGCCTCCTGCCCCTCGGGTAAACTGTTTGTGCCAGAAAATTTACGACTGGAGATACTAAAAGAACACCATAACTCCACACTGGCAGGACACCCTGGTAGTAGGGCAACCTCTGAGTTAGTGTCTCGTCGGTTCTGGTGGCCTAAATGGCGCCAGGAGGTGTTGAATTTTGTGTCTGCATGTGTTACCTGTGCTCGTTCTAAGGTAGATCATACTCGTCCGGCAGGGCGTCTTTTACCTCTGGCCATCCCCAACAGGCCTTGGACGCACCTGTCAATGGATTTCATTACGGATCTACCAGTATCAGCGGGGAAGACTGTTATTCTGGTAGTTGTTGACAGATTCAGTAAAATGGTGCACTTTATTGCTCTTGCCGCATTGCCTAATGCTAACACACTGGCTCAGGTTTTTATTGACCACATCGTGAAGCTTCACGGGGTCCCTTCCGATATTGTTTCGGATCGTGGTACCCAATTCGTTTCTAAATTTTGGAAAGCTTTTTGTTCTCGTTTAGGGGTTCATCTGTCGTTTTCTTCATCTTTCCATCCACAGTCCAACGGTCAGACTGAACGTACCAATCAAAACCTAGAGACATATTTGAGATGCTTTGTTTCCGAAAATCAGGAGGAATGGTCATCTTATTTACCGTTAGCTGAGTTCGCCATTAATAATCGTCGTCAAGAATCCACTGATAAGTCACCATTTTTTGGTGCGTATGGTTTCCATCCTCAGTTTTGTACGTTTAGTGAGGGGGGGCCGTCTGGGATTCCCGAGGAGGAACGATTTGCGTCTTCACTTTCTTCAGTGTGGCAGAGTGTGCAAGAAAGTTTGAAGAGAATTGGTGGTAGATACAAACGTGCGGCTGATAGGAAGCGCTCTGAAGGTCCGGACCTTGGGGTGAATGACTTGGTGTGGTTGTCTACCAGAAATATCAAGTTGAAGGTTCCCTCGTGGAAATTGGGTCCGAGATTTATTGGTCCTTATAGGGTAATTAAGATCATTAACCCGGTGGCTTTTCGTCTGGAGCTACCTCAGACTCTAAGGATCCATAATGTCTTCCACAGATCTCTGCTTAAGAGATATGTAGAACCTCCTGAACCATTGCCACTACCGCCTCCACCGGTGGTTGTTGATGGCAGTCTTGAGTTTCAGGTAGAAAAGATTGTTGATTCACGATATGTTCGCCGCTCTCTTCAGTACCTGGTGCACTGGAAAGGTTATGGTTCCGAAGAGAGAATGTGGGTTCCAGCATCAGAGATAAAAGCGGACAGACTTATTCGGGCTTTTCATAGCTCCCATCCGGAGAGGCCTGGTCTTGAGGGTCCAGGGGCCCCTCGTAGAAAGGGGGGTACTGTCACGACTGTGACTGATCCAGACAGGTCTGGGAGGAGAAGGTCGCAGCGACTTGCTACTCGCGATAGCTTGTGAGTTTGCTCCGTGGTTCAGGGTATGTCATCTGGGTTTTGCCTTGTGAACCTTTTTGTCCTGACTGGGAGTTTGTAGGCATCCTTCTCAGGTGAGTCCTGTCTGCCACTCCCAGCTACTATATTAGTTTCAGTTTCACTTGCAGTCATTGCCAGATATAGTCCTTACTTCCAGTGCTACTCTGACCTTGGAAGGAGATCGATTGATGGTGTTGCTGTGGAGCTCTTGTCCGGCATGGACTGTCGTGTTTGGGATCGCCTTCTCTGCTCGTGACTGGATAAGTCTATCTGCTGTAGATTGTTTGTTGTTGTCTTCCCCTGTTGTTCTCCTAGACGCGAGTGATGGTGACTAGCGCTCCCATCGGCCTTTCCCCAGTCCAGTGTTAGGGCGACTGAGGGTTTAGGCATCCAGCTCGCCGCACGGGTTCACACCCCGTCTAGGGTATCAGGGCAGACAGGTGCCAGCTTAGGGTGACTCAGGGGTGGCCATTCTATTTCCCATCCGTAGATAAGGGTCCCCCTTCCCCTCCGTCTGGTGCGACACGACTGCTGCTGGGATAGCAGTCGTGACAATAGGAGATGATAAATGGAGTGATAGGAGGAGATATAGGAGAGGATATATGGAGTAATAGGAGGAGCTATAGGAGAGGATATATGGAGTAATGGTAGAAGAGGTGATATGGAGTAATAGGAGGAGATATAGGAGAGGATATATGGAGTAATATAAGGAGATATAGGAGAGGATATATGGAGTAGTAGGAGGAGATATAGGAGAGGTTATATGGAGTAATAGGAGGAGATAAAGGAGAGGTTATATGGAGTAATGGAAGGAGATATAGGAAAGGATATATGGAGTAATAGGAGGAGATATAGGGAGAGGATATATGGAGTAATAGGAGAGGTTATATGGAGTAATAGGAGGAGATATAGGGAGAGATTATATGGAGTAATATGAGGAGATATAGGAGAGGATATATAGAGTAATAGGAGGGGCTATAGGCAGTGGCGACTCTAGGATCAATATATAGGGGGGGCACAAAGATACCACAGTCAAAAATGGGGGGGCAAAAACAAATTAAGTATATATAAATAAGATTACAAAATACCAGAGAATTGCGGTCTGCAGGGATACATTTATACTAAAACTATTTACTTACAAAAGAAGCCATTCAGTCGTCTGCGGTGCCGTCCTCTGCTTGCTTCCGCGGATTCTTTCCCCTTCTTTCTGTCTCTCATCAGTGCGCAGTCGCATTGTTATGGTGGATCTGTGGAAGACACACTGTTATGGGGGCATCTGTGGAAGACACTGTTATTATGCCTCTTATTAGCCCCCATTATGCCTCTCATTAGCCCCCATATCAGCCCTTATGCCTCATTAGCCCCCATATGCTGTGTTACGGCCCCTTTGGCATCGAATAAATAACAAGAGGAGAGCTTCTGACGGGTGCAGTAGTTTTATTCTTTTGGAACAAAGGTGCGCAGCAGGGTTGAATATTATTTTCTTTATCTCCTTGAGCACCGTAAACATGAATATCGTAAGCACCATAGCACCGTAGCACCGTGAAAACTGTAAATGACATACAACACACTTATTTACAGTTGTCACCAAAAAGGGGGTTACAGGGTTAATTACAGTTGTCTGCACACACATCTAATTACATTGAACATTCAAAGAAACATGGTTACATGCAAAGTGCCTTGGATTATACAGTATAGCGTATTTAAAACCAAACAGCATGAACAGGGTTTATCTCTAAAACATATACACCTTTATAACAATGCACACTTTTCTGCATACCTCGATCCACTTGCCAAGGGGGGTACAAACTTTAAGCTTTAGGGATTTTCTGCAGACATCTTCCATGAAATCCTATGCAGACAGCTAACATGTGGCATCTGAGATACAGGAAAAGGCTTTTTTTCTAAGACAGGAAGAAGGAGTGGTCTTGTAATCCTGCTGATCAAAACATTCCCCAGGGAACCAAAGGGAGGCAGAACGGTTCCACCCAGCAGTAAGTGCTGAACAAGATCCACAATGATAAGCGGACAGTTACATGCTGACTCTCATCATTAGCCCCCATATGCCTCTCATCATTAGCCCCCATATGCCTCTCATCATTAGCCCCCATATGCCTCTCATCATTAGCCCCCATATGCCTCTCATCATTAGCCCCCATATGCCTCTCATCATTAGCCCCCCATATGCCTCTCATCATTAGCCCCCATATGCCTCTCATCATTAGCCCCCCATATGCCTCTCATCATTAGCCCCCATATGCCTCTCATCATTAGCCCCCATATGCCTCTCATCATTAGCCCCCCATATGCCTCTCATCATTAGCCCCCCATATGCCTCTCATCATTAGCCCCCCCATATGCCTCTCATCATTAGCCCCCCCATATACCTCTCATCATTAGCCCTGGCCCCCCATATACCTCTCATCATTAGCCCTGGCCCCCCCATATGCCTCTCATCATTAGCCCCGGCCCCCCATATGCCTCTCATCATTAGCCCCCCTTATGCCCCCAGCAGCCACATAGTTTATAAAATAAAAAATCACTTACCTCTCCTGCTCCTGGACGCCGCCTGCCTCTCCTCAGTCGACTGTGCTCTGAACTGGCGCGCACAGCGTGAGGTCACAGAGTGCCCTCACGCTGTGCGCAGCCCTGCACAGCCGACAGCCGAGGACCAGGAAGTGGTGAGTACAGAGCGTTCACCACTTCCTAATCTCTCGCTTCTAATGAGCGCTTCCATAATGGAAGCGCTCATTAGTATTCACGTGGGGGAATCAGCGGGGGGGGGGGGCAACCGGGGGGGCAAAGGACAACATAGGGGGGGCGATTGCCCCCCCTCGCCCCCCCCTAGCGACGCCACTAGCTATAGGAGAGGTTATATGGAGTAATAGGAGGAGATATAGGAGAGGTTATATGGAGTAATAGGAGGTGATATAGGAGAGGATATATAGAGTAATAGGAGGAGATATAGGAGAGGTTATATTGAGTAATAGGAGGAGATATAGGAGAGGTTATATGGAGTAATAGGAGGAGATATAGGAGAGGTTATATGGAGTAATAGGAGGAGATATAGGAGAGGTTATATTGAGTAATAGGAGGAGATATAGGAGAGGTTATATGAAGTAATAGGAGGAGATATAGGAGAGGTTATATGGAGTAATAGTAAGCGGTCATCAATATTAAATTCTCAGAAAGCCCCTTTAAATCAAGCATTCAGATTTCAGTTTCCATTGTCCATGCACCTTCTTTATTATATACACCCTTCAGCATTTAGCAATGGCACTGACCTTCCTGGCGTTTCAACCCTTACTTCTCTTAATGTAGTAGTTTAGTGCTACCCCTGTGAAGGAAAGTCTGAATGGAGGAGTAGCTCTGCAGTCATAGGAGGCATGTGCAGTGAGCCCCGGAGAATCCTGCGCAGAGGATGGGATAGGTAGTGGCCCTGATGAAGTGTTGTGACACGGTGTACTCCGTCAGGTCATTGCTCCCTGACGGCGCAGTGGAAATGTAATAATGAAGAATGAGACCAGAATTAAAAGTATAACAGTTTATTTTACTAAGTGCAACGTAGATCTTTAGATACATTAAATATTAGCTGATTTCAAGTGCAGTTCTCTGGTATCAGTAAGGAATATGAAAGCAGGTTGGATGACTGCAATTTTAGCACTAGTTTTACTGGCCTAGTAGTAGTCTGGGTGATGGGTGTCTTAGCCGTAGTTCCTCACTTCGCAGCAGTGTCTTTAAATGCTGATAGCAGCTGTTCACTCTGCTGTCTGTCTTCTTAAGGATTTACATGAGTGAGTATATATTTGATCTATCTGGAGAATCCTTCTTTAGGCGCAGTAGTTCAGCAGTGTGCTTCCTCTCCTCTATTTGGCTGCTCTGGGACTCCCCCTCCTGACAAGAAGCAAGACCAGCCCTCTCCTACCAGGAGGGGAGGAACAGGGTGGTATGCCCTCTTCTTTGTCAACCAATGCCATCAATTACCTAAGCTTGTAGATAGTACCAAACATTCAAAAATACATAATATAATAGAAAAAATATATACAATATTACAGTAACCCCTTCTATGACTAATGAGACCTCATCATGTACGTTTTAAATTCATGGCTTGTAGAAAGTTAGGTGGCTTCTTCTATATTTAATTTCAGGTATATTTTTTATTAAGGTAAAAAGACTTAACGTGCTCATCTGTAAACAGTAACAATACGCCACAGTGAAATATTGCAGCATGCCGGGGCTCCCTATGGAGGATGCGCGCGTGAGCTTACTAGTGAGAAGGTGCCGAGGATAGTAGTACTCACAGTTTAGTTGTCCCTTAGGGCCGGCAGTGCAGTGGATGGGAAGACAGCACGAAATCCTCCGGGGCACTCTCGGTTGCAGGGAACACCAGACAGATTTTGGTTGAGGTGCCCTTGATGGTAATTGGTGTTAGGTGCTTTTGCGGCTGGGCCCCTGGTTCGTGACGCCAGCACCATTAGGTGCAAATGTTGGTGGTAGTAGTTATAATGATGATATAGAATAAGGGAGACTAGAGCTTTTAACAAACTCCCAGTACTTTACTGAAGCTGTTCCACGGATCATCAAGGCATGTAACAGTCATTAACATAAAGGCAGCTTTCACAGTGATTCACATTAGTTCTCTGAAGTTGCATAAGGTATCGTCCTCTATGACTATCAGTCTTTCTCTATCTTGTTTCTCCAGGTTGGAGGGATGAACTATCTCTGTTGTACTGTATAATTCTGTACTTCTGTATCCTCTTCTAGGAATATTATACTCAGACAAATGGCCCTTTTGTCTTTAATCATGGTGGGTAGCTTATAGCTTTAAATCTCTCCACCTTAAGCAAAGGAGTCTGGAGTCTGATAAATGACAGTTACCTTCCTTTTTTAATATCCTCATTCCCTCTCTGGGTAGCCTGGAGATACTGTAATCTTTTCCCTTCTATGGGCTGGTACATGGAACTATCTATGGAGCTTTTATATCTCTGCAAAATGGCTCCCGAGGTTCAGCTTGTTCTCAGACATCACGACACACTGACCTTCTTCCTGCACTGTGCACTGAGGGGCAAAGTTAGCCCTGGGAGGCTTGTTAGAACCTCCCGCTCCCTATGCAACTTTATGAGAACAGATTTACAAGCACAGTTTACATGAAATACAATCACAACATTAAGCAGTGTGTTTCAGGACACTGCACCCCCCCCCCCCTTCTTTAATGTAAGTCGTCCTCGACGCTCTCTTGCCACAATGATGCATCACCTGAAAAATACAAAAAAGAGCATACATGCATATACACAATACCATTAACCAGTTTCTGCAGTTTCTCTTCTTTGGCTGCAAGAGAATTGGGTTAGGCATATATATCAGGAACACAACAATATAGAATGGGTGACAAGGGCCGTAGTTTCTCTTGTAACTGGGGAACCGGGGGTGATGACCTGGTACAGCGAAACAGTAAAGACCAGGATAGTCCATAATGTAAAACAAAAAGGGAAACTTCTCAGGAGGCTCACAGGGTATGAGTCCGTTCCCTGGGCATGAAGCATAATAGTTGTAGAACATCACGGAGGGCTCTAGTGCGTCCAAGTCCATCTCCGGGCACATGACTTGAACATAGCAAAATAAGGGCAAAAGACTCTTTAGAGAGTCTTTAGGGCAAGGCAAATAATCAAAGCAATGAGTCTCTTACTCTGGCTCTGTAGCTCCAAATGATATAAGAATGTAATCACAGTTGAACTGGAAGGGCTGGAAGTCTCCTCCTCGGCTGCTGTTGTAGGAACTCCCTATAACGGGCAGGCGGCTGATCTTTAGTAATTCGGTCGGATATCCGAAGTGGCTGTGGCTCTATAGGCCTTGGTTTAAGGTCACGATACATCTTGAGCTTCTGAGGATCCTTCACGAGGTACTTCTTCTGTCTGAGGTGGGGCTGTATTAGTCTTGGCGGGAACAAGAAAGTTAAGTCCCGGCATAAGAAACCACTGTAGGGGATCTGATTCCAATAATAGTTTTGCAATAGACTGTGTTTGTTCCTCTGGATCAGGTGATTTTTCAGATACTTGCTCTGTGGAGGGAGCTTCTTCTTGGATTGGAGCTTCTTCCTTCAAACACAGCTTGAGACGGTTGTGATGCACTATTTGTGGGGCTCTGTTCTCTTTGGTGATTTCATACATATCAGTCTCAGGATTGGGAATAGCTGTGATGATATAGGGTTCTCTTTCTCATTTACTATCCAGTTTACTAGTGTGATGATTATTTTTCAGCCACACATGGTTACCAATTTGTAAAGGTTCTGCTTTTTCAGACTGATCATAGTCTTTCTGTTGCTTTTGGCGTACATTCGCCATGCGGATTTGGACAATCTCTTGGGCATCCGCTAGGCGTTTTTGATGTTCACTGACCTAATCTGTTTGTGGTAAAGGATTGATGGAATCTGGAACTTGTTCTTCCAAGGTGAGATCTGCAGGTAATCTTCCTTGACAGCCAAACATAAGGTAATATGGAGTGTATCCAGTAGAACAATGGATGGTGTTGTTGTAAATATACATCAATTAAGGTAGTAGAGTTAGCCAATCAGTTCTTTTAGCAGGTGGTTCAGCTCTCAACATCTCAATCAAGTTTTGGTTCATTTTCTCCCAAAGTCCGTTACCTTGACGATGGTACGCTGTTGTTCTCATCTTCTGACAATTGTGAAGTGAACATAGTTCATGGAAGAGTTGGGATTCAAAGGAAGATCCTTGATCTGTGAGAATCATTTCAGGGCATCCATAGGGCAACAGGAAATTCTTCCAGAAAACATTTGCGGTGGTTTTGGCTGTCAAGTCTTTAACAGGTACAGCTACTACAAATTTGGTGTAATGATCAATTATTGTCATGACATAAGTATATCCTGAGCGACTTGGTTCTAGCTTTACGTGATCAATGGCCACTATCTCTAGAGGTGTTTTGCTTACGATGGGATGTAATGGTGCTCTTTGGTCATGTCTTTCACTTCTTCCAATGGCACAAGTGGAACATTCTCGACACCAATTCTCAATATCTTCTCTCATTCCAACCCAATAAAATCTTTGGCGGATGGTAACTTCTGTTTTTTTGTACACCAAAGTGTCCTGACCTGTCGTGGTACATTTTGAGGACAATTCTGGCATCTCGGCGTGGTACTATAATTTGATATAGCCGATCATTGGTGATGGGATCTAGGTTTCTTCTCATTATTAGTCCCTTTTTGCATGAAGAGTTGCTTTCTGTGTCTCCATAGCTTGAGCAGCTCTGGATCTGCATTCTTTCTGCGGATTCTTTCTGGTGTTCTTCCACTAGTGAAGAGATCTTGTAGCTCACCTAATACTCTGCTCTCTGCTTGCAATTTGATCCACCTTTCTTTCTCAATTTGGGATTCTGGATTTCTCTGCTGTTGGAAGTTGAGGCCTTCTTTACCTTGGCCTTTGATGGTGATAACATCTTGTTGAGCAAAATGTTTATAGAAAGCCAGCATCTCTACTTCTTCCCATAGGTCTTCCTGTTCAGTAGGGTCTTCTCTGTTAGCATAAGGCATCTGCATTCTCATTTGATTTGCCTGTTCTGTACTTGACCACGAAGTTGTAGTTGGCAAGACGTGAGGCCCATCTTTTTTCTAAGGCTCCTAACTTGGCTGTGTTGAGGTGCGCCAGTGGGTTGTTATCAGTATAGGCCACGAATGGTGTTGCTGCGAGGTAGTCTTTAAATCTTTCAGTGACAGCCCACACAAGTGCGAGGAATTCCAGTTTGAAGGAACTGTAGTTCTGGTCATTTCTCTCGGCACCTCTAAGTGATCTGCTAGCATAAGCAATCACTGTCTCCTTACCTTCTTGCAGTTGAGACAGGACAGCTCCCAGGCCTTTCTTACTGGCATCAGTGTAGAGA
The DNA here is from genome assembly GCF_905171765.1 of Bufo bufo. NCBI lineage: Eukaryota > Metazoa > Chordata > Amphibia > Anura > Bufonidae > Bufo > Bufo bufo. Next base: position 785,959,050 of record NC_053389.1, on the reverse strand, counting down.
TGGAATGGCTGTTGGTAATCTAGATAGCCTAAGACAGGTCAACTTTTTCTTCAGGAGTTGGAAAGCGATATCTCTGTCTTCAGGGGCGTAGCAGGGGAAGCAGCGGCTTTGGGGCCCTGACCCAGAATGGGCCCATCCAGGAGCAGGAGGACTAAAGGATTTTGTCAAAGCCCCCTCAACAGTATTACATAATGAAATTATATACAGTGACAGTATAGACAGTGTAGAAAACGGATGGAACAGCTGCCGGGCCTGGTCTGAGAGAGCGATCTTTACTAGCCACAGGAATGGGGGCGGCATGAAAGGAAGGGGTTGCGAAAAACTTACTCGGGGAGTAAGCTAGGCCACTGTCTGTCTTCATTCCATTCAATTAATATCTGGGCTTTCCGGTACTTCTTGGGATGTCCTCTCAGGAGTTCTTGTATCGGCTCAGCAATGTGGGGAAGTGAGGGTAAAACGTCTGTAGTATCCTGCAAAACTAAGAAAACTTCTCACCTCTTTCACTGTGGTAGAAGTAGGCCAATTCCGGACTGCAGCTATCTTCTCTGGATCTGGCTTGACACCTTCAGTACTTGACTTCTGGTTTCAGTAGGTAGCACTTAGAGGGTTTGATCTTAAGACCGTGCTTAATGAGGACTTGAAAATCTTCTGCAAGATGTTTTAAGTGGTCTTCATAGGATTTAAAGTAGACGATGACATCATCTAGGTATAGCAAGACAGTTTCAAAGTTCTTGTGGCCTAAACAGCGTTCCATTAGTCTTTGGAAAGTGGTGCATTGCAAAGTCCAAACAGCATATATTTAAATTCAAATAGGCCCATAGGGATAGTAAATGCTGTTTTTTCATGATCTTTAGGAGTCATGGGTACCTGCCAGTACCTATTGATTAAATCCAGAGTAGAAAAGTAAGCTGAGGATCCTAATGCTGTCAAGGACTCCTCGATTCTTGGTAAAGGATAGGCATCCTTGTGGGTAATTTGAATAATCTTCCTGTAGTCCACACAGAACTGAATGTTACCATCTTTCTTTCGGTCAAGGACTAGAGGTGCAGCCAATGGACTCTGGCTGTCTTTGATGATTTTTGAATCCTTCATCTCCTGGATCATCTTTTTCCCAGATTGGTACATCATTGGTGGTATAGGCCAGTACCTTTCTTTAATTGGAGGGTGTTAACCTGGTAGGGACAGTGTGCTCAATTACACTGACCTCTCCATAATCTGAAGGATTTACTGAAGGCTTGATGATGTTCCTTTACGACTTTTTTAAGACTACTTCAATTTGTTCCTCAGATGTAGAAGTATCTCCCACATAGAGTTCTGTCCACCAAGATGTATTTGGAGTATGATCTTAAATATTCAGCTTCTAAGTAGACTGTTCAGTCGTAGCTGCAGGTACATTGATAACATCTTGAAAAGTGACTTGTAACAACTGAGCAACAGGGCAGTGCTTGGTCAAAGTTATACTGCTACTACTTAAGTTCAGGAGACGAATTAGCACTTTACCTTGAGAAACAGTCACTAGGCTTCTTGCAGCTTGGACTAGAGGATGGTCCTGTAGGTTAATAGGTTCTACTAAGGCTTGGTAGTCTTGACCTTGGATTTCAAGAGTGGCTCAGCACCACAGGAGTGTTTCAGTATTTGGTGTCAGTATCACTGGTTGGTTATCTTTGATGCGAGCACAGCAAATCTCTCCTTTCTCATTAGCAAATTTTTGTTGTGCACTTAATACACAGATGGTCTGTTGTATCACCTTTTTGGAGGCAGGTGAAGCAGTAGGCATAGACTTGTGCAAAGTTCCAAGCATTTCAGTATAACAGTTCCTAAGGACATTCATTCCTAGGACTACTGGAGGGTTGTTATCTTCCCTGACTTGTACAACAATAATACCTTATTGGGGTAATGTGGTTCCTCCCACTTGAAGAGTTGGTTCCCAGTATCCATGCACCGGCACAGGTTTGTCGTTGCTGGCTATAATGCTCAGCCAGGATTCTGGTGGCTGTGTCAGCTGGTTTTGGTCCCAGTATTCCTCAAAGGTATTTCGTTGGATAGTTGTGACTTGAGACCCAGTATCCAATAAGGCAACAAAGAGAACCCCATTGATTCGGAGAACCACTTCTGGACGGGAGCCTACATATCTGGGCATCCAGCTGGGATCTTCTGGTTCTACTGCTCTACCTCCCGAGGGGCGGTCCTTGGCCTCGGGGGTCGACCTTTTTAACTGCCAGCACATCATTTCTGTATGACCTGGCTTGAGACAGTATCTACAAATGGGTCGCTTCGGCTCGTTAAAGCGGTCTACCAGAGTTTCTGGGATGAGTGTCTTTAAATTCAGGAGGGAAATGTTTCCTTGGTGACGGTGTCTCATCCTCCAGGAATAAGGGTTTCTCCCACTGTTCTAGTTTTTGGCATACTTTCTCCAGACTTTTGGTTAGGAAGTTAACTTGCTCTGTCAAGGCAGCGACTGCATCAGGAACCAGAGCTTGGGCTTCCTGACTAACTATAGGGTGACATTTTAGAGATGAAGTTTGCTTATACACAGACATTTCAGCTGATGGCTAGCTCTTTGAAGTCTAGGAAGGTAGAACTTGGGTGCTGTGCAGCTAACATTTTTAACTGGCTCTTTAAGGTTTCGATCCTAACACCTTCAATGAATTTTTCTTTCAGTGTTTCATCTTGATCCTCTGCTTCATGAGGGCCTACCTGTATAACAGCTCGCCGGGCTTCCTGTAAGGATAATGCAAAGTCTCTAAGTGACTCACCAGGCTGCTGTCTCTTGCTGAAGAATCTCATCTTGACCTCTGACACAGTCCTGGGTTCGAAGGTGGTGCAGAGTCGTTCAAATATCTGCTTCAGTGTTTTTCTCTCTGAGCTTGGCCAGGATTTCACTTCTCTGAGGGCAGCTCCTTCCAATTGGGCAAGGAGGATTTCCATTTGCTGTTCTGCTGACACAGGGTACAATCTGAATATAGCCAACATTTTTTTTTTTTTTATTCCCTTAAAGTATGAGCTTCCCCCGCATATCGTGGGAACCAGGGTGCTCCAAAGTAATAAGGCATTGTTAAAGTCATCATGCTTGGTGCTGCACCGGCTTGTGATGCACTAGGACCAGCTGCGTCTACTGCAGGGGACCTGTTAAGGTCAGGCTGCTCACTATCTCCTTGTTCAGACATGGCAGTGACAGGCCTTCAAAATACTGCAGGTTAAATGTAGTTTTACACACTTTTTGCATTGCGTTGCTATGGGCAACCGCTACTTTGTAGGTGTCAGTCCTGCTTAAGGTTACTTCTTCCCAGCAGCACTCACTCTAACATTCCTGGAAGGTTCTCAGGTTGCAGGGGAATCGGAACACTATTATATTTGTTCTATAGAGAAGGGCTGTTGATCTCCCTATTTTTTTTTTTCGTTCACCCTTACGTAGTCTCGCGTCTCTTAAGCGCGCATGCACACGTCACGCTCCCTTCGCATGCGCAATCCTCCCCCTAGGTCCGTTTGCAAGGCAGGAGGGGCGGCGCTGATTTGCAAGTATTAGCAGCAGCGTTAGTATTGGCACATTTGTAATGAGTTATTTTGCTTAAGAGGATTGGCTTCTCTTTTCCTGCTTTATAAGGGCGTGGCCTCACAGCAATAGCGCAGCACAACTAATAAAGAGAATTCAGGCGGCCATTTTAGATGCATAGAAAAGTCCATTCACTGACAGCAAGCAATGACAATGACACAGAAATATGCGATTTCTCCAGTTTTGACACTGTAGTTTAATAACAGGTGACTAGTACTGCATATCCAGGCAACTCTCAATATATATTTGGACAGTTCTGCAGCTCAATAAAAGCGTTTAAAGTTCGCACTGTATTAAAGCACATTGACGGTCTCTCAGGCAAACAAGTGGGGCTTATTCTCATAAGGCAATGGCACACAGTTATATTGCACAAATCCTGTTCGTAGTGATGCCAATTTATGCAGCATGCCGGGGCTCCCTATGGAGGATGCGCGCGTGAGTGTACTAGTGATAAAGTGCCGAGGATAGTAGTACTCACGGTTTAGTTGTCCCTTAGGGCCGGCAGTGCAGTGGATGGGAAGACAGCACGAAATCCTCCGGGGCACTCTCGGTTGCAGGGAACACCAGCCAGATTTTGGTTGAGGTGCCCTTGATGGTAATTGGTGTTAGGTGCTTTTGCGGCTGGTTCCCTGGTTCGTGATGCCAGCACCATTAGGTGCAAATGTTGGTGGTAGTAGTTAAAATGATGATATAGAATAAGGGAGACTAGAGCTTTTAACAAACTCCCAGTACTTTACTGAAGCTGATCCACAGATCATCAAGGAATGTAACAGTCATTAACATAAAGGCAGCTTTCACAGTGATTCACATTAGTTCATAGAAGTTGCATAAGGAATCGTCCTCTATGACTATCAGTCTTTCTCTATCTTGTTTCTCCAGGTTGGAGGGATGAACTATCTCTGTTGTACTGTATAATGCTGTACTTCTGTATCCTCTTCTAGGAATATTATACAGTGTGTTTCAGGCAGTGGCGTACCGCCAATATAGGCAGGGTACACCACTGCTATGGGGCCCGCGGCACAGGGGGGCCCGAAGCGCAGGGAAAGCCTCGCCCCCTGCAACTGCACTCACTGCAGGCTCAGCTTGAAGGCCCCCCCGCCCGAACTCTCACTGAATCTGCACGCTCCCTAGGACCCAGCCTAGCTGCGCGCTCCCTCGGCTCGTGCGCCTGCACAGAAACACACATTGGGCCAATCAGCATTAGGAGTGTGCAAAGATCCTGCTGCTGATTGGCCCAGTGTATCGCTGGCAGGCAGCAGGCACGCACCCAGCGTGGAAGAAGTTGAGAGTGACTTGTGCTGTCTGCCCGCCTCGCCAGTGTCGCCAGTCAAACCGTCATCCAGCAGCCAGTCCGGACCTGTGCCACTGCCAGCCCGCCCACACAGTAAGACTGCCCCAGCCCCCAGTCACTATCATTAAAGAAACAAATTTCTGTACTAATAACAGTCTCTCTTACTGGCACTGGTGTAATTAGAAATGACTGGGCCCAACAGGACATTTTTGAACGGGCCCTGTGAGGAATATGGATTATCATTTATTGGCAGCCCTGATTGTCATTTGATTCACCTTTTGTCATGTACACAGTCAGTGTACATGCAAAGTAAGTTCTCACCCCCCAGCCATCTGATGTCAGCTAGCAAGGGAGGAAGCCCCAGGGGGATAAAGTCACACCTCAACCAGCCAGGTTGGAGGCAAGCTAATCCTGCAGATAAACCCCAAGCAGGATGTCTCAGCCCTTGCCCAGGATCAATGATACCTCCAAGACATGTTGGCACCTACAGGTGAAACTCGAAAAAGTTGAATATCATGCAAAGTTCATTTATTTCAGTAATGCAACTTAAAAGTTGAAACTAACATATGAGATAGACTCATTACATGCAAAGCGAGATATTTCAAGCCTTTATTTGTTATATTTGGATGATTATGGCTTACAGCTTATGAAACCCCAAAGTCACAATTTTGAGGTACCCTTTGCTCAGGGGGTATGGATTAATTAGCTGACTAGAGTGTGACACTTTGAGCCTAGAATATTGAACCTTTTCACAAAATTCTAATTTTAAGCTGCATTAATGCAATTCCTTTTAATTTGAATTACTGAAATAAATTGACTTTTGCACGATATTCTAATTTTTCAAGTTTCACCTGTACATTTCATAATGAATTATGAACCGTCCGTCCATCCCAGGCATAATTCGGTTATCTTTTTGCGATCCTGGGGCAAAGCCAAACGTCCACGTGGTCCTGGCTTGAGGCTAGGATGCCCTGCAGGGGAGATATACATATCTCCCCACAGAAACCACATAGCGGCACCATGTTTGGACTCTAGTTGTAGCCGGAACCCAGGCGGAACAATTGGGCCCAGAACCATCTTCCTGTGACATTCTGGTTTGGGGCTATGAGCCCTAAGGGGTTTTATGGGTCATTTGCTGCCAGCACCAGAGAAAGAGGGGTGGACCATACCCATAGGCGGGGAGGGGAGCGGCCGGCTACAGGTCATAAGCCCATGCAAGACAGCGAGCTGTGTCTTTTCTGAAGGGGGTCACATCGTGCCAGTGTGTTTGGAGAGACCGGGAACCAGCTGACCTCACTGCCCCCACGTGACTGCAGCTAAGGACTATTCCACCATTATAACCCAAAGGAACTTTCATCTTACCCGGTAACTGACTCTTGATCTGCTTAACCCTGTTGTACCTATATCACCTGTATCTGTAACCTCAAACCACTGTATATATTCTCTGTGTATATTGTGCTATATCTAGTGTGCCCTTAAGGCGATTAAATATATAATTAAATTTTGTGCCATCTTGTATCTCGATCACGAATCTCCACGTCCGTGTTTCGGCCTAGTTATAAACTACCGCGGGTTGGTTTCTCACCCTATATAATCCCGTTAGCGGACCGGGCTTATATCAAATGAGAAGCTGGTGGCAGATACCAGGGCTGAAACAGCGCTGTTTTCACTGCGGCAGTGAAAAGGCTCTCTCAGCTTGTTGTCTCTTTGTGCCCACATGGACAGGAGCTGTCTGTGTAAACTGTACAAAGCTGACCTTACCTGCTCCTTTGGAAGGCATAACATCACGATTTGGTAACCCGTGACCATACCGTGTCACGTGAGCCCGACGTAGGCGACGTCAAGCGGGCACGAGGTCTGGTATTTGTCACAGGCCCCACAGCAAATTTTTGAATGGGCCCCCCCAGTTGTCCAGCATCTCTCTGACTGGCAGAGACCCTTGACTTCTTCCTTAATACAGTCCAAGTATCGTCCAATAGACAATAGACAGTGTCAAAATATCATACTACAGTATACATCTATTTCCATGACTTGTCTGTTGGACGATAATTTGACTGTATTAGGGAAGAAGTCAAGTGTCTCTGCCGGTCAGAGGTGCCGGACAACTGGGGGGACCCATTCAAAAATTTGAGGTGGGGCCCGTTCAAAAATTTCCTGTGGGGCCCAGTCATTTCTAATTACGCCAGTGTCCCTAACGTTTTTGGTAGGTCGTGTATACATTTCTTTATTGGCAAATGGGGGTGTGACAGGGGAGGAGCCAGGGCAGGAGGTGGGATGGGCCAGGCTAGTGGGCGGGGTTTGGGGCCCAATTCAGATTCTTGCTATGGGGCCCAATGATTTCTATGTATGCCCCTGGTGCGGTTTCTCTTTGGCTGCAAGAGAATTGGGTTAGGCATATATATTAAGAACATCACAATATAGAATGGGTGACAAGGGCCGTAGTTTCTCTTGTAACTGGGGAACTGGGGGCGCTGACCTGGTACAGCGAAACAGTAAAGACCAGGATAGTCCATAATATAAAACAAAAAGGGAAACTTCTCAGGAGGCTCACAGGGTATGAGTCCATTCCCTGGGCATGGAGCATAATGGTTGTAGAACATCACGGAGGGCTCTAGTGCGTTAAAGTCCATCTCCGGGCTCATGACTTGAACGTAGCAAAATAAGGGCAAAAGAGTATTTAGAGAGTCCTTAGGGCAAGGCAAATAATCAAAGCAATGAGTCTCTTACTCTGGCTCTGTAGTTCCAAATGATGTAAGAATGTAATCACAGTTGAACTGGAAGGGCTGGAAGTCTCCTCCTCGGCTGCTGTTGTAGGAACTCCTTAGTAATTCGGTCGGATATCCGAAGTGGCTGTGGCTCTATAGACCTTGGTTCAAGGTCACTTGGTACATCTTGAGCTTCTGAGGATCCTTCACGAGGTACTTCTTCTGACTGAGGTGGGGCTGTATTAGTCTTGGCGGGAACAAGAAAGTTAAGTCCCGGCATAAGAAACCACTGTAGGGGATCTGATTCCAATAAAAGTTTTGCAATAGACTTCGTTGGTTCCTCTGGATCAGGTGAAAGAAAGAAAGAAGAAAATAATGGATGGCATTATTGAAAGCCACCCACATTGTTTGCCTGGAGGGTACAACAACACTCTCTGATGCAAATGTAACTTTCTAAATTGGCAGCATCATTTCTGAAGCATTTCATATCCTATAATATCATAATTTTTGAAGGTTCTGCACCCAGTACATTCACTAGTTGATCAGATATCGTTAGGACTACAACCAGTAAAGGGAGCCGCTCTTTGCAGGAACTGTCCATTCTGGCCATCAAACAAGGGTCTAGAGCAGATGCCCCCTATATTGCATTCAGTTGGGGCAACCCTATTAATAGTAGACATTGAAGTCTGGCTATAAACAGCTATATTACCTTCTGTTTGAAAATGGGTTGCCATGAAGAAAGTGTGAATAGTCTCACATGTCCTGCAGACCTCTAGGCGGACACATACATTCTCCGCGCAGCCCTGTAAGTACAAAAAACATTAAAAGGGTTGTGCAAAGATAAAAAAATAAAAATCTAAATGAGAAATATGGCATACACACCTCACTGATCCCTTACTGATTCTGTTCCGAGGCTGCCCGATCCTCCACCCTTCTCCACTTCCTGCTGCAGTGATGATGGAGGGGCAGCCTTGGCAGGGAATCGGTGAGGCGAGTGTGCCTAATATTATTTTTTTCCAAAAATGGTGACCCAGGTTAAGCATCTTTTTTCTTCCCTGGAAAACCCCTTTAATGTGTCTGCTTAACAGGCGTGTGGTTGTTGAACTTCACTTATACAATACAGCGCCCAGCCTTCAGAAAATAAAGTTGTTCCTTTAAGAAAGTCGGAAGGCCCCTAAGACCTCGCCTCTCACATTTTGTGTCATAAACAATGCATGTCCTGAATTCATTCCTGTAAGAACGAGGGATTATCCAGACGAAGACAGGAGGTCTGCTGCTTATTCCCACTTATGGTAATTTTGCTGGATTGCTGTCGATTTCGGTTTATCCCAGTGACGGTATTAATTATTTCTACGCCTCTTCTAAGTGTTTCCCTGAAGTAGTTCGTCATTTTGCAATATTCATACAGAAATACAGAAATCACAATTAACCCTTAGACTATCTACATAAACACAATTGTGTCATTGAAGGGGTTTCCTTCAATGGACTTTTATCACCACAGGATAGGCGAGAAGTGTCTGATTGCTGGGGCACACAAAGGGCCCACCATTATCACTAGAACTGTGGTCCCGCGCCCCTATTCCTTCTCTCTCCATGACTGTGGTGGGAATGAGTTTGAAATGAGTGGTGGTCAAGCATACAAGGGTTCCTTTCAAAGTCAATAGGACCATCTGAGAAAGCTGAGTACAGTACTTAGGAAATACGCATAGGGCCCCATAGGAAAAATTGGAAATGGTTTCCTACTTCAACATGACCACCTTCAGCTGCAAGTGAGGAGAAGACAAGAGGTGGTTATAATTTGCTTTTGCTCTTATCCTACTTCCTTGGTCTTCAGCTCTTCCACTGGTTTCATCATTCCTAGTTATCACTTCTTTTACTTCACTAGTAGAGGTGACAAGTATTGATTCTGGGCCCCATAGCCCCCACAGTCTCTAACTTGCATTCTTCAATACTTAAAGGGGCTCTGCAGTTAATTTTTTACTGATGATCTATCCTCTAGATAGTTTATCAACATCTGATCGGCTGGGGTCCGACATTCAGATCTAACTAACTAGATCTAAGTGGCTAAGGTAGTCCCATCCACTAACAGCCTATATGTACTGCAGTTCTTTTTTTATTGATGATCTGTCCTCTGGATAGATCACCATCTGATCGGGGGGGGGGGGGGGGAGATCGGAGAAGACAAGCTGTTTGAGAAGATAGCAGTGCTCCAGGAACGCCTCAGCCTTCTCTCTGTTTCCCTCAGGCCCAGTGGGCATGGCTAAGCTCCATTCAAGTGAACAGGGCTTAGCCGTGCCCAGGCCAATGATACTAGTCATGACATCACTGGGCCTGCAGTAAACAGAGAGAAGGTGGTGGCGCTCCTGGAGCACTGCTATCTTCTCAAACAGCTTGTCTTCTCAAACAGCTCTCGGGTGTCAGACCCCCCCCCCCGATCAGATGGTGATAATCTATCCAGAGGACAGATCATCAATAAAAAAAGAACTGCAGAACCCTTTTAATTTCAAGAACTGCAGTACGTATAGGCTGTTAGTGGATGGGACTACCTTAGCCGCTTAGATCTAGTTAGTTAGGCAGGTTGATGGTCATGTCTCTAGTTGCCTTCGTCACACAGGTAGCCGTGACCATAAATACCTTGTAGGTTCCTGAGGACGGGAATGTAGTTGGTACGATAGAGAGATGAGCACTTCCCACTCCAGGGTTGCCAACCTCCACTTCAGTAACTTCTGGACAAGTGATCTAAAAATCACAGATCAGACCAATTTTAAAGCCAAATCCCACCATCCCACCATGAAGAGCATAAATGGTTGTTTTAGTATTTATTTATTTTTTCCGGCATTCAACTGAGGGCGTATATCATGTGATATTTCTGTAAGTTGAACACTGTAGAGCACGGCTGGCCAACCTGTGGCTCTCCAGCTGTTGTAAAACTACAACTCCCACCATGCCCTGCTGTAGGTTGATAGCTGTAGGCCGACTGGGCATGCTGGGAGTTATAGTTTTGCAACAGCTGGAGAGAGCCGCAGGTTGGCTATCCCTGCTGTAGAGAGATCAGTTCTCTCTGCTCGTCACACCCCCTCACCTCACTCACTCAAGCAGGCGCACGGCGCGCAGCTTCACCTCCTCCACGTCCGGCACGTACAACGCTGCCAGACGGGAGCCGGACGACTCCCTCTCCTGGTTGCGCCTGCACGCACACACGCTCGGCCTCGGCCGCCACCCTATGTGAACTTACTTTCCGAACCCCCTCCAAACACATGAATGCTTGACCAACCATTCACATGTTTTCAATAAGGATAGGGGAATATGACGCTGTCAGGCACCTCTTGTGGTGACCTATCTTCTTTGTGAACAAAGGATTCCACGTGTAGAGATCATGTTGATCCTTCCTTCTCCCGACATCAAGAGGAAAGTCAGGTGACCTCCATAAATATTAGATGGTTGACCAGCATGTTTGATCAGCATTTCTGTGTGTATGGCCACCTTTACACCTAGAGTAGGGAAGAGAAATGTCAATGATGAATATGTTTTTCACTATCTGGCTAACGTTTTAGGATGTGTGAATATGTCTACATCTATGACGATGTCCACTGGCCATGGAATAGTCATAGGAGACATATAGGAGCTGGGCCTGGTGCCTGGGTAATATATATGGTATTGTTGATTCAACTTTATTATGGGTGAAATGTCAGATATAGAACAGTATCCCATATGCTAATTCAGTCCTCATCTTATATTCTATGGCCAGTCAAGAGGTTATACTCTCTGCGGCGTGCAGCACATTGAGGTTATGAAAACATCCGGTTTAGTCTTGCAGCCCTGTGATTACACTAAGTCTAAAACCAGTAATGATAGGGCGGCATATTACAGAAAAACATGCTACTCATCAGCTGCCCAATATTAACAAGGAAATATAAAGCAGAAATCCACTGTGACAACTGAGTATTAATGAACACCCTGACCTCCTGACTTGTACGTGTAGCCTTAGGACAGTTCTAATCGGACATTCACAGCACTAATTACATATTTAGTGACCATCTATTTCTGTCTTCTCATAAGATTACTGGAAATTAGATTTCGCTGTCCGATTCAAAACATTATTCTAATTTGCATCTTCTCTTCATATAATAATGTGTACGTGTTAATAATCCTGTTCCCTGAGCAGGCTGTTACATGCATAAGAATATAACTCCTATAATACTGCCTCCTATGTACAAGAATATAACTACTATAATACTGCCTCCTATGTACAAGAATATAACTACTATAATACTGCTCCTATGTACAAGAATATAACTGCTATAATACTGCCTCCTATGTACAAGAATATAACTACTATAATACTGCTCCTATGTACAAGAATATAACTACTATAATACTGCTCCTACGTACAAGAATATAACTACTATAATACTGCTCCTATGTACAAGAATATAACTACTATAATACTGCCTCCTATGTACAAGAATATAACTACAATAATACTGCTCCTATGTACAAGAATATAACGGCTATAATACTGCTCATATGTACAGGAATATAACTACTATTATACTGCCTCCTATGTACAAGAATATAACTACTATAATACTGCTCCTATGTACAGGAATATAACTACTATAATACTGCTCCTATGTACAAGAATATAACTACTATAATACTGCTCCTATGTACAAGAATATAACTACTATAATACTGCTCCTATGTACAAGAATATAACCACTATAATACTGCTCCTATGTACAAGAATATAACTACTATAATACTGCTCCTATGTACAAGAATATAACTACTATAATACTGCTCCTATGTACAAGAATATAACTGCTATAATACTGCCCCTATGTACAAGAATATAACTACTATAATACTGCCTCCTATGTACAAGAATATAACTACTATAATACTGCTCCTATGTACAAGAATATAACTACTATAATACTGCTCCTATATACAAGAATATATCTACTATAATACTGCCTCCTATGTACAAGAATATAACTACTGTAATACTGCTCCTATGTACAAGAATATAACTACTATAATACTGCTCCTATGAACAAGAATATAACTACTATAATACTGCTCCTATGTACAAGAATATAACTACTATAATACTGCTCCTATGTACAAGAATATAACTACTATAATACTGCTCCTATGTACAAGAATATCACTACTATAATACTGCTCCTATGTATAAGAATATAACTACTATAATACTGCTCCTATGTACAAGAATATAACTACTATAATACTGCTTCTGTGTACAAGAATATAACTACTATAATACTGCTCCTATGTATAAGAATATAACTACTATAATACTGCTCCTATGTACAAGAATATAATTACTATATTACTGCTCCTATGTACAGGAATATAACTACTATAATACTGCTCCTATGTATAAGAATATAACTACTATAATACTGCCCCTATGTACAATAATATAACTACTATAATACTGCTCCTATGTACAAGAATATATCTACTATAATACTGCTTCTGTGTACAAGAATATAACTACTATAATACTGCTCCTATGTATAAGAATATAACTACTATAATACTGCTCCTATGTACAAGAATATAATTACTATATTACTGCTCCTATGTAAAATGAATAAAACTACTATAATACTGCTCCTATGTACAAGAATATAACTACTATAATACTGCTCCTATGTACAAGAATATAACTACTATAATACTGCCTCCTATGTACAATAATATAACTACTATAATACTGCCTCCTATGTACAATAATATAACTGCTATAATACTGCCCCTATGTACAAGAATATAACTGCTATAATACTGCCCCTATGTACAAGAATATAACTACAATAATACTGCTCCTATGTACAAGAATATAACTACTATAATACTGCCCCTATGTACAAGAATATAACTACTATAATACTGCTCCTATGTACAAGAATATAACTACTATAATACTGCTCCTATGTACAAGAATATAACTGCTATAATACTGCCCCTATGTACAAGAATATAACTACTATAATACTGCCTCCTATGTACAAGAATATAACTACTATAATACTGCTCCTATGTACAAGAATATAACTACTATAATACTGCTCCTATATACAAGAATATATCTACTATAATACTGCCTCCTATGTACAAGAATATAACTACTGTAATACTGCTCCTATGTACAAGAATATAACTACTATAATACTGCTCCTATGAACAAGAATATAACTACTATAATACTGCTCCTATGTACAAGAATATAACTACTATAATACTGCTCCTATGTACAAGAATATAACTACTATAATACTGCTCCTATGTACAAGAATATCACTACTATAATACTGCTCCTATGTATAAGAATATAACTACTATAATACTGCTCCTATGTACAAGAATATAACTACTATAATACTGCTTCTGTGTACAAGAATATAACTACTATAATACTGCTCCTATGTATAAGAATATAACTACTATAATACTGCTCCTATGTACAAGAATATAATTACTATATTACTGCTCCTATGTACAGGAATATAACTACTATAATACTGCTCCTATGTATAAGAATATAACTACTATAATACTGCCCCTATGTACAAGAATATAACTACTATAATACTGCTCCTATGTACAAGAATATATCTACTATAATACTGCTTCTGTGTACAAGAATATAACTACTATAATACTGCTCCTATGTATAAGAATATAACTACTATAATACTGCTCCTATGTACAAGAATATAATTACTATATTACTGCTCCTATGTAAAATGAATAAAACTACTATAATACTGCTCCTATGTACAAGAATATAACTACTATAATACTGCCTCCTATGTACAATAATATAACTACTATAATACTGCCTCCTATGTACAATAATATAACTGCTATAATACTGCCCCTATGTACAAGAATATAACTGCTATAATACTGCCCCTATGTACAAGAATATAACTACAATAATACTGCTCCTATGTACAAGAATATAACTACTATAATACTGCCCCTATGTACAAGAATATAACTACTATAATACTGCCTCCTATGTACAAGAATATAACTACTATAATACTGCTCCTATGTACAAGAATGTAACTACTATAATACTGCTCCTATGTACAAGAATGTAACTACTATAATACTGCTCCTATGTACAAGAATGTAACTACTATAATACTGCTCCTATGTACAAGAATATAACTACTATAATACTGCTCCTATGTACAAGAATATATCTACTATAATACTGCTTCTGTGTACAAGAATATAACTACTATAATACTGCTCCTATGTATAAGAATATAACTACTATAATACTGCTCCTATGTACAAGAATATAATTACTATATTACTGCTCCTATGTAAAATGAATAAAACTACTATAATACTGCTCCTATGTACAAGAATATAACTACTATAATACTGCCTCCTATGTACAATAATATAACTACTATAATACTGCCTCCTATGTACAATAATATAACTGCTATAATACTGCCCCTATGTACAAGAATATAACTGCTATAATACTGCCCCTATGTACAAGAATATAACTACAATAATACTGCTCCTATGTACAAGAATATAACTACTATAATACTGCCCCTATGTACAAGAATATAACTACTATAATACTGCCTCCTATGTACAAGAATATAACTACTATAATACTGCTCCTATGTACAAGAATGTAACTACTATAATACTGCTCCTATGTACAAGAATGTAACTACTATAATACTGCTCCTATGTACAAGAATGTAACTACTATAATACTGCTCCTATGTACAAGAATATAACTACTATAATACTGCTCCTATGTACAAGAATATGACTACTATAATACTGTGTTAAAGTCCAGAAAACATCCAGCCACAAAAGCATTTTTATGGGTTTATCTCATCTTCTTAAAAACAAATGGATGGTATGATACAACATGATACAGAAAATGCCGCATTGCAGGTAAAATTATGAGCAACTGAGAATCACTGGGAAAGTACAGTAAATTTCTGTGATATGGAAAATCAAAGCTTTTAAAAGAAATAATTTACATAGCTGGTCTAATGTTATGTGGTTTGAAGGAATGCCCGCATAAACACTGATGTTATCGGCTCGAGACCAGACCATTTACATTTCTTACTGCCATAAACCCAATGCTTCTGTTTCACTTTACATTAACTTCCACTTTAGTCTCATGGGCATACAGTTAGCTGTAACCCACGCTTTCCGCTAATACATCACTGATACAGTATTTACTGCTAGACGTATGTGTACGGGTTTAGGAAACCAAGAAATTAAAATGATAGTAGAAACAAAGTAAAAAAATATGAGATGTAAAGGTTAAGCTAAAGATGGCTGCATGTGACACAAACCAGGAATAATAAACACGGTGATGTCACAGTACAGGGATAATAAAGACAGTGATGTCACAGTACAGCGAAAATAAACACAGTGATGTCACAGTGTGGAGATAATAAACACAGTGATGTCACAGTATAGGGATAATAAACACAGTGATGTCACAGTACAGGGATAATAAACACAGTGATGTCACAGTATAGGGATAATAAATACAGTGATGTCACAGTACGGGATAATACACAAAGTGATGTCACAGTACAGAGATAATAAACACGGTGATGTCACAGTGCAGGGATAATAAACACAGTGATGTCACAGTACAGGGATAATAAACACAGTGATGTCACAGTGCAGGGATAATAAACACAGTGATGTCACAGTACAGAGATAATACACACAGTGATGTCACAGTATAGAGATAATAAACACAGTGATGTCACAGTACAGAGATAATAAACACAGTGATGTCACAGTGCAGGGATAATAAACACAGTGATGTCACAGTACAGGGATAATAAACACAGTGATGTCACAGTGCAGGGATAATAAACACAGTGATGTCACAGTACAGAGATAATAAACACAGTGATGTCACAGTACAGATATAATAATATGAGATGTAAAGGTTAAGCTAAAGATGGCTGCATGTGACACAAACCAGGAATAATAAACACGGTGATGTCACAGTACAGGGATAATAAAGACAGTGATGTCACAGTACAGTGAAAATAAACACAGTGATGTCACAGTGTGGAGATAATAAACACAGTGATGTCACAGTATAGGGATAATAAACACAGTGATGTCACAGTGCGGAGATAATAAACACAGTGATGTCACAGTATAGGGATAATAAATACAGTGATGTCACAGTACGGGATAATACACAAAGTGATGTCACAGTACAGAGATAATAAACACGGTGATGTCACAGTACAGGGATAATAAACACAGTGATGTCACAGTACAGGGATAATAAACACAGTGATGTCACAGTACAGAGATAATAAACACAGTGATGTCACAGTACAGGATTAATAAACACAGTGATGTCACAGTATAGAGATAATAAACACAGTGATGTCACAGTGCAGGGATAATAAACACAGTGATGTCACAGTACAGGGATAATAAACACAGTGATGTCACAGTGCAGGGATAATAAACACAGTGATGTCACAGTACAGAGATAATACACACAGTGATGTCACAGTATAGAGATAATAAACACAGGGATGTCACAGTACAGAGATAATAAACACAGTGATGTCACAGTGCAGGGATAATAAACATAGTGATGTCACAGTACAGGGATAATAAACACAGTGATGTCACAGTGCAGGGATAATAAACACAGTGATGTCACAGTACAGAGATAATAAACACAGTGATGTCACAGTACAGATATAATAAACACAGTGATGTCACAGTACAGGGATAATAAACACAGTGATGTCACAGTACAGGGGTAATAAACACAGTGATGTCACAGTATAGGGATAATAAACTCAGTGATGTCACAGTGCAGGGATAATAAACACAGTGATGTCACAGTACAGGGATAAAAAACACAGTGATGTCACAGCACAGGGGATAATAAATACAGTGATGTCACAGTACAGGGGATAATAAATACAGTGATGTCACAGTACAGGGATAATAAACACAGTGATGTCACAGTACAGGGGATAATAAATACAGTGATGTCACAGTACAGGGGATAATAAATACAGTGATGTCACAGTACAGGGATAATAAACAGTGATGTCACAGTACAGGGATAATAAACACAGTGATGTCACAGTACAGGGGATAATAATTACAGTGATGTCACAGTACAGGGATAATAAACACAGTGATGTCACAGTACTGGGATAATAAACACAGTGATGTCACAGTACTGGGATAATAAACACAGTGATGTCACAGTACAGGGATAATAAACACAGTGATGTCACAGTACAGGGATAATAAACACAGTGATGTCACAGTACTGTCACGAGGGTGTCAAGAGCCACGCCTGACTCCGTTATACCCGGGGTCAGGAAGTCGCAGCGGGTGGCTGCGCGCTCTATGTAGAAAGATAGTGTTTTCTTTATGGTAGCTTTCTGGGTTTGCCTTGCAACCCTTTTTGGCTCACTCAGGGATCCGTAGCTCCTTCTCCTCAGCTGTTTCTTGTCCAGCAGTCCCAACCTCCTTATATTCCCATCTCCCACTTCTCTGGTTGCCAGATATAGAGCTTCCTGCCTGGACTTCTATACTGACCCACTGGAGCTGTGTAGCTGTGTTCCCTGGTGGTGTTCCAGAACGTTACCCTCCGGATCCCTGTTGGGCCTTGGTGGTCTGCTGTTGTCGCCCACCTGGGATTATATGTTTGTCTGTATTGTCTGTCCTCTCCTTGGTGTTTTCCTCTTAGTGTCAGTGGTGCGGACTAGTGATCCCACCGCCCCGTTCACTACATAGGGCTCATCTTAGGGAAAGCCAGGGTTTAGGCACGTGATCGGCGAACGGGTGAGGAACCCATCTAGGGACGTCAGGGCAGTCAGGTGCCAGCCGCAAGGTGAGTCAGGGGTCACCATCTTTCCCTCTCCCTTGGACAGGGCCTTCCCATTTCCCTCCCTTTGCGTGACGCCGATCATTACATTATATCTGGCCCTTATTTTGTGTAGGTAAAAAAAAAAAATAATAATACTTTTTCTTTCTACCTACTTAGAATCCAGTATGGATCCAATTGCTGCTTTGCCAAAGCAACTTCAAGGCCTGTCTTTGGAGGTGGCAGGATTGAAGGCGTCGGTCCTCCAGCAACAGCAGCAATTGCAACAGACCGCAAGCCCAGCGGTTGCTACGGGTAACCAGGTTGTTGCGGAACCCAAGGTTGCTCTTCCTGACAGATTTTCTGGGGGAAGGGACAAATTTGTGACGTTCCGTGAGGCCTGTAAATTATATTTTAAGCTGCGCCCTTACTCCTCTGGTAATGAAGAACAGCGGGTGGGGGTTGTTATTTCCCTGCTGCAGGGGGACCCGCAATCCTGGGCGTTCTCTTTACCCACTGATTCCCAGGCTCTTCGGTCAGTGGATGAATTTTTTGGGGCCTTGGGTCTCATACATAACGACCCTGACCGAGTCGTAGTGGCTGAATCAAAATTACGGAGACTCCTACAGGGAGAGCGGCCAGTAGAGGAGTATTGCTCAGAGTTCCGTAGGTGGGCTACGGATACCCAATGGAAGGACCCGGCTCTCAGGAGTCAGTTCTGCTCTGGGTTATCCGAAAGGATTAAGGATGCGCTTGCGCTGTATGAGACTCCCTTTTCCCTTGATGCGGTTATGTTCCTTTCTATCAGAATAGATAGACGTCTTAGGGACAGATTGAAAAATCCGGAGCAATTGGTAACCCCTCCCAAGCAGCAGTTAGTCTGTACGGACTTAGACGAGCCTATGCAGCTAGGAGGAACTACTCGTCAGGTCCGTCCTCCTGAGGCTCGCCGTAGGCGTGGGGTTTGTTTTTTCTGTGGGGAGAGGAGTCATTTTATTAATGTCTGTCCTTCCTTCCTCAAAAACAAAAGACCGTCGGAAAACTACTAACCCCAGGCTGTGTGGAGGATGTCAGCCGAGGGGTATACGTTTCCTCCATACGTACATCGCAATTTGTGTTGCCAGCGGTTGTTGTTTTTGGCGTTAAGACGGAGACTATTTCTTTTTTTCTAGACAGTGGAGCAGGAGTAAATTTGATAGATGCCCATTTTGCCCACACTATGGGTTTGTCTCTCTGTACGCTACAGAGACCTATTCCCATATTCGCTATTGATTCTGCTCCTCTGTCTCAGAGAAACCTCACTCACATTGTCCATAACTTACACCTTCGGGTAGGGGACCACCATAACGAGTTGCTTTCATGTTATGTTCTGGAGGGGCTTCCCACTCCGGTGGTGTTGGGTCTTCCCTGGTTGGTAGCGCACAATCCAGTGGTGGATTGGCAGGCCAGGGAGATATTGGAGTAGAGTGAGCATTGCAGAGAAAATTGCTTAAATAGCAATTGCTTAGGGCTCTTTCACACCTGCGTTCTTGTCTTCCGGCATAGAGTTCCGTCGTCGGGGCTCTATGCCGGAAGAATCCTGATCAGGATTATCCTAATGCATTCTGAATGGAGTGAAATCCATTCAGGATGCATCAGGATGTCTTCAGTTCCGGAACGGAAAGTTTTTTGGCCGGAGAAAATACCGCAGCATGCTGCGCTTTTTGCTCCGGCCAAAAATACGGAACACTTGCCGCAAGGCCGGATCCGGAATTAATGCCCATTGAAAGGCATTGATCCGGATCCGGCCTTAAGCTAAACGTCGTTTCGGCGCATTGCCGGAGCCGACATTTAGCTTTTTCTGAATGGTTACCATGGCTGCCGGGACGCTAAAGTCCTGGCAGCCATGGTAAAGTGGAGCGGGGAGCGGGAGAGCAGCATACTTACCGTCCGTGCGGCTCCCCAGGCGCTCCAGAGTGATGTCAGGGCGCCCCAAGCGCATGGATCACGTGATCGCATTGGACACGTCATCCATGCGCATGGGGCGCTCTGATGTCATTCTGGAGCGCCCCGGGAGCCGCACGGACTGTAAGTATACCGCTCCCCCGCTCCCCGCTCCTACTATGGCAACCAGGACTTTAATAGCGTCCTGGGTGCCATAGTAACACTGAAAGCATTTTGAAGACGGTTCCGTCTTCAAATGCTTTCAGTACACTTGCGTTTTTCTGGATCCGGAGTGTAATTCCGGCAAGTGGAGTACATGCCGGATCCGGACAACGCAAGTGTGAAAGAGGCCTTAGTCGCCTCCATAGCTACCCTACCTACATTTGTTTCGGACTTTGAGGACGTTTTTTCTGAAAAGGGTTGTCAGAAGTTACCACCTCATCGTCCTTATGATTGCCCGGTTAACCTGATTCCCGGGGCAAAATGACCCAAGACCAGGTTATATAATCTTTCGGGTCCGGAGAGACAAGCCATGAAAGATTATATCTCCGAGAGCTTGGCTAAGGGACACATCAGACCCTCTTTTTCACCCGTGGCTGCAGGGTTTTTCTTCGTTAAAAAAAAAGATGGGGGCCTGCGTCCTTGCCTAGATTTCCGCGAATTAAACCGGATAACCATCCGAGACCCATACCCTCTTCCTCTCATTCCTGACCTGTTTAATCAGATTGCGGGTGCTAGGTGGTTCTCCAAACTTGATCTTAGGGGGGCCTACAATCTGAGTGGATGAGTGGAAGACAGCTTTTAACACCCCTGAGGGGCATTATGAAAATCTAGTCATGCCATTTTTCTAAATGGTCTGACGCCGCTAAAATTGCTTTTTCCTCTCTAAAAGAGAGGTTTACCTCGGCACCTGTACTAATCCAACCTGATGTCTCCCAGCCTTTTATTGTTGAAATAGATGCGTCAGAGGTGGGAGTGGGGGCTGTGCTGTCTCAGGGTCCGTCTCCTGGCAAATGGCGTCCTTGTGCTTTCTTTTCTAAAAAACTATCTGCAGCAGAAAAGAACTATGATATTGGCAATAGGGAACTATTAGCTATTAAACTAGCGTTTGAAGAATGGCGTCACTTTTTAGCGGGGGCAATCCACCCCGTCACTGTGATTATGGACCACAAAAACCTTCTGTACCTCGAATCAGCTAAGCGTCTCACCCCTAGACAAGCTAGGTGGTCGCTATTTTTTACCAGGTTTAACTTTTTCATCACCTATCGTCCTGGGGCAAAAAATACCAAGGCAGATGCATTATCTCGTTGTTTCCCTGGAGGGGGTAATGTGAGTGATCCGGTACCCATTCTACAAAGAGGAGTGGTTGTCTCTGCGGTACACTCTGTTCTGGAGGGGAAGGTGTTAGAGGCCCAGAAGGACGCCCCGGTCTCTTGCCCCTCAGAGAAATTGTTTGTACAGTTGAACCTGCGTCTCGAATTATTAAAGGAACATCATAATTCGGCACTTGCTGGGCACCCAGGTAGTAAAGCAACCTTGGAGCTATTGTCTCGTCGTTTTTGGTGGCCAAGGTCTGCTGTTGTCGCCCACCTGGGATGTTTGTCTGTATTGTCTGTCCTCTCCTTGGTGTTTTCCTCTTAGTGTCAGTGGTGCGGACTAGTGATCCCACCGCCCCGTTCACTACATAGGGCTCATCTTAGGGAAAGCCAGGGTTTAGGCATGTGATCGGCGAACGGGTGAGGAACCCGTCTAGGGACGTCAGGTGCCAGCCGCAAGGTGAGTCAGGGGTCACACCTTTCCCTCTCCCTTGGACAGGGCCTTCCCATTTCCCTCCCTCTGCGTGACGCCGGTCATTACAAGTACAGAGATAATAAACACTGATGTCATAGTACAGGGATAATAAACACAGTAATGTCACAGTAGAGAGAAAATAAACACTGTGATGTCACAGTACAGGGATAATAAACACAGTGATGTCACAGTACAGGGATAATAAACACAGTGATGTCACAGTACAGATATAATAAACATAGTGATGTCACAGTACAGGGATAATAAACACAGTGATGTCACAGTATAGAGATAATAAACACAGTGATGTCACAGTACAGGGATAATAAACATAGTGATGTCACAGTACAGGGATAATAAACACAGTGATGTCACAGTACAGGGATAATAAACACAGTGATGTCACAGTACAGATATAATAAACATAGTGATGTCACAGTACAGGGATAATAAACACAGTGATGTCACAGTACAGGGATAATAAACATAGTGATGTCACAGTACAGGGATAATAAACACAGTGATGTCACAGTACAGGGATAATAAACATAGTGATGTCACAGTACAGGGATAATAAACACAGTGATGTCACAGTACAGGAATAATAAACACAGTGATGTCACAGTAGAGAGAAAATAAACACAGTGATGTCACAGTACAGGGATTATAAACAGTGATGTCACAGTACAGGGATAATAAACACAGTGATGTCACAGTACAGGGATAATAAACACAGTGATGTCACAGTACAGGGATAATAAGCACAGTGATGTCACAGTACAGGGATAATAAACACAGTGATGTCACAGTACAGGAATAATAAACACAGTGATGTCACAGTAGAGAGAAAATAAACACAGTGATGTCACAGTACAGGGATTATAAACAGTGATGTCACAGTACAGGGATAATAAACACAGTGATGTCACAGTACAGGGATAATAAACACAGTGATGTCACAGTACAGGTATAATAAACACAGTGATGTCACAGTACAGGGATAATAAACACAGTGATGTCACAGTACAGGGATAATAAACACAGTGATGTCACAGTACAGGGATAATAAACACAGTGATGTCACAGTACAGGGATAATAAACACAGTGATGTCACAGCACAGAGATAATAAACACAGTGATGTCACAGTACAGGGATAATAAACACAGTACACTGAGAGTAGCATGCACTTAGTTCCCTCTAGTGGTGGCTGCAGTCAGAATGGATTTTGGGTCTGTATCAGTAAAAGGAAGTTTTAACTGTTATTAAGATTTAAAAATAAGGTCTGACCCTTGTGTCCATGTAATCTGCAGCGTCCACTCTGAGCTCATTCATGTCCTGTATACTAATAAATCAGTCGTTCTGGAGCCGGACAGCTTGTTTTGGACACATTTATCAGCCATTAGCAGGGAGAAAGTTTTCTTGACCCTGTTCAGCTACAGCCAGAAGTTTTCTTGTTAGTGACCTGAGTCAGCCAGGGGCAGAAGCCTCCGGCCCCCCGGGATTATCCAGCTACACAGGAAATGCTCAAAAACCTAAATTGCTACACAAAAAGCTGTAAGCAGAGCAACTGCTGCATAAATCAATCTCATGTGCATGCAGGCCAGCATCCCTCCAATATGGTGGTACATATACTTCTAGGGATTTAAAGGGGTATTCTCATCTTGGGCATTTATAGTATATCCATGGGTTCTGCTATACACTTATGGTCAGTGCAGGTTCCAGCCATGGGACCCTCACCTATAAGGAGAATTAGTGTCTGTGCCTGCTTTTTGTAGGCGTCTTGGGGACACAGATACAGCTGAATACAATGGTGAAGCAGGGTGGTCTCTGTTCTTCTCAGCGGCAGGCACAATGCATTGATGATGTCATCATGCCTGCTGGACTAAGGATGAGGGAACACAAGTCTGAAGGATAATCTCCGTTTATCAGGGGAACGGGGCTAGATGAGTGTTACTTTTTTTTATTATTTTATTAACACCACAGGGGCTTTACTATTATAAGGGGTGCACCACGGAGTCAGCACCATTGTGAAGGGGCAGTAAGGGGATAATACAATTTTAAAGGGGATCACTAAAGAGGAAACATTATTGTATGTAGAGGCATTAATAAGTCAGCACTATTGTGAGGGGGCAATATGGGGGCAACACTATTGTAAGGGGAGCACTAATGGGGCAGCACTATTGTGAGACTAGCATTAAGAGGTCATTCTTACTATGCGGGGCACTTAGGGGACATAACTTTTGGGGCACTAACAGGGACTAAAGGAGAACCCCATTGTGAAGGGGACACTAAGGGGACATAATTACCTTGTGGGGGCACATATATGCACATGAAATGAAACATAAAATATTGCATATAGAACATGGCTTAACATTAAAGAGGACCTTTCACCAGAATCAAACATCTAAACTAACTATACAAACGTGTAGAGCGGTGCCCAGGGATCCCCCTGCACTTACTGTTATACCCGGGCGCCGCTCCGTTCTCCCGGTATAGGCTCCGGTATCTTCATAGTTAGGCTCCACCCAGGGGAACTTGACGGCGTCTCTTTCTTCTATGCTGTGTAGTGTCCCACTAGGTAAAGGTGGGCACTGCACAAAAGGGGTTAATGTGTCTTAATTGCATTTAATGTCATATGTATGTATTTTCCCTGTGTTAACTGGTGTCAGGCCTGTCAGGGTGCAGTTTAGCCTCCCAGACGTTAGAGGGAGCCAGAGAGCCCTGGTCATATATAGGTAGGCCCAGACAGGGGAAGTTAGTTCATTCCAGGGGACTAGAGGAGTTACTTCGTCCACCTGAAGCTCCTGAGGCTAGGATTAGCTCAGTAGAGGCACCCCAGTTGCAGGACAGAACCTCCTGGGAGAAACCCACAGTCAGGATCTTACCAGCAAAGATAAGTAACACTGATGGGCAGATGCTTTAGGAAGCAAAGCAAGGATTTAATACGAGAGGAAGATATATATATATACCAAGGATTTAAGCCACCATTTAGGCATCCGGGCCTTGGGATTGGAACCAGACAGGAGTTCTAGAAAGGACAGTGTACGCTATTTCTGAGGAAAGGTACAACCTGATTCTGAGTGTGTTGTGGATTTACTCTCTGAGTATCTTGCATAATTAATACCTGCCATCTTGTGGAGTAAGCCTGCTTGGGATATAAAGGACTGCATTACTACCTCGATGTACAAAGTTGGACTGTTAAGTAAAGCAACATTTGGTTCACTATACCACCTGTGTACCTCAATTATTCCAACTATAAATTGGTGTGCCACCGTTACAGGCACTGGCGTCACGAATCCAACAGGGACCTTGCCCCAGGCACTCAAAATACCTGTAACATCCAGGGCACCTCATCCACCATCAGGCCTGGTCCCTACATACCGAGTGTGCCCCAGAGGAACTGTGTCTACCTCTCCTTCACTGCCGCATGCCTGCCCAGGGTTCTCCAATACAGTGAGCAACCCTCGATTGCCCATAACCGTGACCTCGCTTCACTATACCCTGCAGGTCTGGCGTGCTGCATAAATTGGCATCACGAACAGGATTTACGAACATTCCTGCGCCTTTGCGGATTTACAACTGTGTGCTAAAAATTGCCTTAAAAGTGACCAAGCCCTATTGTTTTATTTAAAATTGCTGGGCCAAAGAACTGAAAAGAATTAGCGGTGTGAAGATAGTGTTTTCTGGACTATTTGCTGCTTATTTGAGTAACCGCTTGCTGTCAGTGAATAGACAGCCATTTTGCCACTTAAACCTGAGGTGGATTGCGTGTGCGCCCGGTGAGCTGTTTGGCGCAAAAAAAAAAGGACTTTGGCGCGAAAAGAACCAGGCGGAGTCATCACCCAGCCGGCGAGGAGGAAGAACGCCGCCCTGTCTGGAGGAAAATGGGCCGCCTACCTGAGTCCCGGAGCTACGAGAGGCCGTGCCCACCTGCTGACGCTGTACGCAGGACGTCCGACGCCCGTAGCCACGCATCTCGCGAGACTTGGAGCGAGCACCACCGGAGTGAGTACCGACTTAAAACTTTTGCTGGCTCCCCCGATCACCTTACCGGAATCTTCCCGACCCCTGCCAGGGTACCGGAGGGACTCCCGTTAGTAGCCAAAGACTTTTTTGAAAAAAAAAAAATTAAAATTATTACCATTGCCGCTCCAGTCCGCTCCGCTACATTTAAAGGGCCATACCCACCTAGCAACACCATGTCTACACCTGAGGAAATCGGACAGGTGGCCCCAGTCGTGCCTTCTGGAGTATCCCCAGCCGACCCTAAGGCCCCTGCCGCCGCGGCACCGCCAAGCCTGATGCCGCTAACTATGCCGTATTATTTTGGGGCCCCCTGGTTCCCACGTTATTCAGGGGAAGCCCACAAGTTAAAGGACTTTAGGGAGCAGATACTGGCCTTGTTCCGGCTTTATCCCATAAATGCCGAACAGCAAATGGAGATCCTCCTAGCTCAGTTGGAAGGGGCCGCCCGCAGGGAAGTCATGTCGTGGCCCCGCTCTGAGAAAAGTAGCCTGGAACAGATTTTTGATCGCTTGGGCACCACGTTTGAGGCCAGAACGGTGTCAGAAGTTAAAATGCGTTTCTTCAGCAGAAAGCAGCAGCCTGGAGAGTCGCTCCGCGATTTTGCCCTGTCCTTACAAGAGACACTGAGAGCGGTAGTCCAAGTGGATCCTAAAGAAGCTGAGGACCAGGACCGGACTCTTAGAGAGCAATTCATTGCGGGCGTGTTGTCAGCTCAACACCCCCACTGTGCATTTCTGGACTTTAAGGAATTGGCCATCAGTATATTAGGCCAGGACCCTGCTCCAGGGCCAGCAGCCTCCTATGAACCCCAGGCTTGTCAGCCAAAGACTGTTAATGTGGGGTCTGCAGGGGTCAGTCAGGCC
Source organism: Bufo bufo (assembly GCF_905171765.1). Classification (NCBI taxonomy): domain Eukaryota; kingdom Metazoa; phylum Chordata; class Amphibia; order Anura; family Bufonidae; genus Bufo; species Bufo bufo. The sequence goes on along the minus strand of NC_053389.1, from coordinate 785,931,987 downwards.
ACCCAAGCTCTAGTCACAGATGTAGTGGCAGCCCTCATGGAGCAAGTGAACCATCTTACTCTAAGTCTAGAGAAGGTGTGCAAAAAGATAGAGGAATGGGAGAGACCATTGTTACTAGAAGATGAAGGTCCTTTTCCTCCCAGGCTCCCACCTGCATATGGAGACGTATACCCAAAAGAGCCTGATGGGCGACCAAGGTACAGGCCCAGAAGTAGAAAACAGCCTGTCTGCCACCACTGCAAGAAATATGGACATACTGAATCAATGTGCTGGCAGTTAAACGGTCAACCCCTGAGGCAGAGGACCGCCCCTCGGGAGGTAGAACAGTAGGTCCAAAGGATCCAAGCTGGATGCCTAAGTATGTAGGATCCCGTCCAAAAGTCAATATATGTATCAACGGGATACCCTTTGAAGCCCTGTTGGACACTGGGTCACAGGTCACCACCATTCAACGGCCTGCCTTTGACATGTTCTGGGATCCAAGTCTCCTCACCCAGCCACCAGAGTCCTGGCTAGATATCATTGCCAGCAACGGTAAGCCAGTGAAAGTGCATGGGTATTGGGAACCTACCCTTCAGGTAGGAGAAGCCACCCTGCCACAGCAAGGCATGATTGTGGTACAAGCGGGAGATAAAGGAGGACACCCTGTGATCTTAGGGACTAACGTTCTGAAAAATTGTTACTCTGAAGTGCTTGACGCAATAAATCAAACTATATCTTCAGCCTCACCTGCTTCCAGAAGAGTTATCCAAAAGACTATTAGTGTGCTGAGTGCTCAACAAAAGTTTGCCAACAAGAAAGGAGAAATTTGCACTGTCCGGATCCGGGATAACCGGCCGGTAATTCTGCCTCCTAATTCCCAGATCATCCTGTGGTGCCGTGCGGTGTTAGGGATCCAGGGCCAGGACTATCAAGCCCTAGTGGAACCTATTCCCTTTGAAAATCATCCCTTCGTACGGACAGCCAAGAGCATGGTGACTGTGTCTCAAGGTAAAGTGCCTGTCCGCTTAATTAACTTTGGTGATCATCCCGTTACTCTCCTTAAACATTGCCCCGTTGCTCAGCTTTTCCAGGTGTCTTTCCAGGATGTAATCCGTCTGCCTGCCACGGAGGCGTTCCAGACCACACAGAGCAGCAGCACCCTTTCAACATCCTGGTGGGAGGAACTACATGTGGGGGACGAATCTACCCCAAAGGAGCAGATAGAGGGAGTCCTGAAGCTGGTGAAGGAGCACCACCAGGCTTTCAGCAAGCACTCCACGGACTACGGAGAGGTCAGTGTAATCAAACACACCATACCCACTGGCTCTCATCCTCCTATTAAGGAGAGGCACAGACCCATACCACCTACTACCTATCAGTCTGTGAAAGAGATGATAAAAGAGATGAAAGACTCTAATATAATCCGGGACAGCCATAGTCCCTGGGCTGCGCCCCTAGTTCTTGTCCGAAAAAAAGATGGCAGCATAAGGTTCTGCGTGGATTACAGAAAAATTAATCAAATCACCCACAAAGATGCATATCCATTGCCACGCATTGAAGAGTCCTTGACTGCTCTGGGGTCATCAGCCTATTTCTCTACCTTGGACTTAACCAGTGGGTACTGGCAAGTACCCATGGCCCCAGAAGATCGAGAAAAGACTGCTTTCACTACACCTATGGGCCTGTTTGAATTCAATTATATGCCGTTTGGACTGTGTAACGCTCCAGGAACGTTCCAGAGGCTGATGGAACGTTGTTTAGGCCATAGGAATTTTGAGACTGTACTCTTATATCTGGATGACGTCATTGTATACTCCAAGACGTATGCGGACCATTTAAAGCACCTGGGTGAGGTGTTTCAAATTCTTGCTAAATATGGCCTCAAAATCAAGCCATCCAAGTGCCACCTACTGAAACCAGCGGTCAAATACCTTGGGCACGTTGTCAGTGCCGAAGGAATACAGCCTGATCCTGATAAACTTACTGCTGTCCGCAACTGGCCTACTCCAACGACCGTGAAAGAGGTGAGAAGCTTTCTCAGTTTTGCAGGGTACTACAGGCGTTTCATCCCGCATTTCGCACAAATTGCGGATCCCATCCAGGAACTGTTGAGGGGGCATCCAAAGAAGAGCCCGAAAACTCCTATTCCTGTTGAATGGAACCAAGAACGAGAAATTGCCTTTCAACTCCTAAAGAAGAAGTTGACTGAACCCCCTGTTCTGGGTTACCCAGATTATCAGAAGTTATTCCTCCTCTACACGGATGCCAGTAAAAGAGGCCTGGGGGCCGTGTTGGCTCAAGTGCAAGATAACAAAGAAAGGGTAATTGCCTACGCCAGCAGATCCCTGAAGGGAGCTGAAAAGAATGACCAGAATTACAGTTCTTTCAAGCTGGAGTTTCTTGCCTTAGTGTGGGCTGTGACGGAAAAGTTCAAAGACTATCTCGCTGCCACACCGTTTGTTGCCTTCACGGACAATAATCCCCTGGCGCATCTGAACACGGCCAAGTTAGGGGCACTGGAGCAAAGATGGGCCTCCCGCCTTGCCAACTATGACTTTACTGTGAAGAACCGGGCAGGCCGCTCCAATGATAATGCTGATGCCCTGTCGCGGCTTCCCACTACAGAGGCCCCAGATAAGCTAAAAGATGCCTGGGAAGAAGTGGAAATGCCCGCGTTCTACAATAAATTCGCCCAGCAGGATAATATCCGTACTGAAAATCTCCCTGCTGCTGATCCTCCCTCATCAGATGATCCTGAGTCCAGAGGCGATCAAGAAAGATGGATTAAGCTCCAGTCCGAAAGTAGAGTCCTCGGTGAACTGCTCGACTTCCTTACCAGTGGGAAAATCCCTGAGAGAATCCGCAGGAAGAGTGCAGACCCAGAACTAGTGAGACTGTGGAGACATCGCCACCAATTATTCCTTCAAAGAGGCCTGTTGCTCAGAAGGAGTCTGGATCCAGTGTCCTGTGATAGAGTTTACCAAATTCTCCTGCCACGTCGGGATGCCAGCCTGGTACTGGACATGTACCACAACCAGTCCGGACACTTCGGTGTACAAAAGACTGAGGCTACCATACGGAGGAGATTCTATTGGATTGGGATGAGAGAGGATATCGAAAAATGGTGCCGAGAATGCACTGCCTGTGCTGTGGGGCGGACTGAACGCCATGACCAGAGGGCGCCTCTCCATCCTATTGTAAGTACAGCTCCTCTAGAACTTGTCGCGATTGATCATGTGAAGTTGGAGCCGAGTCGCTCTGGGTATACTTATGCCATGACTATAATTGATCACTTCACCAAGTTTTTCGTAGCAGTGCCTGTGAAAGACCTGACAGCCAAGACCACAGCGGAGGCGTTCTGGAAGCATTTCCTGTTGCCCTACGGCTGCCCAGAGAGGATCCTCACGGACCAAGGGTCTGCGTTTGAGTCACAGCTGTTCCAGGAGATGTGTCTGCTGCACAACTGCCAGAAAGTCCGGACCACCGCCTATCATCCGCAAGGTAACGGACTCTGCGAAAAAATGAATAAGACTCTCATTGAAATGTTGAGAGCAGTACCCCCTGAGACGAGGGGTGATTGGCCTACTCTGTTGCCGCAGCTCATGTACACTTACAACAACACCATCCATTGTTCCACCGGTTACACCCCGTTCTATTTGATGTTTGGCCGACAAGGGAGATTGCCTGCGGATCACTCCCTGGGTGTACAAGTACCGGATGTAATCAACCTACTGCCTAGGACCGATTGGGTAGTGGAGCATCAAAGGCGTCTCCTCAATGCTAAGGAGATCGTCCAAGAACGGATGGAGATTGTTTGTGAGAGGCAGCAGAAGGACTATGACCAGACTGCCCATGCGGGACCCCTGGCTCTGGGAGACAAGGTATGGTTGAAAAACAACCACCGGACCAGCAAGTTGAACAGCAAATGGGAAAGGATTCCCTACCTTATTACTGCCATACCCAATGCTGCAGCCCACATTTACCAGGTCTCCAGAGAAGGAAAAGGTTCCCAAGTCGTTCACAGGAACCGTCTCAAGTCCTGTATAGAAGGAGAACCAGCGGCGGAGGAGATGGAGCCTGAGCCTTCTGAGGAAGAATTGCCGGCTCCACCTATGGACCCTATGCAGGCTGTGGAGAACTTGATCTATGATAAAGAGCCACTCCACTGGGCCCTCACGCCTTGGCTGAATTTGCTGGTTCCTGCTCCTGTTCCTGTTGGTCTCCCGTCTCAGGATACCTTATCTCAGAGAGCTCCTGAAGAAGTTCCAGAGGCGGTGAGCTCCCTTGACCTTCCTGAGTCCAGGCAGGAAGAATCTCTGCCACTAAGGAGGTCTACACGTTCTACCAGGGGACACCCACCTGTGAGGTTTGAGGACTACATCATGGGCCCAGGTAGCCCCTCACGGGAAACCCCTGTTTAACCTTTGCAAGCCTGGGTACGGACTCATGTGATCCTTTGAGCCTCCAAGGACTTATGTTTCTTTGCATTTTTATGGACTATCCTGGTTTATTGATACGCTGCACCAGGTCAGCGCCCCTGTTCCCTTCCATTATCCTGAGAGAAGAGAACGACGCCCCTTTTCACCATTCCCTGCAGTTATATTGGTTGTCAATGTTTGTATTGTTTCTGTGATATTTGCCATGTATGCCGGTTCTCATTTTGTCTTTCAGGCTGCAGTATCCAGCCGGGCAGGGCCCCTCCATGTTGCGCCGAGGACGGGCAACGTTATAGAGTGGTGGTATGTAGTGTCCCACTAGGTAAAGGTGGGCACTGCACAAAAGGGGTTAATGTGTCTTAATTGCATTTAATGTCATATGTATGTATTTTCCCTGTGTTAACTGGTGTCAGGCCTGTCAGGGTGCAGTTTAGCCTCCCAGACGTTAGAGGGAGCCAGAGAGCCCTGGTCATATATAGGTAGGCCCAGACAGGGGAAGTTAGTTCATTCCAGGGGACTAGAGGAGTTACTTCGTCCACCTGAAGCTCCTGAGGCTAGGATTAGCTCAGTAGAGGCACCCCAGTTGCAGGACAGAACCTCCTGGGAGAAACCCACAGTCAGGATCTTACCAGCAAAGATAAGTAACACTGATGGGCAGATGCTTTAGGAAGCAAAGCAAGGATTTAATACGAGAGGAAGATATATATATATACCAAGGATTTAAGCCACCATTTAGGCATCCGGGCCTTGGGATTGGAACCAGACAGGAGTTCTAGAAAGGACAGTGTACGCTATTTCTGAGGAAAGGTACAACCTGATTCTGAGTGTGTTGTGGATTTACCCTCTGAGTATCTTGCATAATCAATACCTGCCATCTTGTGGAGTAAGCCTGCTTGTAAAGCTGTGATCTAAAGGACTGTGTTACCATCTGTATGTACAAAGTTGGACTATTAAGTAAAGCAACGTTTGGTTCACTATACCACCTGTGTACCTCAATTATTCCAACTATAAATCGGTGTGCCACCGTTACAGGCACTGGCGTCACGAATCCAACAGGGACCTTGCCCCAGGCACTCAAAATACCTGTAACATCCAGGGCACCTCATCCACCATCAGGCCTGGTCCCTACATACCGAGTGTGCCCCAGAGGAACTGTGTCTACCTCTCCTTCACTGCCGCATGCCTGCCCAGGGTTCTCCAATACAGTGAGCAACCCTCGATTGCCCATAACCGTGACCTCGCTTCGCTATACCCTGCAGGTCTGGCGTGCTGCAGCTGTAGCGCTGGCCAATCGCAGCACTCAGCTCATAGCCTGAGAGAAAAAAAAACCTCTCAGGCTTTGAGCTGAGCGCTGCGATTGGCCAGCACTACAGCATGGGAGAAAGAGACGCCGGCAGGTTCCACTGGGTGGAGCCTAACTATGAAGATACCGGAGCCTATACCGGGCGAACGGAGCGGCGCCCAGGTATAATAGTAAGTGCAGGGGGATCCCTGGGCGCCGCTCTACATGTCTGTATACTTAGTTTAGATGTTTTATTCTGGTGAAAGGTCCTCTTTAAGTTACATGGCACCCTTAAAAGTATTGTGCAAAAATGGGGGAGGGGATTACTTACCTGCTTCTCGGCAGTGGGTTCACAGTAACCAACAGCCATATTGCATGATATAAAAGATATGTGTTTCCGCTCTTTCTCCTGAGTACCTGCCACAAATTCCTTCCAAATGCTAATGTCTCTATAGCACCGCCACACACTTCCCTAATGTCACACCTCCAGTGGTGATCTGAAGTTCTCTCTGTGCAGCAAAGGCATCAGATGTGATGAAAGCACCTGAAACACAAACAAGTCGCCCAAAGCTAATTAGCCTTGACAAGCTGGAAAATGAAATGAAATTGGTTGCTAGTGACATGATGTCTGACAATCATAAAAGGCTGCTGCTGTCAGGTAGTGTATCCATAGCAACCAAGATGGCCTCACATTTCTGTGTTCATGACACCATGCTGACTTGGAAAAGTATCTTGGCAGCCGCCATATTCCATCTTAGGTTTTGACCTTAAAGGGCTTTTCCAAGACTTTATACCTGATGAACTTCCCCAGGACAGGTCATCAGTATCTGATCAGTGGAAGTCCGACCCCTGCGACCAGCTGGTTGAGAAGTCGGTGGTGCTCTCAGTAGTGCCGCGGCCTTCACTCAGCTTTTCCTAGGCCATGGGACAACACGTTCATTGGTCACATGGCCTAGACGCAGCTTAGCCCCATTGAAGTGAATGGATCTGAGCGCGATACCAAGCATAGCCTCTATACAATGTATGGTGCTGTGGTTGGTGAGCACTTAGAAGGGTGTAGCGCTCACAGGAGCGCAGGTGCCTTCTCAAACAGCTGATTGGCGGGGGACCCGGGTGTCAAACCCCACAGATGAGGTACTGATGACCTATCCTGAGGATAGGTCATCAGTTATAAAGTCTTGGAAAACCCTCTTCGTCATTAGTGGGGGTATCTCATTCGGTACCCTCCTCTACTGGAGCAGGTGTAAAGAGGTTCTCTCACCCTGTAGGACTCAACATATCCATAGAGTACATGAAAAGACCATTAATTTAGATTAGAACTGGAACACTTGATCCATGGCTAACAAAAATTTCTGACATCCTCGGATTCTTACGTTACATAAGACGAGAGTATAGAAGTGCAGTAAACAAGCACTCTTATCTCAAAAGCTTTTTCCCCTGACACCATCTATCATTCCTCATACTATCACTCCATCACCAGGAACTCTTGCCTTCTGTAGAACAGACCACTGTAAATATTCCAAGAATCGCTGTAGCAGGATGTCATATTTGACTGTGCCAACAAAACAAAAAAAAGCTGCTGCAAGGAAAATACATACTTGGGATCCATCACAGATGTCCAGCGTCTGCAATCCCATACACCCCTTTCCAAATCAAAAACTGGGCGAGGTGAAGTCCTGTCATAGTTGTTGAGGAAAGGCAGATGACATGAGAGAAGTCAATGCTGCAGATATATGATGACATGAGTAATTGTGCCATTGAGTTGGTTTTTCTGGCATGACCTAAAAGTGTGCACCATGCTGGACGTTAGTCTTTAGTTGCATAAATTTTTCGGACACTTTTTTGTCTACACACAATTTGCACTTTGTCTTATTCTAGTCTAATCCATGTAGAGTTGCATCTGGTTGTCTAAAAGTATACCAGCTCCATGATGGTGTAAAAATTGTGTCAAATTATGTTAGTGCAGCGAGCCCCCGAGAAGTTCGTTCATCTGGTGATCGATGGCAGCTTTCAAACAGGCCAATCATTGGGAACAAGTGTTTATACAAAAGCTCATCCTTGATAATTTGCCAAATTATTGGTCGGTGTAAAAGGACCTTCAAACAAAAGACAACACTAAAAAACAGAAAAACCTACACATCATTCACAAATTACCTTCTAAACTAGTTCTCTTTTCAAAAGCAAAGGAAGGCTGAACATCTAATGCCACTAGATGTAAGGTAGCTATCCTATAAGTCAATGTTTGACCTTTTTAACAGGCTTTGACACATAACTTAGGGTTATAGCCAAGCCAGAACCTCATCTACAGCAAGCTGTTTCCAGGTGATTACCCCTAATGGGTGATGAGTAGAAAGAACTGGCTTAACCTGTGAGAGGCCTTCGTCAGGATCTGATTGTACTATTTCTCCTTAAGGAGAGCACCTACTTGTCATGCTTCGGTGAGGGAGGGAAACCCACACCGAAGTAGGAGGGAAAGTGGTGAGGGGAAAAGGCCTGGAAACTAAGAAAAAGTTCAAGTCACCTCCTAGAGAAACTCTTATCCAAGTCCTGACTGACTGCAAGTATGAACTGACCCCAGAGGTAGGTGAGTTCATACACAGAAACCTAGAGTCCTAACTCACCCTATAGGACCCTGGTACTAATGTCAGGACAAGAGACAACCTGTTCCTCCAAACGGTAGGATGAACAGGAGTCTCCCTCAGGCCTAAACACAAATAGCAGGGAAAAGAGCAACACAAGAAAACCCGAACAATAAAACAACAGGGGAAGAAGACACTTAACTTCAAATGGCTATGGAAGCAAAGGAACTCCGCCGAGATCAAAACACCAGCAATCCAAAACAAGACTGAAGCTATATGGTGGGAGAAGCCACAATAAATAGGGAAGGTAAAATGACCACATAAGCAACACCTGAGGCAAGGGGTGTGGCCATTACCAGAAACAACACAGACAAGAATTGATCCACAAGGAACCCGTCAGATCAAACCACGTGTTGCCAGTCTCAATGATCTCCTAGAAGCACCTGTCACGGGAACGTCCGTGACACTACTAGACATCAAGAGTCTTTATAGGCCAGGCAATGCTTCTCTGGGAACTAGCTTATTTGCATACCCGCAGGAGCATTGTCTTGTCTATAAGACACCTTACTTCTTCTAGGCGCACTCCTCAATCACAGTTTATCACACATTTAACACAGAGCACACTGAGGGAGATTAATTAATAGTGCTGTAAAATATTTTGCCTTTACCATTTTTATTTTGTGCCCCATTGATTACTGTGTTCTATATATTTACAACGCCATTCCAAACTGTTGCCGTAGCTGTGAGACTATACTTACAATACTTTCGGAAAGTCTTCAAACTCTTTCTCTTTTTTCACATTTTGTTATGCTGCGGCCTTGTGCTAAAATTAAAAAAATTGCAACATCATTCTGCCCTCAATACACCATAATGAGAAAGTGAGAACAGAATGTTCAAACGCTAATTTATTAAAAAGGAAAAACTAAAATCTTGCATTGATGTAAATATTCACGACGGAGGTATTGGTTACTTCCGTTCGCCCCCCTCATACTTACCTGCCCCCTTTAATACCATCCCAACCAATACAACCCCCAGACTTCCTACTCCGCCAAACCCTAACCCAATAAAACACGGACATGGGGTTGGATTAAATCGGCCACAACAGCAGCTTTTATTACCAATATTATAAACTTTTATTATTGTAACAATAAACATAACCGAAAACTCCCCCCCCCATATGCAACGGCATATGCAAATTCCGAATTCCCCATATGTATAACATATAATACTTAATACAGGGGGAGGTCTTTGAAGCCCCAAATAAATTATTTACCCAACCAGGGTGTGCCATCTTGCCTTCAGCCGTTTATCGCCAGCTCCGAGGCACCACAGATGACCCCCCCCACCAACTTCTGCCACAACCGACCACCAACCATGGGAGTCCAGCCCCAACCGTGGAGCCCTCCCATCCTCACCACCTGGGAATATCTCCAACTTCAAGGACCTCCCACTGCCACCAACGCGCAGGCTTGACCTCTTAAGTCTGCACGTCCCTCCACACTCTTAAAGCCGTCTCGATGCTTTCCTGTAGAGCCAGGCACCACATATCCAACCCGACTGCATTCAAGTGAATACCATCAGCCCCTCAAAAAAACCCTACACCTTTTTCCAGCTGCACATGTCTCACCGCCACAGCCCCATTCCGCGCCATAAAGTGCCCGATTGCTTGGTTAACCTTCACTCAAGCCCTATTCAGAACCTCTAGCCCTCTGCCATACTTTCCTCGGAACTATGTCCGACCAAACTGTTACCATCCCCGGGAACAACTTCCACAACCAAAGTAAATCGAACTTCACGTCACACACTAATTCCCAAAAAGGCCGTGCTCCTTAGTCATTCCCCCCTATGTGTAGCACCAAGACATCCGGAGCCCTGTCTTGCTTAACAAACCTATGTACCTCAGGCAACACTCCTCCCCAAACCATCCCCCTACGACTCAACCATCTTACGACCGCCACCGACCGCCCAAGATGCTGCCCATCCGGCCGAATTGCTGCCCAGATGGCTCCCCAGAAGACAAACGAATGCCCCAAAAAAAAAAAAAAAACACCAAGAAGCAACACCGCATAAAATTAACCTACCCCTTTTATTCTACAACCTGAACTCAATTTCACACTCACTCCGGACAAACATACGATCTAAAACGTATGGATTCCCAACTCCTGATTCTCTTTATCACCTCATCCCCCAACCCCCACCTAGCTGCTAACATCGCTGCCCCAATCATGAAAGAGTGGCTCGAATAACCCGCTGTCCCTACCCCTACCTGATCCAAACATCTCCTAAAGATGGCCGTAAACTGAAAACGGGACAGGAAAGAACCATCTGCATGCACCAATAAAGGCAAAATCTCCCCCTTCACCTCTGCCCCATATTCTCTCATACAACGTACCGGACACATCAAACACCCCGGGATAGCAAACAGCACCACCGTGCGCCCTCTTCCTTCCACATCCATTTTAGACCTCCGAATGATTAATTACATCCTATGCTCGAACAGCTCCATATCCTCCCTAAGCAACCCACCCATGCGACTAACCGTCGGACAAACCAGCAACCCCAACCTCAGCGCCCCAAAAAATGCCAAAGAAAAGGTCGAAATAACCGCAGTTCCCCCACTGAGTTACCCACCTTCTGTAACTGCTCCCCTAATCTCAGCAGCAAGAGAAAAGACACCGGCGTCTGCTATCCTCCGCCACCCGCAACCTCCACTAGCCTTTCAACGCCCACGTGACTAAAAAAGACTTAGTAAAATCAGCCATCCTCAACTTAAAACCAAAAGCCAACCCCGCAACACAACTATTCATTTTTTAAATCGACCAGCCCTCCTCCCTACAATGTCCTACAAATATGTTTCCCACATATCAGGGTGATAAAGATGACCGAATGAGCCCTGCTATGGTCCCTCCAGTATGTCCCATAGGCAGCTCGGGCACTCCAGCCCAACCGCCTCCGGGGCCAGCTGCCGAAAACGCTCCCACTGTGAACGAGAGCATCAGCAATACAGTTGTTGATCCCGGACACATGCGCCGCCACCACCCATGCATTGAGCGACAAACACTCTAGTACCAGTTGCTGCAACAACCTCACCGCCAAAGGCGACGAGGCCGACAACCTGTTAATCACCTGAACTACTCCCAAATTGTCGCAATGGAAGCGGACCTTTTCAACCCCCCCCCCCCACACACACACACACAGCATAACCGCCACCACTATAAGGAAAAGTTCTTCTAGCAGGGCCAAATTCTTCACCCAACCCTTTTCCACCCAACTATCGGGCCATCCCCCTGCACACCATCGACCCCCACAGTAAACGCTATATCCACCTCCCCCTGCTGCATCAGAAAAAAGCTCAAAATCAAATGAATCCACCATTTCCCCCATAAATAGCGAACTACCATTATAACTATCTAAAAATGCACTCCAAACTTGGAATTCCGCCTTCAGTTCACGACCTAACCGAATATAATGGTGCTGTGCCACGATACCCGCCGTTACCCTCGCTAATCACCTGCTAAAAATGCTCCCCATGGGTATAATCCGGCACGCAAAATTAAGTTTCCCAGGAGTGACTGAAGCTCGCGCAGCTTCATCTTCTGTAACCGCCGCGCCCTTGCGACCTCAACCTTAAGATCATCCAGTTTATCTAAGGGCAACCTACATTCCATTCGAACCGTATCGATCACTATCCCCAAAAAACTTAACTCCGTAACCTGCCCCGTCATCTTCTTCATCGCCAAAGGGAACCCCAAAAGACCCAAACAACGTACTCAACGTGTGCAGCAACAACAAACAAACGCGTGAATCCGGGGGACCAATACACAGGAAATCGTCCAAATAGTGAATGACCGATTCACATCCAGACGAATCCACTACCGCCCATACCAGAAATTAGCTGAACGTCTCGAAATACGCGCATGACAGGGAACAGCCCATCGGTAAACAATGGTCTACAAAAAATCCCCCCTCCTAAAAACTCCCCAATAGATGCAAACTATCCGGATGTACTGGCAACAACCTAAACGCCGCCTCAATATCTGTCTTCGCTAGTAACGACCCTTTACCAAAATTCCGAACCCATGAAACTGCCGTGTCAAATGAGGTATAGACCACCGAACATAAAGCCGTATCGATACCATCATTGACCGACGACCCCTTAGAAAAAGACAGATGATGAATAAGTCGAAACTTATTAAACTCCTTTTTTGGCGCCACCCCCAACGGCGACAAACGCAAATAAACGGGCCAGACATCCTACCCAACTTAATCTATCTCCTTTCTTAATTTTTCCGTAGCTACCTCTGGATACTCCATCGCCAACCTCAAATTCTTTTTAACTAAGACCGCACCCGACGGAATAAACGGTATCCCAAAACCCAACAATAACCCCTCCCGCAACAAATTCGCAGCTCGCTTGTCCGGGTATCTACTTAGGAACGGTTCCATACTTTCCAAACAAAGCGGCGTCCCCCCCTTTGCTATTGCCATCTCTCCCTTTTTGCCTGTTTCCCCTGAAGCAACGCCCAGCTCCGTGGGACCCACCACATGTAGATCACTGGTGCTTGAACTTGCACTTGGCTCCAAATTTGCACCCCCTCATTGAATAGGAAGCACAATCCCTTTGCGGACGCTGCCGCACACCCGGATTGCCCTCCGCCCATGGATTCCTCCCGAAAGGACTGACCCGGCCTAACTGGCGCCGTTAGTTTTAACCACAAGGCAATGTCCTTGTGATCCCATCTAATGTTCGTATGCACCGCCTTCCGCTGCCGGAACTCTTCGTCATTCCTCAGCCATGCTTGTTCCCCATACATCCGGTAAGATTCGCCAACTGCGTCCAAATAGCAAAAAAACGCCGAACAGCACTCCGGCGCTTTTTCCCCGATCACGCTAATATTGCGAACGCCTGCAACCAATTTGCAAATGTCCGCGGTATCAACCAATACCTACGCTTTTCTTCGTCCTCCCTCTTACCCTCATCCTTCCTTGCTCTATTCAGGTTAAACTTTTCTGACGGGAGCAGGGAAAAAATCTCCACATTCTCCCCTCTCCAAAACCGCTCCCTCACCTCTTGTTTTAAATGCCCCCCAACGGGCCCTCAAAACAAACATAAACTTCCCCTTTTGCCTTATCGTCTAACCTCACTGAATCATCCTCCGCCGCACCTCCCGCCTGCGTTTGAACGGATGCCGTGTTCTCCCGCAAACCTAACAAAGACCCAGTTGAACACCAGGACCTCCTGTAACCCACACCCTGACAATTTAGAGGACCCCCCCCGCCCCAACTGGCCAACAGACCCTCTAAACCGCCCAATAACTGCCCTAAACCCCTAACTAAATCCGACAGAGGGGCCCCAGCCCCCCGTTCCCCGAACCCCCTACCAACTGAGCTAAAGGTCCCCAGTTCATCTCACCTGGCTGCCTGGGTGCTGTGTCCCCATCAGCCGTCGGTCCTGATTCCTGCTGCCCGCTTCTCTGCGCTGATCCAGAAGGAAATCCAGGTGGAAGAACTTCCAGGAACTGTCCCCTGGCTGGGATTAGGCCAGGGACGTTGCTCCCCCCTTCCTGCACTCCTGAAGACAGAAGCCTGCTGCCTTCAGCCGCATGGCATGCAGCAGCCCCATTCTGGCAGCCGTGCTGACCACGCCGAGGGGCCCCCTCCACTCTATGGCTCAAAAGGAAGCCCGGACCCCGTGCTGCTAGTGGGGTGACAGGAGGGGGGGAGCAGGGTCACTATTGGAGTGATAGGAGGAAGGGGGTGCAGGATCACCGAGAACCAGTCACATGAGTCCACGGCTCCTTACCTCTCCAGCGGCCCTGTCATGTTTCGCAAGGTCCTCGGGCAGCGCGCCCCGCTCTCCTTACAACAGCCACCCCTGGAGCCGGACCCTCCTCCTTCCAGCTCCCGTTGGCTTCCCCTGCCTGACTTGACCTATATTGCCCCGGCGCGTTAGCCTTTACCAACCAATAACAAAGCTCCTTGCTGTAAGGAGCTTTGCTATTGGTTATTTCAGGCACAGGCAGCATCGCTGCATATTGGTATCCTTAGACTTTTTCCAGGGAGTCGCACAGCTTCGCGGCTGGATTTGGCCCGCGGGCCGTAGGTTGGGCATCACTGCTTTATACCATACTTAAAAAAATTAATAAATTATATTTTCTTTGCATTGCCATATTCTGACCACCATAACTTTTTTATATTTATGTATATGGAGCTGTGTTAGGGCTTATTTTTTATGTGGGGCAATCTTTATTTCTCATTGATACTATTTTGCAGTGTGTATGAGTTAGGCCTCATGCACACGGCCATTGTGTGGCTGTTCCATGCATTGGGGACCGCAATTGCGGTCCCCAATGCACGGACAACATCTGTGCAGCGGGCCGGACCTATTCAATTTGAATGGGTCAGTGGTATGTCCGCTCCGCGAAAAAATATGACATGACATATTTTTTTGCGGTGCGGAACCATGGAAAGAAACACCACGGAAGCACTCCGTAGTGCTTCCAGTGTTCCGTTCCGTGACTCCGTTCCGCATCTCCGGAATTGCGGACCCATTCAAGTGATGCGGGGTGCCCAACGGCCGTGTGCATGAGGCCTTATTGATTACTTTTTGTTCAATTTTTGGGGGGAGGTGAAACAATCAAGAAAACTCAAATTCGTTATTTTGATTTTTGCTTCCTTTACGCGGTTCATCATACGGGATAAATATTTTTATATTTTAATAGTACGGGGTTTTGGAAGAGACGATACAAATGATTTTAATTTTTTTATTGTTTCTTTATTTTTATTTGTACAATGGGGACAGAGGGGGGATTTGAATTTTGAATTCCTTTTTTTACCTTTTTAAACTTTTTTTTTCCACATTTAGTTTTAGGCCCCCTAGGGTACTCTAACATGTGATTGTCTGATTGCTTATGCCAGTGTTCCTCAACTCCAGTTCTCAGGGCCCACCTGCCGGTCATGATTTGAGAATATCACACAGAATGAATACCTGTGGTAAGTCCTGATGCATGGACACTAATTATATCACCTGCTCAATACTAAGAAAATCCAGAAAACATGGGGGCCCTGAGGACTGGAGTTGAGGAACCCTGGCTTATACCATAGACTGCAATGGTTTACCATTACAGTCTGTGGAGGAGCACTACAATTCTATCAAGGCTTGCCTGATAGGAACTTTACTATGGCAGTTTCACGATCAGTATGTGGGGGGGGGGGGGGGGGGGGGAGACTACACACTGAACACAGGAGGGAAGGGGAACAGTAATTGGGCCTGGAAACTAGGGAAGAAACAGGCAGGTCACCTCCTAGACAACCCTAATCTGGGCCCTTCCTACCTATCAATATGAATAGACCTTGAAAGGATACTTAGGCCCTGATTTCCCTATAATGCCCTGGAATAAGCATAGGACCAGAGACAACCCATTCCTCCCCAGATGGATGAATGGAAGTCTCTGTCTCACGCCCAGATACAACAACAGGGAATATAACAAATACAAACAAACGTGACACTTAACTTCTGTAGAGATGGAAGAACAGGAACACCAGAGAGGATCTCACACCAGCTCAGCCAAACCCAAATGAAGCTATCAACCGCATAGTCAGAAGGGTGGGGTGAGACTATAAAGGGTAGAAGTGATGACCACTGAGCAACAGCTGAGAAAAGGAAAGTGGTCATTAACCCTATCAACACTGAATCATGAGAAATCAAGGAGGCTGTTAGATTCCTCCACGCTCAGCCAATCTCCCTGATTTTCTGACTTCAGTCACCTGAGGGACTGTAACAGGCAGGCCTCATAGCCTTCAGAAGGCCCCAGGCCATAACAAACAAATGACCACTCAGGTGCTGTTATTGCAATTGACCACGGCATTATCCACCGGGTGTAAAACTGCAGGCACTAGATAGCTATGGTGCCCACTCAAGCGCCGTCTTCAAAAAACAGAATCTGACATACATGTACCACGGATGTCTGGTAGGAGTTAAAGGGGTTTTCTAGGCAATGAAATATTGATCACTTATCCTCAAGTTAGTACAAAAATCTGATTTTAATTACTGTAGTATATAACTGAAGCCTGCTCTCCCTAAATTAATTTGAGGCCTGCTGGCACCAGGAAAGGTATCACATAGAGTTCAGTATATATATGGAGCCCAGGGGCGTAGCTACCATGGAAGCTTCTACGGGGCCGAACTCAGGAAGTGGCCCAGGAGAAGGACAAATGGATTTATTTTCAGGGTCCAGGTATTATTCACCGCTCCCTGATCCCCTGGTATCCTTCTCTGGGCGCCTGCGCTAAGTCCTTGCAGCGCACAGCTTCAGGACAGCAGGTAGTGTGCGTAGGAGCGCACTATGACCTGATGCTGCGCGACGTCAGGTCACAGTGTGGTAGACACAGTGTGACACAAAAATCATTGCTTCACAAAAACTGTAATAGGAGACGTGAGAATTATTATTTTTGGGTCTGGATTAGAGAGACCAAGGGGGGCCGTATTCAGAAATTTGCTGTGGGACCCAGTCAGTTCTAGTTACACCACTGGTGGAGCCTGTTCTCTCTGAATTTATTTGAGGCCTGTTGGCACCAGGAGAGGTATCATATAGAGTAGGTTCAGTATATATGTGGAAAATGGTGCACTACAATGGTAAATGCAATGAACAATATATGGCTAAACCCTCACGCTGATATTAAAATGAGACGTTCGCCAATATATTATTATATCAAGAACATACCGGAGCCCGTGCACCCCGTCAAGGTCTCTCAATGTGGCACGGGACCTAACGCTAAGCTACATATGCCGTATGGACAGTTTATATGTGTATAAAGTCCGACACAGAGCCAGCAGCTCCCAGTTACCTCCAGTGTGAAATCACACATACAATGGGAGGAGGGAGGAGGCTGTAAGTCCCACCTATAACTGGCTTATGTGATGCAGGCTGCCCAGGTGCACCTGAATGTTACCCATAGATCAAAATCAAGGCACATTCAAACCTGAGGTTTCCCCACCTCCAGGCATACATATACAGACAAAATCACAGAATAAATTGGTCTAAATGGCAAAAGATGCTCAAGACCGGGCTTCGGTATGTTATATAAGAATATATTGGTGAACGTCTCATTTTTTTTATTTTTTATTAGTTCCACCAATAATAAAAATACAAGCTTTTGGTTACAAATCCGGTACATTGGTGTGAACGTCTCATTTTAATATCAGCGTGAGGGTTTAGCCATATATTGTCAATTGCATTTACCATTGTAGCGCACCATTTAAAGGGCTTCTGTCACCCCACTAAAGTAATTTTTTTTTTGGGGCTAGTTAAATTAGTTATATTGCGATCTATGAAAATATAATGGTGTTACTTACTTTGATCCAGCAGTTTATTCTAAAAACGAAGTTTTATAATATGTAAATTCGGTCTCTACCAGCAAGTAGGGCGGCTACTTGCTGGTAGCTGCTGCAGAAATCCGCCCCCTCGTCGTGTTGATTGACAGGGCCAACCGGGATCTCCTCCTCCGGCCAGCCCTGTCGGCATTTCAAAAATCGCGCGCCTGTGTTCATTCAGCGCAGGCGCTCTGAGATGAGGAGGCTCGTCTCCTCAGAACTCCCTCAGTGCGCCTGCGCCGATGACATCACCGAAAAAGAAGACGTCATCGGTGCAGGCGCACTGAGGGAGTTCTGAGGAGACGAGCCTCCTCATCTCAGAGCGCCTGCGCCAAATCAACACAGGCGCGCGATTTTTGAAATGCCGACAGGGCTGGCCGGAGGAGGAGATCCCGGCTGGCCCTGTCAATCAACACGACGAGGGGGCGGATTTCTGCAGCAGCTACCAGCAAGTAGCCGCCCTACTTGCTGGTAGAGACCGAATTTACATATTATAAAACTTCGTTTTTTGAATAAACTGCTGGATCAAAGTAAGTAAGAGCATTATATTTTCATAGATCGCAATATAACTAATTTAACTAGCCCCCCAAAAAAAAATCACTTTAGTGGGGTGACAGAAGCCCTTTAAGTGATTTTCTGTTTTTTATAGCCCCATCCGCACATTTATCTTACATGTGGTCCTCTGCGGGCATCCTCCATTGTATGCATTTTTTGATGGGGATTGATGTTAGCAACGGATCACATGTGCAGGATTTGCTCCCCTGGTTAGAAATGCGCAACAGCATATGGGGTTTTGAGCATCTTTTACCATTTAGACCACTTTATTCTGTGATTTTGTCAGTATATATGTGGAGCCTGCTCTCCTGAATTTATTTAAGGCCTGTTGGCAGCAGGAGAGTATCATATAGAGTAGGTTCAGTATATATGTGGAGCTTGATCTCCTGAATTTATTTGAGGCATCTTGGCATCAGGAGAGGTATCATATAGAGTAGGTTTAGTTTATATGTGAAGTCTGCTCTCCCTGAATTAATTTAAGACCTATTGGCACCAGCAAAGGTATAATTTAAAGTTCAGTATACAGCCAGTGCATCCTCTTCCTGAATTTTTTTGAGGCCAGTTGGCACATGGAGACATATCATATATAGAGTAGGTTCCCATCCAGAAAGAGGTCACCTTGCTGTAGTGGATGGGCACAAATGATTTTGCTCAAAATATATTTGCTAAGTACCTCATATTCATTTATATAGCGAATATGGCATTAATTCATATATTCCATGAGTGCTGTTGCCTTGTGTTAGATTTTTTTTAATCCTCAGGATAGGTCCTCAATATTAGATTGGGGGAGTCCATCTTCTGGCACCCCAACCGATCAGCTGTTTCAAAGACACTGCATGCTTCAGTGAGTGCTGTGGCCTCTTCCTAGGCTAGGTCATTGGTCAAATGGCGTATGTGCAGTTTAGTCAAGTAAATGGGCCTGGGCTGCAATGCCAACTACATACAAAAAAACAACAAAGTCTCTGTAGCTAAAAAAATAGTAAATTTTATTTAAAAAAATATTCATATGACATGATTAAAAAGATACTTTACATATGAATACTGCTGTTAGCGGGGCCCAGTGTAATAGAGTACAGTGACTGCACCGGGCCCCGCCGCGATTCCAACATCACTTGCCGCCTCCAGCCCCTCCTCCCTCCCCACTGATACATTACAGGCAGTGCTGTGCAGAATAGCGGCCTGCGATGTATCAGCATCACCAGTGTAAAAATGGCAGCATTCGCCTTATAAGACGCACTGACATTTCCCCCCCCCCCACACTTTTCGGGGGGAAAGTGCGTCTTATAGGGTGAAAAATACGGTAAGTAAATAGTAATAATAGCATAGCCATCAGAATATAGTGTCCTCAGGAAAACCACACACCCCAACACATGTTTTGGCAGAGCCCTCCTCTGGGGGCGCAAAACCAAGCACAGCCACTATACAGTGTACAGCGCTATGTTTCTTCAAAAGCTGAGCGGTGGGAGTGCTAGGAATCGGACCTCCACTGATCAGATATTGATGACCTAGGATAGGTCATTTAAAGTGTATTCCTGGAAAACCTCTTTAAAAGGGAAACTCAACCAATTTTATAGTAAACTAACTAAACTAAGGGCAAAATAAACTAGCAACAGACTCCCTTAGGAAAACCCTTGGTCACTTTCTTGAATTGACTATGTTTTGCTAAAATCTCCACCAGCGCTGGAATCCATGAGCTTCTTGCCCCAGCCGCCCCCCACCCCCACCCCGACCCCCATGAGTTCCTGTAGGAAAAAATATTGAAGTCAGCTGCCAGGAAGACTGTGAGATCAACATCTCATGAACATAGCGCTCCTCTGTCCTCATATGAAGCAGATTGCTCTTGGAGTGACAATATTAAAGGGCGTGTATTAATAAATATCTCCCTGAAGACCTGCCATTTGTCTTTACTATATATATATATATATACTTTATATATATATACACTTTAGATGAATCTGACTAGAAGGCTCATGTTCACATTTGACTGGAACTGATC
Organism: Bufo bufo; assembly: GCF_905171765.1. Taxonomy (NCBI): domain Eukaryota; kingdom Metazoa; phylum Chordata; class Amphibia; order Anura; family Bufonidae; genus Bufo; species Bufo bufo. Next base: position 785,911,784 of record NC_053389.1, on the reverse strand, counting down.
TTAAACATTTAAGGGCAATCCTCTAAGGAGTAAACACTGGATCTTGTGTCACCATCTGCTTTCCATTGTGCATCATATGATATCAAAATAGGGGGCAAAGACTTTCATAAATTGAATACATCTACTCCAACATATGGCGGGAGAGTATTCGGCCAGTATAATGTGTACAGTCCGTTACATTGATAGATCTGTATTTATGGAGCACAGTCCTCTATTTGTCACTCACTGACAGGCCTACAGGATATATGTAATATCAAGTGTGTTTATAGGGCACAGTCATCCATACGAGTGTTACGCACAACGATTTCCAGATGTCTATGGTATAGCAACTCTTTTTCTTTCTGAGAGAGTCTCCATTCTCTTCTGAGATTTGCGGCTGTGAACCTTTATAGCCGGAAACAAACTCAATTTTCACCACATGTCTCTCCCCAGATCAGGTCACAAAGTGAGGTCACCAGAGACCGATTCCACAAGATGCTAAAGTAAGGAAAATGGAGGCCAAGGGAGCCACGTGATTGATTATCCTTTCACAACCATTTTGGTTTTGTTTAATCTACATGGGTCCAAACCTCTGCAATTAATTTATCGAAGGTTTCTCTGATGTTCTCTGGTGCTGGTTCATATTATGAGAGTACAGCTGCCAATCCCAACCATTCACACCAGAAGGCAGCCTTAGGTAGGACCTTCTATTAGGTAGGACCCTACCCTTCATGATGTGCTGTCATAAAGGGTACAAATAACTATACCTTTTGGTGCCTAAATATGGTAAAAGTGCCCCACCTTGGCCACTGCAAAAATAATAATGTACTGTATAGTGTCTAAAGTCATAAAGTGCTTATACAATAGCAAAATACAGTCCTAAAGTAATAGTGCTGATAATAAGTGAGTTTTAAAGATTTTTGGCTGCTAGGCATTGGTAGCAATCCCATACAAAAGGAAAGCTCTTTTGCCAACTGCACAAGCCGCAAAGCCCAGTGTTGATCAAGGCAGATCTGCCACGCTATCCAAACGTATGTATAACTCACTCTGGTATATACAGTGGTGATTGAAAGTTTGTGAACCCTTCTGAATTTTCTATATTTCTGCATTAATATGATTTAAGACTACATCATATTTTCAAACAAGTCCTAAAAGCAGATAAAGACGACCAAATCACAAAAGAGTAAAAAAATATTATCCTTGGTCATTTATTTATTGAGGAAAATGGTCCAATATCACATGTCTGTGAGTGGCAAAAGTATGTGAACCTTTGGGTTTAGCAGATAATTTGAGGGTGAAATTAGAGTCAGGTACTTTTAATCAATAGGATGACAAACAAGGATCTATCAATTTCTGATCTTCAGAAGAAATGTTTGTGGAAGCGTATCATGGTACAAACAAGTGATTTCTGAGGACATCAAGAGATTTCTTAAGGAACCTCAGAAGAAGAGTTGTTGATGCTCTTTAGGCTGGAAAAGTTTACAAAGCCATCTCTAAGGAGTTTGGACTCCACCAATTCACATCTTACATATTTGACTCATTTGTTTGCCCTGGTTATCTTTATCTAATTTTAGGACTTGTGTGTTGTATATGCTTTGAGGACTTGTGGGAAAATGTGATGTGGTTTTAGGTCAAATTGTATCAGAAATATAGAAAATTCTGAAGCGTTCACAAACTTTCAAGCACCACGGTATAATTAATTGAAATTTGTAAATACGTTGGTTTATTTTATCTTCTGATGATTTTGAGATCCTCATTTTACTTCATCATTAGAGCCAAGCAGTTAGTCTCCTTTTACATCTGCCGAAGGTTAGGCCAATAATCGGTACTGAATGTTCCTACAACCGCTCCTTCCCCAAGTAACTTGTGTAACGCTGGGTTCAGACCTGAGCGTACTCTGTTGTGCTCTGTATGCGCGATTTTATCGGGCGTTTACATACGCGGCTCCGGAAACAAGCAAACGTCCATTGTCGCGCGTTCCCAGAAGTCTATGTACAGGAACGCGCGACATTACGCCCCAAAGAAGCTCCTGTACTTCTTGGAGCGTAGGGCGTTTTACAGCGCGTTAAAACGCTCAGGTGAGAACCATGCCCATAGGGACTCAATTGGTTCTTGCCTGTTGAGAGTTTTATAGCGCGCAGGAACGCGCTGTAAAACGCTTAGGTGTGAACCCAGCCTTAAGGTGCTGCCAATCAACAGACAAACAAGCAAATGCTTGTTTGTTCAGTGATCCCATCTTTCATGTGGCTCCAAAAACCATCTTTTGTCAGCAGCATATCGCCCTGTGTAAGCAGGGGGTGTGCTGCCAATAATATGGAAAATAAGTGGGGGATGAATGATCGTAATAACAATTGTTCATCGCCATTCACTTTGGATCAGGCTGTTTGAAAGGCCCCAGAGCTGACCAACTTGTATGTCATCCATTACTACTAGTTACTGGCCTAGGAAGGGACCCTTAGTTCACATGTCCGACAGTGTTTTGAAGCTAAACTGCTTCATGTTTCCTGAAGCAACAAGCAGCTCAAAAATAGTGAATTGCTTGCAAAGTTACTAACGGCCAACTAGTCAATCTACGGGTCTGTAGCAGCTGCTGTATCTCATGCTGAAGCCATACAATATAATGTATACAGTATAGGACATTTGTGTTTTGCATGTGTTCTTTAGGTTTACCACAGAGGTTTTTTTTTTATTACTCATGCTTTCCATGCGGGAGATTTAGCAATAGAAAGACGCATAAACATTCCATGACTTATCTCTTCGAGGTGATACACAACTGGCGGAGTTCATTAGGTTTATTTCTATATATATATACTGCTCAAGATAAAACCCCTAAAAGCTCTAGTAACATTGGCTCAGCGGCAGAGAGGAGATGGAAATACTTTTGCCTTGTGTTTAATCTCCTTTTATTAACAATCAAGCACATAATATGAGCAAGTACAATGCAAGTAATTTTTTTTGTCACTTGGCACCATGGTACAAAGGTCTGTGGTGAATCAAAGCAGCGGTGCACCACCAATGAGGCCAGGTCGAGGGATCGCCTCAGGCAGCACCAGGTAGGGGCAAGAGGGGGGCAGCGGAAGGGACGTGGACAATGACTGCTTTCATTGTGGCAAAGGGGTTAGGTTAAGAAATTGGCATGGGGGGGGGTAGCCATTTCAGTTTTCGCCTCAGGCAGCAGAAAGGCTAGGTGCACCCCTGAATCAAAGACGGTAAATTGCATAATGACCATCGTGGTTCTGGTAGAGTCCCAGAAATTTTTGAGATGTAGAACCAAATCAGCATAGCACTGATGTGTCTTCCTCTACGGCACCGAAAAAACCCACAATGACAGAAAATCTAAATAAAAAAACAGGGGAGGGAAGGGAAGCAGAGAGCTTTTGGAACATTGTTACCAGAGATTTCATCTTGAGGGCTCAGTTATACTCGAACTGGGGGAGAGACTCTAACCGTGTCTCCTCAGAATATGCTAGAATAATGTTATTTAGGAAAGTGTGGAAGGTGGTCCAGCATTAAATCTAGAACTAATCCATGGATCTCATATTTAGAGAAATTTGTCTCTGGACGTAGTTTCCCAGTGGGCTAGTTCTTCAAAGCGAAAGACTTGATTAACTTTGTTTATCCAGTTATGGAAAGTTGGCGGATTTCTGAGAGCCAGTAAAATGGTATTAACGGCTTAGCGGCTGATAATAAACGTGTAGGAAGATTATGCTTCCTTGGTGTAAATGATGAAGTAGGGCACTAAGAAGAAGAACAACTGAATGTGTCAATGAAATGCAGTTGGAGCATACTTTATTAATACTGGTTTCAATTGCTTTCCAATAATCTGTAATAAAAGGGCAATGCCACCAAATATGAGATGCTGAGCCTTTTCTCATGTGACATCTCCAACACATTTCTGGGATCTCAGGATTAATCCTGTGGAGAAACAGGATTTTCTTATCTACCGTATTTTTCGCCCTATAAGACGCATTCCCCCCCCCCCCAAAAGTGGGAGGAAAATGGCAGTGCGTCTTATGGGGCAAAGGCTGCCATTTTTACACTGATACACCGCTGACCGCAAGCTGCACAGCGCGGCCAGCGTGTGTATCAGCGAGGAGGGAGGAGGGGCTGGAGGCCGGCCTTTAGTTTTGTAATGGCAGCGGGGCCCGGTGCAGTCACTGTATTCCATTGCACCGGGCCCCGCTCACTGTACTAATGCTATCTACTGTAACTGCATGCAGGCAATGTTTAACTATAGATATGTTCGATCCAGCAGCCTGTACTTACGATCATAGCAGGCAGGAGGCTGGGCGAGCGGGCGGGCACTGGCAGCGTAACTTCCTACGTCACGTGCCTGCTCCGCCCACTTTATGAATGAAGCAGGCGGCGCAGGCATGTGACGTAGGAAGTTACGCTGCCAGTGCCCGCTTGCCCACCCTCCTGCCTCCAGCCTGCTATGATCGTAAGTACAGGCTGCTGGATCGAACATATCTATAGTTAACCATTGCCTGCCTGCAGTTACAGTAGATACCATTAGTACAGGGAGCGGGGCCCGGTGCAATAGAATACAATGACTGCACTGGGCCCCCGCTGCCATTTAAAAACTAGTGTAGATGCCAGGCCCCACCCCCTGTATTGGGGGTCATTCACAGTGGCTGACACTGTTATGGGGGGATCTGTGGATGTCAAATAGCATAAGATGCTATTTATCTGTCATCCACAGATCCCCCATAGCAGTGTCATGCCATCCACAGATGCCCCCATAACAGTGCCATCCACAGACGCCCCCATAACAGTGTCAGCCACAGACCCCCATAACAGTGTCAGCCACAGACCCCCATAACAGTGTCATCCACAGACCCCCATAACAGTGCCATCCACAGACCCCCATAACAGTGCCATTCACAGACCCCCATAACAGTGCCATCCACAGACCCCCATAACAGTGCCATCCACAGACCCCCATAATAGTGTCATTCACAGGCTACCATTAGTTGAAAGACCACCAAAAGCACACCTTTTGGTTAAAAAAATTTTTTTCTTATTTTCCTCCTCAAAAACCTAGGTGCGTGTTGTGTTATGGGCCGGTGCGTCTTATAGGGCGAAAAATAAGAAAGAATAAAGTGCAATTCAGGATCAGTCAATGTTATGTTGAATTCCTGGTTAGGATCCAATAATGCATAAATGATAAATCTTAGAAGGTAAGGGATCTTTTTTCAGATAGAATTCCAGCCAAGTGTCATGACTTTTGGAAAAGCATGACATATGGAATCTAAGTCAAGTTTCTGCAAAAAGCTTTTGAAATATACATGTATACTTGTTTTTGTTGAGATGGGATAATTGTCCTCAAAATTATGCATTTCTGGTCGAATGAGATTTCAGGGCATATCTATTGAAGGTGAGGAAAGTAAAGCTTTCTTTTTGTTAACACCATGCCACACACTAAGGATACCTCTAATTAAAGGGAACCTTTCAGCAACTTTTACTACCCTCCATGACAGCAGCATAAAGTGGTGACATACACTCTGATTTCAGCTGTGTATCACTGTGTATGGGCTAAAAGTATGTGGTTGCCGAAACCAAGCATCATCATTTTTGCAACCCACGCCTGGAAAAGAGTCACAGTCGCCTGAGAAGAGTCATGGCTATTCATTGTCTCCTGCTTTCCCACCCACCTGCTAATCTTGGTGGCCTTTGCAAGCAATCTAACATCTACAATGCATCAGATTGTCTCCAGATCCCACCAAAATCAAATGGGTGTGCCAATGAATTTTTCAAGTCCATGTTTAGGACGATAGCTATTGTTTGACATCTCCTCCCCTCATAATTATACCCTTAGGTTCATATTAACCATTCAGTATGCTCTTTCAGTTATAAGAGTGATATACAGTAAGTTTGTGCTAGTGCTTTGAGAGCTATGGGGACTGGGTATTGCGGATGTGCTAGCGGCCATCTAGCAGCCCATGTCCTCAGCTCTGTACACAAAATCCAGGTGACAGGTTCCCTTTAAAATATAAAAAAAATATAAAAATTCTAATCACTCCCCAAAAATAAAAGTTAATAAACAATAAAATAAATAAAGGTTAGTGATGATCGAGGATGCTCGGCCGAACGCAATGCTCGAGTCTCTGCCCTGCACGTTTCTTGGCTGCTATGCAGCCAACAAACGTGCAGGTAAGTACTGCCCGCACTGTAATGCCGTAGCCGTGTTGGCTGCTGGCATTACAGTGATTGGCTGGCCGGAACGCGTCATCGGGTTCTATATAGCACCTGATGACGCATGTTTGGCTCCTTCTTAGTCAGGGAGAACTGTGCTGAAGAAGGGAAAGACAGTGATTTAAGAATATTTTTACCACCAAAACTTTTCGCTACTGTACGTGTGACATACTTTCAAGCATATATAACATTTGATATGAAGAAGGCTGATGGTGCACGCAGAGGTCGTGGCCCTTCGCGCGGTGAAACTGTGCCTGCTGCCTGTCACGACTGTGACTGATCCAGACAGGTCTGGGAGGAGAAGGTCGCAGCGACTTGCTACTCACGATAGCTTGTGAGTTTGCTCCGTGGTTCAGAGTATGTCATCCGGGTTTTGCCTTGTGAACCTTTTTGTCCTGACTGGGAGTTTGCAGGCATCCTTCTCAGGTGAGTCCTGTCTGCCACTCCCAGCTACTATATTAGTTTCAGTTTCACTTGCAGTCATTGCCAGATATAGTCCTTACTTCCAGTGCTATTCTGACCTTTGAAGGAGATCGTTTGACGGTATTGCTGTGGATCTCTTGTCCGGCGTGGACTGTCGTGATTGGGGTCGCCTTCTCTGCTCGTGACTGGATAAGTCTATTTCTGCTGTATATTGTTTGTTTGTTGCTGTCTTCCCCTGTTGTTCTCCTAGACGCGAGTGATGGTGACTAGTGCTCCCATCGGCCTTTCCCCAGTCTAGTCTTGTTAGGGTGACTGAGGGTTTAGGCATCCTGCTCGCCGCACGGGTTCACACCCCGTCTAGGGTATCAGAGCAGACAGGTGCCAGCTTAGGGTTAGTCAGGGGTGGCCATTCTATTTCCCATCCGTAGATAAGGGTCCCCCTTCCCCTCCGTCTGGTGCGACACGACTGCTGCTGGGATAGCGGTCATGACACTGCCAGAGCACAAGAAAAACAATCATCCACGATACCTAGCTTCATGTCCTAGTTTGCAGGGCGGCGCAAAGAGACCACTTTTGAAGTCAGACCAGTGCGACCAGGTGGTCGATTGGATTGCTGCAGATAATGCTTCCAGTCGGAAAAGCACGACCCTGTCTTCCACCAAGTCCAGTCTTGATACTCCTTCCTCCCAGCATGGAGAATCTGGCCAAACAAGTGATCCCACACTCGGATATTCCTAGGACCTCTTTTCATCGCCATTCCTTGATTTGTAAAATATATATGTATATCGTGGCTCACCCGTATCTGATACTATGGTTAAGGTGCTCTGTTTTTTGGATGATTCACCTATTCATCCCGTGTAGCAAGATATCTGAATTAAAAATAAAAACAGGCACTCACCAGCTGGCAGGTCTATAAGTAGTAACTTTATATGATAATAAAATTGTACATAAAACCTTCACATTAAAAAATTCATTTGAACATATAAAGCACTGGGGACAATGTATAAATGCATATAATTATAATCCTGTGTCTTCCCTGTAATGGCTATCTAAATGGATTTTAAGCTCTTGATCATTTCATATATGTGCATAGATTGTGCAAAAATATACAAATAAATACAATAATAACAATAAAATCCTGTGTGAAAAAAATATATAAACAGAATTGATATCCTGCGGCAAAATGACTATAAGTCCTGTGAAAAAAAATATATGTATATCCTGTGGAGGATATATATATGGGTGACAAGAAAATATAATATATAAAAATCTTGTGTACTTGGTGTTAAGTGAACAAAGTCTTATGAAGACCTAGTAGCAATTCCTTAAGTCAGATGATAAAACTGTTTCCATTCAGTACAACTCTTTTGTATCGATTCCTCTATGCGTCAGAAGATAAGGGTTAGGTAAAATGTGGTCGGGTTTTATAACTGGGGCGTCCCCCTAGCTGTTCAAACCCTCTTACCTTGCCCTTAGTTGTGACTGTCCTCTTTGGGTAGGTTTTCCGCAGTATGCGCTTTTTTGAGGAAAGTGCGGACGACAAAAGAAAAGTAGTTTGCAACCTGTGCCGTACCAAAATGAGCCAGGGAGTGAACACTAGCAACCTCACCACCACCAACATGATCCACCACATGGCATCCAAGCACTGTAATAAGTGGGCCGAATGCCTGGGTCCACAATCAGTGTCTGCGGGTCACACCACTGCCTCCTCTTACCCTATGTTACGTGCTGGCCAATCCCCTGTCAAAGGTGCAGGCCCGGATGCCTCCCGCCCTGCACCTTCGCAAGCACCATCAGTGACCACATCCACTTCCGTGTCCCAGCGCAGCATCCAAATGTCCTTACCCCAGGCCTTTGAACGCAAGCGCAAATACCCAGCCACCCACCCACAGGCCATAGCACTAAATGTGCAGCTTTCCAAATTACTGGCCATTTAGGCTTGTGGACACTGAGGCCTTCTGCAGCCTGATGTTGGCGGCCGTCCAGCGTTACGCAGTCCCCCGCCTCCACTATTTTTCAAGTTGTGCTGTGTCCACCTTAGGGTCCATTCACACGTCCGCAATTTTGTTCCGCATTTTGCGGAACAGAATTGCGGACCCGTTCATTTCTATGGGGCAGCACAATGTGCTTCCAGTCCGCAATTCCGTTCCCCAAAAAAATAGAACATGTCCTATTCTTGTCCGCAATTGCGGACAAGAATAGGCATTTTGTATTAAGTGCCGGCGATTTGCGGTCCGCAAAATGCGGATCCGTGGATCCGCAAAACACACACGTACGTATGAATGGACCCTTACACCAACATGTGTCCCGTAACATCACACGTGCCCTGACCAACGCAGTTACTGAAAAGGTCCACTTAACCACGGATACATGGACAAGTGCATTTGGCCAGGGATGCTACATTTCCCTGACGGCACACTGGGTGAATGTGGTGGAGGCCGGGAGCGAGTCGTACGACGCCAAGTATTGTGGGTCCTACGTTGATCAGGGTTTCCGCCAGCACCTATGTTAGTGGCTCCAACCCCCACTTCTCCTCCTCCTTCGCCTCCTCCTCCACTTCCACCTCGGAATTATCTGCGTGCAGCACCAGTCAGCCATCAGTTGGTGGCTGGAAGCAGTGTAGCACTGCAGTGGGGAAGCGGCAACAGGCCGTGCTGAAGCTGATCTGCTTAGTGGACAAACAGCACACCAACGAAGAGCTGTGGCAGGGGATAAGGGACCAGACTGAGCTGTGGCTCTCGCCACTCAACCTACAACCAGGCATGGTTGTGTCTGATAATGGCTGTAACTTGGTGGCGGCTTTGGAGCTCGGAAAGCTGACACACATCCCGTGCCTAGCCCACGTGTTCAACTTAGTGGTTCAGCGATTTCTCAAAACCTACCCCAATTTGTTTGAGCTACTGGTGAAGGTGCGCCGCGTATGTGCACATTTCCGCAAGTCATTGACAGCTTCAGCCGGTCTGTCAACACTGCAGCAGCGCTTGAAATTGCCAGCTCACCGACTGTTGTACGAAGTGAGCACGCGCTGGAACTCGACATTCCACATATTGGTCAGGCTTTATGAGCAGCAGAGGGCAGTAGTGGAATACCAGCTGCAACATGGTCGTCGCCTTCCGCTATTCACAAGCGAGGAGTGGGCATGGATGTCTGACCTCTGTGAGGTTTTAAGAAACTTTGAGGAATCAACACAGATGGTAAGCGGTGATAACGCTATTATCAGCGTAACCATCCCACTTCTGTGTCTGCTCACAATTAAGGATGACGCTTTGAATGTGGAAATGGGGGAAGACATTACACAGGGTGATAGCCAGACCACCCTCAGTTCGTCTTCTCATAGCAAATTGGAGGCTGAAGAGGAGGAGGAGGAGCAGGAGACGGTTGCCTCCGCTACAGAGGGTAGTACCCATGGAAATTTAATTCCATCTGTTCTGCATGGGTGGGCAGAAGAGGAGGAAGAGGATGAGGAGATTGAGAGTGATCCTCCTGATGACGACAGCGAAGCCTTGCCTGTTGGTACTCTGGAACACATGGCTGACTTCATGTTAGGCTGCCGTTCCCGCGCCCCGCGCGTTATAAGCATTTTAGACAACACGGATTACTGGTTGTTCACCCTTCTCGACCCCCGCTCCAAAGAGAACTTCTCATCTCTCATTCCTTTGGTGGAGAGGACGAGCAAAACGGTGCAAAACCAGAAGGTCCTTGTTGAAAAATGCTCCAAAAATTTCCATCTGACAACGCTGGCGGCAGAGTGCATAGTTCCTTGAGCAACCAAGGAGGGGAGACAAGGGGAACACACAGCAGTTCCAACAGAGGCAGGGCAACACTCTCCAAAGCCTGGGACAGTTTCATGACACCCCACCAGCACCCTCACCCTGATGCGCGGCCTACTGTCACAAGAAGGGAAACATTTTGGAAGATGGTAAAGGAGTACATAGCAGACCGTGTCAGCGTCCTCAATGATCCCTCAGTGCCTTACAACTACTGGGTGTCCAAGCTGGACACGTGGCACGAACTGGCGCGCTATGCCTTGGAGGTGATGGCCTGCCCTGCCGCCAGTGTTTTTTTTCTGAGCAGGTATTTAGTGCTGCTGGTGGCATTATAACAGATAAGCGTATCTGCCTGTCAACTGAAAATGCAGGCAGGTTGTCTCTTATAAAAATGAACAAGGCCTGGATTGCCCCTGATTTCCCGACTCCACCAGAGGAAATGGGCTGAACATAAAGGCTCTTTAAATGTGTTTTTTATAATGTGCTGAATATACTGTATTCCCTTGCACCCCTTTCACCACAAATAAGGGTATATATCTTCCTTTTCTCATCATCCTCCTCCTCTTCCATCATATCAACATGCTTATTCGTCGCATATAATGCCCTTACATATATGCCCTTGCATCTAATGTTTTACAGGGTCAGCTCACCGGCAGGCCCTCGCATATAATTTTTTGGAGGGTCAGGTCACCTGCATGCCCTCGCATATAATTTTTTAGAGGGTCAGCTCACCAGCAGGCCCTCAACTACAATCTTTTACAGGGTCAGCTCACCTGCAGGCCCATGCATTTAATGTTTTACAGGGTCAGCTCACCTGCATGCCCTCGCATATGATGTTTTACAGGGTAAGCTAACCTGCAGGCCCTCGCATATAATGTTTTATAGTGTCAGCTAACCTGCAGGCCCTTGCATATAATTTTTTAGAGGGTCAGCTCCCCAGCAGGCCCTCACTTATATTCTTTTAAGGAGTCAGCTCATCTGCAGGCCCACGCATTTAATTTTTTAGAGGGTCAGCTCACCAGCAGGCCCTCACCTGCAATCTTTTACAGGGTCAGCTCACCTGCAGGCCCACGCATATAATGTTTTACAGGGTCAGCTCACCTGCAGGCCCTGGATTATAATTTTTTAGAGGGTCAGCTCACCAGCAGGCCCTCACCTGCAATCTTTTACAGGGTCAGCTCACCTGCAGGCCCACGCATATAATGTTTTACAGGGTCAGCTCACCTGCAGGCCCTCGCATATAATTTTTTAGAGGGTCAGCTCACCAGCAAGCCCTTACCTACAAGTCCAGTCTCACTATCCAAGAGTCTGGTCAACACAATCCTTACCACCGGGGGTCGCGTAACTAGTTATCACGGAGGAGTCTCGTTCATTATCGGAATTAACCAGACAAATCGCTCCACCAACTAAGAACGTCCATGCACCACCACCCACAGAATCGAGAAAGAGCTATCAATCTGTCAATCCTTTCCGTGTCTGGGCCAGGTGAGGTATCCCGTGTTGAGTCAAATTAAGCCGCAAGCTCCACTTCTGGTGGTGCCCTTCTGTCAAATCCTTTAAGTTTCAGCTTTGCAACCATACCCCCACCGGAACCCAAAGACTTTGGTTTCCCGGAAGCTGCTCGGCGGGTCATGGGAATAACGCTGCCGGATCGCCGGTCAGCATCGTTAATGGTCGGAGCTATGACGGTATCTGATCATCTTCGAACCTCCGACTTTCATTTTTGATTAATGAAAACATTCATGGCAAATGCTTTTGCTTTGGTTGGTTTTGCGCCGGTCCAAGAATTTCACCTCTAGCGGCGCAATACGGATGCCCCCAGACGTCCCTCTTAATCATGGCCCCAGTTCTGAAAACCAACAAAATAGAACCGGAGTCCTATTCCATTATTCCTAGCTGAAGTATTCAGGCGACCCGGCCTGCTTTGAACATTGTAAATTTTTTCAATGGTCAGCTAAGCAGTAGGCACTCTCCCATAATTTTTTAAATGGTCAGTTCAGCAGCGGGCCCTCAACCATAATTTTTTCGATGGTCAGCTCAGCAGCAGACCCTCACCCATAATGTTTTAGAGGGTCAGATCAGCAGGCCCTTGCTCCAAATGTTTTAGAGGGTCACCAGCACTTTGATCCTTGATCAACACTAATAAAGGTCACAGTCATCACCACGTCTCAAAATGCATGTACTATCAAAATATAACAATATTTATCCCATACGGCGAATGGCGTAATGGGAAAGAAAAAAAAATGGACGATTCAGCATTTTTTCGTCCGTTCACCTCCCCAAAATAATTGAATAAAAAGTGATCAGAAAGTCATACACACACAAAATGGTATCAATAAAAAGTACAGATCTCCTGCAAAAATGACTCATCACAGAGCTGCAAAGACATAAAAAAAAAGTACGGTACGGTAAGTTTTTAAGTATTAAACCACAAGAAACACTATACAAACATGATTTTGCTGTAATCATACTGACCCGGAGAATGAAGGCAACTGGTCAGTTTTACCACATAGTGAACGCCGTAAAAACAAAACCCATAAAACTATTTTAACCCACTTGGAATTTATTTCCAATTTCCTACTACATTGTATGCAACAGTTAATGCTGCCATTAGAAAGTGCTACTTGTCCTGCAAAAAAACAAACAAACAAGCTCCACTATGTGAATGGAAAAATAAAAAAGTTATGGCAGGAAGTAAAAAAAATGGAAAATCGAACAGGGTTGAAGAGTTTAAAAAGAAAAGATGAAGAAAACTTTCTGTAGTTAGGTGCACCATGAGGGTTAAGACATACAGCCTCTTAACCAATACTAAAGCTAACCATAGAAATTAGATAGAAATCTACTGTTACACATAAGACCCATTCTCTCACGATGTACAGAGAAAGGTCATCTGATAATAGTCTATTATAACGTCATGAGGTAGAACATAAAGTGACAAAAGTAGGAAATGATATTCTATTATAAAGGACACAATTCTACTAAATGTCAGCTAGTGGCTCAGAAAGTCCAAAACTTCTTGACATCTACAATAAAAAAGAAACATTGGAGCAGTCCTTTTCGAGAGGTCAGACTTCTCCTTAGGGGTATGCTAGGGCTTCCTTTAGAAGGGAAAGCCAAGGTGGAATTTCAACAGCTAGGCTTCGTTTACTAAACTACAGTTCTGCACAGTGGGGATACCCTCTGGCACGATGACCACAGCAAGGTTGTCTCCCTTAGGCCTCTTTCACACGGGCGTTGCGGGAAAAGGTGCGGGTGCTGGCCATATTATTGAAGAAAATCACAGAAATAAGATAATAATGCACTTAGTAAAGTAGATGCAAGCATTATATATGGACAATGCGCACCTATTTTATCTTGGGAGTAGCATTCCTCTGCACTTTTGCCCTTCCTATCCAATAGAGCGCCTTGATTAGGTGGTACATATGGGTGTGCTTGCTCCTCCTCCCATTGGTTGCTTGATGCACATGGAGGTGACTAGGAGCAGCACACCATATGTGCGGCGTCTGCGCTCCTGAACATAGAAGCCCAATGGCTTAGGTGGGTTTAGCGTAGGACCCGCCTGACCTGAGACCACCTTGGCGCTTGGTAGGCGGGCACAGATGTGTTTTGATCAAAATATATTGGCTAAGTGTCTCAGATATTATCATATCAGAGTGAGGACTTTGTCCATATATAATGCTTGCATCTACATTACTAAGTGCATTATTATCTTATTTCTGTGATTTTCTTCAATAATATGGCCAGGGACATCCGCACATTTGTATATCATATCGTGCAGGATGTTTTCATCTTAGTTTTTTCTGTGATTTTTTTTGTCTATGTAGTATTTGCTTGATGGAGTGGCACCTTCAAGTGTGAATGCGCACCTATTTTATCTTGGGAGTAGCATTCCTTTGCACTTTTGCCCTTCCTATCCAATAGAGCGCCTTGATCAGGTGGTACATATAGGTGTGCTGGCTCCTCCTCCCATTGGTTGCTTGATGCACATGGAGGTGACTAGGAGCAGCACACCATATGTGCGGCGTCTGCGCTCCTGAACATAGAAGCCCAATGGCTTAGGTGGGTTTAGCGTAGGACCCGCCTGACCTGAGACCACCTTGGCGCTTGGTAGGCGGGCACAGATGTGTTTTGATCAAAATATATTGGCTAAGTGTCTCAGATATTATCATATCAGAGTGAGGACTTTGTCCATATATAATGCTTGCATCTACATTACTAAGTGCATTATTATCTTATTTCTGTGATTTTCTTCAATAATATGGCCAGGGACATCCGCACATTTGTATATCATATCGTGCAGGATGTTTTCATCTTAGTTTTTTCTGTGATTTTTTTTGTCTATGTAGTATTTGCTTGATGGAGTGGCACCTTCAAGTGTGAATGCGCACCTATTTTATCTTGGGAGTAGCATTCCTTTGCACTTTTGCCCTTCCTATCCAATAGAGCGCCTTGATCAGGTGGTACATATAGGTGTGCTGGCTCCTCCTCCCATTGGTTGCTTGATGCACATGGAGGTGACTAGGAGCAGCACACCATATGTGCGGCGTCTACGCTCCTGAACATAGAAGCCCAATGGCTTGGGTGGGTTTAGCGTAGGACCCGCCTGACCTGAGACCACCTTGGAGCTTGGTAGGCGGGCTCAGATGTGTTTTGATAAAAATATATTGGCTAAGTGTCTCAGATATTATCATATCAGAGTGAGAACTTTGTCCATATATAATGCTTGCATCTACTTTACTTTTTCAATAATATGGCCAGTGACATCCGCAGATTTGTATATCATATCGTGCAGGATGTTTTTATCTTAGTTTTTTCTTTGATTTTTTTTGTCTATGTAACATTTTTAATTACATGCAAATACAAATATATTCATATCAAGGTCCTGGTTTGCAAAATGTTGACTATTTTTCAATTGTCCAATCTAGAAATTAGAACTTTAAAAACCCTAATAGAGAATTTTAAGTTAACAGAGAGTCCCTCATTCATGACAGCCATCACTATGCATGAGTGGAGAGCAGCTACAAAAAAGTCTCTCTCCCTCTGGAGGACCCGACATGTTCATCTATCACAGTGGGCACCATGTAATGCTTTCTTTCCCCTGAGGTGGCACTGTAGACGAACACTTGCTGCTAGATCCCCTCCATGGATGACACCGGATCAGCTCATTGTTGGGGCTCTTCTTCTAAAAATGGATTTGCATAGTATACTAAAAAGGCCTGTGGTTTTACATTAGATCTTTTTTGTGGTGGTGCCTCTCCACAGATGTAGTTAGAGGACCTCTGAACATAAAGAACTGCTTCTACAGGGCACTTTTTTTTTATATGGGAGAGAATTTTTTACTTTTTTGCTCTACATAATGTCACGAGCCAGTGGGTGTGAACCCACTGTGCCACGTGTCCTACCTCCTCTAAGGGCGTTGTCTAAGTGAACCCCTCGATCTTTACAGTACCCCTGATGGTGGGTATAGGCTTTCCTAATGGGAACACCAGGTCGCTACCTCTTGAGGAGGATTGGCACACGAGGCAGCTGGTCCAGGCGGACCTGGAGGTACCTGAGCAAGGTGCCAGAGGTACAGGTACAGGTACAGGTCAGGCAATCCGGGTTGGCAACAGGAGAGTCAAGGCAAGCAGATAGGGATCTAACAGTCAGCAGAGTCCAGGAATACAAGTATGATTCAGGAACACAAGCAGATATCAGGAACCTTAGCAGGACACAAGGACCTTGACACTGAGGCATCTGGGAAGTGGGCTGAGCCACCTATATATGTACAGGAGGGCTAGGATTGGTCTACGAGGTCACATGACCTAACCCATAAAGCCCAGGAAGTGGCGCGCACTGGCCCCTAAGGAAGTGCTGCAGGGAACAAGCAGCAAGCATGCTGTGGCCAGGGCTAAGAGGAAACAGTGGAGCGGATCCCAGAACAACAGTACTTGCAAGGACAGAGCCCAGGACTGAAGTGGTGAATGGGAAGCACTGGTAGCAGATCACCGCTGAACACGGCGCCCAGGACTGCAGCGGTAAGCAGGGGAACAGCAGTGCACAGCAGCCGCTGTTACACATAAAAGTGACTATTCAGCACATTATTATTAGTGAACCTAAACAACTTCCTCTTATATGTCTGAAATAAGAAGTTACAAAGAACCAATTACTTCTCTTTTTCTCTTCCTATTTTCCGCAACGTAAGGAATTTTTAATGCATTTTATTTAAATGATATGGCTCCAAATACTTTGTCTATTGACATATCATCTGTTGAAGGTCCAGGCACACGGCCCTCCGATAGTTCCATGGAGACATCATATAGCAGCACACAGGGTGCCTATAGGTCCCCAATATGGGCTTCATACAGTGAACGGGTTTTGAAGGTCTTCCTGTCCAATACATTCTATCCTATAGTATTTTTGAGAATATGGCTACATTGCAATCTGTCTTGCACAACTCTAGTCCAATACTTTTGGCCAGTGTTTAGGACCATTTCTAGTGATGGCAGCTATCCTTAGGATAGGTCACCATTATCAGATTGTTGAGCTGACTTTTTACCACACATTCGATATTGGCTGTACCTGTTATTGCAGCTTAGTTGCAGTCCATTTAATAGGACTGAAAAGAATACCTGTCGTGGCCATTACCTGTGTACAGAGCTGTGCCTCGTTAGAACCCCCACCTCCATTTAAACAGATGATCGGCAGGGGTGCTGAGGAACCAGGCCTCCACCTAACTGATACTAATGTTTAATTCTTAGGATAGTTCATCAATATTATAGCCCTCAAAAATTCCTTTAAACCCTTAGCAACATCATCTGTACATGTACGGTAAATATTGGGAGTTTACATGGCGCCAACTGTGCGAGCCAGCACCATAGTGCTGACACCCTGGGAAGTACATTACCCTGTAGACCCTGTAGATACCATGGTGAATAGTGATTGGGGCATCTGAGTGGTTACTCAGATAGAAGTGGCCCCCCCATAGCAAAGCTGTAGGATGCCGATTGGTTATCATGGCAGTCTGGAGACCTTTGAAGGCTCCCAGGCATGCCACTGTAATCTTGCTGTTAAGCCCTGTGAAGATGTCACAATCCTCATAGACTGTAGCAGTTAAAGAAGTATTCCAGTGGTAGTCTATAGGGAGCAAATAAGAAACCTATCACAACGACCAATAAGGGCCACATAAAGCAATATACAACCTATAATACGTGATGTGTAAGCCCAAGTAATAAATCATCACCGAACAAATAATATAAATATAAGTTTATTAATGTCAACATTAAAAATCAATATACATGATAGATACAAGTTATGGTCCATAAAATCCAAGGGGAAACAAATAACAAGTGAGGGGGCAAAAATACCTGAGAAGGGGAGGCAAACTGGCACTACACAGTATATCAATACATGATTATATAAAGTACTAACATTAGGGCATATAGAGTCTTGAGGTCAAACCACATATATGATATTATAAACAAGTAAAGTGCAAGTGCATAGCCCAAATGTAGCAGCATTACATAGTAACAGTTAATGAAACAGGCAGACACCAAGCTACCCACCTTCCCAGTGACCCCTCACTTACCCTACGCGTATCGCCACCAGGCTTCGTCAGGCAGCAAATAGTTACATCTGGAAGTCTTAGCTAGGTTGCCAGGGTGATGGTCTGGTTCCACCCTCTGGTTAGGTGTGTGTCTTTGCTGAGCAGGCCTACAGAAAGGACGTATATGTGTGGACTTCTAGAAAGTGAGCCTAAAAAGAAGCCTAGTCCAGGTAACCTTCATTCCTGAGACTAAAACCTGCCTTTACTGCTTGTGAAAATGGTATATTGCTTCTGCGCCTGCCACATTCTGAGATGGACTGGCCATCCAATCTAAGATCTGCACCCAGTAGACTGAGCATGGCAGAAAGTGTTAATGGGACGGAATTGCACACCTGTGGTTATTTAGGAAGACTGCGAAGTGTACTGTGGTTATTTGGGAAGACTGCGAAGTGTACTTAGAGTGAGATTTAGGGATGATTACTACCATCATTGCTGCTGCCTATACACAACTATTGGGAAAAGCCTACTCTGTAATGTACAGTATATCAGAACTGTGTCCATTGCTGCTATATGTACTGCAACTCAAATCAGCTATTCAGTAAAGAAAGACTTTATTTATTGCAACCAAATGGGCCTGGTCATTGACTCCACCATCATCCGCAGGCCCTGCCTTACACCTGCCTTCCTGCCTCGTACTCTGCCATCTACCATCAAGGGCACGCCAGCCACCACTAGGCAGGAGATCCTAATATTCCAAGGTGTGCCCTGAGGGAAGAAGGGGTGTGTCCTCCTTTCACTGCACGGGCAAGGAAGTGCCAGGGTGAGGACTGCCACCATGAGAGCTACCTCCCCCACCCCCATCATTGCCACTACTACTACAATCACTCTGCTCTTTTTAACTTAGATATAATAAAAATTAAGTTTGAATTTAGCCAGTCCCTTATTGGCAGTGACTGACTTTATCAGTAGTTTACATACTTACCCAAATTTTTATTGGGGCATTTAACCTCTGCCTACGAATGCCCACCCCAACTGGGAACACCCACTTATGGGTCCCTCCTATTTTTGCACCTGGAATGACCAAATTTGCTGGATTTTCTCTGAAAACTTGGGACTGTTGGCAGCTATGAAAACCAGAAGATACTCAGTACCTATAGGGATGTTTATATCTTACAATGGTACAGCATGTCCCTATGATCGGGGTTTGACCTTTGCAATTTCCGCCAATCCTGAAAACTAAGGGACCAAGGTCCCCTTGGCTCCTACCAAAGAGCTACATCCGTAAACAAATAATGTGGCTCTGCCATTTTGAACAAAGTAGGAGTCATTGACCCCAACTTGATCAGGAAGTGATGCCATTAAGAAAACCCCTTTAAGTGTGGTAAAGAAATAATAAAAGCTGTACATATACCATATAAGAAACCTCACTGAGATCAGACCTGTGCCATCACTCAGTGGTGTGCCTAGGGTGTTTGGCACCTGGGGCGGGTCCTTTCTCTGCCCCCCCCCCAATACTTGACCACATACCTCTTACATCCAGGGACATCTCCTGTCATGTAGACCTTCTCTTTCCTCTTCTCCTCCATTAGACTGCCATCTGCCATGACAAATTCTTTCAGCCGCATCTTGTCTCTACAGAGTTTGTAACACAGACACGTTAGATTTCTAAATTTTTCCATCAACCTCCCTATCCTGGTGTCCCCACAGTGTCATCCTGCTGCCACCCCCAATACTGTGCCCGTTGTGCCCCCCAATGCCCAGGCTACTATACTGCTGAAAAAATAGCGACATAATTAGGGTAATTTATCAAACTGGTGTAAAGTAGAACTGGATTTCCAAAAGAGCTGTCAAAAATGAAAGGTGAGATCTGATTGGCTGCTATGGGCAACTAAGCCAGTTCTACTTTACACCAGTTTGATAAAATACTCCAAATGTCCCTTTAGTGTCCACAGCAGCTATAATGTCCCCTAGAGTTCCCCAAGTAATAATAACACCCTATATTGTGCTCCAGGCAATAATCCCTGTATAGTATCCCCAAACATAATAGAATTGCCCCTACAGTGCCTCCCCAATAGCAAGGCCCCCCATGCTGCCCCATACAGTAATTTGCCCCACACTTCCCACATACAGTAATTTGCCCCATACAGTGATTTGCCCCACACTTCCCCATACAGTAATTTGCCCCACACAGTAATTTCCCCCACACTGCCCTCATACAGTAATTTCCCCATCACTGCCCCATACAGTAATTTCCCCCACACAGTAATTTCCCCTACACTTCCCCCACACAGTAATTGCCCCCACACAGTAATTTGCCCCACACTGCCCCATACAGTAATTTCCCTCACACTGCCCCCCACACAGTAATTTCCCACACACTGCCCCCACACAGTAATTTCCCTCACACTGCCCCCCACACAGTAGTTTCTCCCATATGGTAGTTTCCCCCACACAGTAGTGTTCCCCACACAGTAGGGTCCCCCACACTTTCCCCACACAGTAGTGTCCCCCACACTTTCCCCACACAGTAATTTCCCCCACACTGCCCCATACAGTAGTGTCCCCCACACAGTAGTTTCCCCCACACTGCCCCCATACAGTAGTTTCCCCCACACTGCCCCCACACAGTAATTTCCCCCACAATGCCCCCCCCACACAGTAGTTTGCCCCGCATTGCCCATATAGTAATTTGCCCCCCACATAGTAATCGCCCCCATAATTTTTGCCCCCCACATAGTAATCCCTCCCATAATAATTTGCCCCCACACAGTTTCCCACCATATTCTCCCCCACATGTCCTCCTGTGCGCACCCCCCTCATGTCCCCTAAAGTTGCCACATAAAATAAAATAAAAAATTTGCCCCCACACAGTATCCCACCATATTTTCCCCCTACATGTCCTCCTGTGTGTATCCCCCTCATGTCCCCCAAAGTTGGCACATAAAATAAAAAAAAATCTAAAAAAAAATCTAAAAGCTAAATACTCACCTGCGCTTGCTCGCAGAGTCCCGGCACTGTGCTGCTAAGTCCCGGCACAGGCGCGCTCGATGATGTCATTGTGTGCTCCTGTGACAGGACTTCACTACCACATAGGCCTCAGGCTCCCATGCCACGCCGCAGTATGTGGGCGTCAGCACTTCAGCAATGAGTGCTTCCATCTGTATTGATGGAAGCGCTCATTGCTTCTGGGCCTGGCATTGGCACCCCCGTGAGACCACCCTTCCTGGGCATGCCACTGCCATCGCTGTAAATGTTTTCCAGTAAACTAAAGATTTATGGCCAACTAAGGAAAGAACAATCTGAGACAAAATACATTTCTTGGAAGAAAAATCTATGGGATCCAGGACATTTGCTGTGACTCCATCTCCACCCAATAAAAGTGGTATTTGTAGCACGACTACATGGATTTCGTGCCTTTGATTCTTTTGATATAAATAGATGCTATTTAGATTCTGACAGCAGCTGTAAATTCTAGTCAGAAGTCCTGAGAATGACAAACATTTAGATTTTCACAAAGTTTGTTGCTCCAGTGTTTTTATATCTTTTTGTCAGATGTTCCTATGGTATACTGAAGTACAATTCTAAGCATTGCATACGTTTTATAACTTTTATTGACAATGCACCAAGTTTATGAAAAACTCAACATTTGCAGTGTGGACCCTTCCTTTTCAAGACTTATACAGTTTACCCTGGCATGCTCTATATCAGCTTCTAGGCCAAATCCTGACTGATGGTAACATAGTAACATAGTACATAAGGCCGAAAAAAGACATTTGTCCATCCAGTCTTTTTGGGAGTTGATCCAGAGGATCTATGTCTTTGTTTGTCCACCTGCTTTTTGAAGATTGACCAAATGACCACAGGTTCTCAATGGGTTTGAAATCTGGGGAGTTTCCCAAAATGTCAATGTTTTGTTCACAGAGCCACTTCTGCCTTGGGACATGGCCTCCATCATGCTGGAAAAAACTTTGTTCATCCTGGATCATTCAAAGAAGTAGCTCTTGCTCTTAGAGTAGAGATTAGCCAATCGAATCCGAAAAGTGAAATTCGATCCGAATTTCTGGATAAATTTGATTTGCCTTGAAGCCAAATTTCCTCGTGCTTCCCGTTAGCGAATTGATTTAACCTGAAATAGTGTGAAAACCCAAAAAATCATACTTACCTCCTCCATTTGCTCGCGACAGGCCTCCAGCCGCCATCTTGAATGAAGATCTCAGCCGAAATCCCTTGCGTGGTGACGTATGAGGTCACCGTGCCGGCTGGCGTGATGACGTAATCTCCCGCCAGATCTTCAAACAAGATGGCGGCGGCCGGCCTGTCGCGAGCAAATGGAGGTGCTAAGTTTGATTAAAAAAAAATTCATGTTAATTTTACACAGTTTTTATACTCAGATGCCGCAATCATGTATGAACGCGGCATCTGAAGGATACAATGACGGGGGCGGCGCTATCGCAGCTTCCTGTCATTGCACCCGCTACTTACAAAAAAATGCACTTAGGGACAAAGTAATTCATCACAAAGCTAATTCTTTTGTAATATTCTGCGAATCAGCCGATTCGAACTTTTCAAAAATGCACTCATCTCTAATTGTGAGTGAGCCCACTCCCTTGGATGAGAAGCAACCCCACACCTGAATGGTCTCAGGTTCCTCAACTGCTGGTATGACACAGGTAGCTATCCTACACTCACCTAAAGAATTATTAGGAACACCTGTTCTATTTCTCATTAATGCAATTATCTAGTCAACCAATCACATGGCAGTTGCTTCAATGCATTTAGGGGTGTGGTCCTGGTAAAGACAATCTCCTGAACTCCAAACTGAATGTCAGAATGGGAAAGAAAGGTGATTTAAGCAATTTTGAGCGTGGCATGGTTGTTGGTGCCAGACGGGCCGGTCTGAGTATTTCACAATCTGCTCAGTTACTGGGATTTTCACGCACAACCATTTCTAGGGTTTACAAAGAATGGTGTGAAAAGGGAAAAACATCCAGTATGCGGCAGTCCTGTGGGCAAAAATGCCTTGTGGATGCTAGAGGTCAGAGGAGAATGGGCCGACTGATTCAAGCTGATAGAAGAGCAACGTTGACTGAAATAACCACTCGTTACAACCGAGGTATGCAGCAAAGCATTTGTGAAGCCACAACATGCACAACCTTGAGGCGGATGGGCTACAACAGCAGAAGACCCCACCGGGTACCACTCATCTCCACTACAAATAGTAAAAAGAGGCTACAATTTGCACGAGCTCAAAAAAATTGGACTGTTGAAGACTGGAAAAATGTTGCCTGGTCTGATGAGTCTCGATTTCTGTTGAGACATTCAAATGGTAGAGTCCGAATTTGGCGTAAACAGAATGAGAAAGTGAGGGAGAAAGTGTTGCCTGGTCTGATGAGTCTCGATTTCTGTTGAGACATTCAAATGGTAGAGTCCGAATTTGGCGTAAACAGAATGAGAACATGTATCCATCCTCTGATGGCTACTTTGAGCAGGATAATGCACCATGTCACAAAGCTCAAATAATTTCAAATTGGTTTCTTGAACATGACAATGAGTTCACTGTACTGAAATGGCCCCCACAGTCACCAGATCTCAACCCAATAGAGCATCTTTGGGATGTGGTGGAACGGGAGCTTCGTGCCCTGGATGTGCATCTCTCAAATCTCCATCAACTGCAAGATGCTATCCTATCAATATGGGCCAATATTTCTAAAGAATGCTATCAGCACCTTGTTGAATCAATGCCACGTAGAATTAAGGCAGTTCTGAAGGCAAAAGGGGGTCCAACACCGTATTAGTATGGTGTTCCTAATAATTCTTTAGGTGAGTGTATAAGTCAATGTTTGACTCTTTAACTAGCCCTTGAGACATGACTTGGATAATAAATAAGCCAGCACCTCTTCTGCAGGCAGCCATGGATCCTGAGACTCTGGCACACCTCATTAGCCTAAAACATTATAATAAGGGGAATAAAGTTAACATTTTGTATTAAATACGCCTTTTGGCCCCAGTTACTATAAAGTACCATATTCTTAACAAGATAAAGGGTTGGATTGGCCCACCAGAGTACCAGCAGATCTCCCTGTGGGTCCAGGCTCTGATACCATAGTGGGCCCACAAAGGTCCAGGAGAAAAGTAGCAACCTTTGGAGCAAATAATTTGCCACCAGGGTCTATTTCTTAGATTCAAAATTGTATTAAACTTTATTGATGATGTAGGGGGTTTGGCCTTGAGAACAATTTTCTCTGGTGGCCCAAAGAACCTCAGTTTGACATTGACAAGTTACGTCATTTACTATGTGTGTTACCACATGCATGCTCCCACACAAATCCAATGGATGTCCACATGTACTATTATGAGTTGTTTTATAGGTTTTAGATTTTGTTTGCAGTTTATGATGCTGGAGGCTCATGACTGTGTTGTAATCTTACTATTTATTGTGGCCTGTACAGTACGTGTAGATATACAGGAAGCACTCGCTGTGACTGATGTGATCACTCCGAGCTCTAGTTACATTCTCAATGTGGTTTTGGTAATGTCACTATTTGATTACAGCAGCTATGACAACCAGTTAGCAAATACAAAGCCTGATTTTGGTGCATAAAGTAGAAGCATTGCCTGTAAGACTCCCTATACCATCTCCATCTTCACAAAAAGAACCAGTATTGCCGGGGAACAGAGTCATCTCACCGAACTGGTACCATGTTGTGTACTGACGAGGGACAGGAAGTCCGAAACAACTGTCTACAGAGAATCCCTAGTCATTCTTCAAAACTTATGGATCCAGTGTAGGATTGGCCCATCAGAGTATGAGGGGCTCCTCTGGTGGGCCCAGTCTCTGATACTATACTGGGCCTAGGGCCGGTGCAAGGATTTTTGCCAACACAAGCGAAGTTGCATTTTGGATTGAGGACCGGATTTTTCACCCTATAGGACACACTGGCCCATAAGACGCACCTAGGTTTTAGAGGAAGATAATAAGAAAAAAATATTTTCCATTACACCTCAGGTCAGACCAGCAATCTAACAAGCCATCCAGCGCACCAGACGTCCCCCGCATTCAGGCCGTGAACAAGGTCTCAGGATGAGACCGAAACGTTGGCCTTAGTCTATTTATTAATTTTCCTGGATGGATAATAAAGAAGCATAATTTATCTACTTACCCGAGTGTCGCAGTTTTATACATCAAACGTTCATTGGTTTTACCGCCGAGCACCGGAAAATACTTAAGGAGTGCCGTCCAAACAACCTCTAAAATTAGACCAGCAATCAGACCCCCAATGTTAATCAGACCTCAGATCAGCCCCCCAATGCCTCAGATCAGCCCCCCATGTCAGCCATCAGCCCCTTATGTCAGCCATTATGCCCCCATGTCAGCCATCATGCCCACATGTCAGCCATCAGCCCCCCATGTCACATTTCTCCCCCTCAAGGCCTCCATGTCACATTTCTCCCCCTCCATGTCACATTTCACCCCTTCAATGTCACATTTCTTCCCCTCCATGTCAAATCACCTATGTCACATCAGACCTCACATTTCTCCCCCTCCATCCATGTTGCCACATTTCTCCCCCTCCATCCATGTTGCCACATTTCTCCCCCTTCTTCCATGTTGTCACATTTCTCCCCCTCCATCCATATTGTCACATTTCTCTCCCTCCATGTCAAATCACCTATGTCACATCAGCCCTCCATGTCACATTTCTCCCCTTCCATGTCACATTTCTTCCCCTCCATCCATGTTGCCATATCCCCCCCCCTCCATCCATGTTGTCACATTTCTCTCCCCCTCCATCCATGTTGTCACATTTCTCCCCCCTCCATCATGTCCATTTCACCCCCCCATGCCACATACATTTCTCCCTGTGGGCCGCACAGACAGACTACTCAGAGACATTTGTCCACACAGTTACTCACCACCAACAGCTCTGCCTCCAGGCTCCAGACCTCCGCTCCCCAGCCTACACCAGTTGCTGCTGCCCGCTGGCGCAGCGCCACTCGACAGTCACACCCCCCTGACCCTGTGACTGTCTGTGTTGCCGATACCGTGCTGCTGCTGAGCCTGTGTGCCGCTCTGTGAGGAGGTGAGGTCACCTTTGAGTTGCAATATGGGTCTATTTCTTTGATTGAAAACCTATTAGACTTTATTGATGATATATGGGTTGGGACTCAAGAATAATTTCTCCCGGGCGGCCCCAGGAACCCCAGTCCGACACAGCATGGATCAGACATTGGCTTACAGAAATGATACACATAGGTGTCACTAAAGGGACATTTTATGTCCTTATGAAGGAGACCCTAGTTGTGGATGCTGTGCGGGTAATCCGCAGCGTGAATGAGAGCCAAG
The DNA here is from genome assembly GCF_905171765.1 of Bufo bufo. NCBI lineage: Eukaryota > Metazoa > Chordata > Amphibia > Anura > Bufonidae > Bufo > Bufo bufo. The sequence continues at coordinate 785,885,551 of NC_053389.1, read as the reverse complement.
CCGCTCTCTGGACAGCAGAGACATGGAGCATTAACATGATTGACAATGCTCCGTACCTCTGACCTTTTTACTACAAAATCACGGTGACAACTTTATCTCACTGTGATTTGTCCTTTTCCATGTCAGTGTTACCCAGTGTTTTACCATTTAGTATGTACGGGTGACTTGCATTATTCCTTCCCATGTGCATAACCTTACATTTGTCAGTGTTAAACCTCATCTGCCACTTATCTGCCCAAGCCTCCAATCTATCCAGATCCCTCTGTAGTAGTATACTGTCCTCTTCCGTGTTAATTACTTTTCACAGTTTAGTGTCATCTGCAAAAATTTATATTTTACTGTGCAAGCCTTCTACAAGATCATTAAGAAATATATTGAAGAGAATAGGGTCCAATACTGACCCCTGAGGTACTCCACTAGTGACAGTGACCCAATCTGAGTGTGTACCATTAATAACCACCCTGTTTTCTATCACTCAGCCAGTTACTTACCCACATACAGACATTTCCTCCCAGTCCGAGCATTCTCATTTTATATACTAACCTTTTATGCGGTACAGTGTCAAATGCTTTAGAGAAGTCAAGATTCGCCGCTGTCAAGTCTAGAACTTACCTCCTCATGGAAACTGATTAAATTAGTTTGACATGACCGATCCCTCATGAAGGCATGCTGATATGGCGTTATTTAATAACATAGTAACATAGTAACATAGTATATAAGGCCGAAAAAAGACATTTGTCCATCCAGTTCGGCCTGTTATCCTGCAAGTTGATCCAGAGGAAGGCAAAAAAAAAAACTGTGAGGTAGAAGACAATTTTCCCCACTTTAGGGGAATAAAAAATTTCTTCCCGACTCCAGTCAGGCAATCAGAATAACTCCCTGGATCAACGACCCCTCTCTAGTAGCTATAGCCTGTAATATTATTACACTCCAGAAATACATCCAGGCCCCTCTTGAATTCCTTTATTGTACTCCCCATCACCACCTCCTCAGGCAGAGAGTTCCATAGTCTCACTGCTCTTACCGTAAAGAATCCTCTTCTATGTTTGTGTACAAACCTTCTTTCCTCCAGACGCAGAGGATGTCCCCTCGTCACAGTCACAGTCCTGGGGATAAATAGATGATGGGATAGATCTCTGTACTGACCCCTGATATATTTATACATAGTAATTAGATCTCCCCTCAGTCGTCTTTTTTCTAAAGTGAATAACCCTAATTTTGATAATCTTTCAGGGTACTGTAGTTGCCTCATTCCAGTTATTACTTTAGTTGCCCTCCTCTGGACCCTCTTCAGCTCTGCTATGTCTGCCTTGTTTACAGGAGCCCAGAACTGTACACAGTACTCCATGTGTGGTCTGACTAGTGATTTGTAAAGTAGTAGGAATATGTTCTCATCACGGGCATCTATGCCCCTTCTGATGCAACCCATTATCTTATTGGCCTTGGCAGCAGCTGCCTGACACTGTTTTTTGCTGCTTAGTTTGCTGTTTATTAAAATTCCTAGATCCTTTTCCATGTCAGTGTTTTACCATTTAGTATGTACGGGTGACTTGCATTATTCCTTCCCATGTGCATAACTTTACATTTGTCAGTGTTAAACCTCATCTGCCACTTCTCTGCCCAAGCCTCTAATCTATCCAGATCCCTCTGAAGTAGTATACTGTCCTCTTCAGTGGTAATTACTTTACACAGTTTAGTGTCATCTGCGAAAATGGATACTTTACTATGCAAGCCTTCTACAAGATCATTAATAAATATATTGAAGAGAATAGGGCCCAATACTGACCCCTGAGGTACTCCACTCGTGACAGTGACCCAATCTGAGTGTGTACCCTTAATACCACCCTCTGTTTTCTATCACTGAGCCAGTTACTTACCCACATACAGACATTTTCTCCCAGTCCAAGCATTCTCATTTTATATACTAACCTTTTATGTGGTACAGTGTCAAATGCTTTGGAGAAGTCCAGATATTGTCACGAGGGTGTCAAGAGCCACGTCTGACTCCGTTATACCCGGGGTCAGGAAGTCGCAGCGGGTGGCTGCGCGTTCTATGTCTAAAGACAGTACTGTTTCTTAATGGTAGCTTTCTGGGTTTGCCTTGCAATCCTTTTTGGCTCACTCAGGGATCCGTAGCTTCTCCTCCTCAGCTGTTTCTTGTCCAGCAATCCCAACCTCCTTATATTCCCATCTCCCACTTCTCTGGTTGCCAGATATAGAGCTTCCTGCCTGGACTTCTATACTGACCCACTGGAGCTGTGTTCCCTGGTTGTTGTTCCAGAACATTACCCTCCGGATCCCTGTTGGGCCTTGGTGGTCTGTGGTTGTCGCCCACCTGGGATTATATGTTTGTCTGTATTGTCTGTCCTCTCCTTGGTGTTTTCCTCGTAGTGTCAGTGGTGCGGACTAGTGATCCCACCGCCCTGTTCACTACACAGGGCTCATCTTAGGGAAAGCCAGGGTTTAGGCACGTGATCGGCGTACGGGTGAGGAACCCGTCTAGGGACGTCAGGGCAGTCAGGTACCAGCCGCAAGGTGAGTCAGTGGTCACCACCTTTCCCTCTCCCTTGGACAGGGCCTTCCCATTTCCCTCCTTTTGCGTGACCCCGGTCATTACAGATATACGACATTCATTGATTCACCGCTGTCAAGTCTAGAACTTACCTCCTCATAGAAACTGATTAAATTAGTAATTATAAGAAATAAGCTATGACATTACTTAATTCTCTTAGGATACGGGGGTGAATGCCACCTGGTCCTGGCGATTTGTCTATTTTAATCTTTTTAAGACGCCGCTGTACTTCTTCCTGGGTCAGACAGGGCACTTTTGGGGAATGGGGAATTTACTTTTACATATTGCATTTCATCTGACAGTTTATTTTCCTCAGTGAATACAGTGGAGAGAAAATATTTATTTGCTTTGCTTTCTCCTCATCGCTCTCTGCAACTCCCCCCTCATTACTCCGAGACCTTCATATTTATACTTTTTACCATTTATATAATTGTAGAACATTTTAGGGTTAGTTTTGCTCTCCTTGGCAATTAATCTCTCGGTCTCTAGTTTGGCTGCTTTTATTTGTTTTTTACATATTCTATTTTTTTCCTTATAGTTATTCAGTGCTTCCTTGCTACCCTCCTGTTTTAGTGATTTAAATGCTTTCTTATTGTCATGTATTACTTTCTTTACAGTTCTATTTATCCACATTGGTTTTCTCTTGTTCCTTAACCTTTTATTCCCATAAGGTATGTACCTCTCACAATTAGATTTTAGGATGCTTTTAAAAATATCCCATTTTGTGGTTTGGTATTTTTGTTCCTCCCTGAAGAAACACTCTTCTGTATGACAATTGGAAGGTTATTACTTTATGGTCACTATTTCCCAGGTGTCCCCCGACCTGCACATCTGTTGTTCTGTCAGGTCTATTGGTTAATACTAAGTCTAGTATGGCCGTCCCTCTAGTCGGGTCCTGAACCAATTGGGAAAGGTAATTGTCTTTGGTTATTTCCCAGTCTATATCTGGGTAGTTGAAGTCCCCCATAATAACAACCTCATTATGATTTGCCGCTTCATCTATCTCGTTTAGTAGCAGATTTTTCTGTGGACTCTGGTATATTAGGTGGCCCGAGGAAGCGCAAAGCCGCGCAAAACAGCCGTCGCCACTATCATGTTTGAGAAACTGACATCTCGCCCCTATGAGCTCTGCTGTATGGTATCCCGGATGAAATAAATAATTATTATTTTTTTACTACATTGGTGAATGCTGCCCCTATCATTTTCTACATATTGGACTGGTATATTAGGTGGTTTATAATAAACTCCTATTACTATTTTATTATTGTTTTTTCCTCCATGTATTTCTACCCACAGTGACCCCACATGTTTATGTCCGTTACTTATATCTTCTCAGACTGTGGGCTTTAGACAGGACTTTACATAAAGGCAGACCCTTCCCCCTCTTTGGTTTTGACGATCCTTTCTAAACAGACTGTAACCTTGTACATTAACTGCCCAGTCATAGCCATCATCCAGCCATGTCTCAGTTATTCCCACTATGTCATAGTTCTCCTCACACATCACTAATTCCAGTTCCCCAGTTTTTTTAGTCAGACTTCTGGCATTAGTATACATACAATTAAGAGGTTTATGTATATTTTTTACCCTACACCTTTCCTTCTGAACTGTTCTAGTCCCTCCTTCCATTCCTCCCCCAGTCCCACTACCTTGCCCCCGGTCTCTATCTGCACTATGTTCCCCTCCTATAGTGTAATTACCCTCCCCCCCAGTCCCTAGTTTAAACACTCCTCCAACCCTCTAGCCATCTTCTTCCCCAGCACAGCTGCCCCTTCCCCATTGAGGTGCAGCCCATCCTTACGATAGAGCCTGTAGCCGACAAAAAAGTCGCCCCAGTTCTCTATGAACCCAAACCCCTCCATCCTACACCAGTTCTTGAGCCACTTGTTAACCTCCCTAATCTCCCGCTGCCTTTCTTGTGTGGCTCGTGGTACAGGTAGTATTTCAGAAAACACTACCTATTTTGGGAAAACATACTACATACATACTACTACAGTATGTATAGTTTTTTTGTTATTTTATTTTCAGCCAATAAATAGGGTTTTTTAACAGAAAGGTTTTTCTCTTTACTCTTTATTTAAAAAAATATATGTTTTACCCCGCTTTGGGACTTGACAGTGTGATCAGCTCATAGTTTCTATAATACACTGCAGCACATCTGTATTGCAGCTTATTATGCCTCTGGCAGCGCCTAAGAAAGTTTCAAAGATGGCAGACCTGGAAGCTTTTGTTAGACCCACAGTTGCCAAAGAAACTCATCGGCAGCTTATGAGCATGTTGTGGGGGTGCCAATGGGTTGACAGAGGGATGCCTCTCCCTCTGTCTGACTGCTTAGATGCTATGGTCGCTACTGACTGGGGCATCTAAGGGAGCTGACCCCTGCTGAAGCTGCTCATTCAGGTCCACCGCCAGTATGGCCAGTATGGGGAGGGTTTTATCACCTTGTAATTGAAATCAATGAATTTCAGTGAATGTTTTTATTCTGGTAGCCATTGTTACTTCCAGTTCTTGTATATAGTGTACAGTCGTGGCCAAAAGTTTTGAGAATGACACAAATATTAGTTTTCACAAAGTTTGCTGCTAAACTGCTTTTAGATCTTTGTTTCAGTTGTTTCTGTGATGTAGTGAAATATAATTACACGCACTTCATACGTTTCAAAGGCTTTTATCGACAATTACATGACATTTATGCAAAGAGTCAGTATTTGCAGTGTTGGCCCTTCTTTTTCAGGACCTCTGCAATTCGACTGGGCATGCTCTCAATCAACTTCTGGGCCAATTCCTGACTGATAGCAACCCATTCTTTCATAATCACTTCTTGGAGTTTGTCAGAATTAGTGGGTTTTTGTTTGTCCACCCGCCTCTTGAGGATTGACCACAAGTTCTCAATGGGATTAAGATCTGGGGAGTTTCCTGGCCATGGACCCAAAATGTCAACGTTTTGGTCCCCGAGCCACTTAGTTATCACTTTTGCTGGAAAATGCATTGTTCTTCACCAAACTGTTGTTGGATTGTTGGAAGAAGTTGCTGTTAGAGGGTGTTTTGGTACCATTCTCTATTCATGGCTGTGTTTTTGGGCAAAATTGTGAGTGAGCCCACTCCCTTGGATGAGAAGCAACCCCACACATGAATGTTCTCAGGATGCTTTACTGTTGGCATGACACAGGACTGATGGAAGTGCTCACCTTTTCTTCTCCGGACAAGCCTTTTTCCAGATGCCCCAAACAATCGGAAAGAAGTTTCATCTGAGAATATGACTTTGCCCCAGTCCTCAGCAGTCCATTCACCATACTTTCTGCAGAAGATCAATCTGTCCCTGATGTTTTTTTTGGAGAGAAGTGGCTTCTTTGCTGCCCTTCTTGACACCAGGCCATCTTCCAAAAGTCTTCGCCTCACTGTGCGTGCAGATGCGCTCACACCTGCCTGCTGCCATTCCTGAGCAAGCTCTGCACTGGTGGTACTCCGATCCCGCAGCTGAATCCTCTTTAGGAGACGATCCTGGAGCTTGCTGGACTTTCTTGGACGCCCTGAAGCCTTCTTAACAAGAATTGAACCTCTTTCCTTGAAGTTCTTGATGATCCTATAAATTGTTGATTGAGGTGCAATCTTAGTAGCAACAATATCCTTGCCTGTGAAGCCATTTTTATGCAACGCAATGATGGCTGCACGCGTTTCTTTGCAGGTCACCATGGTTAACAATGGAAGAACAATGATTTCAAGCATCCCCCTCCTTTTAACATGTCAAGTCTGCCATTTTAACCCAATCAGCCTGACATAATGATCTCCAACCTTGTGCTCGTCAACATTCTCACCTGAGTTAACAAGACGATTACTGAAATGATCTCAGCAGGTCCTTTAATGACAGCAATGAAATGCAGTGGAAAGGTTTTTTTGGGATTAAGTTAATTTTCATGGCAAAGAAGGACTATGCAATTCATCTGATCACTCTTCATAACATTCTGGAGTATATGCAAATTGCTATTATAAAAACTTAAGCAGCAACTTCTCCAATTTCCAATATTTATGTAATTCTCAAAACTTTTGGCCACGACTGTACATATGAATATATTTCTTATACGAATATGCAAATAAGTCGTCATAGGTATTTTACCATACACATATTCGGTATCTTATACATGACCCTGAACATAACCATGGCAGCCAGAATGACAGCCTCCATTGTTTATACTGCGGGCTGCATTTAGAGAATTTGACAACTATTTTCCTTTTTTGCATCATTAGCCGATGCGTACAGTACTTCCACATTACTGTAATTGCATCATTAGGTCCCAAAATAATACAATTGCTCATACCATGAAAGCGGATGTATTAAAAAAGAAAAGATGGCAATTCTGCAAAAAGAAGCTGGCAATTCTGCAACAAATATGGAAGTCTTAGGTCTGCGGCAGAACCTTCCCCCCTGCTGTAGTGAATGCAGCCAAGCCGCTCGCTGTTTAGCCCCATTGAATAGAGCTAAACCGTTAGTGAACATCCACCATGGTTTCCAATGGCGTCCATCCAGACACGGCACCAAGAAAGGACACGGCTATAAACCTGGCAGCATGATCTTCCATTGAAAACAAGCCGTGCCAAGGGCTGCCAGCCAAAAACTCCATGTGAACGGCGCCTTAAAATTAGTAGTGCCCACCATAACACATAGAGCAAACCATGGTGCAGGTATGCTTACACAGTGTATGACATGAAGAGTCACCTCAACAACATCTGTCCATCTGCCTTGTTAGGACACATGGACATCACAAAGGAAGATTTTCCCCTGGTGAACCCAGAAAGCAGAGGAGCTCCCATCCAGGAGGACTCATTGTGTTTATGTATTAAAGGTCTCCTTTTCATTTGGATGGTTTTGACAGGTAATACCGCATTTGTCCTATAGTGGGTGCTGCAGGGAAAATGTGTGGCTACCTTACAGACCCGTCGCAATCAGTTGATCCCTGAGATGGCTTTCTTTCATTCTTGCACTGCCAAGGACCTAAGTAGTAGGTTGCCACTAGAATGGACTGAATTTTCATATTCTGATAGCAGGATCAAAGCTTTGGACCCAATATTTGAGGAGCGGCTCTCAGTTGAAGTTGGGGAGTAAGATGAAAACGTACTTTTTACGGATCCACTGATAGATGGATCGGATCCGCAAAACGCATACGGACGTCTGAATGAAGCCTTACAGGGGCGTGATCAATGACTGTGGTTATCACCCCATATAGACTCCCTGATCACCCCCCTGTCATTAATTACACCCCTGTCATTGATCAACCCCCTGTAAAGCTCCATTCAGATGTCCGCATGATTTTTACGGATCCACTGATAGATGGATCGGATCCGCAAAACACATACAGGCGTCTCCCTGGAGCCTTCCAGGGGGGGTGATCACCCCATATAGACTCCCTGATCACCCCCCTGTCATTGATCACCCCCCCCCCCCTCCCGTCATGCTGCATTCAGATGTCCGTATGATTTTTACGGATCCACGGATACATGGATCGGATCCGCAAAACACATACGGACATCTGAATGGAGCCTTACAGGGGGGTGATCAATGACAGGGGGGTGATCACCCCATATAGACTCTCTGATCACCCCCCTGTCATTGATCACCACCCCTGTCATTGATCACCCCCCCTGTCATTGATCACCCCCCTGTCATTGATCACCCTCTGTAAGGCTCCATTCAGACATTTTTTTGGCCCAAGTTAGCGGAATTATTATTTTTTTTTTCTTACAAAGTCTCATATTCCACTAACTTGTGTCAAAAAATAAAATCTCACATGAACTCACCATACCCCTCACGGAATCCAAATGCGTAAAAATTTTTAGACATTTATATTCCAGACTTCTTCTCACGCTTTAGGGCCCCTAGAATGCCAGGGCAGTATAAATACCCCACATGTGACCCCATTTCGGAAAGAAGACACCCCCAGGTATTCCGTGAGGGGCATATTGAGTCCATGAAAGATTGAAATTTTTGTCCCAAGTTAGCGGAAAGGGAGACTTTGTGAGGAAAAAAATAAAAAAAAATCAATTTCCGCTAACTTGTGCCAAAAAAAAAAAATTTCTATGAACTCGCCATGCCCCTCATTGAATACCTTGGGGTGTCTTCTTTCCAAAATGGGGTCACATGTGGGGTATTTATACTGCCCTGGCATTCTAGGGGCCCCAAAGCGTGAGAAGAAGTCTGGTATCCAAATGTCTAAAAATACCCTCCTAAAAGGAATTTGGGCACCTTTGCGCATCTAGGCTGCAAAAAAGTGTCACACATCTGGTATCGCCGTACTCAGGAGAAGTTGGGGAATGTGTTTTGGGGTGTCATTTTACATATACCCATGCTGGGTGAGATAAATATCTTGGTCAAATGCCAACTTTGTATAAAAAAATGGGAAAAGTTGTCTTTTGCCAAGATATTTCTCTCACCCAGCATGGTTATATGTAAAATGACACCCCAAAACACATTGCCCAACTTCTCCCGAGTACGGCGATACCACATGTGTGACACTTTTTTGCAGCCTAGGTGGGCAAAGGGGCCCATATTCCAAAGAGCACCTTTCGGATTTCACAGGTCATTTACCTACTTACCACACATTAGGGCCCCTGGAAAATGCCAGGGCAGTATAACTACCCCACAAGTGACCCCATTTTGGAAAGAAGACACCCCAAGGTATTCCGTGAGGGGCATGGCGAGTTCCTAGAATTTTTTATTTTTTGTCACAAGTTAGTGGAAAATGATGATTTATTTTTATTTTTTTTCATACAAAGTCTCATATTCCACTAACTTGTGACAAAAAATAAAAACTTCCATGAACTCACTATGCCCATAAGCGAATACCTTGGGGTCTCTTCTTTCCAAAATGGGGTCACTTGTGGGGTAGTTATACTGCCCTGGCATTCTAGGGGCCCAAATGTGTGGTAAGGAGTTTGAAATCAAATTCTGTAAAAAATGACCTGTGAAATCTGAAAGGTGCTCTTTGGAATATGGGCCCCTTTGCCCACCTAGGCTGCAAAAAAGTGTCACACATCTGGTATCTCCGTACTCAGGAGAAGTTGGGGAATGTGTTTTGGGGTGTCATTTTACATATACCCATGCTGGGTGAGAGAAATATCTTGGCAAAAGACAACTTTTCCCATTTTTTTATACAAAGTTGGCATTTGACCAAGATATTTATCTCACCCAGCATGGGTATATGTAAAAAGACACCCCAAAACACATTCCTCAACTTCTCCTGAATACAGAGATACCAGATGTGTGACACTTTTTTGCAGCCTAGGTGGGCAAAGGGGCCCACATTCCAAAGAGCACCTTTCGGATTTCACTGGCCATTTTTTACAGAATTTGATTTCAAACTCCTTACCACACATTTGGGCCCCTAGAATGCCAGGGCAGTATAACTACCCCACAAGTGACCCCATTTTGGAAAGAAGAGACCCCAAGGTATTTCGTGATGGGCATAGTGAGTTCATAGAACTTTTTATTTTTTGTCACAAGTTAGTGGAATATGAGACTTTGTAAGAAAAAAAAAAAATCATAATTTTCCGCTAACTTGTGACAAAAAATAAAAAGTTCTATGAACTCACTATGCCCATCAGCGAATACCTTAGGGTGTGTACTTTCCGAAATGGGGTCATTTGTGGGGTGTTTGTACTGTCTGGCCATTGTAGAACCTCAGGAAACATGACAGGTGCTCAGAAAGTCAGAGCTGCTTCAAAAAGCGGAAATTCACATTTTTGTACCATAGTTTGTAAACGCTATAACTTTTACCCAAACCATTTTTTTTTTACCCAAACATTTTTTTTTATCAAAGACATGTAGAACAATAAATTTAGAGCAAAATTTATATATGGATCTCGTTTTTTTTGCAAAATTTTACAACTGAAAGTGAAAAATGTCATTTTTTTGCAAAAAAATCGTTAAATTTCGATTAATAACAAAAAAAGTAAAAATGTCAGCAGCAATGAAATACCACCAAATGAAAGCTCTATTAGTGAGAAGAAAAGGAGGTAAAATTCATTTGGGTGGTAAGTTGCATGACCGAGCAATAAACGGTGAAAGTAGTGTAGGTCAGAAGTGTAAAAAGTGGCCTGGTCTTTCAGGGTGTTTAAGCACTGGGGGCTGAGGTGGTTAAAACCAGCCTACAGGACAGATTGACTGGTCAGGTGTGCTTGACTCAAAGGAGATCGCCACGCCTCCAATATATGCTACAAAGAAAAAATGTGGGGGGTTGAGCCCGCACAACCTGCCTGTAGGTGCAGATCACTATGGCGAAATACATATACAAACGGAAAATGCAAATGTGATCGCACACTACATCCAGCACTCTGCCCTCCATGCTGGATGAGACATTGGTGTACATTTTGGCCAAAGCGTATTAAGCCACTCACCGCGTCAAGGTCGTCTCATTTTGAGTGGTCCCTAACTCTTGTTCCTACCTGTTTATGGGCCATGACAGCCACATAAAGTCCAGGGAATGCAGGTCAGCATGCAAGCCAAGTACACTCTGCTTTTAACCCCGTCCGGTGCCATTACAGCTTTCATCGGATCCAAGGATGCAAGTACCAACATGCATGCTGAGCCCACCATATACTTCTCCTGGAGCCAAATGGCTAATGGTAGGTTCTTTAAAAGCAGACTCAGTTTTATACTGACTTTAAAACCAGCCTCCAGGACAGATTGACTGGTCAGGTGTGCTTGACTCAAAGGAGATCGCCACGCCTCCAATATATACTACAAAGAAAAAATGTGGGGGGTTGAGCCCGCACAACCTGCCTGTAGGTGCAGATCACTATGGCGAAATACATATACAAACGGAAAATGCAAATGTGATCGCACACTACATCCAGCACTCTGCCCTCCATGCTGGATGAGACATTGGTGTACATTTTGGCCAAAGCGTATTAAGCCACTCACCGCGTCAAGGTCGTCTAGATTTATATCAAGTTGACAGCTCAAGGGGAGTGTCTTTTCTGCTGCAGCTCAGGGGGGCGTGTCTCAGCTCTCACTATCACAGCTCAGGAGGCGTGTACATGATCTCCCTATCACAGCTCAGGAGGCGTGTACATGATCTCCTTATCACAGCTCAGGAGGTAGTTGAAGGATGAAACTGAGCATGTGCGGCCATCTCAGTGAGCAGGACAAATAAATAAGAAGAAGAACAAGCAGCAGGTGGCGCTATACAGATATATTTTATTGAATAACTTATTGGCTATACTAAATTTTTAATTACAAGCAATTACAAAAGTATTCAGATCCAGGGGCTGGTTTGAAAACTTTTGAATATTTTTCCTGGGACAGCCCCTTTAAGTTACTGCATTCATTGCTTTTGGGTATGAGCTGAAATGTTTTATATACCCTTTGGATCATGTATTTGTGATGTTCCATATGTATTATAGAAGAGATTTTCATATGTGCAGCTCCTTTGCATTGTTTTGATGCGGACTGTATGGGCTATCAGATGGCTTCTTTCATTTTCAAAAAAGTTTCTTTAAAATATAAACGGAATCTTATTGGTCGATCCATTTTTTTGACTGCAAATATCTTTGATAGATCTCGTCCTCTATGTTACTTTTGTTACTTTCACAAACCCTGGGGCAGATTTACTAATCCGGTAGATGGCGTAACCTTAGATCGTCTGTCTAGACCTGCACCAGATTTATCACATGGGCTCAGGCTGGATGATAAATCTGGTGTCGGAATAGACACTTTCCTATGACTCTTTTGGTTGGTGAGAGACAGAATTTAATACCAGAATTATGGTACAATTTTGGCACAAAAGTCACATCTCAGGTCCTGCCCCTTTCCCATGAAGCTCTTCTCCTTCCCACTACGCTCAGGTCTCTTTTTAAGCAAGGCGGAAAAACTGTAGAAACCATAGTTGCACCAATTTGCGCCGTGTCCATGCCCATCCCCGAACATTGACCTGGTGCCCAAGGCAGGGATTTTCTAACCCACCTATGGCACTGCCCCTCCAAAAGAGAGCCCTAGGCAGATGCCTACCCCCTTACACCTCTTCCCAGCCCTGTTTTACTACACATTTTGTATGTTCCCCCCTCCTTGTGATATTTAGCATAGTGTATATTTTCCTATTTTATGCATTTTATGATTTGGGTTAAGGTTTTGGGGCTGTCCCCAAAACGGATCCATGTACTGAGCTTGGTATTGGTAGTATTCCAAATATCTATTGGCGTGCATACAATGGCTGACTTTTTATACCAATGCTAAGTAGCGCTGTTTTTGTAAGTTCTGTGGGACGGGCATGTCCGTGTTGCGGGCTGCAAACCGCAGATCCACAAAACACGGGCAGTGTCCATGTGCACTCCACATCGTGGTGGGACCCATTGACTTCAATGAATCCACGATCCGCAAGATGTGGTGAACGATAGGACATGTTCTATCCTTTTCAGCACGGAGGCACGGACCCAGACATATTTACCAACATTTGAGTTGGTAAAATCGTGGCCCCTGGGAACACTCCAGAAACACCCATTTGTGGGCAGCGTTTGCATTAGCCCTTGTGGTCCACAGCAGCCATCACAGCCCGCACTTCAGCCCAGAGGCCACTTTAGTCTACAGACACATTTGTACAGGTCGCAGACTGTGATATCCAGTGACATCAGAACGGCTCCGGACTCTCTCATTGCTCCCACTCCCTACTTGACTCAACTCCTGGCCGCTATTCACACAAGTGCTCGGGAGAACAGACTCATCACATCTGTGGCAGCTTAACACTCGGTGACAGCACGTCACGCCATGGTCATAAAAAGTCTGTGACTAGAAGGAAAACTCATTAAAAAAGCACACACTGTCTTGGCCAAACGTATTATACGAATTTCCAAAAATACAATATTATGTAATATCATAAATGTAGCTCCTCACCATAATAAGAGAAAGCTGGAAAATGCTTTCTATTAACTCGTCCAGGGCATAAGACCTTCTTTTCTCAAATTCCACGTGGACCAAAATAATCCGGAATGATAAAATTTACTTAAAGGGGTTGTGTCATCTCAAGCATTGGTGGCTTATCACTAGTGGGACCCGCAGCTATCTGCAAAACCGAGCCCACAAAGTGAAGGAGAGCGGAGTGGCAAAAATAGCTGAGCGGCGTGCTTCTGCTCCATGGAAATGAATGGGAAGCACATGGGAAGCAAATACAGTATATTTCGATCAAAAAATATCTGTGCCCACCCACCACGGCAAGGTGACCTTAGTCCAGACAGGAACCTACTATTTAATATCTATCTCTATGCCTGTGGGCATCTAAATTCAGGAGAGCGGACCCCACACGTATCATGCATTGCTGCAATTGTGCCATCAGGCATCCAATGAGAGGAAGAGCAAACTCAGCTATATGTATCACACAAATTAAAAGCACTTGTGGATTGGATGGGATGATAGGAGTGCATTCAGACTTGGAGGCAGTTGGGAGGGTTTCCCTGCACAGTCTGACTTTATTCAATCAGTGCTGCTCGTGTCAGACTGTGCAGGGATACGCCCCCAACTGGTAACAACCATTTGGACCTTTTTTTCGAAAACTGCTGGCAACTCATTCATAACTTCTAGTATGAATAATAAAGGAATAACATGACATAGAGTCATAACAATAGATGCTACAGAACCGCAATTACATGGAGGATGCAAGTACTTACTGAAACAGACATGAGAGGAGAGGTGACAGGTAGAGTTGAGCGAACCCAAATTGCAAAGTTCGGGTTCGTACCGAACTTTGCAAGTTCGGGTACCCGGGCCCGAACCCGAACCCGGACTTTTTCACTGAAGTTCGGGTTCGGTGTTCGGGTGATTTTATTATTTTCCGTTATAACATGGTTATAACGGAAAATAATAGCATTCTTAAAACAGAATGCAAAATAAAATGTCTACTGAGGGGTAAAAAATAAAAATAAAAACTCACCTCACCCACTTGATCGCGCAGCCGGTATCCTCTTTTCTTCAGGACCTGCAAAAGGACCTGTGGTGACGTCACCGCGCTCACCACGTGGTGACGTCACCGCAGGTCCTTCTAACTTCATTCAGCAGGACCTGCGGTGATGTCACCGCGCTCACCATGTGGTGACCTGCGGTGATGTCACCACAGGTCCTTTCGCAGGTCCTGAAGAAAAGAGGATACCGGCTGCGCGATCAAGTGGATGAGGTGAGTTATTTTTTTTTAACCCCTCAGTAGACATTTTATCTAGCATTCTGTTTGAAGAATGCTATTATTTTCCGTTTTGACCATGTTAGAACGGAAAATAATAAAGTGAAGTTCGGGTCCCCATAGACTTAAATGGGGTCCGGATTCGGGGTGAAGTTCGGGTCAGGTTCGGGTCCCGAACCCGAACTTTGACCTGAAGTTCGGCCGAACCCGAACTTCCACGGGTTCGCTCAACCCTAGTGATAGGTCCTCTTTAAAGGGAATCTGTCAGCAGTGATAAACCAGAGACAAGAACTTGTAGGACTAACTCAGCTGAATGTGATAATACCTTTCATTTAGTGATCCTTTGCTTTATAAAAAAAAAAAAGTACTTTAATAAATCTTCAAATGAGTTGTTAAGTTCACCGAGGGCGGGCCCAAGCCACTTTGTGCACCCTTGCTCCTCCTCTTCCTCTATCAGCCTCTCCCTCTTCTTGATGAACAGGGCCAGGTGAGATAACTATGTAGGAAACAGGTCTTCTTAATCAAGAAGGAGAGGGAGGGCAGAGGAAGAGGAGGAGCAAGGGTGCAGAGAGTGGCCTAGGCCTGCCTCTCATTAGAGAGCATTTTCAGGCACATTGTACTGTCCATGAGCTGGATCTGAGTGTGAAGTGTGAAGGTTATCTGCACCATTCTTTCTTTAAAGGAGTTGTGCGAGAATAGTTTTTTTTTTTTTTACAAAGTCCCCTACTTAACCGCACCTGTAAAGGGAAGCTTACTTACCTGCTTCTCAGCACTGGCTCCCCGCTCCTTCTCCTCCAGGCCTGTGATGCTCCGCTGGGCTTCCTTGACATCAACATCCAGTTTGGTATCGCCGCAGCCAATCACTGGCCGCGGCGGTGACCGGCTCCCCTTATGCTAACCTATTACCCGATGAGCAAGCATTTTGAACAAACGCTCATTACCGATATTCTGCCTGAACTTCAGGCGGTGTAAACGGCCTTTTACTGTAGCAATGGTTAACCATAGGGATAAAAAATGACAACTGCTCTGCACACAGAGAGGAGGCCAGGCCACGATAATATTGAATTAACTGAATGTTCGTGGTGGATGACCTATTTATGAAAACTTTGAACTTTTGGTGTTTTGCTGAAAAGGCTATGAAGATACCAAGAGGCTGAGGATTTGTGGGCATACTCTGCTATGAAGATACCAAGAGGCTGAGGATTTGTGGATATGCTCTGCTATGAAGATACCAAGAGGCTGAGGATTTGTGGTCATACTCTGCTATGAAGATACCAATAGGCTGAGGATTTGTGGTCATACTCTGCTATGAAGATACCAATAGGCTGAGGATTTGTGGGCATGCTTTGCTATGAAGATACCAAGAGGCTGAGGATTTGTGGCCATACTCTGCTATGAAGATACCAAGAGGCTGAGGATTTGTGGCCATACTCTGCTATGAAGATACCAAGAGGCTGAGGATTTGTGGCCATACTCTGCTATGAAGATACCAAGAGGCTGAGGATTTGTGGGCATACTCTGCTATGAAGATACCAAGAGGCTGGAGATTTGTGTACATACTGTACTCTGTTATGAAGATACCAAGAGGCTGTGCTTTGTGAGCATGGAGAAGGCCGCAGCGCTCACAAGAGCATCAGTGCCTTCTCAAAAACTAGAGGGTCCAGAATCTGCATGGCCGAGCATTAGAGTCAGTCAGTAAGGTATTTTCTGTTTAAGACTTATATAGACTTTACTGCAGTGAAGGGGATATTGCTAATACACCCTTCCTCATTTGGACCCGGTCAGGTCCACCATATCTTAATCCTGTCCCCCTCAGCTGGGAATTATAGCCACCATTGCAAGAATAATATTGTCAGCCTTAGATACTGCAGAGAGAGACAGAGGAGAGGAGTACTACAACCCTCATCCTGGCCTATATCCGTACATTGCTATCTGGATAGATTTACACTGAGAATTGTTTGGAACCGTGTTTTGATACCGTTGGATCTACTACAACTCCCATTCTGCACTTTAGTAAAAAGAGACGTTTATCTTCTGTATCTGGGCTGGTTACTGACTCCAGCACCATTCACCAGCCACTGCACCCACTCCTCCTGCCTCACACTCGCACCATACCCACACAAAGGGCACCCCAACTACCATTGGGCCGGAGCCCCAACATCAGGGTTTGCCCTGAGGGAAGATGAGGGTGCGCCCTCCTGTCAGTGCCCAGCCCTAGGGAGCATCGGTGTGAGTATTGCCTTTTGAATAATCATTGGAGCCAGAGCCACTACCACTCCCATTCTCCACTCTGCTCCTCTCGAGCCACAGCCAAAGCAGAGTTATCAAAATTAGTGAGGAAATAAAACGCAAAGGGGGAGATTTATCAAAACTGGTGTAATGGAAAACAATTTACTTGCCCATAGCAACCAATCAGATCCCTATGGAAAACTATGGAGTTTGCATTTAAAGGGGATGTCCCTGCTATGTCCTTCTCCATGCTTTATACTGCATCACTGCTTCAGATTGCAGCCAGTGATTTCCCTTGCAGCAATAAAAGGACGATTATCAACTAGTTAGAATCAAAATCAGATCAGCAGGTAATAAAATCAGATCAGCAGGTAAATGGTGAAGGAATGGAAGTCAATGTGGGGGGGGGGAGGGCGGAGAAGTGCTTGAGTTAACCCTTTGTGTATTGTTCCTGCAGCCCCTCTGAGAAGATGCCAGCATTAGGTCACTCGGCTGTCTGGTAGAAGTGACCTGTTCAGTGTCCTCCCTGACACAGGACCAAATAAGGCTGAGATCCTCTGTCCTGTGTCTGATGGAGAAATTCCTGCGGAGTGTCAAGGGTTTTATCTCTGCTTCAAGCCCACACAGTGATGGATCGTGGCCGTGCAGACTTCTGTACGAGTGCTGCTGTGTGCAGGAATACACCGCCGCCTCTCAGGCCTAAAAACCTCTCACCCAAGAATTAATACACTGAGACCCGAGTCACGTCTTCTACAGGGCAAGGAAAGTGCTCAGTTTAGCTATTTCAAAGATCGAATAATTCGGATAGAACTGATCCAGAGTTAAAGCTTGTACTATACTCCAGAGCTGCATTCATAATTCTGCAGAGCCGAAATCTCTTTGCCTTTTTGGCTGGTTCAGTGTCAGCATCGTGGATGGGCATATTACGTAGGCAGGATGTTCTTCTCCACCGATCTCCTGCTTCCAGCAAAGCTAATGAACAATGAGCCAGGCACGTTTATTGGAGGTAAAACTAACTGCTCCCTGTGTCCGCAATCTGCGTCATAAATATGCCTAATATGGGCATATTTCTGGATAATAACTGACCCCGGCCCCTATGTCCCTAATATTCCATATTTCTAAATTATGTTGATGATTTCCACTGACGTCAGAAGGCCTTTAATGTACATGCCTTAGGCCTCTTTCACACGGGCGTTGCGGGAAAATGTGCGGGTGCGTTGCGGGAACACCCGTGATTTTTCCGCGCGAGTGCAAAACATTGTAATGCGTTTTGCACTTGCGTGAGAAAAATCGCGCGTGTTTGGTACCCAAAGCTGAATTTCTTTACAGAAGTTCGGGCTTGGGATCGGTGTTGTGTAGATTGTATTATTTCCCATTATAACATGGTTATAAGGGAAAATAATAGCATTCTGAATACAGAATGCATAGTAAAACAGCGCTGGAGGGGTTAAAAAAAATAATAATAATTTTTTAACTCACCTTACTCCACTTGTTCGCGGCCAGGCATCTCCTTCTGGCTTCATCTGATCTCTGTGCAGCAACAGGACCTGTGGTGACGTCATTCCGGTCATCACATAGTACGTCACATGATCTTTTACAATGGTGATTCACCATGGTAAAAGATCATGTGACGTACCATGTGATGACCGGAGTGACGTCATCAAAGGTCCTTGATCCTATAATTAATGCTCACCTCAGGTCCTATTCAGTAAAGGGGACAGAAGGAGATGCCGACATCGCGATCAAGTGGATTAAGGTGAGTTAAATGATTTTTATTTTTTTTAACCCCTCCAGCGCTGTTGTACTTTGCATTCTGTATTCAGAATGCTATTATTTTCCCTTATAACAATGTTATAAGGGAAAATAATAATGATCGGGTCTCCATCCCGATCGTCTCCTAGCAACTATGCGTGAAAATCGCACCGCATCCGCACTTGCTTGCGGATGCTTGCGATTTTCACGCAACCCCATTCATTTCTATGGGGCTTGCGCTACGTGAAAAACGCACAAAGAGGAGCATGCTGCGATTTTCACGCAACGCACAAGTGATGCGTGAAAATCACTGCTCGCGTGCACAGCCCCATAGAAATGAATGGGTCAGGATTCCGTGCGGGTGCAATGCGTTCACCTCCCGCAACGCATCCGCGCGGAATACTCGCTCGTGTGAAAGGGGCCTTAGGCCTTGTGCACATGACTGTGTCCGTATTGTGGTCTGCAAACCAGGGGTCCACAAAATACGGACACCTTCTGTGTTAAATCCACATTTTTATCACTCCTATTACAAACGAGAATACGACATGACACACGGACGAGGACAGCACATGGATGATATTGACACAGATACAAAATATGGTCGTGAGCATGAGGCCTTACAAGGAGATATGATGAAGGGGTGCGGTGCCGTATTCTAGCGATCCGTAGAGGTCTTTTGTCTCAATGACTTGTATGGAAATTTCTCAGCCATGAGTAAGGGGCATCATGCATGGTAGAGCACTTCAGCCCCTTCATTTGAGCAAATGGAAATCTTGGCTCACAGATCTCCACCGATAACATCTTCTGACATGTCTCAATTAGATATCAGAAGCTGCTTCGAGGTGGAATTTCACTTTGAAATATAATCACAACAGGATAAAAGAACCACAAGTCACAACAAAAAAGTCTTGCACTGTTTCCCTGCAGAACTTTGCTCTTTTTACAGATCAGCACACAAACCCTCATTGTTCTTGTGGTTACAACTATCAACACAATGGCCCACTTTATCTCAGAGGTGATCAGTCAGATTAGCTTGCAGTTCTGACGGAGCCAAAGAGGAACTAAAATATACCGTAGACAAAAAGAGTTGCATTACCTATGTTAAGTAGACAGTCTAGACCTGAAACTGTGAGCATATGCAATTTCTATACAGGGTCCTTATTATTTAAAGTCCTTGGGTGATTAGGAGTCCTAGCTTAGCTTCATCCATGGTCACATATAAATAGAAGCCAAGCTCAACATAAGCTGTGAAATAAAGAACATCATGAAAAGCTACAAAACAAAAACATGTAATAAAAAATGAGGAACTGTTATGTGATAGCTCGCCAGTATGAGCTCCTCGGCAGACGTGATTAGTCTAGAAACAAGTTCAGGTTAATTAGTTGCCTGAAGTGGTCACCAGGCTTCCAGCTTGATGGAATGTCACTAATGTGATCCACTTAATGTCACAGGCAATTAATCACTGGATGATTGATAATGGCCTGAGAGATAGCAGGCCGGAATACAAGCAGTCAATTAGGTCTAAGAATATAGGAGATGGTAAGAATCTCTTCCAGCAAGGTCAGTCACAGTTACTTCATGGCAGCAGATGTGTGACCAACAAAGACAGGCATTCACCTTATATGCAAATAAGTATCTCCCAAGAAAGTGCCACCTATTGGAAGTGGCTGCCTATGAGTCAAGATCCAACTTTCCAACAAGCCTTGGGATTTGACAAGGGAATATTGCCAGGCCAGATATCCATCCGTAGACAGCTCTTTTGGGGTGTTTGCACCACCTCATTAGTACAGAGTAGGATTCTGGCTGAATCAGCACAATGCCTTGGAAGTTGCTTAAGCAGGGTGCTGAATCTCCTTAAAGAGACCAGTCCTGGATGGAGACTTACTGGAAGTACTCTATGTATATTACCTTGTCTAATCTCAAGGCTTGTTGGAAAGTCGTATGTTGACTCATAGAGAGCCACTTCCAACAGGTGGCTCTGGCGAGATGGTTCTCTTTCTTGGGAGATACCTCCTTGCGTATTCATTTCCCATGGAAAATTGCCAATAAGTCGCCATATCACTTCCAGTAAGTCTCTATACATGACTGGTCTCTTTCAGAAGGTTCAGCACCCTGCCTAATGCATCCACCTTAAAACGGTTGTCCAACCATTTACAATTGATGACTGACCCTCAGGATAAGCAATTACTCTCTGATCGGTAGGCGTCCAATACCCCCACCACCACTGATAAGCTTTTCAGGCGTTGTTTGCACCAGAGTCCATGACCCTAGTGGGTCAGCTTCCAACTATACTGGGACTATCCCAAAAGGTTGCTCCCCTACAGCGAAGTCCAGATCCCTGTACAGGGGTTAAAGGGTGAATATATGGGGAGTGCCGGAATAACGTTTTAGGGTTTAGCCCAAAGCCAAATTATTTTGTTGGCACAGTGGATTCACAATCGCTGATTCGGAACACTGCCCTTAGTAACTCCTGATGGGTGCAGAAACTTATGTTTTGGCTTTCCGTTTATGAGATCCGTCATGGGCTCTCACAAGCGGTCCAATGGATCAGTTATGCCCTTAATGCATTCTGAATGGAAAAGGATCCACCCAGAATGCATCAGTTTGCCTCCGATCAGTCACCATTCCGTTCTGGAGGCGGACACCAAAACACTGCCTGCAGCATTTTGCTGTCCGCTTGACGAAACTGAGCCAAACGGATCCGTTCTGACACACAATGTAAGTCAATGGAGACGGATCCGTTTTCTCTGACACAATCTGGCACAATAGAAAACTGATCCGTCTCCCATTGACTTTCAATGGAGTTCATGACTGATCCGTCTTGGCTATGTTACCGATAACACAAACGTCTCCTTGACGGATCTGCCCAAAACGCGAGTGTGAAAGCCTAAAATGACTGGACTCTTTCTCTCTGGGGTCCTCTGGTAATAGAACATCATCTCTGACAGTTGAAGTCTCAGAGACAGAGGTTCTCAGGAGCTTGCACATGTAGGTCTTCTCCCTTGCTCTGCTAGACTCACACTCTTCTACTAACTAGCTATGAGGAGAACCAGATCCATCACCCTGAACCTAAACAGTCTTCCAATTTGTTAATGGTTTGGTTGCCTTATAGATTGCTATTGAGTACATACACCTAATAAATCACAACATTTAACTTAAAGGGGTTCTGCAGTTTGTTTAAACTGATGATCTATCCTCTGAATAGATTATCAGCATCTGAACGGTGGGGGTCCGACACCCGGGACCCCCGCCGATCAGCTATTTGAGAAGGCCGCGGCGCTGCTGGAGCGCCGCGGCCTTCTCACTGTTTACCGCTGGCCTAGTGATGTCACGATTAGTATCAACTGGCCTGGCCAGGGCTAAGCTCTGTTTCCTTGAATGAAGTTTAGCCCCGCCCAGGCCAGTTGATACTAGTCGTGACGTCACTGGGCCAATGGTAAACAGTGAGAAGGCCGCGGCGCTCCAGCAGCGCCCGGCCTTCTCAAATAGCTGATCGGTGGGGGTCTCGGGTGTCGGACCCCCGCCGATCAGATGCTGATGATCTATCCAGAGGATAGATCATCAGTTTACACAAACTGCAGAACCCCTTTAATAACACTGCATTAACTCCTTGGCAATAATTAACGTTTTGTACTAGTCCTACTGGGGTACTGCACATGGACGGTATTTTCCTGACCTCACATGCCCTTGTGAAAGTGGCCATAAGCAGCTCCTGTGATGCTGTGATCTTGCTCTGTATACTGTGAGACTGGCACCCAGGGTGGACACTTCCAGAGTGGACTGATACCTCCGTTTTATATGGTTCAGACTTTTTTATATGGTTTACATGATCGTGCTGCTTTATCTGTATGCATATTGCTTTACATCTATAACTAGAGAAAAGCTGAGTAGATCCACTACACTTCCTCAGTTCTTGTTCAGATGGTTCAGATGATGCAAGGAACGCGTAAAATTGAGTTTCTTAGTAACATAACAGGTCAGGATTTGTCACCAGCATGTGCTGGAACTTCTGACGGGGCCTGAAAGAACAGTCAAATGATCTACTTAGTTCCACATTCTGTGTACAGAAAAAATTAGTCTCAGGGGAGCTGTCACATACTAGACACATGAACACTCTTTTGCTATTACAGTCTATATATCAGCATTAAACAGACAAGAGGTGACGACTACCACAATGATAAAAAAAATTTTGGGGTAAAACGTGAAGGCCCAAGACAAACATCTAACTTTATATCTTGAGGAAAAGGGGAGACTCTCTGGACTCCCGGAAGGGTTGACATGACGTTGTCCTCAAATCCAGAAGTTCTTACACTGTAGAGGTCAATCACTCCATGAAAGCACTCTTTGAGCTCTGATCTGTGCTCATGTCTGCAACAGAGACACCAGTGTGTCAGTTTATACTGCTTATGGGACACTCTGTGCTCAACAGTGTTTATGGCAGCATTCTCTGGCTTATGCGGCTTGTGGCAGAAGTCTCTGGCTGGCACAGTTTATGGTGGAACTTCTTGGCTGATACTATCAAGAGGGTAATCCTGGCACTGTTTATGAACCACAACCTGGCTAATACTGATTCTAGTGCCACTCTCTGTCTGACACTGTTTATGGGGCACTTTCTGTCCAACACTATATATGGGGCATTTGTAGTGTCCGAGAGGATCACTGCAAAGGGTTAATTTATTGCTACTTAGTTGGACGTTGTGATTTTTTGTTAAAACAATTGTTTTCCTATGCATTATGCACTCTCGATGGTTGATTATAGGCAGCATAGAGTTCAGTCTGGCAGTCTTGTAGTTAGTTGTCAGTAGATGGGCTGGACCCACCTCCTAGTGAGTAGTTCAGAGTCTGCAGCCTGGAGAGAGGATGTGACTGTGAGAGCTCCACAGAACTAGGCCTCATCTAGGGAAGCTCTATCCCTCATACTGTACTGCTAGCAAACCTACTGAACACAGATGGGATAACCCAGAGAGAAAGAGACCAGATTCCATTGATGATTGAGAATCGCAAGGCCATGCTTTGGATGGACACTAAGGTACCGCTCGTTTATGGCACTAAGACTTTACAGCACGTAGAATGGGCTAAGTCTCTCCGATACCTTCCACATTTTAGAGATGGTCTGGCCGCCTGATCTAGGACTTGTACCCCTCAGACCTGGCTTTGCACAGGGAGTTAATAAGAATTGTGTTGCACGCCTGTGATTATTCAGGAGGATTGAGAAGCATATGTAGATATGTAGGCAGGATTACCACCATCATTGTCACTGCCTAAACACAGCCATTGGGAAGAGCACTACGGTGTAACTTACTACTGAACTGTTCCTGTTGCTGCTATCTGTACTACTACCTCCATCATCCCTTCAGTAGAAAGAGAATTTATTTATTGCAACCAAATGTTTCTGGTCATTGACTCCACCACCATATGTCTGCCAGCTCACTCCACCTGCTCTCCTGCCAACCAGCAAGGTCACCCCACGTAACACCAGGCAGGTGGCTTCCACAAAGTCTAGGCATGCCCTGAGGAAAGAAAAGAGTGTGCCCTCCGACCATTGCATGGCCACATGCAAGATAACTATCACTCCTATCCTCTCTGCCTCGCCCCATGAGTCACTAACACTCTGCCAGATACTGTTTATAAAGCATTCTCTCTCCAACACTGTTTTTTGGGCACGCTCTGTCCAGCACTATTTTTGGGGTCCTCTCTGGCCGATTGTGTTTATAGGGCACTCTCTGTCCAATACTGTTTATAGATAACTCGTTGATGCTGTTTATAGGGCACTTTTCTGTCTGACACTGTTTATGGGGAACTCTCTTTCCAACTCTGTTTATGTAGTACTCTCTTTCTGACTGTTTATGGAGCACTCTCTGTTCAGAACTGTTTATAAGGGACCCTCTGTCCAATACTGTTTATGGAGCATTCTGGCTGACACTGTTTATACTGCACTCTCTATCTAATACTGTTTATGGAGCACTCTCGGCCCAGCATTGTTTATAGGGCCCTCTCTGTCCAGAACTGTCTATGGGGTACTCTCTGTCTAGAACTGTCTATGGGGCCCTCTCTGACCAGGACTGTCTATGGGGCACTCTCTATCCAATGCTGTTTATGGAGCACTCTCGGCCCAGCATTGTTTATAGGGCCCTCTCTGTCCAGAACTGTCTATGGGGTACTCTCTGTCCAGAACTGTCTATGGGGCCCTCTCTGACCAGAACTGTCTATGGAGCACTCTATCCAATGCTGTTTATGGAGCACTCTCGGCCCAGCATTGTTTATAGGGCCCTCTCTGTCCAGAACTGTCTATGGGGTATTCTCTGTCTAGAACTGTCTATGGGGCCCTCTCTGACCAGAACTGTCTATGGGGCACTCTCTATCCAATGCTGTTTATAGAGCACTCTCGGCCCAGCATTGTCTATAGGGCCCTCTTTGTCTAGAACTGTCTATGGGGTACTCTCTGTCCAGAACTGTCTATGGGGTACTCTCTGACCAGAACTGTCTATGGGGCACTCTCTATCCAATGCTGTTTATGTAGCACTCTCGGTCCAGCATTGTTTATAGGGAGAGTGCTACATAAACAGCATTGGATAGAGAGGGCCTTCTCTGTACAGAACTGTCTATGGGGTACTCTCTGTCTAATACTGTTTATGGAGCACTTTCTGATGCTGTTTATAGGGCAATCTCTGTCCGACACTTTTTGGGGCACTCTGTCTGACACAGTTTGTAGTGCACTCTCTCTCTCCATTGCTATTTATGGAGCACTCTCTGCTCGATACTGTTTATGGGGCACTCTCTTTCCGACTCTGTTTATGGAGTACTCTCTGTCTGACACTGTTCATGGAGCATTCTCTGTCCAGAACTGTCTATGGGGGACTCTCTGTCAGATACTGTTTATGGAGCACTCTCTGGCTGACACTGTTTATGGAGAACTCTCTGGTTGACTCTGTTTATGGAGCACTCTCTGTCTGACACTGTTCATGGAGCATTCTCTGTCCAGAACTGTCTATGGGGGACTCTCTGTCAGATACTGTTTATGGAGCACTCTCTGGCTGACACTGTTTATGGAGCACTCTCTGGTTGACTTTGTTTATGGAGCACTCTCTGTCTGACACTGTTCATGGAGCATTCTCTGTCCAGAACTGTCTATGGGGGACTCTCTGGCTGACTCTGTTTATGGAGCACTCTCTGGCTGACACTGTTTATGGAGCACTCTCTGGCTGACTCTCTTTATGGGGCACTCTTTGTCTGACTCTCTTTATGGAGCACTCTCTGTCTGACTGTTTATGAAGCACTCTCTGTCTGACACTGTTTATGGAGCACTCTCAGTCCAACACTGTTTGTGGGACACTGCCTGTCAGATACTCTTTATGGAGCACTTTCTGGCTGACACTATTTATGTGGCTCCCTCTGTCCGACACTGCATACGAGACACTCTCTGGGTGACACTGATTATGGGGCCCCTTTCTGGCTGATACTGTTAAGGACTCATCCTGCCATTTCTAATGAAGCACTCTCGAATTAACAGTACTTATGGGGCACTATCCGGCTGACAGTGCTTATGGAGCAGTCTCTTGCTGATATTATTTATGGAATACTCCCTGTCCAACACAGTTTATGGGGCACTCTATATTTAGCACTATTTTTGATGACATCCATTAGATGGCACCGTTTATAGCTCTCTGGCTGGCACTGTTCATGCTGGCAATCTCTAGCTGACAGTATTTGTGGTATCACTTTCTGGCTAGTGCTATGCATGATAGCAACCTCTGCATGGGACTGTTAAAGGGCATCTGTCAGCAGATTTGTACCTATGACACTGGCTGACCTGTTCCATGTGCATTTGGCAGCTGAAGACATCTGTGTTGGTCCCATGTTCATATGTGTCCGCATTGCTGAGAAAGATTATGTTTTAATATATGTAAATGAGCCTCTAGGAGCAACGGGGGCGTTACCATTACACCTAGAGGCTCTGCTCTCTCTGCAACTTGACAGGACCGGGCAGTGATCACACCCGAACCCTCTCACTCCCATTATATAGCTCGAAAGCAAGTCTTGAATGTTGGTAACTAATGACTAAAAGCATATGAACTACGAACTGAAGAATGGAAGGCTGCATACATCACTGCTGAGCTCAACATAACTTGGGGGCATTTACTTTATAACATCTATAAAACCGCAATATTCTGTTTTCATGGTATAAGTGTAAGATGTAACTTGTCAGACGGTTTATGTATAATAAAATCCCACCATGACTATTCTGCATTTTTAACATATTCTTCTTATTAAACATTGTGCAAGATCAAAAGCAGCTCATCTCACCCTCTAAAATAATGAGAAATATTCTCTCTGACATCTCAGCTGTACAGGAAGGATTCACTATAGGCCTCATGCACACGACCGTTGTCTTATTCCGTGTCCGTTGTTCCGTTTTTTGTGATTTTCTGCAGACCCATTGACTTTCAATGGGTCCGTTGAAAACTCGGCTAATGCACCGTTTGTCGTCCGCGTCCGTGATCCGTGGTTCCAGTCCGTCAAAAAAAGATAACCTGTCCTATTTTTTTCACTGAAAACGGTTCACGGACCCATTCAAGTCAATGGGACCGTGAAAAAACGCGGAGGCACACAAGATTGGCGTCCGCGTCTGTTTTTTTTCCTATCATTTGCATGGCAAACTTGACTTAGACTTTTTTTTACTTTCCTTTATGTCTGGTGGTCCTCCAAAAATCAAGGAAGACACACGGAAACAAAAACGGAAACGGATCACGGAACAACGGAACCCCATTTTGCGGAACGGAACACAACAACGGTCGTGTGCATGAGGCCTAAAGATCCCTAAATGTTTATGAACGCAATGCATACTGATACTCAGTTACAGCCTGTATTATACACCAGAGCTGCACTCACTATTATGCTGGTGCAATCACTGTGTACATACATTACTTATCCTGTACTGATTCTGAGTTAAATCCTGTATTATACTCCAGAGCTGTAATCTTACCTGCAGTTATATCTTTGGCTGTATAGAAGCTAGCACCATGATCCTGGTCTTGTTTAAAAGCTTAGATTTTTATACAGCCTGAGATATAGCTACCAGAAGCACCAATGTATTTCATACCTTCTTGGCTATTGAAAATGCCGGTAAAAATGTAATACATGCAACAACATCCTCCTGGAAATACTGGTTAGGCTTCTATGCCATCATCTGTTACGTGGATATAGCAAACACTTGTACAAAGGGTTAAAAGAAACTTTTTGACCCTCAAGCTACACGGAGAACAGGTAAGCTGGTGAGTTGCTTCTGAGTTATTGCAGGAATGTTAGTAATGTCACCTGAAGAGCTGTCAGAAGAGGTGACGTGATGCATGAGAGCAGCGAGTAGTGTTTTCTGTGCGGGGTAGGTCCCTCAGCCAGATCCTTGTTTACTTCTGCTGTTCTGTTCAAGAGTCCTGCCGTCTGCTCCAGACATTTCCTATCTAACCATATTAAAGGTTACAAGTGAATAAGATGATGAGAGTCTTCATCTCCTCAGTCTGACACCTACATCACTCCCACAGACTTCTCCATATCTCATATCAATAAACAGTGGGGTTTCCAGTTACACAACTAAAAAGTTGTGGGCTCAAATGTAAATGTTCGATGGCCTCCCACTGAGACACCCTCCTCCAGCATGTAAGACCTGCAGCAGCAGGTTTACTGGAACCTGTAATTGGCAAGATCGGTTTCTGGTCAGGTTATCGGGTTGATTTGAAGACAGGACCTATAAGAGTGTCTTGAGTAGTCATCGGAGTCAATCCTTCAAGGGTATGTAAACTTTTGCAACCACATAAACAAAGCAACTTTCAGATCTCGATTCAGCTCCAACGTAGAGGTACAGTATGTAGTTACAGAATTTCCTATCAAAGAATGGGGGCTCCTAAATAAATATAACACCCCTGTTGTATCACCTGGAAATATACAAAGTCACCTATCAAACTACAACCAAAGGGACACAAAACCTAAAAAATATATATATATATATATATATAATAATAATAAAATATAATAATAATCTGATAGCGCCAACGTATTCCGCACCACTTTACAGTTCAGGGGTTTATGTACAAACAGTCATAAATAACATAGCAACAGACGAGTCAATAATTACAACAAGAGGAATGAGGGCCCTGCTTGCAAGAGCTTACAATCTATGAGGAGATAGGGGTGACACAAGAGCTTACAATCTACGAGGAGATAGGGGTGACACAAAAGGTAAAAGTACTTGTTTGGTACAATGGTCCAGCCATGTTGAGAAAATAGGGGAGTAGATATAAAGCTGCATGAGCCGTTGCCAGACGATATCTGTGGTGCTTCTGGGTGCAGTGGAGCGTTTGGTGGAGGATCAGGTTCAGGAACTGATGATAAATGGTCAATATATGGAAAGGAGTTAGATCAGGGGATGCGATAGGCCATCCTAGAAAGATGTGTTTTTAGGGAGCACCTAAAACTGTGTATATTGTGATTTAACCTTTTTTCTTGGGGTAGGGCATTCCAGAGAACTGGGGCAGCTCGGGAGAAGTCTTGGAGCCGGGAGTGAGTGGCCTGGATTATGGTGGATGTCAGTCATAAGTCATTTGCAGAGTGTAGAGCACGGAGAGGGTGGTAGAGAGAGATGAGGGAAGAGATGTAGGGGGGTGCAGCACTGTGGAGAGCTTTGTGGGTGAGGACGGGTAGTTTAAATTGGATTCTATGTACGGGCAACCAGTGCAATAACTGGCACAGAGTGGAGGCATCGGAGTGGCGGTTGGACAGGTAGGTGACCCTGTTGGAGAGGGGAGAGTCTGGTGAGGGGGAGGCCAATTAATAACGAGGACAGTAATCAAGGCGGGAATGGATCAGGGCAACAATGAGAGTCTTTGTTGTTTCAATAGTGAGAAAGTTGCGGATTCTAGAGATATTTTAGAGGTGCAGGTGGCTTGAGTGGACAAGAGATTCAATATAGCAAGTAAAGGAAACTTCAACCCGAGACAGCGGGTGTGCTGCCTAGGAGTGATGATGGTGTTGCACATTGAGAAGAGATATCAGGTTTGGGTAGGTTAGTAGATGGAGAGAACACAAGAAGTTCCGTTTTTGAAAGATTCAGTTTCAGATAGAGAGAGGACATGATGTTAGAGAAGATGGAGAGACAGCCACTGGTGTTCTGTAATACAGGGGTGATGTCGGGGGATGAAGTGTATAGTTGTGTGTCATCAGCAATGGGATGGTACTGGAAACCAATGATAGTCTGTCCAATTGGGGCTGTGTAGAGAGAGAAGAGGAGAGGACCTAGGACTGAACCCTGAGGAACCCCAACAGCAAGAGAGAGAGGTGAAGAAGTGAAGACTGCGAATGATAGGAGAGGGCGGTGACTTTTAGGCCGATAGATTGGAGCATGGTGAGTAGGAGATGGTGGTCTACAGTGTCAAAAGCTCCAGAGAGGTCTAGAGAGTAGTCACCATTGCATTTTGCTGTCAGGAGGTTTTTTGTCACTTTGGTGAGGGAGTTTCTGTAGACTGTAGGGTACGGAAACCAGATTGTAATGGATCAAGGAGAGAGTGAGCAGAGATATATATATATATACTTTATTAGAATGATTTATAAAAAAATTCATAAAAGGCATAGGTAGGTATACATTATACACCCCCACAGTGCTCCTAGTATGGGAAGAGATAAGAATATCACCCCGTGTAAAGCGCAAATGGCCACCATTTAGTACCCACGTAGGTGATAGTTCATTGGTGTGTATCTTTATCATACATTGTACTAATATTATGCTCTGGACAGTCTCATTTATTTATCTTATGTGTTAGGTTATGTTAGGGTTTATGGGATATATATACACTGCTCAAAAAAATAAAGGGAACACTTAAACAACACAATGTAACTCCAAGTCAATCACACTTCTGTGAAATCAAACTGTCCACTTAGGAAGCAACACTGAGTGACAATCAATTTCACATGCTGTTGTGCAAATGGGATAGACAACAGGTGGAAATTATAGGCAATTAGCAAGACACCCCCAATAAAGGAGTGGTTCTGCAGGTGGCTGACCACTTCTCAGTTCCTATGCTTCCTGGCTGATGTTTTGGTCACTTTTGAATGCTGCCGGTGCTTTCACTCTAGTGGTAGCATGAGACAGAGTCTACAATCCACACAAGTGGCTCAGGTAGTGCAGCTTATCCAGGATGGCACATCAATGCGAGCTGTGGCAAGAAGGTTTGCTGTGTCTGTCAGCGTAGTGTCCAGAGCATGGAGGCGCTACCAGGAGACAGGCCAGTACATCAGGAGACGTGGAGGAGGCCGTAGGAGGGCAACAACCCAGCAGCAGGACCGCTACCTCCGCCTTTGTGCAAGGAGGAACAGGAGGAGCAATGCCAGAGCCCTGCAAAATGACCTCCAGCAGGCCACAAATGTGCATGTGTCTGCTCAAACGGTCAGAAACAGACTCCATGAGGGTGATATGAGGGCCCGACGTCCACAGGTGGGGGTTGTGCTTACAGCCCAACACCGTGCAGGACGTTTGGCATTTGCCAGAAAACACCAAGATTGGCAAATTCGCCACTGGCGCCCTGTGCTCTTCACAGATGAAAGCAGGTTCACACTGAGCACATGTGACAGACGTGACAGAGTCTGGAGACGCCGTGGAGAACGTTCTGCTGCCTGCAACATCCTCTAGCATGACCGGTTTGGCATTAGGTCAGTAATGGTGTGGGGTGGCATTTCTTTGGAGGGCCGCACAGCCCTCCATGTGCTCGCCAGAGGTAGCCTGACTGCCATTAGGTACCGAGATGAGATCCTCAGACCCCTTGTGAGACCATATGCTGGTGCGGTTGGCCCTGGGTTCCTCCTAATGCAAGATATTGCTAGACCTCATGTGGCTGGAGTGTGTCAGCAGTTCCTGCAAGATGAAGGCATTGATGCTACGGACTGGCCCGCCCGTTCCCCAGACCTGAATCCAATTGAGCACATCTGGGACATCATGTCTCGCTCTATCCACCAACGTCACGTTGCACCACAGACTGTCCAGGAGTTGGCAGATGCTTTAGTTCAGGTCTGGGAGGAGATCCCTCAGGAGACCGTCCGCCACCTCATCAGGAGCATGCACAGGCGTTGTAGGGAGGTCATACAGGCACGTGGAGGCCACACACACTACTGAGCCTCATTTTGACTTGTTTTAAGGACATTACATCAAAGTTGGATCAGCCTGTAGTGTGTTTTTCCACTTTAATTTTGAGGGTGACTCCAAATCCAGACCTCCATGGGTTAAAAAATTTGATTTCCATTTTTTTTTTTTGTGTGATTTTGTTGTCAGCACATTCAACTATGTAAAGAACAAAATATTTCAGAAGAATATTTAATTAATTCAGATCTAGGATGTGTTATTTTTGTGTTCCCTTTATTTTTTTGAGCAGTGTACTATGGCCATGAAAAACGGAGGTAAAAGGGAAAATGGAAGCACACATGGATGCAGAATGACCATGAAAAACTGTCAGTATGTCCGTTTTTTTAATGGCTGCTTTGTTGTACTGTCATGTATACGTAGCCTTACATGTTACTGCCTCCATGGTGCCTATGGTAAGGAGGGACCCCACACTGAACTGCTTCCTTCTCCCGCCTCTCAACATTATTTCACAGGGGAGAGCTCAGTACATAGAGATTTTGCAGCTTCCATTGAGTTTAATGTTTGCTATATGTATTCCTATGCATGGAGCTCCCCCTAGCGGTGGCTGCAGGCAGACAGTTTTATCGCATACTAGGCCACCAATATCTAAGTCCGTGGAAACCACTTTAACACACGACTACATGATCAAGTTAACATACAGGGCTTGTTTGTAGTCTCTGCAATCACGGAGACACATGGGTCTGCACAGGACCTGTATACAATTTGCAGAGTTGCAAAAGTAGTCATACCCTTTATAGGGCATCTGTCCCCACGAAATTCACGGAAAATCCAATGCCTTGTAGGGCGAGGTCAGCTGATTGTAATGATAGCTAGCTATTAGCAATCCATTGCTCCACTCTGGAGATAAAGTACTTTCAATCCATATGCAAACGAGCGGTTAAGTGCACTGAGGGAGGGTCCCAGGCACTCTGTGCACCCTTGCTCCGTCTTCTTCCTCTGGCAGCTCCTCTCCCTCCTTCATTGACCGGGCCAGGCAAGAAGACAATGCATAGACATCCATAGAGTGCTAGTATGTAGCTACTGAAGACTGAATATAAGAATGGGCAAGGGCATTGAATGTAAATAAATCTTTCCATTCACTGACAGCAAGCAGAAATCTTAAAAAAGAAATTTCATTGTACACTCTTTTAGTTGATGACATTATGAAGTGACTGCAGAGCTTCTCCTTTAGGTGTAACCCCGTCCAGCCTGCTCCTCACCCATTTTCCAGTTACCACCTACATACAGGCTGTTGAGCATATTCATAGTTTGGCAGCGGAGTACGGATCTGGCGAGCAGCGAGATATAAACCGGCACATTCATGGCACATACTTCAAGACAGGATTTACTCGCAAGAAAAAAAAAGCTGCTGTAATTTCTGGAAAAGGAGCCAAGTTTACATGATACCGAGGCCCCAGATCTCTGGGCTCTGACGTGTATGTTCTCCAGATGTACAATGGGATTATGCTGGGACTCTCAGACATTAGACCGCATGTCCGTGGCATTTAATAATTCATCCTTCTCCCAGAGGGTGACATATCAGGAGGGGGTAGGGCACCTCCCACCACAGGGTGACATAGATAAGAGGGGCACTGTGACATGGAGTCTGCACCTCCCACCACAGGGTGACATACAGGAGGAGGGCAATCTTACATAGGCTTTGCTCCTCCCACCACAGGGTAATACAAAACAAGACGGTGCAGTTATGTGACATGGCATCCGCCCCTCCCACAACAGGGTGACATAGATAAGATGGAGGAGCTATGTGACACAAAGTCTGCTTCTCCCACCACAGGGTGACACCGACAGGAAGAGGGCATTCCAACATGTGGTTTACTCCTCCCACCACAGGGTGACATAATTATGCGGGTGTTATGTGACATCAAGTCTGCTGCTCCCGTCATAGTGTGACATAAAAAGGAGGGAGGAGCTATGCAACATAGGGTCAGCCCCTTCCACCACAGGGTGACACAGACAGGAGGGAGTAGCTATGTGACATGGAATCTGCTCCTCCCACCACAGGGTGACACAGACAGGAGGGAGGAGTTATGTGGCATGGAGTCTGCCCCTTCTACCACAGGGTGACACAGACAGGAGGGAGGAGCTATGTGACATGGAGTCTGCTCCTCCCACAACAGGGTGACACAGACAGGAGGGAGGAGCTATGTGACATGGAGTCTGCTCCTCCCACCACAGGGTGACACATACAGGAGGGAGGAGCTATGTGACATGGAGTCTGCTCCTCCCACCACAGGGTGACACAGACAGGAGGGAGGAGTTATGTGGCATGGAGTCTGTCCCTCCTACCACAGGGTGACACAGACAGGAAGGAGGAGCTATGTGACATGGAGTCTGCTCCTCCCACCACAGGGTGACACAGACAGGAGGGAGGAGCTATGTGACATGGAGTCTGCTCCTCTCACCACAGGGTGACACAGACAGGAGGGAGGGGCTATGTGACATGGAGTCTGCTCCTCCCACCACAGGGTGACACAGACAGGAGGGAGGAGCTATGTGACATGGAATCTGCTCCTCCCACCACAGGGTGACACAGACAGGAGGGAGGAGTTATGTGGCATGGAGTCTGCCCCTTCTACCACAGGGTGACACAGACAGGAAGGAGGAGCTATGTGACATGGAGTCTGCTCCTCCCACCACAGGGTGACACAGACAGGAGGGAGGAGCTATGTGACATGGAGTCTGCTCCTCCCACTACAGGGTGACACATACAGGAGAGAGGAGCTATGTGACATGGAGTCTGCTCCTCCCACCACAGGGTGACACAGACAGGAGGGAGGAGTTATGTGGCATGGAGTCTGTCCCTCCTACCACAGGGTGACATAGACAGGAGGGAGGAGCTATGTGACATGGAGTCTGCTCCTCTCACCACAGGGTGACACAGACAGGAGGGAGGGGCTATGTGTCATGGAGTCTGCTCCTCCCACCACAGGGTGACACAGACAGGAGGGAGGAGCTATGTGACATGGAATCTGCTCCTCCCACCACAGGGTGACACAGACAGGAGGGAGGAGTTATGTGGCATGGAGTCTGCCCCTTCTACCACAGGGTGACACAGACAGGAAGGAGGAGCTATGTGACATGGAGTCTGCTCCTCCCACAACAGGGTGACACAGACAGGAGGGAGGAGCTATGTGACATGGAGTCTGCTCCTCCCACTACAGGGTGACACATACAGGAGAGAGGAGCTATGTGACATGGAGTCTGCTCCTCCCACCACAGGGTGACACAGACAGGAGGGAGGAGTTATGTGGCATGGAGTCTGTCCCTCCCACCACAGGGTGACACAGACAGGAGGGAGGAGCTATGTGGCATGGAGTCTGCCCCTTCTACCACAGGGTGACACAGACAGGAGGGAGGAGCTATGTGACATGGAGTCTGCTCCTCCCACCACAGGGTGACACAGACAGGAGGGAGGAGTTATGTGGCATGGAGTCTGCCCCTCCTACCACAGGGTGACACAGACAGGAAGGAGGAGCTATGTGACATGGAGTCTGCTCCTCCCACCACAGGGTGACACAGACAGGAGGGAGGAGCTATGTGACATGGAGTCTGCTCCTCCCACCACAGGGTGACACAGACAGGAGGGAGGAGCTATGTGACATGGAGTCTGCTCCTCCCACCACAGGGTGACACAGACAGGAGGGAGGAGTTATGTGGCATGGAGTCTGTCCCTCCTACCACAGGGTGACACAGACAGGAAGGAGGAGCTATGTGACATGGAGTCTGCTCCTCCCACCACAGGGTGACACAGACAGGAGGGAGGAGCTATGTGACATGGAGTCTGCTCCTCTCACCACAGGGTGACACAGACAGGAGGGAGGGGCTATGTGACATGGAGTCTGCTCCTCCCACCACAGGGTGACACAGACAGGAGGGAGGAGCTATGTGACATGGAATCTGCTCCTCCCACCACAGGGTGACACAGACAGGAGGGAGGAGTTATGTGGCATGGAGTCTGCCCCTTCTACCACAGGGTGACACAGACAGGAAGGAGGAGCTATGTGACATGGAGTCTGCTCCTCCCACAACAGGGTGACACAGACAGGAGGGAGGAGCTATGTGACATGGAGTATGCTCCTCCCACTACAGGGTGACACATACAGGAGAGAGGAGCTATGTGACATGGAGTCTGCTCCTCCCACCACAGGGTGACACAGACAGGAGGGAGGAGTTATGTGGCATGGAGTCTGTCCCTCCTACCACAGGGTGACACAGACAGGAAGGAGGAGCTATGTGACATGGAGTCTGCTCCTCCCACCACAGGGTGACACAGACAGGAGGGAGGAGTTATGTGGCATGGAGTCTGTCCCTCCTACCACAGGGTGACACAGACAGGAAGGAGGAGCTATGTGACATGGAGTCTGCTCCTCCCACCACAGGGTGACATAGACAGGAGGGAGGAGCTATGTGACATGGAGTCTGCTCCTCCCACCACAGGGTGACACAGACAGGAGGGAGGAGCTATGTGACATGGAGTCTGCTCCTCCCACCACAGGGTGACACAGACAGGAGGGAGGAGCTATGTGGCATGGAGTCTGCCCCTTCTACTACAGGGTGACACAGACAGGAGGGAGGAGCTATGTGACATGGAGTCTGCTCCTCCCACCACAGGTTGACACAGACAGGAGGGAGGAGTTATGTGGCATGGAGTCTGCCCCTTCTACCACAGGGTGACACAGACAGGAAGGAGGAGCTATGTGACATGGAGTCTGCTCCTCCCACCACAGGGTGACACAGACAGGAGGGAGGAGCTATGTGACATGGAGTCTGCTCCTCCCACCACAGGGTGACACAGACAGAAGGGAGGAGCTATGTGACATGGTGTCTGCTCCTCCCACCACAGGGTGACACAGACAGGAGGGAGGAGTAATGTGGCATGGAGTCTGCCCCTCCTACCACAGGGTGACACAGACAGGAAGGAGGAGCTATGTGACATGGAGTCTGCTCCTCCCACCACAGGGTGACACAGACAGGAAGGAGGAGCTATGTGACATGGAGTCTGCTCCTCCCACCACAGGGTGACACAGACAGGAGGGAGGAGCTATGTGGCATGGAGTCTGCCCCTTCTACCACAGGGTGACACAGACAGGAGGGAGGAGCTATGTGACATGGAGTCTGCTCCTCCCACCACAGGGTGACACAGACAGGAGGGAGGAGCTATGTGACATGGAGTCTGCTCCTCCCACCACAGGGTGACACAGGCAGGAGGGAGGAGCTATGTGACATGGAGTCTGCTCCTCCCACCACAGGGTGACACAGACAGGAGGGAGGAGCTATGTGACATGGAGTCTGCTCCTCCCACCACAGGTTGACACAGACAGGAGGGAGGAGTTATGTGGCATGGAGTCTGCCCCTCCTACCACAGGGTGACACAGACAGGAAGGAGGAGCTATGTGACATGGAGTCTGCTCCTCCCACCACAGGGTGACACAGACAGGAGGGAGGAGCTATGTGACATGGAGTCTGCTCCTCCCACCACAGGGTGACACAGACAGGAGGGAGGAGCTATGTGACATGGTGTCTGCTCCTCCCACCACAGGGTGACACAGACAGGAGGGAGGAGTAATGTGGCATGGAGTCTGCCCCTCCTACCACAGGGTGACACAGACAGGAAGGAGGAGCTATGTGACATGGAGTCTGCTCCTCCCACCACAGGGTGACACAGACAGGAGGGAGGAGCTATGTGGCATGGAGTCTGCCCCTTCTACCACAGGTTGACACAGACAGGAGGGAGGAGTTATGTGGCATGGAGTCTGCCCCTCCTACCACAGGGTGACACAGACAGGAAGGAGGAGCTATGTGACATGGAGTCTGCTCCTCCCACCACAGGGTGACACAGACAGGAGGGAGGAGCTATGTGACATGGAGTCTGCTCCTCCCACCACAGGGTGACACAGACAGGAGGGAGGAGCTATGTGACATGGTGTCTGCTCCTCCCACCACAGGGTGACACAGACAGGAGGGAGGAGTAATGTGGCATGGAGTCTGCCCCTCCTACCACAGGGTGACACAGACAGGAAGGAGGAGCTATGTGACATGGAGTCTGCTCCTCCCACCACAGGGTGACACAGACAGGAGGGAGGAGCTATGTGACATGGAGTCTGCTCCTCCCACCACAGGGTGACACAGGCAGGAGGGAGGAGCTATGTGACATGGAGTCTGCTCCTCCCACCACAGGGTGACACAGACAGGAGGGAGGAGCTATGTGACATGGAGTCTGCTCCTCCCACCACAGGGTGACACAGACAGGAGGGAGGAGCTATGTGACATGGAGTCTGCTCCTCCCACCACAGGGTGACACAGACATGAGGGAGGAGCTATGTGACATGGAGTCTGCTCCTCCCACCACAGGGTGACACAGACAGGAGGGAGGAGCTATGTGACATGGAGTCTGCTCCTCCCACCACAGGGTGACACAGACAGGAGGGAGGAGCTATGTGACATGGAGTCTGCTCCTCCCACCACAGGGTGACACAGACAGGAGGGAGGAGCTATGTGACATGGAGTCTGCTCCTCCCACCACAGGGTGACACAGACAGGAGGGAGGAGCTATGTGACATGGGGTCAGCCTGGCCCACTATAAGATGATGTCACGCTCTCTGGGACCTATAGACTCTATAAATGTCTGTCCCTCTCTGTAACCAGCACTACCAGGCACAGAAGCACAGGGGGCGCCGTTATATTCCCATGTCCGGGAGCTGCCCATGGGTGGCTGCTCAGACAGCTGAGGTCGGGACGAGTCCCTCCCTATGTAGTCAGGAGGGAGCCCCTCCCCGGCACATGATGACAGAGCAGAGGGGCCACATTATATTAGAAAGCGCTGGTCCCTAGGGGCCCTCTGAAGCCCACAGCTTGGAAGTCATTCTGACACAAGGGAGTTTCCGAAACGTCTAGACAAAGAAGGGTCTTTCATTGGTAATTACGGCTGTTTATTAGGCCCAGAGCCTGTTTGGACAAGTCACACCCGTGCGCTGTAACCTCTTCCATGCCAGCACATCGCAGACCCCTATTAAATCCAAATTATTCTGGCTCCAAAAATATGTAAATCCTAAAAAATCTCATGGTAGATTCAGAGGAGAGGACCTGGTCCAGCAGGTATGGGGCTGTGGAAGCGCTATGCTATTAGTCCTGCTCGTTCTGTGCTTATGTAATGTTACTTTAGTGGCGTGTTCACACTGTACTTCTCATGTGCTAATCTGAAGGGTTAGTGGTGGGATCCTAAGGGTCAGAAGACCACCAATCTGCTATTCAGGGCATATTGATATTGATACGTCATACATGCCTACAGTTCACGCTCGCCAGATTGTGTTGCAGACAGTTCTGTGACTGAGGAATGAGGTTAGTTTTTGACGGGAAGCACATGGGTTTCTGCTCCCCCCCCCCCCCCCATTCAGACGGATGGAAGTGATTTCGAGACACTGAAATCTCTAGCCTGTGAACGGCAGCCATATTGCGTCTTTCATGTTCACAAGCGCGAAATTAGATCTGGAATCTGGTTGCTATGGGCCTCCGGTTTTTGTACATTTTCATAGGCTGTTCCTTAAAGGGAATGTGTCGTCGGAATATGACCTTTTGATTAAATCAAGTTAAACAAATTTTGGTAATAAAAAAAAAAATAATCCATACCCCTATTTATAGTTAGCAAAAAAATAAATTGTGCAGTTCTCGCATCGGCCACTAGGCCTAAAATACATCAAGGCTTCCTGTTCTTTTCGGCAGCCCCGTGGGCCATAGACACAGTGGTCAGGAGGAGACCCCATTGATTTCTATGGAAGAGTTTTCTGGGCATGCTCAGTGACCTGTGCAGAGGTCGGGAGGGAGTAGAAAAGCTGTGATATCACCTATTGTGAATGGTGGATCCTGTTTTATCTATGTATAGGTGATATCTGTCATTTTAATCCCGTCTGTGAAGATAATGAGAGGACTGCTGAAACGTTACCTGTACAGAACATATTATTAGGCCTAGTGGCCAGTGTGAAAACTGCACAATTTGCCATATATATATTTTTAAATATACAGTAGATTGTAACATAGAAAATTAAAACAATGATCATAAGGTGCTTGATGGGACATGCCTGAATGATTATGGTACTGGATGAAGAGGTACAGCAGGCCCTCATACAAGTCTATAGATGTATTATAGAGTAGTTGTATGGAGCTGTGCATGAAACCCAAGATTTCCCCTCACTATTAACGGGGGGGCAACAGAAACAAAGCTAGAGCCCTTCTCTGTCCTTGTCCAACACTTAAGGAAAAGGCAGAGTTACTAAATGTTTTTTTTAGCTCTGTATATACAAAAGAAGAGAAAGGCGCTGATATCTGTGGCGCTGGGGTTGTTAGTACATCCAGTAATATACTCACTTGGCTAACTGTCGATATGGTCCAAGAGAAGTTAAATAACGTAAATGTGAACAAGGCTCCGGGTCCAGATGGATTACAATCAAGAGTGCTTAAAGAGCTCAGTTCAGTCATTGCTGTGCCCTGTTTATAATTTTCTCTAGGGACTGGTACAGTGCCAAGTGATTGGCGCAAGGCAAACATGGTGCCCATATTCAAAAAAGGATCTAGGTCCTCCACAGGTAATTATAGACCAGTTAGTTTAACTTCTGTTGTCGGAAAAATGTTTGAAGGACTCTTAAGGGACTATATACAGGAGTATGTGACTGTAAGTAATATTATAAGTGATAACCAAGGACAGAAGTTGTCAGACTAACCTGATTAGTTTTTATGAGGAGGTGAGTAGTAGCCTGGACAGAGGGGCGGCTGTGGATGTAGTGAGGTAAGTAGTAGCCTGGACAGAGGGGCGGCTGTGGATGTAGTGAGGTAAGTAGTAGCCTGGACAGAGGGGCGGCTGTGGATGTAGTGAGGTAAGTAGTAGCCTTGACAGAGGGGCGGCTGTGGATGTAGTGAGGTAAGTAGTAGCCTGGACAGAGGGGCGGCTGTGGATGTAGTGAGGTAAGTAGTAGCCTGGACAGAGGGGCGGCTGTGGATGTAGTGAGGTAAGTAGTAGCCTTGACAGAGGGGCGGCTGTGGATGTAGTGAGGTAAGTAGTAGCCTGGACAGAGGGGCGGCTGTGGATGTAGTGAAGTGAGTAGTAGCCTGGACAGAGGGGCGGCTGTGGATGTAGTGAGGTAAGTAGTAGCCTGGACAGAGGGGCGGCTGTGGATGTAGTGAGGTAAGTAGTAGCCTGGACAGAGGGGCGGCTGTGGATGTAGTGAGGTAAGTAATAGCCTGGACAGAGGGGCGGCTGTGGATGTAGTGAGGTGAGTAGTATCCTGGACAGAGGGGCGGCTGTGGATGTAGTGAGGTCAGTAGTAGCCTGGACAGAGGGGCAGCTGTGGATGTAGTGAGGTAAGTAGTAGCCTGGACAGAGGGGCGGCTGTGGATGTAGTGAGGTGAGTAGTAGCCTGGACAGAGGGGCGGCTGTGGATGTAGTGAGGTAAGTAGTAGCCTAAACGGAGGGGCGGCTGTGGATGTAGTGAGGTAAGTAGTAGCCTGGACAGAGGGGCGGCTGTGGATGTAGTGAGGTAAGTAGTAGCCTGGACAGAGGGGCGGCTGTGGATGTAGTGAGGTAAGTAGTAGCCTGGACAGAGGGGCGGCTGTGGATGTAGTGAGGTGAGTTGTAGCCTGGACGGAGGGGCGGCTGTGGATGTAGTGAGGTAAGTAGTAGCCTGGACAGAGGGGCGGCTGTGGATGTAGTGAGGTAAGTAGTAGCCTGGACAGAGGGGCGGCTGTGGATGTAGTGAGGTAAGTAGTAGCCTGGACAGAGGGGCGGCTATGAATGTAGTGAGGTAAGTAGTAGCCTGGACAGAGGGGCGGCTGTGGATGTAGTGAGGTCAGTAGTAGCCTGGACAGAGGGGCGGCTGTGGATGTAGTGAGGTCAGTAGTAGCCTGGACAGAGGGGCGG
Organism: Bufo bufo; assembly: GCF_905171765.1. Classification (NCBI taxonomy): domain Eukaryota; kingdom Metazoa; phylum Chordata; class Amphibia; order Anura; family Bufonidae; genus Bufo; species Bufo bufo. The sequence continues at coordinate 785,843,756 of NC_053389.1, read as the reverse complement.
CTGTGGATGTAGTGAGGTAAGTAGTAGCCTGGACAGAGGGGCGGCTGTGGATGTAGTGAGGTGAGTAGTAGCCTGGACAGAGGGGCGGCTGTGGATGTAGTGAGGTAAGTTGTAGCCTGGACGGAGGGGCGGCTGTGGATGTAGTGAGGTAAGTAGTAGCCTGGACAGAGGGGCGGCTGTGGATGTAGTGAGGTAAGTAGTAGCCTGGACAGAGGGGCGGCTGTGGATGTAGTGAGGTAAGTAGTAGCCTGGACAGAGGGGCGGCTGTGGATGTAGTGAGGTAAATAGTAGCCTGGACAGAGGGGCGGCTGTGGATGTAGTGAGGTAAGTAGTAGCCTGGACAGAGGGGCGGCTGTGGATGTAGTGAGGTAAGTAGTAGCCTGGACAGAGGGGCGGCTGTGGATGTAGTGAGGTCAGTAGTAGCCTGGACAGAGGGGCGGCTGTGGATGTAGTGAGGTAAGTAGTAGCCTGGACAGAGGGGCGGCTGTGGATGTAGTGAGGTAAGTAGTAGCCTGGACAGAGGGGCGGCTGTGGATGTAGTGAGGTAAGTAGTAGCCTGGACAGAGGGCGGCTGTGGATGTAGTGAGGTAAGTAGTAGCCTGGACAGAGGGGCGGCTGTGGATGTAGTGAGGTAAGCCTGGACAGAGGGGCGGCTGTGGATGTAGTGAGGTAAGTAGTAGCCTGGACAGAGGGGCGGCTGTGGATGTAGTGAGGTAAGTAGTAGCCTGGACAGAGGGCGGCTGTGGATGTAGTGAGGTAAGTAGTAGCCTGGACAGAGGGGCGGCTGTGGATGTAGTGTTTTTGGATTTTGCAAAGGCTTTTGATCCTGTCCCTCAGACGTTTAATAGGTAAAGTAAGGTCTATTGGCTTGGAAAGAATAGTTTGTAATTGGATTGAAAACTGTCTGAAGGACGGTGTCCAGAGAGTTGTGGTCAATGATTCCTATTCAGAATGGTCCCGGGTTATAAGTGGTGACCCCGAGGTTCAGTGCTGGGTCCTCTATTATATAATTTATTTATTAATGATATTGTGGACGGGATTAATAGCACCGTTTCTATTTCTGCAGATGACACTAAGCTGTGTAGTACTGTGCAGTCTATGGAAGATGTCCATAAAATACAAGCTGACTTGAACACTCTGAGTGATTGGGCATCAACTTGGCAAATGAGGTTCAATGTGGACAAATGTAACGTTCTGCATCTTGGTAGTAATAAACTCCGTGCTTCATATGTCCTAGGGGGTGTAACACTGGGAGAGTCACTTATAGAGAAGGATTTGGGTGTCCTTGTAGATCATAGATTAAATAACAGCACAATGTTAATCAGCTGCTTCTAAGGCCACCAGGATATTGTCATGCATTAAACGAGGCATGGACTCGCGGGGCAGGGATGTAATATTACCACTTTACAAAGCGTTGGTGCGCCCTCATCTGGAATACGCAGTCCAGTTCTGGGCACCAGTCCATAGAAAGGACGCTCTGCAGCTGGAAAAAAGTACAGAGGAGAGCGACTAAACTAATAAGGGGCATGGAGATCTTATTTTTGAAGAAAGATTAAAAGAATTGAATTTATTTAGTCTTGAGAAGAGACGTCTAAGGGGGGGACATGATTAACCTATACAAATATATAAATGGGCCATACAAAAAATACGGTGAAAAACTGTTCCATGTAAAATGCGCTCAAAAGACAAGGGGGCACTGCCTCCGACTGGAGAAGAAAAAGTTCAGTCTCCAGAAGCGTCAAAGCTTCTTTACTGTAAGAACTGTGAAGCTGTGGAATAGACTTCCTCGGGACGTGGTCACAGCAGGAACAGTGGACAGTTTCAAAAAGGGTTTAGATGAATTCCTAAAAGTAAACAACATTAATGCTTCTGAAAACGTAAAGAAATCTGAGTCTCACTTCCTTCTGGGATTCGCGTCCCCACCTATCCCTTGGTTGAACTTGATGGACTTATGTCTTTTGTCAACCATATCAACTATGTAACTTACTTCTACCTTCTTTTCCTTTAAATTTCAAACTGAAATCTCATTTTGGACTGTTTTGGACGACGCTAAGTACAAAATCTGATTCCTATTAAAGGATCACTCAATATTTATACTGTGATATCTGCCAAGAATACGTGTTCGTTTTACTGTGACCCCAGTATGAACCATTGGGAGTCCCAGTAGCAGGTCTTCCTCTGCGTAATTTTATGATATAATGTTCTACCAAGGAAATGATGCCGTAGTGATAACGTACTAATACTGTGCTATCAAGTAATCTTAAAAGTTGTTCCTAAAATAACCAAAATCACCCAAGATGTGGAAGTAGAGAAGGTACAGGAACTAGGGGCCAACAGCAGAACTTTTACTGTTATGCCATTATGAGTTAATAGAGCGGGTGCAGCATTTTGGCCCCACATCGATAAGCTATAATGGATTATATGGACAGCTCATGTATTACAATGGTTAACATGTAATGCTTCATTTCTCCTGTGGGGGCAGTGCAGGGAACTTTTGCACTTGCTTTCATAGTTTTCATTTTCTTCTGGAAATAAGGTTGACTTTGTGTGGTGACTGTATTTCGCTTCCGGCACTACTATATGGCCTACATTACTTTATTATAGTATGCAGTGGCTACAAGGTTTCAACACTGTAAGTACTAGGGGCTCTAGTGGTGAGGTGGCCTGGTGTCATCTCAATTACTTGGAATAATTTAAAAGTTGGTTTTGAAGGAGTGACCAAAATAATGAGTGGGTTTAGGGTGGAGCCTATAACAACAATTCTCTTTGGCTTGTGCTTTCATGACTGAGGTTCCCAAATGGTAGACAGTCATTACTGTGGCTCAAAAATGGAATTACCCAGCCACTTTGAAAGTATGGAACTTGAGCAGGGGGTGGTATACCATGTAATGTTGGTTTATAGTATTATTGGTACTTATTGTACTTTGTACTTTGGTATTATGTGGCTACTGTGGATAAAGCTGGCCGTAGATGTATATTGGCCGGACCAGCAGAATTGGTCAACTTGCTAATGTGTGTGGAGGCTTTATAACTCTTACCCAATAGTAGAAGCTGAGAAAGATAACAATTGGGCTGTTGGAGTTCAACTGCTGAATTGAGCATACATGTGTATGGGGTGAGGATCAAGCTGACACCAGAACACTAGAACAGCCAAGAGTTACAGTATGTAGAACATCTGACCTCCTTCAAAATGCCTGGCATTCTCTGTAAGGAGAAGAACACTTCCAAAGTTACATTATATTAGGCTAATTGTCCTAAATTTGACTCCCATGCTTTAAGATCGAGCAAAACTTGCATGTACTTTGTATGAATTTCTTGAATGGGAGGAGGGGGTTACAACTATTATAAACATATTTCTGGTTTCAAAGAGCTTACCAATTTTCAAGTCAGTGGCATCACAACCCAAGTTAAGTTTCTTCTCCACTACTACTTTGTAACCATCTGTTAGGAGCATAGATCCGAACACATGAGGAAAATATTATTATCTGGTTGGCAAAGCTCATTTTAAAGTATAATAGAGAAAGCTACCGTAGAACAATGGTGGCATCTTGTGTATCCTTCTTCAAAGATTGTAATGTTAGTAGACATGGCTCCATATAAAATATTTTCATCACTGTGACAGAGGGGGAACGGTATTCTGTGAAGGTAATTAAAGTGCCAATAAAATTCTATCCAAAGGAATATATTACACAAAAGGGTGTCCACAAATATAAGGCTGGGAAATTGGTTCGTAGGTGCGATTGCCAAAGTGAGAAGATGTTTCAGAATCCAGCAAAGTAGACAATGTGCTATTCAAAGGACTACACTACCACAGGTGGTTTCTCATAACTAGAAGTCCAGTGTCTAGATGAAATCAAGTGTGGTGGTTTGTTTCCAACTATGCTGTCCAAAGGACTACTTTTCATAGAGAGTGTCCATAGAAGTAAAGCAAGGAGGTTGGTGTCTGGATAAGATAATCAAAATGATAAGATTATTCATAACATAATTAATAGACAACTGCATCGTTCAAAGGACAGATTTCAATGAAGTAGGTTGCCCATAGATATCAGTCCAGTTTCTAAGTCAGATAACTAAATTCTGTTCTGTCTCCAACCAAGTGGACATTAAGGTTGATTACCAAAGTAGGAAAATGTTTCACAATACAAAGGGGGAAGGCCAAAGGACTACTTCCCACAGAAGGTTGCCCAATGCCCATAGCTAGAAGTCTGGTTCCCATTGAGATAACCAGAGTTGGAAGGTTTGCCTCCAAATATGCTGTACAAAGGACAACTTTCCATATAGGGTGACCATAGACATAATGGTAGGAGTTTAGCTTCTAGGTTAGACAACCAAAGTGGAAAGAAGGATCGATCGGTCATGAGCTATCTCTTCTGACTCCCTCCCAAGTTCCCCATACACATACATGTTAAGTTTGGCTGACTGTGTATGCGTATTCATTTGGGATAAGGGAGGAAGCCACTGCCAGATCTGGTGAAAATATTCACTTTGCGAGATCCTTTTCTCCCCTGAAATCATCTGTAATGCTGAGAATGGCCAGGTTCGGTCAACAGTACGCTAATGTGTATGGTGGCCTTTACATGTGCTCAAGCTGGCTATACATGTTCAACAAAAGATCTTTTTGGGAATGATCTTCAAATAAATATCTTTGGCCCAACTATCCTACAAAAATATTAAACCTGGCCATCTTCTTTGCAGATGATGATGATCTGTCGGCTAAAACAATCTGTTATGGCAGTGGGTGTGGAACCAATGTGTCAACCAAAATATATGGCTTTGGGCTACACCTAAGAATGTTATCCTGGCAGTCCCCTGATTTTCACACTTTAACACCTTTACAAGGATCAGAATTTTGCTGCAGAGGAATCGCCAGGCTGCTACCTCCTAGACTAGTCTCTGGTCAGAGACACTGGTGCAGGACACAGATGAGTCAGGCAAAAGTGTAGTCAGGGACAAGCTGAGGTCAGGACAGGCAGTATACGTGCAGCATGTAATAGGTCAGAGAACTGCGAAGGGTAAATATGGAAATCAGTCACAGTGAAGGATCACAATCCCCAAAAAATGGCAGAAAGTAGGTACATGGGCAGACAACCGAAACAGCACACCTACATAGATAACTAGCAAGCTACGAAACTTATTGCTCAGGCACCCTCCCACAGAGGAAGGTGCCTTAAGTACCCCAAGGTAGCCAGCCATAGGATGAAGCAGATAAGGGAGTGCGCACTGGTCCTTTAAGAGCCGGAGGGAGCACTTGCCCTACGGGCAGAGGAGAAGACGCCTTAGTCTGCATGCTGAGACAGAGCAACCGCTAGGACAGTGAGAGCAGGTGGCAGGTCTGCTCCGCCAGGACATGGAAACCCAGGCCCAGTAAACAGAGCAGTGACGGCCGCGGGCCACCGCTTTAACGCAATCATTCATTGTTAAATGTCACTTAACAAAACAATAATTGTGAATGAAATCATTGTTTTGATCAACTTTAGACTACTGTGTATGGCCATCTTCAGAGCTATGTCCCAAGACATATGGCTAAGAGTTTGTCTCCTAGGTGGGATTATCAAAGTGGGAAGATGTTACATAAGCTAAATAGGTAGACACTGTGCTGATCAACAGAATATTCTCCATAGATGAGTGCGCCTAGTAAGGTGTTCAGTTCCTAGGTGAGATAAACAAAGTGGGAACATCTGTTTCAGGACAGGTAGACATTGGGGGAGATTTATCAAACTGGTGTAAAGGAAAAGTGGCTTAGCTGCCCATTAAAACCAATTAGATTCCACCTTTCATTTTCCAATGGAGCTCTGAAAAATGAAAGTTGTAATCTGATTGGTTTTCCTTTACATCAGTTTTGATAAATCTCCCTCTTTATGCTAAGTGAAAACATTCGGGGCCTGGGACCTAGATGTTTTGTCCCAGGCCCTGAATGTACTGCCTGCCAGACCGATACAACTGTATTGACCTCCTCAGGATGGCAACACAGTTGAATCTATTACATTGCAAGACCTGAAGGACCTGTGATGACATCACAGTCATGTGATCAGTGCCAAAGGCAGTGGTTGAGGACCTGTGATGATGTCACCATCATGTGACCAGTGCAGGAGAGGGGGTGATGTTATTTACATGTGACTGTATGTTGAAGGCAGCTGGGGGAGGATGTGATGTTATTTACAATGGGACCGAATGTTAACGGGGTGATGTTATTTACATGGGATTGCATGTTGGAGGTGGCTGGGGAGGGTGTGATGTTATTTACATGGGACTGTATATTGGAGGGGGCTGGAATGATGGTGTGATGTTATTTACATGAGATACTATAGCGGAGGGAGGGAAATAATGTTATTTACATGGGACTCAATGTTGAGGTGGTAATGTTATTTACATGGGACTCCATGTTGAAGGCGGCTGGGGGAGTTAGTGACTTTATTTACATGGGACTGAATGTTTAGGGGCAGTGTTGTTTACATGGGATTGCATGTTGGAGTTGGCTGGGGAGGGGGTGATATTATTTGCATGGGACTGTATGTTGAAGGCAGCTTGGGATGGGGGTGATGTTATTTACATGGGACTGTATATTGGAGGGGCTGAAGGGAGGGAAGTGATGGTATTTACATGGGACTGTATATTGGAGGGGGCTGTAGATAGAGAGGGATGTTACTTACATGGGACTGTATATTGGAGGGGGCTGGAGAGATGGTGTAATGCTATTTACATGGGACTCTATGGCGGAGGGAGGGAAACAATGTTATTTACATAGGACTGTATGGTGGAGGGGCTGAGGAATTATAATTTCTGAGGGCACTAAAGGGAGAATTATAACTACAGGGGGCACTTCAGGGTGAGCATTATAACAGTAGCAGGCATTATAAATATTGGGGGTAATATAAATACTGGGGGGACTTCAGGGAGAGCATTATAACAGTGGGAGATGACATAAATACTGGGGGCACGGTGGAGGTGTTAGAAATCCAGGGGACACTATAGGCTTCTTATTACTACTGGGGGCTCTAAAAAAGTGACTTATAGACTACTGAGGGGTCTGTAGAGAGCTTTATTACCACCGAGGGAATAATAGAGGTCCTTATTTTTACTGGGGGCTCTGTGAGGGCATTATTAATAAAGGAGGGCTCTTCTACTAATGGGGGCACTCGTGGGGAGCATTATCACTGTTGGGAGCACTGTAGGAGGCAGTATTATTAATGAGTGCATTCTAGAAATGAATTGCTATTGGTGGGACTTGGAGGAGCACTATTACTATGGGGGGCACTCAGTTTTCTTCAGGATAATATTTGGGGGTATTGGGGAGCACGGTGAGCAGCAGGATAATTATCCTCAGGTTGGGGGATGATGATAGAAAAGTGAGGAAGCTAAGATGTCTGTGTGTCACACTCTGCAGAGATGAAGCGTGGCTAAAAAAAAGTTGCCCAGACCGAATAGAGAAGATTATGAGAAGACCTACATCAGAGGAGATGTCACCAGGGAGGCTCTGGATGTGAGAGGTACTGTATGTGCTGCTGTATAGCAAGTACTGTAAAATGTCTTTAGTGCTAAAGTGTCTGGGGGGAGAGTGGGGGGCGGCGGTGTCGACTTAGAGAATTGGCCATATGCATTAGGGCTTGGGCCCGAATCTTTTGAGACCCTAGCAACGCCCCTGACGCCAGTGCAAACATTTTGTGTTGCAGGGGGGTTAAAATAGTCACAAAAATGACCTTTGCAACTATTTTTATGCCAGGCAACCTTTAATAAATGACTCCCTATGAGTTTCAAATATCAAGACGGTCTCTGGGTCTAACAAGTGAACAAATTGGTAGATGTCATTCATCTGAAAAACAAATGTTAAAATCTTCGTATCAGTGTCAACCAGCAGGGAGTAAAGTCTAAAGTAATACATTTTACAAAATATGGGGCATATCTGGAGAAACAAAAACAAAATCAAACCATCATACCACAAGAAGAAAAACTAGCAAAAAAAATAAAAATAATTAATCAATTGTAACCAAAATTCTGCATCAATAAAAAAAATCTTTAAAAACAAATTGTGTGCTAAAAATGCTTTCTCCAATATGCATCATTATGGGAACTGGGGCATTGTCAGGACATGTTACTTCCACATGATGAGCCTTCACCATAAGCGAGGGAGGAGGGATATCAAAAAGGATGGAGGTAAATGACTGGGCTGCTCTGATAATCTCTTAAATGCCGCATAAACCATATGCCAGATCACAATATAAAGAGAAAGTGTAGTAATTATACATAATGCCGAGACATATATCACATTACATAGTAGTAAATTAAATATGCACAAGAAAGGAGTGCAAAGTGGAGCTATAGTGAGATGTAAAGAAGCCTGTTATATGGAGTAATAGGAGGATATCCAAGGAAGGTTATATGGAGTAATAGGAGGTTGTATAGGAGAGGTTATATGGAGTAATAGGAGGAGATATATGAGAGGTTATATGGAGTAATAGGAGGAGATATAGGAGAGGTTATATGGAGTAATAGGAGGAGATATAAGAAGTTATATGGAGTAATAGGAGGAGATATAGGAGAGGTTATATGGAGTAATAGGAGGAGATATAGGAGAGGTTATATGGAGTAATAGGGGGAGATATGGGAGTGGTTATATAGAGTAATAGGAGGAGATATAAGAAGTTATATGGAGTAATAGGAGGAGATATAGGAGAGGTTATATGGAGTAATAAGAGGAGATATAGGAGAGGATATATGGAGTAATAGGAGGAGATATAGGAGAGGTTATATGGAGTAATAGGTGGAGATATAGGAGAGGTTAAATAGACTAATATAAGGAGATATAGGAGAGGTTATATGGAGTAATAGGAGGAGATATAAGAGGTTATATGTAGTAATAGGAGGAGATATAGGAGAGGTTATATGGAGTAATAAGAGGAGATATAGGAGAGGATATATGGAGTAATAGGAGGAGATATAGGAGAGGTTATATGGAGTAATAGGAGGAGATATAGGAGAGGTTATATGGAGGTTATATGGAGTAATAGGAGGAGATATAGGAGAGGTTATATGGAGTAATAAGAGGAGATATAGGAGAGCTTATATGGAGTAATAGGAGGAGATATAGGAGAGGTTATATGGAGTAATAGGAGGAGATATAGGAGAGGTTAAATGGAGTAATAGGAGCAGATATAGGAGAGGTTATATGGAGTAATAGGAGGAGATATAGGAGAGGTTATATGGAGTAATAGGAGGAGATATATGGAGTAATAGGAGGAGATATAGGAGAGGTTAAATGGAGTAATAGGAGGAGATATAAGAAGTTATATGGAGTAATAGGAGAGGTTATATGGAGTAATAGGAGGAGATATAGGAGAGGTTATATGGAGTAATAGGAGGAGATATAGGAGTGGTTATATAGAGTAATAGGAGGAGATATAAGAAGTTATATGGAGTAATAGGAGGAGATATAGGAGAGGTTATATGGAGTAATAAGAGGAGATATAGGAGAGGATATATGGAGTAATAGGAGGGGATATAGGAGAGGTTATATGGAGTAATAGGAGGAGATATAGGAGAGCTTATATGGAGTAATAGGAGGAGATATAGGAAAGGTTATGTGGAGTAATAGGTGGAGATATAGGAGAGGTTATATGGAGTAATAGGAGGAGATATAGGAGAGGTTATATGAAGTAATAGTATGAGATATAGGAGTGGTTATATAGAGTAATAGGAGGAGATATAAGAAGTTATATGGAGTAATAGGAGGAGATATAGGAGAGGTAATATGGAGTAATAAGAGGAGATATAGTAGAGCTTATATGGAGTAATAGGAGGAGATATAGGAGAGGTTATATGGAGTAATAGGAGCAGATATAGGAGATGTTATAATGAGTATGAGGAGGAGATATAGGAGAGGTTATATGGAGTAATAGGAGGAGATATAGGAGAGTATATATGGAGTAATAGGAGGAGATATAGGAGAGGTTATATGGAGTAATAGGAGGAGATATAGGAGAGGATATATGGAGTAATAGGAGGAGATATATGAGAGGTTATATGGAGTAATAGGAGGAGATATAGGAGAGGTTAAATGGAGCAATAGGAGCAGATATAGGAGAGGTTATATGGAGTAATAGGAGGAGATATAGGAGAGCTTATATGGAGTAATAGGAGGAGATATAGGAAAGGTTATGTGGAGTAATAGGTGGAGATATAGGAGAGGTTATATGGAGTAATAGGAGGAGATATAGGAGAGGTTATATGCAGTAATAGGATGAGATATAGGAGAGGTTATATGGAGTAATAGGAGGAGATATATGGAGTAATAGGAGGAGATATAGGAGAGGTTAAATGGAGTAATAGGAGGAGATATAAGAAGTTATATGGAGTAATAGGAGAGGTTATATGGAGTAATAGGAGGAGATATAGGAGAGGTTATATGGAGTAATAGGAGGAGATATAGGAGAGGTTATATGGAGTAATAGGAGGAGATATAGGAGTGGTTATATAGAGTAATAGGAGGAGATATAAGAAGTTATATGGAGTAATAGGAGGAGATATAGGAGAGGTTATATGGAGTAATAAGGAGATATAGGAGAGGATATATGGAGTAATAGGAGGAGATATATGAGAGGTTATATGGAGTAATAGGAGAAGATATAGGAGAGCTTATATGGAGTAATAGGAGGAGATATAGGAAAGGTTATGTGGAGTAATAGGTGGAGATATAGGAGAGGTTATATGGAGTAATAGGAGGAGATATAGGAGAGGTTATATGGAGTAATAGGATGAGATATAGGAGTGGTTATATAGAGTAATAGGAGGAGATATAAGAAGTTATATGGAGTAATAGGAGGAGATATAGGAGAGGTTATATGGAGTAATAAGAGGAGATATAGTAGAGCTTATATGGAGTAATAGGAGGAGATATAGGAGAGGTTATATGGAGTAATAGGAGCAGATATAGTAGATGTTATAATGAGTATCAGGAGGAGATATAGGAGAGGTTATATAGAGTAATAGGAGAAGATATAGGAGAGGTTATATGGAGTAATAGGAGGAGATATAGGAGAGGTTAAATGGAGTAATAGGAGCAGATATAGGAGAGGTTATATGGAGTAATAGGAGGAGATATAGGAGAGGTTATATGGAGTAATAGGAGGAGATATATGGAGTAATAGGAGGAGATATAGGAGAGGTTAAATGGAGTAATAGGAGGAGATATAGGAGAGGTTATATGGAGTAATAGGAGGAGATATAGGAGTGGTTATATAGAGTAATAGGAGGAGATATATGAGAGTTTATATGGAGTAATAGGAGGAGATATAGGAGAGCTTATATGGAGTAATAGGAGGAGATATAGGAAAGGTTATGTGGAGTAATAGGTGGAGATATAGGAGAGGTTATATGGAGTAATAGGAGGAGATATAGGAGAGGTTATATGGAGTAATAGGATGAGATATAGGAGTGGTTATATAGAGTAATAGGAGGAGATATAAGAAGTTATATGGAGTAATAGGAGGAGATATAGGAGAGGTTATATGGAGTAATAAGAGGAGATATAGTAGAGCTTATATGGAGTAATAGGAGGAGATATAGGAGAGGTTATATGGAGTAATAGGAGCAGATATAGGAGATGTTATAATGAGTATCAGAAGGAGATATAGGAGAGGCTATATGGAGTAATAGGAGGAGATATGGGAGAGGATATATGGAGTAATAGGAGGAGATATAGGAGAGGTTATATGGAGTAGTAGGAGGAGATATAGGAGAGGATATATGGAGTAATAGGAGGAGATATAGGAGAGGTTATATGGAGTAATAGGAGGAGATATAGGAGAGGTTAAATGGAGCAATAGGAGCAGATATAGGTGAGGTTATATGGAGTAATAGGAGGAGATATAGGAGAGGTTATATGGAGTAATAGGAGGAGATATAGGAGAGGATATATGGAGTAATAGGAGGTGATATAGGAGAGGTTAAATGGAGTAATAGGAGCAGATATAGGAGAGGTTATATGGAGTAATAGGAGGAGATATAGGAGAGGTTATATGGAGTAATAGGAGGAGATATAGGAGAGGATATATGGAGTAATAGGAGGAGATATAGGAGAGGTTATATGGAGTAATAGGAGGAGATATAGGAGAGGATATATGGAGTAATAGGAGGAGATATGGGAGAGGTTATATGGAGTAATAGGAGATATAGGAGAGGTTATATGGAGCAATAAGAGGAGATATAGGAGAGGTTATATGGAGTAATAGGATGAGATGTAGGAAGTTATATGGAGTAATAGGAGGAGATATAGGAGAGGATATATGGAGTAATAGGAGGAGATATAGGAGAGATTATATGGAGTAATAGGAGAAGATATAGGAGAGGATATATGGAGTAATAGGAGGAGATATGGGAGAGGTTATATGGAGTAATAGGAGATATAGGAGAGGTTATATGGAGCAATAAGAGGAGATATAGGAGAGGTTATATGGAGTAATAGGATGAGATATAGGAAGTTATATGGAGTAATAGGAGGAGATATAGGAGAGGCTATATGGAGTAATAGAAGGAGATATAGGAGAGTTTTTATGGAGTAATAGGAGGAGATATAGGAGAGGTTATATGGAGTAATAAGAGGAGATATATGAGAGGATATATGGAGTAATAGAAGGAGATATAGGAGAGGTTATATGGAGTAATAGGAGGAGATATAGGAGAGGATATATGGAGTAATAGTTGGAGATATAGGAGTGGATATATGGAGTAATAGGAGGAGATATAGGAGAGGTTATATGGAGTAATAGGAGGAGATATAGGAGTGGATATATGGAGTAATAGGAGGAGATATAGGAGAGGATATATGGAGTAATAGGAGGAGATATAGGAGTAGATATAATATGGAATAATAAGGGGTGCTGTAGACAGATGATACTACTGTGGTACTAGTGGATCATTTGGAAGATGTCATGAGGAGTGGTTGTAAATACATATTTAATATGACAGGTGGATAGCAAACATGAGATTATGTGATTTTAATAAATAATAAGCCTATAATAAAGGCCATTTGAATAACAGCTGTGGAAGAGATGCATTATCGCAGCCTCATCCTCCAGGCCTGACAGGTGGAAGAGCACAAGCTCTGGAAAAGATATGTTTGGTTTTTCCTGTTAAACCATTTGTCATGACAGAGGGGACCCGGACTGCGGACAGTTCAGTGATTGGCTGCAAGTGGCGTCAAACCGGACCAGGCAGTGACAATATCAGCACACTTGGCCCTGTCAATCAAAGTGGAGGGAGCACAGCAGTTGCAGAGAGAGTAGAGCCTCTAGGTGTAATGGTAACGCCCCCGTTGCTCCTAGAGGCTTATTTGCATATAGTAAAACATCACTTTCTTTAGCAATGCGGACACATATGAACATGGGACCGACACAGATGCCTTCAGCTGCCAAGCGCACATGTAACAGGTCAGCCAGTGTCATAGGGACAAAACTGCTGACAGATGCCCTTTAAGTTTTGCTATGTTGCCCCTGTATTTACAGTATGGAAATACCAGAAGAAATCCCACCTAAACATGGTGAATACCCCTGGACCAGGCCATTCATGTCTAGCGGAAACCACCTGGCCTGATATACTAGATTTTACAACTTTGGAAATTTAGGGATTTTTTTAAAAGTTGCCTAATGTCATAAATAAGTCCAAGAATCCTGCGTGTAAATAATCATCGGATGACGGTGGGTTACAACCCGGGAGGTAGATGACTGTGTCTGAAGGGTTAAGTGACCACTGCCGGGACTGACCAGGAGTTTGGCTGGCAGCGCTCATCATGCACAATGGCGGAGTGTCAGTCTGCAGCGATAAAGCAGCGCCAGATCCCCGCAGTCAGATTCCTAATTGACCTTTCCATGGCGCAGGTCGGGTCTGTACGGAGAATGTCGGGGGGGGACTCTTGGCACTATATGAAGACTGTCATTCATGGGAGCTGCGTCTGCTCCATTTCCTTTTAAACATCTCAAGATGTATGACAAATGTCTCTCACGCGGCAGACTGTTCTAGGAGGTTGGAAACTTTCCTCTTTACCAGAGAACAGAGCAAATTGATGTCGCCCAGTGCGGTCTACGGGGGGAATTCACTGATACCGGGTTTTCGTATACCAGTCAGAGTCCAAAGTGCTCTGGAGAGAGATGCAACACATTGATAAGGGCACAGAAGCTGTAGATTTGAGCCATATTTTACTGAGCCGCCGGAGGCTACGCCCCACCAGATATCCCCTGCCACTGTTTTAAAATTTGGTGAGTGCATCATAAAAACAAAAATGTGCAACTTTTTGATGCCAATTTTCTGACGCAAAGCCCATGATAAATCCCCCCTATGTTTGTACTATATTGAATTTAGTTGTACTATGTGTATGCGTTTATTTTATTCATTTCTATAGCGCTTACATAGTCTGCGGTGATGTACAGAGCTTGTCATCAGTCACATCGGTCCCTGTCCCCATTGGGGCACATAATCTGAATTCCTAATTCACCTTTCTACATGTTTTTGGAGTGCGGGAGGCAACTGAAGAACCAAAAAGGCATACTTACCAATACTGCTGATAGGGATTAATAGACCGCACCCCCCAGGAACGCCCGGTTGTGGGCAGGACTTACCTAAGCTTCACTCATTTTGGACTCGGGTCAGCTTCAATTTGGGAGTACTGTCTCTGAAAATTTGAGATAGTCCCTGCAGATTCAGGACTGTTGGCAACTATCGAAATTCATTACATTATGCAACTTTTAAAAAATCCCTACATTTCCAAAGTTGTAAAATCTAGTATATCAGACCAGGTGGTTTCCGCTAGACATGGATGGCCTGGTGTGGGGGCACTCACCATGTTTAGGTGGGATTTCTCCTTGCATTTCCATACTGTAATTACAGGGGCCCCATAGCAAAAGTTAAAGGGGGCATATGAACATAGGACCAACACAGATGGCTTAAGCTGCCAAGCGCACATGGAACAGGTCAGCCGGTGTCATAGGTACAGATCTGCTGACAGATGTCTCAAAAGTATTCGCCCCCTGTGAGATTTCTGACTAATGTAATTCATTTAATTTTTTGATAAAAAATCTGCACTCCACCTCACCCATTTTATGTGACTTCTATATCAGAAAAATGTCTTTACGCCACACAACATAAATACATTGATAAACCGTCCCCAAACAGATCTATATCCCTTCATACATGATAAAACCAGCTCTCTGTAGCCACCACTAGAGGGAGCTCAGTGCATAGGAATGTATACACTACCATTAAAGTCAAATTAAAGTTGTAAAAAACATCTATTGGCACTGTGATTCCCAAGAAAAGGAGTACAGCGCCCGGTCCCCCCTCAGCATGGGCGTGGTGACTACTCCACTGTGTAAAAACATAGTAAGGCCTATCAGCTTCCTTTGGAGTGGCTCCTAGTAGAGAAGCAGGCTCAGACTGGCCCACCAGAGGAACAGAGGATCGTCCTGTGGTCCCAGGAGCTGACACAATAATGAACCCCAAGGGTCCAGAGGAGGACAACCCCAGGCTGGATGCAATCACTTGTCAACAAGCTCTATTTAGTTCAATGATATGTTAACAACAATGTGAGCTGCTTGCAGTAAGTGAAGGGAAACCTTCTCCTTTGCAGCTGTAAGGGGTGTAGCGAGGGGGGGGCAGTCAGGGCACAAAGGCTGGAGGGAAGGGATACAGTGTCGGGCGGTTCATTTTCATAGTGAAGCAGGGAGCCGTCCACTCCCTGCTTCAAGGTTTCACTGACCTCCATCGCTCCCCCGCAGGCTGTACACCACGCTGCTGGTTTTGTGGGAGAGGCGGTGAAAGCCCGGGAACCAGCCTCCCGAACAGTCAGCAGCATCATGTGGGACACTGGTGGGCAGATCATTAGGAAACTAGTAAGTATTTGTTGGGGGGGGTTTCATGGATCTGGAGAGGGCACTAGGGGCCAAAGGCAGGCACAGGGAGGACATTATTACAGTGAGGGGCCACAAGGAGGACATAACTACTGTGACGGGCACAAAGATGGGCATAACTACTGTGAGATGGCACAAAGATGGGCATAACTACTGTAAGGGGGCACAAAGATGGGCATAACTACTGTGAGGGGCACAAAGGTGTTTATAACTACTGTGTGGGGGCCACAAGGGGTGCATAACTACTGTAAGGGGGCCACAAGGTGTGCATAACTACTGTAAGGGGCGACAAAGGTGTGCATAACTACTGTGTGTGGGCCACAAGGTGTGCATAACTACTGGGAGGGGGTCATAATGTGTGCATAACTTCTGTGAGGGGCCAGAAGGTGGGCATAACTACTGTGAGGGGCCAGAAGGTGGGCATAACTACTGTGAGGAGGCACAAAGATGAGCATAACTACTGTGAGGGGGCACAAAGATGGGCGTAACTACTGTGAGGGGGCCATAATGTGTGCATAACTACTGTGTGTGGGCCACAAGGTGTGCATAACTACTGGGGGGGCACAATGTGTGCATAACTACTGTGAGGGGCCAGCAGGTGGGCATAACTACTGTGAGGGGCCAGAAGGTGGGCATAACTACTGTGAGTAGGCACAAAAATGGGCATAACTATTGTGAGGGGGCACAAAGATGGGCATAACTACTGTGAGGGGGCCAAAATGTGGGCATAACAACTGTGTGTGGGCCATAAGGTGTGCATAACTACTGGGAGGGCGCCACAATGTGTGCATAACTACTGATAGGGGGACACAAGGTGTGCATAACTACTGTGAGGGGGCCACAAGGTGTGCATAACTACTGTGAGGGGCCATAATGTGTGCATAACTACTGTGAGGGGGCACAAAGGTGTGCATAACTACTGTGAGGGGCCAGAAGGTGGGCATAACTACTGTGAGGGGCCAGAAGGTAGGTATAACTACTGTGAGGGGCCAGAAAGTGGACATTACTACTGTGAGGGGGCACAAAGATGGGCATAACTACTGTAAGGGGGCACAAAGGTGTGCATAACTACTGTGAGGGGGCACAAAGGTGGGCATAACTACTGTGAGGGGGCACAAAGGTGGGCATAACTACTGTGAGGGGGCACAAAGGTGGGCATAACTACTGTGAGGGGCACAAAGGTGGGCATAACTACTGTGAGGGGCACAAATGTGGGCATTACTACTGTGAGGGGTCACAAAGGTGGGCATAACTACTGAGAGGGGGCACAAAGGTGGGCATAACTACTGTGAGGGGGAACAAAGGTGGGCATAACTACTGTGAGGGGGCACAAAGGTGGGCATAACTACTGTGAGGGGGCCATAATAGGTGCATAACTACTGTGTGTGGGCCACAAGGTGTGCATAACTACTGTGAGGGTGCCACAATGTGTGCATAACTACTGATAGGGGCAAGAAGGTGTGCATAACTACTGATAGGGGGACACAAGGTGTGCATAACTACTGTGAGGGGGCCACAAGGTGTGCATAACTACTGTGAGGGGCCATAATGTGTGCATAACTACTGTGAGGGGGCACAAAGGTGTGCATAACTACTGTGAGGGGGCCACAAGGTGTGCATAACTACTGGGGGGGGGGGGCACAATGTGTGAATAACTACTGTGAGGGGCCAGAAGGTGGGCATAACTACTGTGAGGGGCCAGAAAGTGGACATAACTACTGTGAGGAGGCACAAAGATGGGCATAACTACTGTAAGGGGGCACAAAGGTGTTTAGTTATTATAGCCCCTCTATAGTGCCCCCAGTAGTTATTATAGCCCCTCTATAGTGCCCCCAGTAGTTATTATAGCCCCTCTATAGTGCCCCAGTAGTTATTATAGCCCCTCTATAGTGCCCCCAGTAGTTATTATAGCCCCTCTATAGTGCCCCCAGTAGTTTTTATAGCCCCTCTATAGTGCCCCCAGTAGTTATTATAGCCCTTCTATAGTGCCCCAGTAGTTATTATAGCCCTTCTATTGTTCCCCCAGTAGTTATTATAGCCCTTCTATAGTGCCCCCAGTAGTTATTATAGCCCCTCTATAGTGCCCCCAGTAGTTTTTATAGCCCTTCTATAGTAACCCCAGTAGTTATTATAGCCCCTCTTTAGTGACCCCAGTAGTTAATATAACCCCTTCTATAGTGCCCCTAGTTAATAAAGGTGCCCATGACCTATGTGAGTGAATGGCAGTATTCAACTATATCTCAGTTGTATCTGCGATGGTAACTACTTTTAGGGTCTGGGGTGGCCCTTCCCGGCAACGGCCCATCTAACATTTGCCAGAATTTCCAGGTGGGCAGTCCAGCCATGCATACAGCTGTGTCAGCTAATTTTGAGTAAAATAGGACCTGTCCCCTTTCCTCCCCTGTTTTAGTAACTACTTGCATTCCGTATGTAATAACAATTCTGGAGCATCCAATCAGTGCTGCCCAGGGGCGTTGCTAGGCTAAAAAATTTGAGGCCTGGGCCCCTGATGTTTTGTCCAGGCCCCGAATGTCCTGCCTGCCAGCTAGATACAACTGTATTGCCGTCTTCAGAATGGCAATACAATTGAATCTAATTCCCCGCAAGAGCTGAAGGACCTGTGGTGACATCACAGGTCATGTGATCAGTTCTAAATGCAGTAGCTGAAAAGGACCTGCGATGATGACCGCTGCAGGAGAGGACGGCTCAGCAGTGAAGAGAAGTCCTGGGAAGAAGCTGTGGTGAGGTCTGTACATGAGGAGAGGTAAGTGAAGGGAGAGGCAGAGCAATGTGCGGAGTTGTGGTTATTTAACTGGGACTGTATGTTTGGGCTCAAGGGGGGGGGGGAGTTATTTACATGGGACTGAAAATTGAGGGGGTGAAGGTATTTACATGGGAATGCATGTTGATGGCTGCTGTGGAAGGGAGTGATATTATTTACACAGGAATGTTGAGGGGTAATGTTATTTTCATGGGACTGTATGTTGAAGGCGGCTGGGGGGGTGATGTTCTTTACATGGGACTGTATGTTGAAGGCGGCTCGGAAGAGGGTAATGCTAATTACATGGGACTGTATATTGGAAGGTGCAGGAGAGATGGTGGGATGGTATTTACATGGAACTCTATGATGGAGGGAGGAAAATAATGTTATTTACATGGGACTGTATGGTGGAGGGGCTGAGGACACTAAACAGAGGAATATAACTACAGGGGGTGTTATCAATACTGGGGAACGTCAGGGTGAGCATTATAACAGTAGGGGGCGATATGAATACTGGGGGCACTAAAAGGGACAGCATTATAACAGTCGGGGGCGATATAAATATGGGGGCACTGTGGGGGGCATTTTTTAATCCAGGAGACATTAGGAGTTCTTATTACTACTGGGGTTCTATAGAAGGGACTTATAGATCTGCATTATTTCAACTAAGAGCACTATGGGGGCCTTATTACTACTGAGGGGTCTGTAGAGAGCTTTATTACAACTGGGGGACAATAGGGGGCCTAATTTCTACTGGGGGCTCTGTAAAGGCATTATTAATACTGGAGGGCTCTTCTGCTAATGAGCATACTCTTGGGGAGCACTATCACTGTTGGGGGCACTGTAGGGGGCAGTATTACTAATGGGGGCATTCTAGTAGGGAATTACTATTGGTGGGACTATGAGGAGCACTATTACTATGGGGAAGATTATCTGTATGGCACTCATTTTTCTTCAGAATAGTATTTGGGGGTACAGAAAAGTGAAGAAGCTAAGATGTCCGTGTGTCACACTCTGCAGAGACGAGGCGGCTGAGAGAAGTTGTACGGACCGAATGGAGAAGATGATGACAGAGAAGATCTACATCAGAGGAGACGTCACCTGGAGGCACTGGATGTGAGAGGTATAGCTGTACAGCAAGTACAGTAAAATGTCTTCAGTGCTAGTGTTTGCAGTGGTGGGGGGGTTGGGGTCGTTTGGTAGACTTAGATGATTGGTCAATATGAATTGGGGCTTGGGCCCAGGATCTTTTGAGACCCTAGCAACGCCCCTGGTGCTGCCAGTGTTAGACTGTGCAGGGACACCCCCCGCCCGCAACTAGTAACACCCATCTGGACCTTCATTGCAAAAAGCTAGCAATTCATTCAGCGACTTCTAGTAGGAATAATAGAGGAATGACTCTACATAGAGTGATAAGAATAGATGCTCCAGAATTGTTTTTATACGGGGGCTGCAAGCAGTTAGTAATACAGACATGTCAGGCTGTTGTAATGAAGGGAGGCAAAGACTGAAAACTTCCTGCGGTCCTTATGATGAAAAATGACTTGGTCCTCAAAAGGTTAACCCCTTCAATCAATGACAACAGGTCATAGTGATAGCTGGAAGTAGAGAATGGATCCGACCTGCATGACCCTTCTTCCCAGTATACATAATGATCACACACAGGAGCCATTATGAAGAACTACAATAAGTACAATTCTTCCTGGTATCGGGCTGTCCACATGATCTTGGGTCACATGTTCCTTCATAAGACAGTGCTTTTTTTTCCTTGTGAATATTAGAATTGGCTCAGCATAATAAATATATAACAGTATATTACAAAGTATAAAAAGAATAAAAAGTTCCAATCTAAAATAAAAATGTAAAAAAAAGTAATAAAAAATAAAATTAAGAAAAGAGCACTCCACTTCCTGCTCCTGTCTCGACACGGCAGGAAATGGCAGGGGATGCTGCTCAGCCAATCACTAGTCGTTATGAGGACCCGCCTCAGCCAGCGATTGGCTCACCAGCCATGTCAAGACATCAGCAGGAAGTGGAGACCTAGCCACTGGCATCGTAAGACGATCGGAGAGGGGAGTATAAGCTTTACTATTTCTTAAACATGTTGTGCCAATAAAAATATTCAACATTTTTCAAACCAGCCCCTGGATCTGAATACTTCTGTAATTGCATGTAATTAATTAGTTATTCACTGAAATCCATCTGTATAGCGCCACCTGCTGTTTGTTCTCTGTCCTGCTCACTTAGATGGAAGCCCATGCTCAGTTCCATCCTTCAACTGCCACCATCAGCAGCAGACAGGGCACTCCCCCCCCCCCCCCGAGAAAGGGCACGCCCCCCCTCCCCGAGAAAGGGCACGCCCCCCCTCCCCGAGAAAGGGCACGCACCCTTGAAATAAATCTAGTGGAGCAATTGGAGCAATGAATGGGGAGATCTCTTGACCTATGTGAGGTAGAGGGCTGGTTGTAGCTTTGTTGGGAAGAGATTTTTTTTAACCATTTGCATGCCATGATTGCTATGGGCAACAAAGCCAGTTATTCCTTTATACCAGTTTTGATAAATCTCCCCCATTTTTGTCTTTGGGACCCGTTTTGCATATGGGAAGATAAACATAAAAATCAATTAGGGCCAAATCTGGATGGGGTGAGACGTGATACGCATATTGCAGCAAACTTAGACTGGTCCCGAGCAGAGATTTTTTTTCCCTGAACCAGTTTTTTGGTGATTTATTTCCTCTATGACAGCGCTCCGGGGCCTTTCTTTGTGAATTGTCCTCATTCTGGCACACTGCTGGCAGCACCGGGCTGACAATGAATAGAATTCCTCTGTTGCACAGCGTAAAGTAAAGCTTTTAAGCAGCCTCCTGGCTCTGGGGGATCCATTCAGGAAGGGGACGGCATTGTCCTGATGTGGTCGCTGTTTACAGATGGAGATGCCCTGGGTCATGGCTGGCACACATGCTGCAGACTAGTGACTGTCATGTGCTCCCCGGGTCAGGGGAATCCATCACACTGACGCATTGTGCTCGTCAGTTTTATGTGTTTTTTTTTTTTACTTCTTTCTGGGAATTATGTTTTTATGTCTTATGATAATCATGTTTTAAATTGGTTCTTAGAAGATCGCCTCAAATAATGCATATTATCACATGCAATTTTAATAAAACCCCATGGGATCTACGATCATTGCAAAAAAAAATCCAATTATTTTTTGGGAAGCATGAGATTGCAGTTGCATGCGACCTCATGGAGATACACATAATATCGCACCCCAATCGAATGCAATCACATTATGGCTATAATTGTGCACAGTCAATCTTTGTGCTGCCCTGACCTAAGAATTGGCCAATCACCAGAGCAAGCAAGAAGCCGATACTGAGCTATCAAAGAATGCTGGGAAATTTCAGCTCTGGAGGCTGCAGAATAGCGAGTGCAGCTCTGGAGTATAAAACAGGATATAACTCAGGATCAGTACAGGATAAGTAATGTAATGTACACAGTGACTGCACCAGCAGAATAGCGAGTGCAGCTCTGGAGTATAAAACAGGATATAACTCAGGATCAGTACAGGATAAGTAATGTAATGTATGTACACAGTGACTCCACCAGCAGAATAGTGAGCGCAGCTCTGGTGTATAATACAGGATGTAACTCAGGATCAGTACAGGATAAGTAATGTATGTACACAGTGACTCCACCAGCAGAATAGTGAGTGCAGCTCTGGAGTAAAATACCTGATGTAAGTTTAGATTAGAGATGAGTGAATTTTTCAAAAATTTAATTTGTCTGGTTCCCCGAATTTTTGTAAAAAATGTGTTTCGATCCAAATATATTTGTGCCGAATCGCGTTTAAAAACTGCTATTTCCTGGCTGCAGAGAGCCTTTATAGTGGTGTAGAACACTGTGCCTTGCAGTAACACGCATACGGAGTCTGCTGTGGTAGTGAAATAATACTGTAAGTCCGTATGACATGCAGATGGCAGGTGTCGCTCTTAGAATCACCGCACACTTCACTTATTTCGGCAGTTACGGGGCCAAAACTGACCAAATAATTCAAGTATGAACTCAGCCTTACAGGTCAATGTTAGCGCCAAGAAGCGCACTCCACATAAATGTCTACAGAAGTGGATCCAAAACAGATATGACACATGAATGGAATATTTCATGTCTTTTGTGTTTTTGTCCCCACTCCTGCTTTTGGCTACCAAATCATAAGCCAATTCTGATGGGACCATGTCATACAGGTCTTATAGCTGCTACATAGACAGGATCCATTGTTGCGTCTCATTTTACCTTCCTTTTGACAGATCAGAAGAAGGGTCAAATAAATGATGATGTCAGCCAGGCCGAAAAGGCTAAATGGTGGCCCGGTCATGGAGTGGGGAGGGTGGGAACAGCATGAGAAGTCCACAGAGTGACCCTATGACATAGTGGTGAGGTGGAAGCAGCATGAGGAGGCCACAGAGTGGCACAATGATGGTGTGGAGGTGGCAGCAGTGGCATCAAGAGGCAACAGAGTGGCCTGTGTCTGACGAACCCACCGGCTCTTGGCTGGGGGTGTCTGATGTCACTTGCGACAAAGTCAAAGATCGAGTCAACCATTCAAGAACCGCTGGGTTGCTGGTCAAGACACGACCGCTAGATGACACCGGGAGCTCAGGCCTCTCGCTGCGACCCCTGCTACCACAGCCCCTATTCTGCTGCAACCTGTGCCTGTGCCAGAAACATTTAGGCCTCTGCCCCTTCCCTGTGCAGGGCCTGCCACTTCTCTGTCTGACATACTGTTAGATCAAATAAATAAATAAAAAGGAAATTAAAACACCCCAAAACAGTCTGTAATTTTGTCACTTCACCACACAACGCCTAATAAGCCCTTTTTTCCCACTAATACAAGCCAAAAAATGTGGCGCACGTAGCGTGCTGCACTGATTCTTTTGCCTGCCCATTTCTAAAAGCCCTGTAGAAGTGGATTTGTTTTAGCCCCGCCCATTATTAAAAGCCCCTCCTACATATAATAGGCCACTCCCAACAAACACTGTACAGCTGACATTCTATAGTTGAGGCCTGTCTCTACACATCATACGGAGAGGGGGGGCCCGTCCTGGCTGCACTGACTGCTTCACATTATACAATAGACAACCGGCTACAGCCAGGAAGCTCCTCCGCTCTCCTCCCTCCCCAGATTCTGCTCAGGGCTTGTGGTTCCCCCCACCATCAGCCACCCGCCCGTGGCCTGCTGCCCCCTTTGGCTGTCCTCACCCAGCTCTGAATCCTCCTTCTGCAAATGGCAGGAAGAGGAGCCGGAGCATCTCCTCTCCTACATAGCGCCCCATACCTCTTACATCCAGTGATGTCACCTTTGTTGTAGACGTTCTCTTTCCTCATCTTCTCCATTCAGATCAGACCGCCATGATGATTTTTCAGCCATCTCCCATCTCTGCAGAGATTGAGAAACAGACATTAGTTTCCCACATTTCCATCATCTTCACATCTTCTGAACACCCTTTCCTGCCACCCCCAATACTGTGCCCGCTGTGCCCCCAATACTATACTGCAGAAACAGTCCCCCTGGAAATACTGCTACCACACAGGTAGTGCCCCCAATACTGTGCCCCCAATACTATACTGCAGAAACAGTCCCCCTGGAAATACTACTACCACACAGATAGTGCCCCCTTCAACAATTATTGGCACACAGTGCTCTAAAAAATAACTGCGCCCAGACACTAATAGTATAAAGATAATGTCCCCCCAAAATAATTGTGCTAAGCTGATACTGTGGCAGGGTGCCCCCCAAAGTAACAGTGCTCCCCAGATTCCCACCAATAGAAATAATTCTCTGCCAGAGCACACTTAGTAGTAATAATGCCCCTATAGTGCCCATACTAGTAATCATGTTCCTCATAGCCCCCCAGTAGTAGTAAAGCTAATACCCCCTAGTAGTAATAATTCTCCTTATAATATGTCAGTATATGAAATACCCCCGCTTTGTGCCCGCAGTTGAGCTAATGCACCCATAATGTATGCCAGTATAAAATACCCCTATATAGTGCCCCAATAAATGCCCTCATAGTGCTCCTCTCCCCCTTCTCCATAGTGTCCCCATAATATGCCAGTATAAAATACCCCTACTTAGTGCCCCCAGCAGATGCCCCTATAGTGCTCCTCTCCCCCATAATGTGTCAGTAAAAAATGCCCCTTCTTAGTGCACCCAAATAATGCCCCATAGTGCCACTCTCCCCATAGTGCCCTCCATAATGTGCCAATAAAAAAAAGACCCTTTAGAGCCCCCAGATGCCCCCATAGTGCTCCTCTCCCCCATGGTGCCCCCCCCCCCCCATAATGTGCCAGTAAGAAATGGCATCATAGTGCCCCCCAAAATGATCAAGAAATAAATGCCCCCAGAGTGCCACTCCCCAAAAATGGGGCTGTAAGAAATGCCAGATGCCCCCATACTGCCAGCTCCCCCCCAAAATTTAGTCAGGATCAGTACAGGATAAGTCATGTATGTACACAGTGATTCCACCAGCAGACTAGTGAGTGCAGCTCTCCTATGTACTAACAACCACATGAGCGTGCTGTGTGCCCGAGGCACGCTGGATCATGTGATGACCAACCTCCACCACAGGCGCCTTACAGGTCACCAGGACTTCCTGAGACGTGTCCTCCATCATCTCAGTCAGCAACCACTGCAATCAAGTGCTAACAATAAGAGGACAAACAGCACCAGCGTCTGCAAAATAGGAACTAGCATCTAATGTGATATCAGACGTATATCTCGACCGTGCAGCATAAGTATGGTATGACTTCAGCCTTAAAGCGGTTGTGTCACCTGGGACATTGATGTGATGATAGATAGATGCAGGTCCCACCTCTGAGAGCTAAACCTATCTCCAGAATGGGCCCCTGAAATTAAAGGAGAGCGCTCTGCGCATGAGCGGTGTCCTCTCCATTCATTTCTTTAGGAGTCTCGGCAGTCCCATAGAGATGAAAGCAGAGCGCATCGCACAAGCATAGACGCGGCTCCATTCACTTCTACGGGAACCATGCAGGTAACTGAGCTAGCACTCCCCAAAAATTGCAGAGGAACATGCAAAAAGTTTCTGAAACACATACGTTTTGCTGCGATATAGGCTTTTTGGCCTCTTTATGTTTATTTGCGCCACAATGTGCGACTTTAGGCATTTCTTTCACCACTTGCTCCAGTTTTGATCTATGTTCATTAGTGATGCTCCAGCTCTCTACGCACATGTTAAATGAGTCGAGCCGTGGAGGTCTTGCCGGTGGCCCCCCTCTTCCACCCACGCCAATGGAAAAGTGACAAGGGTGTCAGAACCAGCTCAAAGGTTGCCCATTTTGTCAAAAACTCCAACTCGCCACTAAATTAGAAACTTTTCTACACCAGAAAACTGACGTAGCGCTTTAATACACTGCCCCCAATAGTGTTAGGTTTAAGATACGGCAAATTTGACAAACAATGTGCACCATTTGATAAATTTGGTGCAAAGTACGCAAACGCAGACTCAAAGAAAGTGGACTTTAAATATTACCATTATCATAAATCCCCCCCACACACACATTTTCTTCATTTTTGAGCAATTTGTGGCTGAATTTCATCTAATTTTCTATCGTTAACACCACGCCCCGTACCACCTCTTAGACCAGGGGGTCAGCAACCTCCAGTACTCCAGCTGTTGTGAAAGTACAACCCCCAGCATGCTCTAGTGACTTCTATGAGAGTTCTGAGAGCAGCCAAGCAAGTGTGCATGCTGGGAGTTGTAGCTGCTGAAGGTTGCTGATCCCTGTCTTAGAACTTTCTTTACTCTCATGTCCCGATGTTTGGAAGAACTCTAGAAGGACTGTCACATAATAGTGTGATGGTTCAAGGGCCCTGGTGCAGACTTTGCATGGGGGCCCAGGAGTGGCAGAGGATACTGTCACAGTATACACAGAGATGACCCTTTACCTCCTAATCTCGTCACTGTCAGCAGGTTACCTTGTGGTTCAGTTTAACCTTACGCTTACATACATGACTTCATGCAACTCCAGATTTTCCTTCCTCAACCCCCCCCAAAAAAAATATTAAAATAAAAACTTGCTTAGAACAGATTACACACAAAAGAAAACAGTCAAACCCTCCCCCCATATAGCAGCTGCCTTGTTGAAATTGCAGTTTCCATAATTAGTTAGATAGTAAAGAATAGTCACTGTGTGCCTGCAAAGAGTGTGGAGGGGGAAGGCAAGCACTGAATGAGAGCGAGGGGGAGGAGATAGTCAGAAAGGGGTTGTAGAGCTCAATTCTCCCTGTCCTCTTCTGTCTTCAGGCTGCTGACCAAAAAGACATGTTTTGCTATAAGGCATTGCTGTTTTTCTCTTTCCTTTTTTCCCACTCCCTCCTTTATTAAGCTCGGCCCCCTCTCTCCGTCTAACCCCCCCCCCCCCCCCCTTCTTCTTCTTCTCAGAGAGTCCCAGAGCCAAAAGTAGAGGAAAACATCTGGATTCTGTTTTTCAAGGAGAAGAGGGGGAAGAAGTGAGAAAGCGAGAAAGAGAGAGAGAGAGAGAGAGAGAGAGAGCACAGGACAAAATCATGGCTGTAGTGAGCACACCCCAAACACCCCCCACTTTGGCAAGTTGCGAGTGGGAGAGGGAAAGTTGACAACTTACTAAGATGCTGACTTGGAGCAGACAAGGATACATTCTACAGCCTAGGAGATCCGAAGACCTGTCCAGATACACAGCAGCTACAGGTCTATTCTGGATCATGTGCTCGGGTTAAGATCCTCAGCTTTGGATGCACTTTTTTTTTCTGTGGATTTAACAAGTTTGTAAAATTTGGATTGTGGGTCTTCACGTCTGGGATTAGAAAAGTGCTGAATGCAAACCTAAGAAAGGTAAGGAGACGATGAAGGCACTCTTACAGGTGCAAAAAAGTACTGTGTACCATACTACTGCTGGATGAACAGACCTAGGCACTGCAGAGTCAAGATATGTTAGGACGTACAGAGTATTTGGTTAATAGAATGAAGGACTTGCCCTGATATTTTGGTGGTAGGATGTACAGAAGTTCATCACATATCATATAAGATTGAGGTTTCAATAATGAAAAAGTAGTGGTATCAATTAGGAATAATTATTAATGGAGGTTTAACGTCACATCGTTGCCAGTATGTTATGAAACAGGCTAGTCCATTTAGGACACAGAGGGTATCAAGCTCTGGTGGACCATGAATTATATTGTCTACTCATTTATTCAAGTAATACGTAACTTTTTGCTGAAGGGAAATTACTTAGGACCTCCTCATCATTATTCAGTTATTTGGTCAGTTACTTCCATCAGTTATTGTGAGCCAAAACCAGGTGTGGGTCTAAAACACAGAACAGGTGCAGATCTTTCCATTATACCTTATCTTTCAGTAGGCTTCGCTACTGGTTTTGGCTAACTGATGGAAATAACTAGTCAAATAACTGAAGTGTGAGCCTTATTTGTCCATTTGGGTCGAAGAGAGTCTATCGATCTTATGGACTCTGCTTGACCATATATTACACAGGAAGCTCATTGATTCTGGCGAGTGTCAAATAATACTTCAATCTTCAACAGGGAAATTTTTTGCTGAGGACCTCCTGTGATCACGCATTATTGGAGCTCACCTTACTTGTCCGTTCAGAACAAGCTGGTGGATCCAACTTAACGTAATATATGTACATATCTGGTTCAATGGTTTTGGTGGGTGCCACCCCTAATTAATTTTCTGCTAGTCAAATTTTAAGAACCTCTGGTGATCATCTCATTGGAGGACCTCTTATTTGTCCATTTGGGAAAGAGTAGGGCATTCAGTCTTGTAGACCTTAGTCTGCCAACCTGGTTCTTGAATTCTGTGGGGAAATTAATACTTATGACTCTCATAATCACCTCATCATTCATATGAGCCTTTTACACAGGCTGATTATGGACCAAGAGAGATGTTTCAATAATTTCCTCGCGAAAGGGCCCACTGATCAGCCAACAAACAAGCATATGTTGACATAGAAACCATTGATGGAGCCGTTGGTTCCGGCAATTATCTGCCCATATGAAGGTCTTTAAACAAGCACTAAACAACTTGCTATAGTGTCAATTGGATCTTGTTACTGGACATAAATCTACCAGCGTAAATGGACCTTACTTGTCCATTCTAGACAAGAAGAAGCTTTCAATCTGTTGGATACATCTTGTGCACGTATTGTGTAGCTGGCATATTGTTTTCGGTGGCTGCCATATAATACTTTAATTTCTGCTAGGTAAATAGTTTTTTAGGACCTCCTGTGATGGTTGCATCATACAAGGAACACCTTTTGAGGGTTGTACAAACTGGGAAACCACTTTTAGATGGAATCAAACATGGAATTTTGTGGCAGTTTTTGAGGCAGTACAGATCTTTCCCACATTCCTAGTTCCCAAAGACAGCTGTAAAGTCTAAGCGAGGAAGGTCTCTAATTCAGAACTCTCAAACTGTGGGAATGGGCCACTTCAAATGACAGGGACTTAGCTCCTGGGGATAAGCAACTCCTATGTACATACTAAGCGAGGTAGCAACCATGCACGCAGGCATTTAGGTATGTGTACACACTATGTGAGAGGTGGAGACAAATCCACACAGGACCAATGAATTTGGAAGGCAGACGCAGACCTGCCTGTTGTGCTACCTGGGCCGACGGAGAGTTCCAGGAGACCAGATCATTATATGATTTGGATGTTGTATCCTGAAATATAAGACAAAGGAATTCAGAGATGAATGAGGGGATTTTGTGTCTGCTAAGGAGTACGAGGGAGAAGAGATGAAAGGAAAGTTACAAGGAACAGAGATGAAAGATGAACCATGGGCTTCCACTGTGCCAGGAAAACTAGGATAAGGCAGAGAAATGCAATGAGGATTCTCAAGTAAGTGAAGCATTTCATGTTTATAAAGCATAGGAATCCATGATTTATATAGTTCTGTAGTAGTAGGAACAAAGCTGAACCAAGGCAATCAGGGAAACAATGGACTCGTGTGTGAAGCTGCAGACTAAAGGCAATGACTCAGACAACAAAGTAAAAAAGCATGGACGTATGGAAGTTGTAAGGAGGCATAAGTTTTAAGAAGAACAGTACAGACATTGTATAGTAGTCATATGAAATAAAGGGAAGCCATATAGAAGATCTTATATGGAGTAATAGGAGGAGATTGAGGAGAGGTTACACGGAGTAATAGGAGGAGATATAGGAAAGGTTATATGGAGTAATAGGAGGAGATATAGGAGAGGTTATATGGAGTAATAGGTGTAGATATAGGAGAGGTTACACGGAGTAATAGGAGGAGATATAGGAAAGGTTATATGGAGTAATAGGAGGAGATATAGGAGAGGTTATATGGAGTAATAGGTGTAGATATAGGAGAGGTTATATGGAGTAATAGGAGGAGATATAGGAGAGGTTATATGGAGTAATAGGGAGAGATATAGGAGAGGATATATGGAGTAATAGGAGGAGATATAGGAAAGGTTATATGGAGTAATAGGAGGAGATATAGGAGAGGTTTTATGGAGTAATAGGGAGAGATATAGGAGAGGTTATATGGAGTAATAGGAGATACAGGAGAGGATATATGGAGTAATAGGAGGAGGTATAGGAGAGGGTATATGGAGTAATAGGAGGAGATATAGGAGAGATTACATGGAGTAATAGGAGGAGATATAGGAGAGGATATATGGGGTAATAGGAGGAGATATAGGAGAGGTTATATGGGGTAATAGGAGGAGATATAGGAGAGGATATATGGAGTAATAGGAGGAGATATAGGAGAGGGTATATGGAGTAATAGGAGGAGATATAGGAGAGGATATATAAAGTAATAGGAGGAGATATAGGAGAGGTTATATGGAGTAATAGGAGGAGATATAAGAGGAAATATAGGAGAGGTTATATGGAGTAATAGAAGATATAGGAGAGGTTATATGGAGTAATAAGATGAGATATAGGAGAGGTTATATGGAGTAACAGGAGGAGATATAGGAGAGGTTATATGGAGTAATAGGAGAAGATATAGGAGAGGATATATGGAGTAATAGGAGGAGATATAAGAGGAGATATAGGAGAGGTTATATGGAGTTACAGGAGGAGCTATAGGAGAGGTTATATGGAGTTATAGGAGGAGATATAGGAGAGGGTATATGGAGTAATAGGAGGAGATATAGGAGAGATTACATGGAGTAATAGGAGGAGATATAGGAGAGGATATATGGGGTAATAGGAGGAGATAAAGGAGAGGTTATATGGAGTAATAGGAGGAGATATAGGAGAGGATATATGGAGTAATAGGAGGAGATATAGGAGAGGATATATAAAGTAATAGGAGGAGATATAGGAGAGGTTATATGGAGTAATAGGAGGAGATATAAGAGGAAATATAGGAGAGGTTATATGGAGTAATAGAAGATATAGGAGAGGTTATATGGAGTAATAAGATGAGATATAGGAGAGGTTATATGGAGTAACAGGAGGAGATATAGGAGAGGTTATATGGAGTAATAGGAGAAGATATAGGAGAGGATATATGGAGTAATAGGAGGAGATATAAGAGGAGATATAGGAGAGGTTATATGGAGTTACAGGAGGAGCTATAGGAGAGGATATATGGAGTAATAGGAGGGGATGTAGGAGAGGATATAAAGAATAATAAGAGGAGATATAGGAGGATATATGGAGTAATAGGAGGAAATATAGGATAGCTCATATGGAGAAATAGGAGGAGATATAGGGGACGTTATATGGAGTAATAGGAGGAGATATAGGAAAGGTTATATGGAGTAATAGGAGGAGATATAGGAGAGGTTATATGGAGTAATAGGAGAAGTTATATGGAGTAATAGGAGGAGATATAGGGGACGTTATATGGAGTAATAGGAGGAGATATAGGACAGGTTATATGGAGTAATAGGAGGAGATATAGGAGAGGTTATATGGAGTAATAAGAGGAGATATAGGAGAGGTTATATGGAGTAATAGAAGGAGATATAGGAGAGGTTATATGGAGTAATAGAAGGAGATATAGGCCGTGATACATGGAATATTATATTGTAATATTACAGTAAGAAGTTTTTACAGCAGTTATACTGACATGTATATGATCCCTCCCCTATATACAGATTGTTTTCATGCTGTTTGGTGACATTAGTAATATTCTTGTGACATTCTCTAATACCCAATGTCTATTTCATTTCTAGTTTTATGAAATGTGTGGATTGTGGAAAGGTGCGGCACAGCGGTAGGAGAATGCCGCTTGGCTAGCTCATGTATTTTCGTTTCACTTCATCTGTCAGAGTTGTAGGTTTAGCTTAGAAACAGAGGAGTCTGAGATCGGGATGGAGTAATATATCAATAATGTACAGAACAATTTGTCATGGCGAAAGTATTTATGACATAAGTTGTCGACATACAGAACAGCCAAAAATAAAGAGGTTCTCCACCTGGATTTATTTTTAGAAAAAATCTGATTACTAACACAGAATGAGGTGGGGTACACAGCGGCAATGCAGCTTTAGTCATGGGTAACATCTATGTCCACCATGGTCTGTTTCTCAGGTCTCACTGGCACTGGTATCGAGGGATTGTCTGGTTTAGAAACCCCATAAAGAAATACACATCACATTGTAAAGTGTTTGGTGTAAGTATTAGGGTATGGGCACAGCTCTGAAGTATAAAACAGGATATACTCAGGATCAGTATAGGATAAGTAATGTATATACACAGTGACTCTATCATCAGAATAGTGAGTGCAGCTCTGGAGTATAATACAGGATGTAACTCAGGATCAGTATGGGATAAGTAATGCATATACACAGTGACTCTACCAGCAGAATAGTGAGTGCAGCTCTGGAGTATAATACAGGATGTAACTCAGGATCAGTATGGGATAAGTAATGCATATACACAGTGACTCTACCAGCAGAATAGTGAGTGCAGCTCTGGAGTATAATACAGGATGTAACTCAGGATCAGTATGGGATAAGTAATGCATATACACAGTGACTCTACCAGCAGAATAGTGAGTGCAGCTCTGGAGTATAATACAGGATGTAACTCAGGATCAGTATGGGATAAGTAATGCATATACACAGTGACTCTACCAGCAGAATAGTGAGTGCAGCTCTGGAGTATAATACAGGATGTAACTCAGGATCAGTACAGGATAAGTAATGTAATGTATGTACACAGTGACTGAACCAGCAGAATAGTGAGTGCAGCTCTGGAGTATAATGCAGGATATACTCAGGATCAGTATGGGATAAGTAATGCATATACACAGGGACTCTACCAGCAGAATAGTGAGTGCAGCTCTGGAGAATAATACAGGATGTAACTCAGGATCAGTACAGGATAAGTAATGTAATGTATGTACACATTGACCCCACAGCAGAATAGTGAGTAGAGCTCTGGAGTATAAGGCCTCTTTTACGCGACCGTTTTTTTTCCCCGTTTACGGGCCGTTTTTTGCATTCCGTATACGGAACCATTAATTTCAATGGTTCCGCAAAAAAAAACGGACTGTACTCTGTATGCATTCCGTTTCCATATTTCCGTTCCGTTGAAAGATAGAACATGTCCTATTATTGCCCGCAAATCACGTTCCGTGGCTCCTCTCAAGTCAATGGGTCCGCAAATAAAACGGAACACATACGGAAATGCATCCGTATGTCTTCCGTATCCATTCAGTTTTTTGCGGAACCTTCTATTGAAAATGTTATGCCCAGCCCAATTTTTTCTATGTAATTACTGTATACTGTATATGCCATACGGAAAAACGAAACGGAAAAACGGAACTGAAACGGAAACACAACGGAAACAAAAAATGGAACAACGGATCTGGAAAAAACGGCCCGCAAAACACTGAAAAAGCCATACGGTCGTGTGCAAGAGGCCTAATACAGGATGTAACTCAGGATTAGTACAGGATAAATAATGTAATATATGTACACAGTGACTCCACCAGCAGAATAGTGAGTGCAGCTCTGGAGTATAATACAAGTAATGTAATGTATGTACATGGTGACTCCACCAGCATGTTCCAATTTTAAAAGATGAAAAATAATTTAAAAATGTTTAATTTTTTTTGTCATGGCATTGTATGGACATTTTTTTTAGGTTCTCCTATTCTGCAGACTATTTATCCTCTCGCCCCTTGACGCTCTGTTTACCCTCCGACCCTGGAATTCAGACCTCTTGCCCTTCCACCCATTCTCTGTGTATTCTCCCAGCCCCAAAAGTGGCTTGGGCTGTAGCTAATAAGGGTTCACGTAAGATGTGACATCTCAGCCCACATGTGTCATCTCCTGTGCCTGCCTAGCATTACAGAACAGATGTTCTCCATCAGATGGGACTGCGCTGAGGGCTGAGGTTTTCGGGCCTTTCTCGCACACCAATTTTTACAGGCATTAACTCTTTCCGCCTGCTGTAGAGATATGCTGAGCAATGAGGGATATAGCTGCAGCTAGAATTACATCCTAAACGATATTTGCCTTGTCTGGAAAGGATCCCACCGCAGATTTAAATTTATAGGGGAACTCATAAATATGTGGCTGTAGGAGGGAAGTGGCGGTGGACTGGGGGGGTCGCTAAACATTGCTGCAATGGGCTCGTTTTCAGCTTTTATGTGACATTTTTGTTTCCCATCCTGTAAATGTGATGGTTTCTCCGAAGGATATGGCGTAATTTTTTGATCAGCTGGGGTCCAACCTCACGTATCACGTACCCATTGATTTTAGGCCTCATGCACACGACCATATGCATTTTGCGGTCTATGTTTCTATTCAGCAAAAGATAGAACATGTCCTATTCTCAGCAACAAAATGCAGTCCACAGACTCAATGAAGACAAAGGGTCCGCAAAAAAAGGTGCTATACGGACATCGTCTCTATTTTGTGGATCCGAATTTTGCAGAAAGCAAAACTCATACAGTCTTGTGCATGACATCTTAGGCCCCTTTTACATGAACATATCCGGTTTGCAGTTTGCATATTGCTGATCCGCAAAACATGGATACCGGCTGTGTGCATCCCGCATTTTGAAGTCCCGCACTATGTTATAAAAATGGACAAGAATAGGAGGGGTTCTATTTTTTTGCAGGGCTGCGGAACAGACACAATGTGCTGACTGCATCTTTTGCGGCCCAGTTGAAATGAATGGGTACACATCTGATCCGCAAAAAAATGTGGATCGGATGCGGACTGAAAATATGGTTGTGTGAATGCATGTGGAGACATGCACTACTTGGTTCGCAGTCTATATAGTATAGTGCCCAAATAACAGCACCATATGGCATCTATATAGTATAATGCCCAAATAACAGCACTATACAGTGTATATATAGTATAGTGCCCAAATAACAGCACCATACAGTGTCTATATAGTATAGTGCCCAGATAACAGCCTCATACAGTGTATATATAGTATAGTGCCCAAATAACAGCACCATACAGTGTATATATAGTATAGTGCCCAAATAACAGTACCATACAGTGTATATATAGTATAGTGCCCAAATAACAGCACCATACAGTGTCTATATAGTTTAATGCCCAAATAACAGCACCATACAGTGTATATATAGTATAGTGCCCAAATAACAGCACCATACAGTGTCTATATAGTATAGTGCCCAGATAACAGCCTCATACAGTGTGTATATAGTATAGTGCCCAAATAACAGCACCATACAGTGTATATATAGTATAGTGCCCAAATAACAGCACCATACAGTGTATATATAGTATAGTGCCCAAATAACAGCACCATACAGTGTATATATAGTATAGTGCCCAAATAACAGCCTCATACAGTGTGTATATAGTATAGTGCCCAAATAACAGCACCATACAGTGTGTATATAGTATAGTGCCCAAATAACAGCACCATACAGTGCCTATATAGTATAGTGCCCAAATAACAGCACCATACAGTGTCTATATAGTATAGTGCCCAAATAACAGTACCATACAGTGTGTATATAGTATAGTGCCCAAATAACAGCACCATACAGTGCCTATATAGTATAGTGCCCAAATAACAGCACCCTACAGTGCCTATATAGTATAGTGCCCAAATAACAGCACCATACAGTGCCTATATAGTATAGTGCCCAAATAACAGCACCATACAGTGTGTATATAGTATAGTGCCCAAATAACAGCACCATACAGTGCCTATATAGTATAGTGCCCAAATAACAGCACCATACAGTGTCTATATAGTATAGTGCCCAAATAACAGTACCATACAGTGTGTATATAGTATAGTGCCCAAATAACAGCACCATACAGTGCCTATATAGTATAGTGCCCAAATAACAGCACCATACAGTGTATATATAGTATAGTGCCCAGATAACAGCACCATACAGTGTCTATATAGTATAGTGCCCAAATAACAGCACCATACAGTGTCTATATAGTATAGTGCCCAAATAACAGCACCATACAGTGTGTATATAGTATAGTGCCCAGATAACAGCCTCATACAGTGTGTATATAGTATAGTGCCCAAATAACAGCACCATAGAGTGTATATATAGTATAGTGCCCAAATAACAGCACCATACAGTGTGTATATAGTATAGTGCCCAGATAACAGCCTCATACAGTGTCTATATAGTATAGTGCCCAAATAACAGCACCATACAGTGCCTATATAGTATAGTGCCCAAATAACAGCACCATACAGTGTCTATATAGTATAGTGCCCAAATAACAGCACCATACAGTGTATATATAGTATAGTGCCCAGATAACAGCACCATACAGTGCCTATATAGTATAGTGCCCAAATAACAGCACCATACAGTGTATATATAGTATAGTGCCCAAATAACAGCACCATACGGTGTCTATATAGTATAGTGCCCAAATAACAGCCTCATACAGTGTGTATATAGTATAGTGCCCAAATAACAGCACCATACAGTGCCTATATAGTATAGTGCCCAAATAACAGCACCATACAGTGTCTATATAGTATAGTGCCCAAATAACAGCACCATACAGTGTATATATAGTATAGTGCCCAGATAACAGCACCATACAGTGCCTATATAGTATAGTGCCCAAATAACAGCACCATACAGTGTATATATAGTATAGTGCCCAAATAACAGCACCATACAGTGTGTATATAGTATAGTGCCCAAATAACAGCCTCATACAATGTATATATAGTATAGTGCCCATAATAACAGCACCATACAGTGTGTATATAGTATAGTGCCCAGATAACAGCACCATACAGTGTATATATAGTATAGTGCCCAAATAACAGCACCATACGGTGTCTATATAGTATAGTGCCCAAATAACAGCACCATACGGTGTCTATATAGTATAGTGCCCAGATAACAGCACCATACAGTGTGTATATAGTATAGTGCCCAAATAACAGCACCATACAGTGTATATATAGTATAGTGCCCAAATAACAGCCTCATACAGTGTCTATATAGTATAGTGCCCAGATAACAGCACCATACAGTGTGTATATAGTATAGTGCCCAAATAACAGCACCATACAGTGTGTATATAGTATAGTGCCCAAATAACAGCACCATACAGTGTGTATATAGTATAGTGCCCAAATAACAGCCTCATACAGTGTCTATATAGTATAGTGCCCAAATAACAGCACCATACAGTGTGTATATAGTATAGTGCCCAAATAACAGCCTCATACAGTGCCTATATAGTATAGTGCCCAAATAACAGCACCATACAGTGTGTATATAGTATAGTGCCCAAATAACAGCCTCATACAGTGTCTATATAGTATAGTGCCCAAATAACAGCACCATACAGTGTGTATATAGTATAGTGCCCAAATAACAGCACCATACAGTGTGTATATAGTATAGTGCCCAAATAACAGTACCATACAGTGTGTATATAGTATAGTGCCCAAATAACAGCACCATACAGTGTATATATAGTATAGTGCCCAAATAACAGTACCATACAGTGTGTATATAGTATAGTGCCCAAATAACAGCACTATACGGTGTCTATATAGTATAGTGCCCAAATAACAGCCTCATACAGTGTCTATATAGTATAGTGCCCAAATAACAGCACCCTACAGTGTATATATAGTATAGTGCCCAAATAACAGCACCATACAGTGTCTATATAGTATAGTGCCCAAATAACAGCACCATACAATGTATATATAGTATAGTGCCCAAATAACAGTACCATACAGTGTGTATATAGTATAGTGCCCAAATAACAGCACCATACAGTGTCTATATAGTATAGTGCCCAAATAACAGCACCATACAGTGTCTATATAGTATAGTGCCCAAATAACAGCACCATACAGTGTCTATATAGTATAGTGCCCAAATAACAGCCTCATACAGTGCCTATATAGTATAGTGCCCAAATAACAGCACCATACAGTGTATATATAGTATAGTGCCCAAATAACAGCCTCATACAGTGCCTATATAGTATAGTGCCCAAATAACAGCCTCATACAGTGCCTATATAGTATAGTGCCCAAATAACAGCACCATACAGTGTGTATATAGTATAGTGCCCAAATAACAGCACCATACAGTGTGTATATAGTATAGTGCCCAAATAACAGCCTCATACAGTGTGTATATAGTATAGTGCCCAAATAACAGCACCATACAGTGTGTATATAGTATAGTGCCCAAATAACAGCACTATACGGTGTCTATATAGTATAGTGCCCAAATAACAGCCTCATACAGTGTCTATATAGTATAGTGCCCAAATAACAGCACCCTACAGTGTCTATATAGTATAGTGCCCAAATAACAGCACCATACAGTGTGTATATAGTATAGTGCCCAGATAACAGCACCATACAGTGCCTATATAGTATAGTGCCCAAATAACAGCACCATACAGTGTGTATATAGTATAGTGCCCAAATAACAGCACCATACAGTGTCTATATAGTATAGTGCCCAAATAACAGCACCATACAGTGTGTATATAGTATAGTGCCCAAATAACAGCACCATATGGCATCTATATAGTATAATGCCCAAATAACAGCACCATACAGTGTCTATATAGTATAGTGCCCAAATAACAGCACCATACGCTGTCTATATAGTATAGTGCCCAAATAACAGCACCATACAGTGTCTATATAGTATAGTGCTCAAATAACAGCACCATACAGTGTGTATATAGTATAGTGCCCAAATAACAGCACCATACAGTGTATATATAGTATAGTGCCCAAATAACAGTACCATACAGTGTATATATAGTATAGTGCCCAAATAACAGCACCATACAGTGTCTATATAGTATAGTGCCCAAATAACAGCACCATACAGTGTATATATAGTATAGTGCCCAAATAACAGCCTCATACAGTGTCTATATAGTATAGTGCCCAGATAACAGTACCATACAGTGTCTATATAGTATAGTGCCCAAATAACAGCACCATACAGTGTCTATATAGTATAGTGCCCAGATAACAGCACCATACAGTGTGTATATAGTATAGTGCCCAAATAACAGCACCATACAGTGTCTATATAGTATAGTGCCCAAATAACAGCCTCATACAGTGTCTATATAGTATAGTGCCCAGATAACAGTACCATACAGTGTCTATATAGTATAGTGCCCAAATAACAGCACCATACAGTGTATATATAGTATAGTGCCCAAATAACAGCCTCATACAATGTATATATAGTATAGTGCCCAAATAACAGCCTCATACAATGTATATATAGTATAGTGCCCAGATAACAGCACCATACAGTGTATATATAGTATAGTGCCCAAATAACAGCACCATACGGTGTCTATATAGTATAGTGCCCAAATAACAGCACCATACGGTGTATATATAGTATAGTGCCCAAATAACAGCACCATACAGTGTCTATATAGTATAGTGCCCAAATAACAGCACCATACGGTGTCTATATAGTATAGTGCCCAAATAACAGCACCATACAGTGTCTATATAGTATAGTGCCCAAATAACAGCACCATACGGTGTCTATATAGTATAGTGCCCAAATAACAGCACCATACGGTGTCTATATAGTATAGTGCCCAAATAACAGCACCATACAGTGTGTATATAGTATAGTGCCCAAATAACAGCCTCATACAGTGTGTATATAGTATAGTGCCCAAATAACAGCACCATACAGTGTGTATATAGTATAGTGCCCAGATAACAGCCTCATACAGTGTGTATATAGTATAGTGCCCAAATAACAGCACCATACAGTGTCTATATAGTATAGTGCCCAAATAACAGCCTCATACAGTGCCTATATAGTATAGTGCCCAAATAACAGCACCATACAGTGTATATATAGTATAGTGCCCAAATAACAGCCTCATACAGTGCCTATATAGTATAGTGCCCAAATAACAGCCTCATACAGTGCCTATATAGTATAGTGCCCAAATAACAGCACCATACAGTGTGTATATAGTATAGTGCCCAAATAACAGCACCATACAGTGTGTATATAGTATAGTGCCCAAATAACAGCACCATACAGTGTGTATATAGTATAGTGCCCAAATAACAGCACTATACGGTGTCTATATAGTATAGTGCCCAAATAACAGCCTCATACAGTGTCTATATAGTATAGTGCCCAAATAACAGCACCCTACAGTGTCTATATAGTATAGTGCCCAAATAACAGCACCATACAGTGTGTATATAGTATAGTGCCCAAATAACAGCACCATACAGTGTGTATATAGTATAGTGCCCAAATAACAGCACCATACAGTGTCTATATAGTATAGTGCCCAAATAACAGCACCATACAGTGTGTATATAGTATAGTGCCCAAATAACAGCACCATATGGCATCTATATAGTATAATGCCCAAATAACAGCACCATACAGTGTCTATATAGTATAGTGCCCAAATAACAGCACCATACGCTGTCTATATAGTATAGTGCCCAAATAACAGCACCATACAGTGTCTATATAGTATAGTGCTCAAATAACAGCACCATACAGTGTGTATATAGTATAGTGCCCAAATAACAGCACCATACAGTGTATATATAGTATAGTGCCCAAATAACAGTACCATACAGTGTATATATAGTATAGTGCCCAAATAACAGCACCATACAGTGTCTATATAGTATAGTGCCCAAATAACAGCACCATACAGTGTATATATAGTATAGTGCCCAAATAACAGCCTCATACAGTGTCTATATAGTATAGTGCCCAGATAACAGTACCATACAGTGTGTATATAGTATAGTGCCCAAATAACAGCACCATACAGTGTCTATATAGTATAGTGCCCAAATAACAGCACCATACAGTGTCTATATAGTATAGTGCCCAGATAACAGCACCATACAGTGTGTATATAGTATAGTGCCCAAATAACAGCACCATACAGTGTCTATATAGTATAGTGCCCAAATAACAGCCTCATACAGTGTCTATATAGTATAGTGCCCAGATAACAGTACCATACAGTGTCTATATAGTATAGTGCCCAAATAACAGCACCATACAGTGTATATATAGTATAGTGCCCAAATAACAGCCTCATACAATGTATATATAGTATAGTGCCCAAATAACAGCCTCATACAATGTATATATAGTATAGTGCCCAGATAACAGCACCATACAGTGTATATATAGTATAGTGCCCAAATAACAGCACCATACGGTGTCTATATAGTATAGTGCCCAAATAACAGCACCATACGGTGTCTATATAGTATAGTGCCCAAATAACAGCACCATACAGTGTCTATATAGTATAGTGCCCAAATAACAGCACCATACGGTGTCTATATAGTATAGTGCCCAAATAACAGCACCA
Organism: Bufo bufo; assembly: GCF_905171765.1. Classification (NCBI taxonomy): domain Eukaryota; kingdom Metazoa; phylum Chordata; class Amphibia; order Anura; family Bufonidae; genus Bufo; species Bufo bufo. The sequence continues at coordinate 785,802,219 of NC_053389.1, read as the reverse complement.
TACAGTGTGTATATAGTATAGTGCCCAGATAACAGCCTCATACAGTGTGTATATAGTATAGTGCCCAAATAACAGTACCATACAGTGTGTATATAGTATAGTGCCCAAATAACAGCACCATACGGTGTCTATATAGTATAGTGCCCAAGTTACAGCATTATACGGTGTCTATATAGTATAGTGCCCAAATAACAGCACCATACAGTGTGTATATAGTATAGTGCCCAAATAACAGCACCATACAGTGTGTATATAGTATAGTGCCCAAATAACAGTACCATACAGTGTGTATATAGTATAGTGCCCAAATAACAGTACCATACAGTGTGTATATAGTATAGTGCCCAAATAACAGCACCATACAGTGTGTATATAGTATAGTGCCCAAATAACAGCACCATACAGTGTGTATATAGTATAGTGCCCAAATAACAGCACCATACAGTGTGTATATAGTATAGTGCCCAAATAACAGCACCATACGGGGTCTGTATAGTATAGTGCCCAAATAACAGCACCATACGCTGTCTATATACACTGCTCAAAAAAATAAAGGGAACACAAAAATAACACATCCTAGATCTGAATTAATTAAATATTCTTCTGAAATACTTTGTTCTTTACATAGTTGAATGTGCTGACAACAAAATCACACAAAAATAAAAAAATGGAAATCAAATTTTTTAACCCATGGAGGTCTGGATTTGGAGTCACACTCAAAATTAAAGTGGAAAAACACACTACAGGCTGATCCAACTTTGATGTAATGGCCTTAAAACAAGTCAAAATGAGGCTCAGTAGTGTGTGTGGCCTCCACGTGCCTGTATGACCTCCCTACAACGCCTGTGCATGCTCCTGATGAGGTGGCGGACGGTCTCCTTAGGGATCTCCTCCCAGACCTGGACTAAAGCATCTGCCAACTCCTGGACAGTCTGTGGTGCAACGTGACGTTGGTGGATAGAGCGAGACATGATGTCCCAGATGTGCTCAATTGGATTCAGGTCTGGGGAACGGGCGGGCCAGTCCATAGCATCAATGCCTTCATCTTGCAGGAACTGCTGACACACTCCAGCCACATGAGGTCTAGCATTGTCTTGCATTAGGAGGAACCCAGGGCCAACCGCACCAGCATATGGTCTCACAAGGGGTCTGAGGATCTCATCTCGGTACCTAATGGCAGTCAGGCTAGCTCTGGCGAGCACATGGAGGGCTGTGCGGCCCTCCAAAGACATGCCACCCCACTACTGACCCAATGCCAAACCGATCATGCTGGAGGATGTTGCAGGCAGCAGAACGTTCTCCACGGCGTCTCCAGACTCTGTCACGTCTGTCACATGTGCTCAGTGTGAACCTGCTTTCATCTGTGAAGAGCACAGGGCGCCAGTGGCGAATTTGCCAATCTTGGTGTTCTCTGGCAAATGCCAAACGTCCTGCACGGTGTTGGGCTGTAAGCACAACCCCCACCTGTGGACGTCGGGCCCTCATATCACCCTCATGGAGTCTGTTTCTGAAGGTTTGAACAGACACATGCCCATTTGTGGCCTCCTGGAGGTCATTTTACAGGGCTCTGGCATTGCTCCTCCTGTTCCTCCTTGCACAAAGGCGGAGGTAGCGGTCCTGCTGCTGGGTTGTTGCCCTCCTACGGCCTCCTCCACATCTCCTGATGTACTGGCCTGTCTCCTGGTAGCGCCTCCATGCTCTGGACACTACGCTGACAGACACAGCAAACCTTCTTGCCACAGCTCGCATTGATGTGCCATCCTGGATAAGCTGCACTACCTGAGCCACTTGTGTGGGTTGTAGACTCCGTCTCATGCTACCACTAGAGTGAAAGCACCGCCAGCATTCAAAAGTGACCAAAACATCAGCCAGGAAGCATAGGAACTGAGAAATGGTCTGTGGTCACCACCTGCAGAACCACTCCTTTATTGGGGGTGTCTTGCTAATTGCCTATAATTTCCACCTGTTGTCTATCCCATTTGCACAACAGCATGTGAAATTGATTGTCACTCAGTGTTGCTTCCTAAGTGGACAGTTTGATTTCACAGTGTGATTGACTTGGAGTTACATTGTGTTGTTTAAGTGTTCCCTTTATTTTTTTTTTAACAGTGTAGTATAGTGCCCAAATAACAGCACCATACAGTGTGTATACAGTATAGTGCCCAAATAACAGCACCATACAGTGGCCAAGTAATACATACCTATAGTTGCCTAATAAACAGTGTTACACAGTGCTGTTGGCGCCACCACCACCATGCACTGCACAAATGATATACTGTACATTGCTGAAAGGGCTATTTACAGAAACATTCATTCCTGATTCCAATGATCAGCTCGCAAACGAACATTGACTGTATCTTCTATGGGGGGCATACAGGGAGTGCAGAATTATTAGGCAAGTTGTATTTTTGAGTATTAATTTTATTATTGAACAACAACCATGTTCTCAATGAACCCAAAAAACTCTTAATATCAAAGCTGAATATTTTTGGAAGTAGTTTTTAGTTTGTTTTTAGTTTTAGCTATTTTAGGGGGATATCTGTGTGTGCAGGTGACTATTACTGTGCATAATTATTAGGCAACTTAACAAAAAACAAATATATACCCATTTCAATTATTTATTTTTACCAGTGAAACCAATATAACATCTCAACATTCACAAATATACATTTCTGACATTCAAAAACAAACAAAAACAAATCAGTGACCAATATAGCCACCTTTCTTTGCAAGGACACTCAAAAGCCTGCCATTCATGGATTCTGTCAGTGTTTTGATCTGTTCACCATCAACATTGCGTGCAGCAGCAACCACAGCCTCCCAGACACTGTTCAGAGAGGTGTACTGTTTTCCCTCCTTGTAAATCTCACATTTGATGATGGACCACAGGTTCTCAATGGGGTTCAGATCAGGTGAACAAGGAGGCCATGTCATTAGATTTTCTTCTTTTATACCCTTTCTTGCCAGCCACTCTGTGGAGTACTTGGACGCGTGTGATGGAGCATTGTCCTGCATGAAAATCATGTTTTTCTTGAAGGATGCAGACTTCTTCCTGTACCACTGCTTGAAGAAGGTGTCTTCCAGAAACTGGCAGTAGGACTGGGAGTTGAGCTTGACTCCATCCTCAACCTGAAAAGGCCCCACAAGCTCATCTTTGATGATACCAGCCCAAACCAGTACTCCACCTCCACCTTGCTGGCGTCTGAGTCGGACTGGAGCTCTCTGCCCTTTACCAATCCAGCCACGGGCTCATCCATCTGGCCCATCAAGACTCACTCTCATTTCATCAGTCCATAAAACCTTAGAAAAATCAGTCTTGAGATATTTCTTGGCCCAGTCTTGACGTTTCAGCTTGTGTGTCTTGTTCAGTGGTGGTCGTCTTTCAGCCTTTCTTACCTTGGCCATGTCTCTGAGTATTGCACACCTTGTGCTTTTGGGCACTCCAGTGATGTTGCAGCTCTGAAATATGGCCAAACTGGTGGCAAGTGGCATCTTGGCAGCTGCACGCTTGACTTTTCTCAGTTCATGGGCAGTTATTTTGCGCCTTGGTTTTTCCACGCGCTTCTTGCGACCCTGTGCAAGATATCTCACTATTTTTGACTTTTCTGAGCCTGTCAAGTCCTTCTTTTGAAACATTTTGCCAAAAGGAAAGGAAGTTGCCTAATAATTATGCACACCTAATATAGGGTGTTGATGTCATTAGACCACACCCCTTCTCATTACAGAGATGCACATCACCTAATATGCTTAATTGGTAGTAGGCTTTCGAGCCTATACAGCTTGGAGTAAGACAACATGCATAAAGAGGATGATGTGGTCAAAATACTCATTTGCCTAATAATTCTGTACACAGTGTATGTGTGATAAGGAGATGTGCTGCTGACAATATGCAAACTGTGTGGAAACGAACAATCGTATTAACGATCATTCATTCCAGTTTGCATAAACACAATCATTTCTGCAGGTAAAAGGAAGTTACACAAGCATCGATCAACTTGGAATATCGTCAATCAGCACTAGCTATAGGCAGATTATTTTCCCATGTGATAACATTATGAAATATTAATTAATGTTGTAGCCTGTATTATATTTCAGAGCTGCATTCACTATTCTGTCTGGTTGTTATTGCTTACACACAAGTTTGATGGCAGACATATCCCTAGTGTAAAATGCATTCCCAGAGTGCAAATCACTAGAGCTCTGTAATGACATTGAACCTGCAAAGAATGCTTATAAGTGTTTAGCCAGTAAGAAGAATAGTGAGTGCAGCTCTGGAGTATAATACAGGATGTAACTCAGTATCAGTACAAGATAAGTAATGTTATAAATGTACACAGTGACTCCACCAGCAGAATAGCAAGTGCCGCTCTGGTGTATAATACAGGATGTAACTCAGTATCAGTACAGGATAAGTAATGTTATAAAGGTACACAGTGACTCCACCAGCAGAATAGTCAGTGCAGCTCTGGAGTATAATACAGGATGTAACTCAGGGTTTGTATAGGATAATACGTTGTTTATGTACATAGTGACTACCAGCAGAATAGTGAGTGCAGCTTTGGAGTATAATACAGGATATAACTCAGGATCAGTACAGGATAAGTAATGTAATGTATGTACACAGTAAAATCACCAGCAGATAGTGATTTCAGCTCTGGAGTATATACACTGCTCAAAAAAATAAAGGGAACACAAAAATAACACATCCTAGATCTGAATTAATGAAATATTCTTCTGAAATACTTTGTTCTTTACATAGTTGAATGTGCTGACAACAAAATCACACAAAAGAAAAAAATGGAAATCAAATTTTTTAACCCATGGAGGTCTGGATTTGGAGTCACCCTCAAAATTAAAGTGGAAAAACACACTACAGGCTGATCCAACTTTGATGTAATGTCCTTAAAACAAGTCAAAATGAGGCTCAGTAGTGTGTGTGGCCTCCACGTGCCTGTATGACATCCCTACAACGCCTGTGCATGCTCCTGATGAGGTGGCGGACGGTCTCCTGAGGGATCTCCTCCCAGACCTGGACTAAAGCACCTGCCAACTCCCGGACAGTCTGTGGTGCAACGTGACGTTGGTGGATAGAGCGAGAAGTGATGTCCCAGATGTGCTCAATTGGATTCAGGTCTGGGGAACGGGCGGGCCAGTCCATAGCATCAATGCCTTCATCTTGCAGGAACTGCTGACACACTCCAGCCACATGAGGTCTAGCATTGTCTTGCATTAGGAGGAACCCAGGGCCAACCGCACCAGCATATGGTCTCACAAGGGGTCTGAGGATCTCATCTCGGTACCTAATGGCAGTCAGGCTACCTCTGGCGAGCACATGGAGGGCTGTGCGGCCCTCCAAAGAAATGCCACCCCACACCATTACTGACCTAATGCCAAACCGGTCATGCTGGAGGATGTTGCAGGCAGCAGAACGTTCTCTACGGCGTCTCCAGACTCTGTCACGTCTGTCACATGTGCTCAGTGTGAACCTGCTTTCATCTGTGAAGAGCACAGGGCGCCAGTGGCGAATTTGCCAATCTTGGTGTTTTCTGGCAAATGCCAAACGTCCTGCACGGTGTTGGGCTGTAAGCACAACCCCCACCTGTGGACGTCGGGCCCTGATATCACCCTCATGGAGTCTGTTTCTGACCATTTGAGCAGACACATGCACATTTGTGGCCTGCTGGAGATCATTTTGCAGGGCTCTGGCAGTGATCCTCCTGTTCCTCCTTGCACAAAGGCGGAGGTAGCGGTCCTGCTGCTGGGTTGTTGCCCTCCTACGGCCTCCTCCACGTCTTCTGATCTCCTGGTAGCGCCTCCATGCTCTGGACACTACGCTGACAGACACAGCAAACCTTCTTGCCACAGCTCGCATTGATGTGCCATTCCTGGATAAGCTGCACTACCTGAGCCACTTGTGTGGGTTGTAGACTCCGTCTCATGCTACCACTAGAGTGAAAGCACCGCCAGCATTCAAAAGTGACCAAAACATCAGCCAGGAAGCATAGGAACTGAGAAGTGGGCAGGTCACCACCTGCAGAACCACTCCTTTATTGGGGGTGTCTTGCTAATTGCCTATAATTTCCACCTGTTGTCTATCCCATTTGCAAAACAGCATGTGAAATTGATTGTCACTCAGTGTTGCTTCCTAAGTGGACAGTTTGATTTCACAGAAGTGTGATTGACTTGGAGTTACATTGTGTTGTTTAAGTGTTCCCTTTATTTTTTTGAGCAGTGTATAACAGAGGATTAAACTCATGATACATACAAGTAATGTAATGTATTTAGAAAGTACAGCAGTATTATATAATAATATATTTAAACTGTGCAGTGGGAGACATTCGCTTTAAAGGGGTTGCCCAAGATCAACCCCCACAATTGCTTAAAATAAAAAAAAAAATGGTGTCATACTCACCCTTGTCTTCAGTGCCATCCTCTGCTGCGCGTGTCCGGTCCTCCTGCCTCTGTTTGTTTATACACAGCCTCCCATGACCACTGCAGTGACTGGCTGTAGCAGTGACACTCCATACACCTGCACGACACTGTGCACATTGTTGCTGTCTGTAAATAAACATGGGTAGGAGGACCAGACCAGCTAGGGCCACAACGGCTCTGGAGAAAGGAGTACAACATGTTTTTTTTTTCTATTTTAAGCAATTCTAGGGGTTGTCAGAAATTTTGAATAATCTTGGACAAACCCTTTAAGCTTCCATAGCTGTGATCAGTATTCTATGAGCACAAATAGGAAAAGAAAGCTAATATTTATCTATGGGATTTTATTGACGTGCTAGTGATTACATTGTGATAGATGGACAGGTTAGACTAGGGCTAAAGATCATAAGACCAACCATAAACTTATTAACCATCATTACAACTTTGACTTGATGTGTGAATTTTTTAAAGCTACTGCAGTCCATAGACAATACGTTTAAGGGTAGTTTCACACTAGTGTTTAAGTTTTCCGGTATTGAGTTCCATCGTAGGAGCTCAATAGCGGAAAAAAAAACGCTTTAGTTTTGTCCCCATTCATTGTCAATGGGGACAAAACTGAACTGAACAGAACGGAATGCTCCAAAATGCATTCCGTTCCGTTTAGTTGTGTTCCCAGACCGGAGAGCAAACCGCAACATGTTGTATTTTGCTTTCTGTCCTGGGATGCGGATGCAAGACGGATCCGGCATTACCCCCAATGCAAGTCAATGGGGACAGATCAGTTTTCTCTGCCACAATCTGCCACAAAAGAAAACGGATCTGTCCCCCATTAACTTTCAATGGAGTTCATGACGGATCCGTCTTGGCGATGGTGAAGATAATACAACCGGAACCGTTCATAACGGATGCAGATGGTTGTATTATCAGTAACGGAAGTGTTTTTGCTGGACCCTGCCGGATCCAGCAAAAACGCAAGTGTGAAAGTAGCCTTAGCTGTGACATCTGACAATGATCTCATTTTGCTTTATGGGTGTTTCTAGAGAAAAGATAAGTGGGCAAGATGGGTACAGATGTGATACAGAGAGTAAAGCCTCCCTTCTAAATTCAGTCTCCATTGCCTATCAGTTTGGTGATGTCTGGCTTTTGTATCTCCCCACCCATTGAAGTTAGTGGGCATGCCTCTATGACTTCTACAGTATATGGCCATAGGACATATGTATTGCGATCATTGGGTGTAGACCCACTGTGTCAACCAACCGGTTTGCTATTGGGCTAAACCTAAGGGCATTATCTTGGCATTCCCAGAGTATTCACCCTTTAACTCCTATACAGGGATCTTGACTTCTCTCCAGGGGAGCCACCAGGCCTCTGCCTCCTAGAGTAGTCGCAGTGTGGTTGACAGCTGACTCTCAGGGGACAGAGACAACAGTGCGGGGCACCAAGGGGCCAGGCAAACTCACAGTCAGTGAAAGGCCGAAATCAGGGTAGGCAGAGTTTGTTCAAATCCGTGAAACAAGTCTGAAGGTCTGGTCAGGCATCATAAAGGTCAATTCGGAGATTATGCACAGGTCTGTACAGGCGGCAGAGTCAGAATCCAGGAAACCAGCAGAAGTCGGTACATGGGCAGACAAGAAGATTATAGCGCACCTGCGCAGGATATAGTAAGTTAGTAAACCTATTGCTAAGTTAGAGAACAGAACAACATGGCGTATATAGTAGAACCTGATTGACACATTAGAAACAGCCCAACAGCTACACACATAACCAAAAGAGGGTTTAACCCTTGCAATACTACAAAATGAGGTGAGGTTCAATGAAGAATATCCCCAATAGACACACAGGACACCAACGTCCATTTGTACTGATGATGGCACTGCAACTGGGATAGACACAGGATGAGAAGAGCGGCACCAATGCCTGCCCAAAGTAGTAGGGCAGCCACGGGCATGCGCCATCGACGTAACAATATGGAAGGTTGTCCTGGGTAGACAACCTCTTTCAGACCCATTAACACAGATCCAGTACAGTGTGAAATGCACCTTTTAGGTCACATAGAGATTTTTAACAAAAAAAAAGGGAAATTGGTGTACATTTGCATACCTTTTTTTGTGGTTACCAAAATGACAGAGGCAGTTTTTCTATTTTGGTGTCACTTGGCATGTGATGCTCGGAAAAAGCTTGTTAAATCAGATGAACTTTAGAAGAAGAAAGAAATGGAACAAGAAGGCTTTTACCAAAACCTTGAAGATTGTAGACCCAGATATCTGGTCAATCTGATCCAAAGGCTGGCCATACACATTAGATAGCTGTTGACCGAAGGTTTGTTCAGCCACCAGCTATCTCTACTGAACCTTCCATACACATACCTTCTCAGCTCAGCTACGTGTGTACAGTATGTGTCCTTATCTCCTAAAAACTAAAGGATCAAACTGTTGAAATCCAAGTCGGGAGGCTCCTATGCACATTAGGTGGTTGGCCGGTTCCACCAAAATAATCGAGTTTGGCCAACACTTATCTAATTTGTATGCCCAGTTAAAGAACACATGTTGCATATGCTAATAGCCCATTTCGAAGACCAAAACACTCACATATCATTCCACTGACCATCTATCTGACTGATTTTAGACTAAAACTGGCCATAGACTCGTACAATTTCTTAGCCAACAAATATGATTCCTGTGAAGGCTTAGGGAGATGACCACTTCCAAGATCCCCAGAAGGTTACATATCTAGTGAGAAATAAAGTAGAATAATAAAAATCCAGATTTATATCAGATGTTCATCAAGGCTCAGACAGCCCACAGACATTAGATCAGTGGTGGTCATCTTCACTCATGATGAGGATCATGTATAAAGTTCTTAGCTCCCTTGCCTTACATCCTGATTAACCAGGGGCAGATTAAGAGGTTATGACACAAATATGCGGCTCATTTACTCCTCCATATTGGAAGAGTGTTCACTATCCATAATAGTCCTGTAGAGTAGTAAGAGATTACTTTTTGGATGAGACCTCCAGGGTCTGATCTTGTACAGTTTAATTTCCTTACAAGCTGCTCGATTACTAGGACAATTACTAGGACAATTTGGGGCGATGTATTAGAAAGTTGTCGGAGGTAATGCAAACTTTTTGTCCTTGCAAATCTATTTTTACAGTACAACGTTTCTGTCTAGCAAGTTTCTTTCTGGAACTGAAGTGATTACCAAAGTGCAGACAGCCCTCCGCTGATAAGACCTCTGGGTGACAGGAAGCAATACAGGGAAAAACAAAACACATAGGGGCAAAGGGGATGCAGCACACATGCGGGATATGTGTGTGTATAGACAGGCATGCTTACACTCACGTATCATGCAGTCATGGCTCCAAATGTTATCACATTATTTTGGCGAAGAATATTTAAGGGATTGAGAATGTATGTAAAGAAAAGAAGGTGGCACACAGGTGGTGGTACAATAGCGGAGATGCCATTTCAGTAAAGATGTGGTGTTTTTGGAAATTATCTTGGGGTATATTTATCGTACGGAACGTGCCCGAATAGTGTCCATTGGAAGAAAGGACACAAGTGATGAGCACCATACTTACAGGAGATCTGGGACACGTACCATGGATTAGAAACAAAGTGAAGAAAAGGAGCGCGACAAGGTGTCTTGGAATGGGTTCAACTAATTTATCATGAACCACCACCAGACCATAATAGTTTTTGGTGCCAAATATATTTGTACCTGTAGAACAGCCATAAAATGGCATGATGATGACATGCCATCAGTTGGGTCTGTCGTAAGGGCCACCTTGGCACAAGGGGGGAGACTTATCAAAACTGATGTAGCAACCAAGCAAACAAACAGATTAGCAACCAGGCAGATTCCAACTTTTATTTTTAAGTGCTCCTTTGGAAAATGAATGGTGGAATCTGATTTGTTGCTAAGGACAAGGGCCAGTTTTTCTTCAGACCAGTTATGATAAATCTCCCTAATGTTCCCCAAATTAACCATCATGTTGTTATGTTCAGGCAGTAAAGTACATATCTTACCATTACTTCACCTGGCTCAGGCAGAAGGGGACATGTTCCTATTATTTTACTATGTCCAGCCAGTAAAAAAAAAACATAACTTGATTGCTTTCCTCTGTCCAGGCATTGGGGAAGATCACAATGTTGTTTCATTATGTCTAAGTAGTAGAGAACAAAGGGAATCTGTCAGCAGGAAATTCCCTGATAAGCCAGGCACAATGCCTTGTAGGACTAGCTGAGCTGAACGTAATAGAAACATAGAAACATAGAATGTGTCGGCAGATAAGAACCATTTGGCCCATCTAGTCTGCCCAATATACTGAATACTATGGATAGCCCCCGGCCCTATCTTATATGAAGGATGGCCTTATGCCTATCCCATGCATGCTTAAACCCCTTCACTGTATTTGCAGCTACCACTTCTGCAGGAAGGCTATTCCATGCATCCACTACTCTCTCAGTAAAGTAATACTTCCTTATATTACTTTTAAACCTTTGCCCCTCTAATTTAAAACTGTGTCCTCTTGTGGTAGTTTTTCTTCTTTTAAATATGCTCTCCTCCTTTACCGAGTTGATTCCCTTTATGTATTTAAAAGTTTCTATCATATCCCCTCTGTCTCTTCTTTCTTCCAAGCTATACATATTAAGGTCCTTTAACCTTTCCTGGTAAGTTTTATCCTGCAATCCATGTACTAGTTTAGTAGCTCTTCTCTGAACTCTCTCTAGAGTATCTATATCCTTCTGGAGATATGGCCTCCAGTACTGCGCACAATACTCCAAGTGAGGTCTCACCAGTGTTCTGTACAGCGGCATAAGCACTTCACTCTTTCTACTGCTTATACCTCTCCCTATACATCCAAGCATTCTGCTGGCATTTCGTGCTGCTCTATTACATTGTCTTCCCACCTTTAAGTCTTCTGAAATAATTACTCCTAAATCCCTTTCCTCAGATACTGAGGTCAGGACTGTGTCAAATATTCTATATTCTGCCCTTGGGTTTTTACGCCCCAGGTGCATTATCTTGCACTTATCCACATTAAATTTCAGTTTCCAGAGTTCTGACCATTCTTCTAGTTTTCCTAAATCCTTTTCCATTTGGCGTTTCCCTCCAGGAACATCAACCCTGTTACATATCTTTGTGTCATCAGCAAAAAGACAAACCTTACCAGCGAGGCCTTTTGCAATATCACTTATGAAGATATTAAACAAAATCGGTCCCAGTACAGATCCCTGTGGAACCCCACTGGTAACATGACCTTGTTTTGAATGTTCTCCATTGACTACAACCCTCTGTTGTCTGTCACTCAGCCACTGCCTAATCCACTCAACAATATGGGAGTCCATGCTCAATGACTGCAGTTTATTGATAAGTCTTCTATGTGGGACAGTGTCAAAAGCCTTACTAAAATCTAGATATGCGATGTCTACTGCACCTCCACCGTCTATTATTTTATTCACCCAGTCAAAAAAATCTATAAGATTTGTTTGACATGATCTCCCTGAAGTAAACCCATGTTGTTTTTCATCTTGCAATCCATGGGATTTTAGATGTTCCACAATCCTATCCTTTAATAGGGTTTCCATTAATTTGCCTACTATTGATGTCAGACTCACTGGTCTATAGTTGCTCGATTCCTCCCTACTACCTTTCTTGTGAATGGGCACGACATTTGCCAATTTCCAATCTTCCGGGACGACTCCTGTTACTAATGATTGGTTAAATAAATCTGTTAACGGTTTTGCCAGCTCACCACTAAGCTCTTTTAATAATTTTGGGTGTATCTCATCAGGCCCCTGTGACTTATTTGTCTTCACCTTAGACAGCAAACTTAGAACATCTTCCTCTGTAAAGATACATGCATCAAACGATTTATTAGTCATTCTTTCTAGTGGAGGTCCTTCTCCTTTTTCTTTTGTAAAAACTGAACAGAAGTATTCATTAAGGCAGTCGGCTAGCCCTTTTTTCTCTTCTACATACCTTCCGTCCTTTGTTTTTAATTTAGTTATTCCTTGTTTTAATTTCCTTTTTTCATTTATATATCTGAAGAATGTCTTATCCCCTTTTTTCATAGACTGAGCTAGTTTTTCTTCTGCCTGCGCTTTAGAAGTTCTTATAACTTGCTTGGCCTCTCTCTGCCTAATCTTGTAGATTTCCTTATCTTCATTGCTCTGGTTTTTTTTATAATTACAAAATGCTAGCTTTTTATTTTTAATGATTTGGGCCACTTCTGCTGAGTACCACAGTGGTCTCCTCCTTTTTTTGCTTTTACTGACAAGTCTAATGCAATTTTCTGTTGCTGAACGTAATGATCTGTGGCTTCATTCTGGAGAAAAAGTTCTTTGAATCCATATGCAAATGAGCAGTTAAGTGCACCAAGGGCGGGCCCCAGCAACTCTGTGCACCCTTGCTCCTCATGCTTCCTCTCCCAACCCCTCCTTCTCCTTCTTATTTGACAGGATCAGGTTCCTGCATAGTCATCTCTCCTAACTCTGCCAATCAAGAAGAAGAGATAGGGGCTGACAGAGGAAACAGGAGTAGTACACAGAGAGGCCGTCGAATGTGTATGGGTGAGTCAGGAGAGATAGCCGTCTGCCTTATTGAATGTGTATGGTGACCTTGTCTCACCTCGATCATTGGTGGCATATTGCTAGGATATAACATCAATGTCAGATAACTGTGGGTTCCACCTCTGGGACCCGAAGCTATATCTAGTTCAGCACCAAGCATGCGGGGCTGCCCTTTATTCATTTCTATGGGACTGCCAGAAATAGCCAAGCGGTGTGCTTGGCTATTTTTGAAGAGCACACCAGGCAAACCAGTGCACCTATTTTTGGCACGTCCATAGAAATGAATGGAGGGCGGCCATGCATGTGTGGTACACTCTCGTTCTCTTTGGGAGCTTTGTTCTAGAGATAGGTGCTGGAATTGATGGTGGCCACGCATGCTTACTGTTCTCTCATTCTCTTTGGGAGCTTTGTTCAAGAGATAGGTGCAGGTGGGAACCCCTTTAAAGGCAACTTATCCTTAGGATCAGGGCAGGGTCTTGGTTCATGCAGAGTATTCATTGGATTATCATTTAAGTTTCCATTGTCTCTAGTGACTCCTCTGACTGATGAGTCTGAAGAGGACACTACGACTATGGCTTTATCCGCCAGTACTAGCTGTGCTTATGGATTTGATAGGGCATAGCGGTTGTGTAGGCCCCAGTAGGTATATTACCCAGGGTTACAAGCTATCAATTCTGAAAGCTGATGATCCATAGAAGAACCAATACTGACCTCCAGAGGATCCACTGTTGATCCCCAGAGGTCCACCACTCACGGTCACAAGACTTTGCAAAACAGACAACCCATTCTTACTAAAAAGTATGAACTGTATTAAGGTTTGTCTGGCTGTTGTTCCAAACATCCAATAATTAATAGGGGTCAGGAAAAGTTTTTTTGAAAAAGGGGAGAATCACTTAAAAAATGTCATATTCACTTCACCAATTTCCTTCACTCTCATCCTGGCACTTCTCCAGTCCCTGGCTAATCTCTACAACCTGATCCCTCTAGACATGGAAATGTGCTAATCAATGGCTGAGATGTGTCACCACTGTGGCCAGTGATCGGCTGAGCGATTACTTTTTTGTGTCAAGAGGAACCAAGAAGTAGAGACCACAGAAGAACCAGGAAGCACTGGAGCTGGAGCAGAGGTAGATCAGTAATGGTACTACTTTTTAAGCCATTCTGCCCCCTTTTAATAAAACAAAAATTCCTAGCCAGACAACCCTATAAAAATGTCCAAAAATCTGCCATTTACTAATAACTGGAATTTCACGGGACATACTGTATTTTTACACTTCTGATACAGATCATCTTGGTTTCAGGTTTGGTAAAGGAAACCAAGGTAAAGTTCTAGACCAGGGGTACTCAACTGGCGGACCGCGGTCCGAATCTAGACCGTGGTTGCCAGTTGTCTGGACCCCTGCATGCACCTTGGTGCCAGCTCTCAGGGGGTGCCACAGTCCAGAAGTAATGAGCGCTTCCATCAATACAGATGGAGCGCTGGGAGCTGTAGTCCTGTCACTTACCGCTCAGCTCCCCGCACTCCTCCCCTCCTTCAGGCTGGCGGCTCTCTGAATAGTGAAGCAGGAAGACTTCTTTCTGCTCCCCCATTCAGCCTGCAGGCACAGATCGCACAGCCAGCTTGTGTAGGTGGAGCCTGAAGTCCGAAAATCTGCATAAGCTCCGCCCACACCGTGCTTCAGAGCGATCTGTGTCTGTAGGGGAGAGAGGACTGTGAGCTTCAGGAACGGGACAAGGTGAGTAGGTACTGTGTTTTTTTGTTTTGTTTTTTAACACAGAGGGGGCAAAATGGGCATTTCTACTCCGGAGAGGGCACAATGGCCATTGCTAATGTGAAGAGGGCACAATGGGCATTTCTACTCTGGAGGGGGCACAATGTGTATTGCGAATGTGAAGGGGCACAATGGGCATTTGTACTCTGGAGGAAGCACAATGGGCATTTGTACTCTGGAGGGGGCACAATGGGCATTGCTAATGTGAAGGGGGCCCAATGGGCATTTCTACTATGGAGGGGGCACAATGGGCATTTTGTACTCTGGAGGGGACACAATAGGCATTGCTAATGTGAAGGGGGCACAATGGGCATTTCTACTATGGCGGGGGCACAGAGGGCATTACTACTATGAAGGGGGCACAGAGGGCATTATTACTGTGAAGGGGCACAATGGGCATTACTACTATTAAGGGGGACAATGGGCATTATTACTTTTAAGGGGGTACAATGGGCATTACTACTATTAAGGGGGCACAATGGGGATTTCTACTATGGAGGGGGCACAGAGGGCATTATTACTGTGAAGCGGCACAATGGGCATTATTACTGTGAAGGGGGCACAATGGGCATTTTTACTGTGAAGGGGACACAATGGGCATTATTACTGTGAAGGGGCACAGTGGGCATTACTATTGTTAAGGGGGCACAATGGGCATTATTACTTTGAAGGGGGTACATTGGGCATTATTACTATTAAGGGGCATTATTACTGTGAAGGAGGCACAATGGTCATTATTACTATGAAGGGGGCACAAAGAGGGCATTACAACTGTGAAGGGGCACAGATAGGGCATTACTACTGTGAAAGGGGCAAAAAGAGGGCATTACTACTATGAAGGGGCACTTAGGGTATTCATACTCTGTGGGGAGGAACTAAGGAGGCATCGCAATTTGTCAGGGGCACTAAGGAGCATCATAATGTGTGGGGGCACCAAGGGATCACCCTGCTGTGAGGGTGCACTTAGGGGTATCATACTGTGTGGAGCACTAAAGGGATATCATACTGTCTAAGGGGCATTAAAGGGGCATCATTATTGTTAGGGGGCACTGAAAGGACATTCTTACTGTTTGGTTGGCAGAAAGGAGATTAGGTGGGCTTGGAGGTGTGGATTATTGTAAAACAATAAATTAATGCAGCGCTACATGCCAATAGTGTTGTCCCTCCTTATATATTTTTTTGTTTTGCAGCTCGGACCTTCATCCTACGGCAGACTCGGGTATGTGGACCTTTACAAAAAGTACTTAAGTACCCCTGTTATAGACAAATCTCCACATTTCAGAAAGCCAGTGATGATCCATAAAAAAATGGACATATACACTCACCTAAAGAATTATTAGGAACACCATACTAATACGGCACGGATGGCCAACCTGAGGCTCTCCAGCTGTTGCAAAACTATAACTCCCAGCATGCCCAGACTGGCTTTAGCTATCAGCCTACAGCAGGGCATGGTGGGAGTCGTAGTTTTACAACAGCTGGAGAGCCGCAGGTTGGCCATGCCTGTAATACGGTGTTGGACCCCCTTTTGCCTTCAGAACTGCCTTAATTCTACGTGGCATTGATTCAACAAGATGCTGATAGCATTCTTTAGAAATGTTGACCCATATTGAAAGGATAGCATCTTGTAGTTGATGGAGATTTGAGGGATGCACATCCAGGGCACAAAGCTCCTGTTCCACCACATCCCAAAGATGCTCTATTGGGTTGAGATCTGGTGACTGTGGGGGCCATTTTAGTACAGTGAACTCATTGTCATGTTCAAGAAACCAATTTGAAATGATTCAAGCTTTGTGACATGATGCATTATTGAGCTGGAAGTAGCCATCAGAGGATGGGTACATGGTGGTCATGAAGGGATGGACATGGTCAGAAACAATGCTCAGGTAGCCCGTGGCATTTTAACGATGCCCAATTGGCACTAAGGGGCCTAAAGTGTGCCCAGAAAACATCCCCCACACCATTACACCACCACCACCAGCCTGCACAGTGGTAACAAGGAATGATGGATACATGTTCTCATTCTGTTTACGCCAAATTCGGACTCTACCATTTGAATGTCTCAACAGAAATGGAGACTCATCAGACCAGGCAACATTTTTCCAGTCTTCAACAGTCCAATTTTGGTGAGCTCGTGCAAATTGTAGCCTCTTTTTCCTATTTGTAGTGGAGATGAGTGGTACCCGGTGGGGTCTTTTGCTGTTGTAGCCCATCCGCCTCAAGGTTGTGCGTGTTGTGGCTTCACAAATGCTTTGCTGCATACCTCGGTTGTAACGAGTGGTTATTTCAGTCAACGTTGCTCTTCTATCAGCTTGAATCAGTCGGCCCATTCTCCTCTGACCTCTAGCATCCACAAGGCATTTTCGCTCACAGGACTGCCGCATACTGGATGTTTTTCCCTATTCACACCATTCTTTGTAAACCCTAGAAATGGTTGTGCGTGAAAATCCCAGTAACTGAGCAGATTGTGAAATACTCAGACCGGCCCGTCTGGCACCAACAACCATGCCACGCTCAAAATTGCTTAAATCACCTTTCTTTACCATTCTGACATTCAGTTTGGAGTTCAGGAGATTGTCTTGACCAGGAGCACACCCCTAAATGCATTGAAGCAACTGCCATGTGATTGGTTGACTAGATAATTGCATTAATGAGAAATAGAACAGGTGTTCCTAATAATTATTTAGGTGAGTGTATCTCCTGCCCAATATAGAAGTCGGTGGTGGATCTGTAGATTTGTCACTGTTGGAGCTGGATGACAACACAGCCTCCATGTATTGGTGCATGTCTCAAAAACATCTTTCTGCCTTCAGTTTTGTGTTAAGCAGTTCCATCATTAGAGACAGTACGCACGTGTGGCCTCTAACAAAGTGAAGTTTTGAGTAGTAATATGAGCTTCTTTAGGATCTGCTCGAAGAAATGCAGATTACTGCCCGTAAGATTGCAGCTGATGCCTTCGCTTTGGCAATGGCCATGATAAATTCCCATATTCATGCAAAATGTGGTCTCTGAATCTGGAATTGCTTGATCTATAGATTTCCCTGCTACTTAGATTTTTTTTTATTTTTTTTGGTCGCCTCCAGCGGTAGACAAATCACTATTAATATGCTCTGCCTGAACCGTTCTTCATGGTCAGACAACAATAGCTATTAGGGTCAGTTCTCAACAGGAGACCAAACCCTTCTCATCCACCGCTGAGTTTGTTGATGCAGAGCTGAACAATACTGAGTAGTACAGAGCTCAGGAACTTGCACCATAAACTGGCGTCTCCGACACGCTCCGACACTGACATTATTACGACTATCTCCGATGCCATCTGTGATAGTGAAAACATAGCAATGCCTATAGCCCGCATGAAATGTCTTTTTTTTTCCGTTTTTTATATAACTTGACTTTTACAGTCACCGCCTTACTGTTAATGCCAGTCTGTTAGTCAATTCATCCTGAACTGTTAGAAATAACTGTCACTTGGCTCAGACTTCCCTGTTTCTTCATCATTTCTTCCTCCTTCAGTCTCCCAGGTGAAATGACAGCTGTGTTCTATCAAAGGCGAGTGAGGAGGAGGCCGGGGGAGTAGGATGCATTGTATATAACTGCTATTAAATGACTGAGAGAGTGAGATCATGCAGAAAAGCTGAGGGATAGAAATGGGATTAGAGGAGGCGAACCAGGAAGAAGTATTGGGAGGAGTTGGGAGAAAAGTATAGGGTGCCACATGGATCCGTGGGCTTTTAAAAATTAATGCTAGCTCCTGCCCAAGAGAGGCTCTGGCTCAAAGATCATGCTTGATGAACACTTTTTTGCTGTTACAAAGACTCAAAAATATAGCAACTTTGTCAACATTTTTGACTGTAAATATCTGAGCGTTTTGTGTATACAGCTCCTATGTGGACAAATGGGTCTCCTTGGTTGCAGACTACAGTCAAACCCAACATATAGTCTGATTTTGCCCTAGCTCTAAATCATTCCTCATTTTAGGTAAAAAAATGGTTTCTCTGATCCTTATTCATTGCACAAGGTGCCGGATCTCAATCACAGATGCCCCCCTGGATCGCATGGACCATAAAGTCCCAGCTGCCACCACCGAAAATGAGGGATGGAAAGGAGTTCAGAAAACTTTTTAGTGATAAGTCTTAATGCATATTAGATCAGCCAAACCTACCTATTTTAGTGGGAATGGATGATAATTTAATGTGTAAGGGGGGCATCCCAACTAAGGCCTCATGCACATGACCGTTTCGTTTTTTGCGGTCCGCAAATTGCAGATCCGCAAAACACGGAAGCCTCCCGCGTGCCTTCCGCAATTTGCAAAAATGCCTATTATTGTCCGCAAAACGGACAAGTATAGGACAGGTTATATTTTTTTTGCGGGGCCACAGAACGGAGCAACGGATGCCGACAGCACACGGAGTGCTGTCCGCATCTTTTGCGGCCCCATTGAAGTTAATGGATCCGCACCCGAGCCGCAAAAACTGCGGCTCGGATGCGGACCAAAACAACGGTCGTGTGCATGAGGCCTAACTCCCAAAGGCAGATGTTGGTAGAATTTCAACGTGTCCGATTCTTTTGTTCTGAAAGGAGATAGGCCACCTCCAGAGGTGCCTGGCAGTGGCTTATTTCCATTTCCCCAGTGAGAACACATGCCCGCTCCGCTGAGCCTAGAGAGCATTTGTGTGTAGGGGCCAGAAGGATTAGATGTCAGGAGAATGAGCATTCTACTGACAGTCGTCTCAAGAGTATGGCCACCTTAAAAATCCTGAGATTGTCCCTGCAGATAGAACAAAGCTAGTATAGCTTTTCTATTTCATACTATGGTTACTTTTTGCAGAATGATAGATCCAGGGGCGTAGCTATAGGGGGTGCAGAGGTAGCAGTTGCTATCGGGCCCAGGAGCTTAAGGGGGCCCAAAGACCCCTTGTGCCACATAAGAAGACACCAGTATTATAGAAAGTGCATGCCGGTCAAGTTACACCTCTGGCTGGAGGGAAGGGGTTAGGTCAAGAATTTGGCATGAAGGGGATGCCATTTCAATTTTTTTCCTCAGGCAGCACAAAAGGGATGTGCTTCCCTGGCTACAAAGCACTGAGGAAAGGGGGGCCCAAGCTGAACTCCTGTACCAGGGCCCATGAGCATTTAGCTACGCCCCTGGACAGATCTATGCCATAGCTCGTCTCTACGGCAAGCCCTGTTAATTCGATGTAAATGTTGAACTTCTTTCCACAATGAGTTTTCAGAACTGTGACAACTAGCTTTGAACCAATAATTATAGTGGAGGATATAACAAAGGCAGACGAGGTAGGGATTAGTGTTAACAGATTTTGCTGTCTTTGCCTGGAAGGCATTCCTGGCTCCCTCAAAGTTCTCAGCTGGCTGAGCACACCCACACAATGTGGGATTTCTTTAACTTCCTTCTGTATCAGAATATCACAGAACTTTTGGTCTCAGGAAACAGGTCCACGCTGTTTTCACGTATTGGAGACAGAGGCCGAGAGAGCAGAAAGACTATTGTTTTAGAAGGGGATGTAGGACAATGTCAGCCTTTGTTTTCCATTTTAATGACGTCTTTTACAGCTCCCGTTCACCTCATCCACCCCTCCTTTCCCCCTGCTCTTCTCTTTTTCAATTAAGGCAGATCTTTTTAACATTTCCCAAACCTAATGTTTAAAGGAATGGCAGTCAAGTGGTTATATCCTTAACCTCCCTAAGGGTTGGTTTAAATGGTTATTTAGGACCACCCAGGCTGCCTTAACACCCACCACCCAGATTATCCTTCTCCAAGACTCTAGTGATCTTACAACGTAAGCAAAGGCACTACTGGCGAATAAGAAGATATAAGTGCATTTCCGGTGTTGAGTAGAAGTAGAAATTGCACCCAGCCCATATAACTTAAAAGGCCAATTCTCCAAGAAAGTAGAGTAATGGTATAGTAATGCTAGATCTCACCATATAAAACGAATATGTTTTATGTTATACAATGAAACCTCTCCAAAAAAAACACCTTTGAAAAAAAATAAACTCCCTGATTCAAACCAAATTTTTCCCTTATATCCCGTGTACATTCCTTCTCTTTGACAGGACCACCCCTCTAGAAGACAATTTTGCTCTGCAATTTTGGGTTCATCTAAAAGACATTTAACTGTATCCCATCCTCAGGAGAAAGGATGAGTAGAAATTACCCATTAGTTAGAGGGCCAAGGTACCATTTTTGTACCAGGGCCCAAAACATTCAGTCTATACTTAAACACATCACTACCAACACTCAGAGGTTCATAGTACACAAAAAAATACCAATCGCCAAAACAAGGGCATTATTCTGGCGATCACCCTCTAACTGCTATGCAGGGATCTGGTCTTCTGAGCAGAGGACCCACCAGTCAACTCCCTGTTGGAATAGTCCCAATGCAATTGACAGCTGACCCACAGGAGTCAAAGACACCAGTGTGAAGCGTCAAGGGGTCAGGCAATACTCGTAGTTGGTAAACAGGCAGAGGTCAGGGAAGGCAGCAGAGTATTAGAGTCGGTTAACAAGCAGAAGTTCGGTATCTGGGCAGACAATCAGAATAGCACACCTTCACTGGTTAAACTAGTACACTAGGAACCTAAACTCAGGCGGCAAGGAGTGAGAGGACAGCCCAGCATTTATAGCAGAAGCTGATTAACAATTAGAAGCAGCTATGCCATGCAACTTTCCATAGACCAAGGAGAGGAGGGGAGTGGTGTTGATGGCAAAAATGGGAGTAGTAGTAGTTCAATGAATAATGCTCCTAATAGAAGTAGCAGGGCAGCACTGGACACGGGACGCAGATGTAACATCTATCTAG
Organism: Bufo bufo; assembly: GCF_905171765.1. Classification (NCBI taxonomy): domain Eukaryota; kingdom Metazoa; phylum Chordata; class Amphibia; order Anura; family Bufonidae; genus Bufo; species Bufo bufo. The sequence goes on along the minus strand of NC_053389.1, from coordinate 785,780,622 downwards.
AAGACTGGCTATATGGAGCATATTATGCTCTGGAGGACCCAGCATGTCTGTGCATTACATGGACAGCCCATTGATGCATGGAAATGTATTATTATATGGTGCTGAGAGTCTTAGGACCAGGTAGTGACTTGACAGCTATTCCTTAACTTGTGCCTTTCATTTTCAAATTCTCAGCCTGGATATTCTTGGCCATTCTGAAAAATTCAGTTTTCAAATTTCCTTTATGATTATCTTACATCAGAAAACCATGTATACAGTATAATATATATATATACAGTATATGCACACAAAAATGCCTAAACATGGGAAAATGTAGCGTCCATATGTAGCGCCGGCATATGGAGCATTGAGAGGGACGATGTTATGTCTGGTCTAAAGCAACTGACAAATTCAGTCTTGCAAGCAACTAACCAAAAGTTATGAATTACATAATCTTTGTGGCACTTGCATGTGATCATTGTACCTGCCAGCCTAGTGATGCAATCCATTGTACTTTGTGAAGTTACAAAAACAGGAATCTGCATAACGACTGAAAGATGGTTGTAAAGTCTCCAAGTAAATGAATCAGTGAAACAGAATGAAACATTTTACCAAATGGCTCTTAGATCTGCAACAAGATTAACTTACATGACCTGTATGAGGCTACTTTCACACTAGCGTTGTTTGAATCCGGTGTTCAATTCAGTCAACGGAACTGCCCGCCGGATCCGGAAAAACGTGTGAAAACTGATTACATTTGAATCCTGATCAGGATTTTGATCACAATGAAAAAATGCATTGGAAAAAACGGATCCGCCATTTATGGACTTTAACTTTTTTTTCAGATTTTTCGGGTTTAACATGCAAAAGCCGGATCCGTTTTGACGGAATACACGGCGCCGGATCCGGCGTTAATGCAAGTCAATGGGAAAAAGGCCGGATCAGTCAAAGTGTTCCGGATTTTTGGCCGGAGGTAAAAATACAACATGCTACGGTTTTCTGAAAAGCCTGATCAGTCAAAAAGACTGAACTGAAGACATCCTGATGCATCCTGAACGGATTACTCGCCATTCAGAATGCATTAGGATAAAACTGATCAGTTCTTTTCCAGATTTGAGCCCCTAGGACGGAACTCAGTGCCGGAAAAGAAAAACGCTAGTGTGAAAGTAGCCTGAAATGGCATGTGACATCGCCATCCCAGATTGTGTTACCGTAGATTGTTCCCTGTGTGACATCACCTTTTAGGTCTTTGTAACTGTACTAACTGTGTGACATCACCATCTGTGTGCCAGTACTGGTCTCATTTTGTGATATCATCATCCTGGACTGTGTGATTATACTATTCTCACTTTGTGACATCACCATCCAAGAGTTGTAATTGTATGGTTCTCACATTGTGGCATCACCACTCAGGATAACCATACTGTGGTAGTGCCATCCAAAACTATGTGACTGTACTGTTCCCACTTTGTGGCATCACTATGCATTACTATAGTCTGATCTCTCTGTAATATGACATGACCATCCAGGACTGGGACCTTGCACTTTACTTAGTGACATCACCATGGCTGTACTGTGCTCCCCCTGTGACATCACCATCTAGGAGTAGGTGACTGTGCTGCCGCTGTGACATCATCATCCTTGACTATACTGTATTCATTCTGTGACATCACTATCCAGGACTGTGAGACTGCACTGTGCTACATCTGAGACTTCACCATCCAGGACTGCGTAACTGCAATGTGCTCCCCCTGGGACATCATCATCCTGAACATTGTGACTTCACCATCAGTAACAGTACAGGGCTCCCTATGTGGCATCACCTTTCACAACTTGACTTTGTAACATCAACATCCAATCAGACTCTCCTATTACCACGACTGTATAACTACACTCTAGTCACTCTGTGACATCACCATCCATATCTATACTGTGCTCCCTCTGTGACATCACCATCCATATCTATACTGTGCTCCCTCTGTGACATCACCATCCATATCTATACTGTGCTCCCTCTGTGACATCACCATCCATATCTAGACTGTGCTCCCTCTGTGACATCACCATCCATATCTATACTGTGCTCCCTCTGTGACATCACCATCCATATCTATACTGTGCTCCCTCTGTGACATCACCATCCATATCTATACTGTGCTCCCTTTGTGACATCACCATCCATATCTATACTGTGCTCCCTCTATGACATCACCATCCATATCTATACTGTGCTCCCTCTGTGACATCATCCATATATATATACTGTGCTCCCTCTGTGACATCATCCATATCTATACTGTGCTCCCTTTGTGACATCATCCATATCTATACTGTGCTCCCTCTGTAACATCACCATCCATATCTTCACTGTGCTCCCTCTGTGACATCACCATCCATATCTATACTGTGCTCCCTCTGTGACATCACCATCCATATCTATACTGTGCTCCCTCTGTGACATCACCATCCATATCTATACTGTGCTCCCTCTGTGACATCACCATCCATATCTATACTGTGCTCCCTCTGTGACATCACCATCCATATCTATACTGTGCTCCCTGTGACATCACCATCCATATCTATACTGTGCTCCCTCTGTGACATCACCATCCATATCTATACTGTGCTCCCTCTATGACATCACCATCCATATCTATACTGTGCTCCCTCTGTGACATCATCCATATATATACTGTGCTCCCTCTGTGACATCATCCATATCTATACTGTGCTCCCTCTGTGACATCATCCATATCTATACTGTGCTCCCTCTGTAACATCACCATCCATATCTTCACTGTGCTCCCTCTGTGACATCACCATCCATATCTATACTGTGCTCCCTCTGTGACATCACCATCCATATCTATACTGTGCTCCCTCTATGACATCACCATCCATATCTATACTGTGCTCCCTCTGTGACATCATCCATATTTATACTGTGCTCCCTCTGTGACATCATCCATATCTATACTGTGCTTCCTCTGTAACATCACCATCCATATCTTCACTGTGCTCCCTCTGTGACATCACCATCCATATTCTGCCCCCTCTGTGACATTAGCATCCATATCTATAGTATGTTGTGCTCCCATTGTGACATCACCATCCAATAAGGCTCTCCTAGTACCACAACTAGGGATGAGCGAATTGACTCTAACGTGTTGGAGGTTTTTTTTTTTTAACGTGTTTGATTTCTTATCCTAAAAGGTAACGCCCGAACAGGGACTTGAACCCTGGACCCTCAGATTAAAAGTCTGATGCTCTACCGACTGAGCTATCCGGGCTCTCTGCAGAGTGATTGAAGTCATGACTTTCTGACCGACTGCGTTTCCCTTCTTTTTCTAGCTCCACCTTTTACCATACCGTGCACTAGTACCTGCTTCCTAGAATTACCTGCAGGAGCTCCGTACAGTATTAGAATGTATTGGCTCCGATGAGCTGAAATTATTGCTCTGCGAAGTCTCGCGAACCAGAGTTCGGGAAATGGTTTTTTACAGTACAAATTAATTTATGAAATTATTACGCAAAGTCTCACAAGACTTCGCAAAGCAATAACTTAAGCTCATTGGAGCCAATACATTCTAATACTGTACGGAGCTCCTGCTCCGTACAGTATTAGAACAAAGTTTTATGCGAATCGACTTCAGATGTTTTATCAGAAGTCGATTTGCTCATCCCTAAAACAACCATACAACTACACTGTACTAACTCGACACAATCCAGTCAGTGACCCTCCCATCACCTGGTCCACGTCAGTGCACTGTACTACCTCTATGACATCACTCTGTAGACATGCACTCTACTCTATAATATCACCCTCCAAACTGTTTTCCCTCCAAATTTCATTTATGAGTCAAAGATTGTCTAGGGCTCTGTTCACATTTTGTTTCAGCCTTCTATCCAAGGTATATGTCTGCAATATTTGCCAGCATGTACCTCAGATGGAAGTCTCCAGCTTATGTCATTGTCTATACAGTGGCATACATCACTCATAGGCTCCAGTGGTCAGAAGATACATACCAATACTCTTTTGGCATCCACTTGGTAAATGAGTCCTCGTGGATATGTTTGGGTTTCATTAGATGTAGAAGAAAAATGTATTTTAAAAAGTACTATACACTTCAAGGGGTTGTCCTGTCCACGTTGATGACCTATCTTCAGGATAGATCATGTTGTGGAAAAATTATTGTTCGCCGTATGATCGCCATCTATCCTATGGAGATGCGCAGATTTGTTCCCGTTCACATCGCGCAGAAACTTCCGCACGATGGTCTGGTCATCCCGACCTGTAGCTGATTTGTGCCCGGCCTGGTTTTACTGTAGGATACCAGTGTCATGGCGCCGGCTGAGGCGGGAGGGATGGGGACCGCCGAACAAAGGTTTCTTCATCCACAAGGATAAGCGCGGCAACAGAAAGGGCGCGAATAAGTGTGTGAACGCGCAAACATAAGTTTGCGCGATCATTCACATCTTCGCCAACCAATCACTTCATACCATAACCTGTCTCCCCATTGGTCATGATTGTAAGACCGCCTTCCAGCCAATGATTTCATACCATAACCTGTCTCCCCATTGGTCATGATTATAAGACCGCCTTCCAGCCAATCACTTCATACCATAACCTGTCTCCCCATTGGTCATGATTGTAAGACCGCCTTCCAGCCAATCACTTCATACCATATTCTGTCTCCCCATTGGTCATGATTGTAAGACCACCTCCCATCTTCTGGTATAAATAAACCACGCCTAGCTGTTGGAAGTAGGCACATTATTGGATCCTACTTGAGAACGTCTCTGTGATGTTATTTTGGAGGAATTGCGCACACATCGACACACACTACACCAAGGATTTCCCAATTGTACTTCTGGCGGTCGTTTTCATTTGTGAGAACGAGACAAAGGAGCAAACGGCGATATCAGTCATCAATATCAGATTGGCGAGGGTCCAACTCCTGGCACCCCCTGCTGATCAGCTGTTTGGGGAGGGGTGATGAGCGCCGCAGCCTCCTCACACCTTACCAATCAAAGCGCCAGCGTCGTTTGAACGGGACTGAGCTGCACCTAGACCATGTAATCAATGAACATGACGTCACTGATCTCGGAAGAAGCCCACTGTCTCTTCAAACAGCTAATTAGTGCGGTGTCGGGAGTCAGATCCACAGTGATCATATATGGATGGCTTTTCCTGAGGATAGGTCATCAATATTAAACATCTGGACAAACCCTGTAAAGGACTGGTGTGTGCACAGTCTTATCTGCACTTACTGCAACCATCCATCAAGTATGAACAGTCATGTACCTGGGTACCTGCATCATACTCGCTCAAGGACATCATCGTATACTGATAGATGTGATTTCTGTCTGCTCACTATGGGACACCATCATCCATGGACTGTGATAGAGACTGGCATTTGTCTTGTGACTTCTCATTGTGCGGGTTGTATTTCTCATTACACACATCATACCTATCTGTCAAATATAACAAATGTATTGAAAAAGCTTAACAACTAGCGTTACTACAACATCTAGAGAAGATAAGCGGAAGAAAGATATGAGTCATCATGTTCATAAATGATAATAGGTGTAATAGTGAGAAAGTCACACTTCAGCATTTGGACCAAAGCTTGACAAATTTCATGAGTTCTGTATATATAAAATAGCGTGCAGAGTTACATTTACAATTCTGCAGCCTTCAGACCAGAAATCTACTTGCAATCTGATAGGCATGCTGGCGTTTGTAGGTATGCCACAGCAAGAAAACTACAACCCTGAGACCACTGCTGTAGAGATTATACCTGCAGGTTATCCCTGATCAGATGACCTCTCTCTACAACAAGCAGGGCAGGCCTGGGAACTTAATGTGGCCCTTGAAAAAACTAAAAGTGGCCCCATTTTGTAGTTGGGTCCAACACAAGTAGGTATGGCTAGCAATGCCATGCCACTACTGGCTGACTATCTAATGTGTACGGTGCCCTTGTCGCAGAACAAAACTGCTAGTGTCACAGCTCCTGAGGAGTGGTCCAATGGTGAGAGGGACAGAGTGGCCTAGAGACAGAGAGGCCTGAAGCAATGTCACCTCTGAAGCTTGGTGAAGGTACCAATGTAGCACGCCAGTTAGCCTGCTAGGTGAAGGTTTCAGATTACCATGGGGGAGTGAAAGTAGCTGACCCCAATCAAGCCCTATGTCTCTTGGGTCCCAGACACGTGAATAACCACCTTACCATGTTGTGTAATGTTGTTAACATACAGTTCCCCGGGGTCCATACTGAGAGACTTGCCCTGGGGTCTCATTACTGCAGTAACGAACAGTTCACATTCCGAAGTTTCTGGCTCTCATCTCATCTTCCTTGCACCGGTCCTGGACTCAGGATTGGTAACAGCACCATAGTTGCAGTCCCTGCCATAGCCTACCCTCAGCCCAATGAGAGTGATCACCATCTCTCTCAAGCCTTGTTGCAGCAATAACAAACACTTCATGTTGAGCAACTACCGTCTCTTCTTCTGTACAACGGTCCTAGACTCGGAATTGGTAGCAGTGCCATACTTGCAGTTTTTGCCATAACCTACCCTCAGGCAAAGAAGAAAATCCCGGAAATGGTATCTTGCTTTCAAAGTTTTATGCTTTTAATTCGTTTCCACACAATACATAGTGTATACAAGGATGCGTTTCGGCTAATGCGCCTTCATCAGCAGTTTCAATATAAACAAATTAAAAGCATAAAACTTTGAAAGCAAGATACGATTGCCGGGATTTTCTACTTTGCCTGATTGTGGAGTTTGCTCCTTCCCGCTGCAGCATTGACCACGGACCGAGTGCTGGTTGGATATTACAGTGGTCCCCCAAGTTACAATATTAATTAGTTCCAGGAGGACCATTGTATGTTGAAACCATTGTAACTTGAGTAATTGGTTCCAAAGCCCCAAAATGTCATCCAAGATAAGAGAAAATAAAGATTTATGAAAAATAAGCAGATAACTAAGACAGCTATAACAGGTCCGTACATATACCAGTCAGGAATAGCTGTTAAGTAGAAACTAATACAGCTATTTTACCAGAGAAGTGACCTTGATTGGTTGGATCTGGGTCTGAGACATTGTATGTTGAGTCTAGTTTCAACTTGTGATGGGTCAGAAAAGACCATTGTATGTTGAAAATATTGTATCCTGAGGCCGTTGTACCTTGAGGGATCACTGTATTAATAACCTACCCTCAGACCAATGTGCGTGTGGAATATGTTGGTGCTACATAAATTAATAAACTACCTAGCACCATAAGAGAAGGGTGCACTTTGATCCTTACCATGCCCCCCCACCCCCTCTTCCTCTATGAATGCCCTTGGTTGCTAAAGACAAAAACTTCAATTAGTAATCTGGATTGTCTGTGGTTTAGTTTGCACCATATGCTGAAAACAGCTGAAAAAAATCAAGAAGACGTTCAACACGACTCCTTCCTGTTTTATAACCGCAACTCACTGAAGAAGAACATAGGAAACTAAAGTCTGCATCAAAAGCTGATGGCGATCTCATGGGGACAGGAAAAAACCCACCTGTGAGTGAGTCAGGTCATGTCTGCTTTGTAGACACCATGACGACAGGGAAAAAACCCACTTGTATGTAAATGGCATGTGTAGGTGATGCACCATAGCACCCATCTTATCATTACCGGAAGAAGTAGTAATGCTGAAGCCAAGTTTATGCTAAGGTGAAACCACAAGTTGTAATCCTGCAGCTAAAATGCTGATAATGCTACAGTGAATCTCCATTTTATAGTGCTGCCAGACAGTTTAAAAAACCTTGAAAATTTCCTATACTCCTGCGTAAATTTGAACTAAAACTCATCAAATTTTCACACCTAAAAGTAGATAAATAAAACCAAATCACAGTCAAAAATAAGGTCATTCATTTAGTGAGGAAAGTGATTCAATATCACATGTCTGTGAGCGGCAAAAGTATCTGAACCTTTCCTTTCAGTATTGGGTGTGACCCCCATGTGCAGCAATAATTGCAGCTAAACATTTCCAGTGATTGTTGATTAGTTCTGCACATTGGCTTGGAGGAATTTTAGCCCATTCCTTTGTATAAAAGCTCCAGCTCTGTTGGTAGGTTTCCTCCTATGAACTGCTGTTTCTTCTTCTTTCACCATTCTTTGGTAGAATGACTTGTGTGCTTAGGGTCGTTGTCTTGCTGCATGACCCACGTTCTCTTGAGATTCAGCTCACGGATGGATGTCCTGACATTTTCCTTTAGAATTTGGTGGTATAATTAAGAATTCATTGTTCCATCAATGATCGTAGGCCAGTCTGGCCCAGATGCAGCAAAACAGACCCAAACCATGATACTACCACTACAATGTCTCACAGATGGGATAAGCTTTTTATGATGGAATGCAGTGTTCTCCTTACTCCAAACAGAACACTTCTCTTTCAAACCAAAAAGTTATATTTTGATCTCATCTGTCCACAAAACAATGTTCCAGTAGCTGTGTAGCTTGTCCAGGTGATCTTTAGCAAACTACAGATGGGCAGGAGCTTTCTTTTTTCAGTCCTGCTATGCACAACATTGTTGTTCAATGTCCTCCTGGTGGTGAGCTTATAAACATTAACATTAGCTAATGTGAAAAAGGTATTCAATTGCTTAGAGGTTACCTAGGGTTTCTTTGTGACCTTGCCACGTATTACACGTCTTGCTCTTGGTATGATCTTTGTTGGTGGACCACTCCTGGGGAGGATAGTATGGTCTCGCATTTTCCTTTATTTGTACACAGTCTGTCTGAGTGTGAATTGGTGTAGTCCAAACTCTATTAAATAAGTTGGAAAGGCCATTAATATCAGATTGGTTGAAGTCCAACTCCCACCATTCCCACCGATCAGCTGATTGAAAGGGCAGCACTCTTTGCAAGTAATTCTTGTTCTAGTGAATGGGACTGAGCTGCAGTACCAGGCACAGTCCCTGCCTCTTCAGCTGATCGTGGAGATTCAGGGGATCGGAACCCCAAAAATGAGAAATTTATGGCTTCTATCCTAAGGATCAATAGAAGTCCATTTTTCCTCTTTAGCATTATCTACAGTAAGTATTAGATTCAGCCTCTGAACCTAAACAAGAATGTTTCCATTCACTGGCAGCAAAGATAGATTTTGAAAATAGAGAGGAATTGGAACAATGGGGGAGATTTATCAAGACTGGAATTTTTTACGCCGGTCTTGAGATCCCTCCGGCACTGGAGGATGCACCTACTTTATGATGAGGCGCCCACCCACACTATGCCTATCACTGTTTTCAGACAGTACCGAGGGCAGCGTAGAAATGGCATTTGTGCTAAGATTTTTTTCAAACCTGCGTTTTGTGACCTTTTAACACCAGTTTTCTGCCGTAGAGTGTTGATAAATCCCCACCGGTTATCAAGTAGCACACTTTAACATAAAGAAGGCAAATATTTCTCCCTGAGGCTGCTGAAAGGTCAGAACCTCCCCTGTTTTGGAGACATGTAGAACTTGTCTCTCAGCTTACGTGTAATGGACCATATTTATGAAACACTCTAAAAGGGACTGTCCGTGTTCCCTATAGCAACCAATCACATTTTCACTGCAGGCAGCAGGGACAATCAGCAGCTGCCATCACTGGACCACCGGTGAATTTACTGGAAATCCTGAAGACTGGATTACTTGCATAGAAGGCATATCTATTAGAAGCATACACCATCAGGAATTTTAGGACCAGGTGATTGCCATACGTAGACGATGGCTGCATAATTACAAAGGTATCCTAGTAGATACTATGACTTTAAATAAAATCACCAAAAATATCTGAATATCCCATACAAGCTTTAAGAGCAAATTAAGAATGGACAGAGTATCAACCCACCAGGTATTAGAAGAATCTGCTGCTAACATAAGTTTCTTCGAGAGGAAAACAGCTTGAAAAGCCAAAAGGAAATGGTTTTGGGAAACAGAGGATATCGTAGAGGGACAAAAATAGAATGCTCCCCCCAAGCGGAAGTTCAGAACACAAGAGCAGATGTGACCTAACGCTTCTCCCTCCCAAGCAGGGACCCTTCCCACTGGGGACGTGTCTGCTCTTTTACCCCCTTCCTTCATCCGGACAATTCACAGACTCAAGCTAGGGATCCGGCCGGTTGCGGAAATGTCCCCTTGTGCCCTCTGCATCCGTACTGAATTGTTTTATTGTATTTTAACCAATCAAAGTGACAGACCGGAGAGTGGAACGGCACAGGGGAAGAGCGGGGCAATGTTACTGCAATGTCACGTAAGGGACTATAATGTCACAGCGTACGCACCAGATGTAGTAGGCACCTACTGACAATAAATCTCAACAGTCAGTAGAAATGTTCTGTGAATCTAAACAGAAGTCACTAGAGATGTTGTTTCCTTTGGCCTGATGAGAGCTCTGTGAGCCGTGAACATATATACAGTGGTACCTGTGTGTATAATATATGTAATCCCTGGGTCTGTCTCTGTTTTTTATCTGTTAATATTGGAGGATAATTATCCCTTCATCACCCCCTTGTCACAGCGGCAGCCAGCAGTTTCCTCCGCTCCACTCACTGGTCGGTTTCGGTATCCTGGTGGTGGAGACCTGCCTCCCGCTCTCCCCTTCCAGGTGGGCCCTATCCCTCCACACAGGCTGTGGACTGCTTACCAGCAAAGCCTATCCTCCTCTGCCCATATGGCGTGTGCGCACACTCCCTCCAGCTCTAAAGGTCCAGTGTGCACACCCTAATCTTAACCAGCTGATGGTTGGCAACCCTGGCATACTTAAGGCACCTTCCCCTGTGTGAAGGTGCCCGAGCAAAAGGTTCTCTATCCTGCTAGTATCCTGCGAGGGTCCGTTGTTTTGTTGTCTGCCTGTGTACCAACTCTCTGCCTGATTCCTGGACTGTGACCCTCTTCTGCCTGACCTGACCTGTGCCTGATCTCTGTATTGACCCTCCGCTGCCTGACCTGACCTCGGGCTGTTTACTGTATAGCACATAATCTGCCTGCCCTGTCCTCTGCCTGAGTACAATTGTTGTACTGCCAGGATAAAACCCTTAGGAATAACCCAAAGTGATATCTGTTGGTTGACACAGTGGTTCCACACCCTCTGCCGAAACACCTTTATACATGGAAGGTACTTTACTGGTCACATAAATGAGTGAAACATGCTCTCAATTCTAGGTACAATCCTGCCACATACACGCGCCAAAGCATTTTTCACTTTTCCATTTTGAATGCCTCCATAAGAGTAGAAACGACAGTTCTACATATCTGTGATCTGTGCCCCTTCCCATAAGAACCAGCCAGGGATACCATGATTACCCCTCTTCCTATAGTTTACCAAAAGGTACCAGTCAAATTGTCCACATACTGTAAATGGCAGCAACAGTGATGGTCTGTACTGTCCTCATAATAAAGAGAGTCACGGTGACACCATTCTGCCAGCCATATGGAATTATAAGTGTAATACTACAGTATGTAGCATAGTAAACTCTAACTTGACACTTAAAGGGTTTGAGCCATCATTACATGTTATTTTAATATAATTCATTATAAAAAAAACTTTACTTTTGTATTTTACTTTCTGTTATAAAAATGCTCCAGTGGAGATATTCATTTTGCTTCATAGTAATGGTGCCCTCTGTAGTTTAACATATATATACGTAATGTGCACATCTATCTACTGAGGTGGTCACACATGCTCAGTTCCTCCCTTCAATGGACAAAAGCCATATGTACTGTTAGAAGCTGTGGCAGTTACAGGGAGAGAGCTGCAGTAGATGTCACTAACATAGCTCAAAGAGGGTCCTGTATCAAAGACCTGAAAACTTAAAAGCATAAAAGTCAGGATCCTAGGAAGTCAGAGCTGGGGCTGATGGACCCGTGACTGGTACTTTCCTGCTCATTTAGTGGCTGCTCCTGCTAGATGAATTTTGTTCATGTTCATAGCCAAATCTAAATGTTTTCTGCCCTGATGATACCTTTAACAAAATAAAAAACTTTTTTTTTTTCTCCAAGTGACAAGATGTCGCGCTGTACCTGTATACATAGATACTATGACCCGAGTGCTGCGGTGCACGTGCTGTACCACAGTCATACAGTATACGTGCATCTGTCTCAGGAAGGAGAAGTGACTCTGAGATATTCCTGCTAATATCACTATAAATGTAGGAAGTCCCCGAATGTCTCAAGTCTTGATGATGTAGTGTCTATTTCCACTTTATTCAGGTAGCGGAGCGACAACTCATACACCCACAGACACAACAAACACAGACAGCCAGCACTAGTTTCACATCACACCTTGGAGGCTGCTGGCTGCCAGGTACGTCATCCTGCCAGTCATTATAATGATGAGACACCTAATACTTCTTAATGCATGCTACTAGTTATCTGTGTCTACCCTTTTATTAATACTTCATATAACACATCTCTATATCTCCTCTTGTTACTCCATATAACCTCTCCTATATCTCCTCCTATTACTCCATATATCCTCTCCTATATCTCATCCTATTACTCCATATATCCTCTCCTATATCTCCTCCTATTACTCCATATATCCTCTCCTATATCTCCTCCTATTACTCCATATATCCTCTCCTATATCTCCTCCTATTACTCCATATAACCTCTCCTATATCTCCTCCTATTACTCCATATAACCTCTCCTATATCTCCTCCTATTACTCCATATATCCTCTCCTATATCGCCTCCTATTACTCTATATAACCTCTCCTATATCTCCTATTACTCCATATAACCTCTCCTATATCGCCTCCTATTACTCTATATTACCTCTCCTATTACTCCATATAACCTCTCCCATATCTCCTCCTATTACTTTATATAACCTCTCCTATATCTCCTCCTATTACTCCATATAACCTCTCCCATATCTCCTATTACTGCATATAACCTCTCCTATATCTCCTCTTATTACTGCAAATAACCTCTCCTATATCTCCTCCTATTACTCTGTATATCTTCTCCTATCTCATCCTATTACTCCATATAACCTCTCCTATATCTCCATATAACCTCTCCTATATCTCCTCCTATAACTCCATATAACTTTTCCTATATCTCCTCCTATTACTCCATATAACCTCTCCTATATCTCCTCCTATTACTCCATATATCATATCCTATATCTCCTCCTATTATTCCATATAACCTCTCCTATATCTCCTCCTATTACTCCATATAACCTTTCCTATATCTCCTCTTATTACTCTGTATATTTTCTCCTATATCTCCTCCTATTACTCCATATAACCCCTCCTATATCTCCTCCTAGTACTCCATATAACCTCTCCTATATCTCCTCCTAGTACTCCATATAACCTCTCCTATATCTCCTCCTATAACTTTTCCTATATCTCCTCCTATTACTCCATATAACCTCTCCTATCTCCTCCTATTACTCCATATATCATATCCTATATCTCCTCCTATTATTCCATATAACCTCTCCTATATCTCCTCCTATTACTGCATATAACCTTTCCTATATCTCCTCTTATTACTCTGTATATTTTCTCCTATATCTCCTCCTATTACTCCATATAACCCCTCCTATATCTCCTCCTAGTACTCCATATAACCTCTCCTATATCTCCTCCTATTACTCCATATAGCCTCTCCTATAACTCCATATAACATTTCCTATATCTCCTCCTATTACTCCATATAACCTCTCCTATATCTCCTCCTATAACTCCATATATCCCCTCCTATTACTCCATATAACATTTCCTATAGCTCATCCTATTACTCCATATAACCTCTCCTACATCTCCTCCTATTACTCCATATAACTCATCTCTCTATATCTCCTACTACATACTGTATATCCTCTCCCTATATCTCCTCCTCCAATACTCAGTACCTCCACTGATCAACTGTTTCCTGCAGCCACCAACAGCAGAACTACCATTTTGAATGGAGCCGAAAGCCAAGCTGAATTCAAAGTGTATTGGGATGCTTACTCTTGTTTACTGCAGCTCAGCTCCCATTCAAGTAAATGTTGATGAGAAAACCCATAGATTTTTGTATTACATGTTTTTAATGGTGCAAGGTTTTGTTGTCTTAACATTTCTTAGGTTCAGGTTACTTATAGGTCCATATTTCTAGCTGTTCTTCTAGAGTTCTTGCTATGTCAGCTTTGTATTGCCTTATATTTAACATGCCACTACTCTTGTGTTATACTTATTTGATACTCATTATTGTATTTTACATATATTTTAGATCACGCCAGAGAAGATATCTCTAAGAAACAAAAAGAATGGAGTAAACAGTGTTCTTCCGCTGTACCATCATTGATCCTTTGTAGAACAATTGACCAGCTTTAGGTCACCAAAACAGCCAGGATGAGCATCTACAAGCATTACCTGAATGTGTCAAAGATCTGTGAACATTATAACCATACTAAAGGGATTAAAAAGGACAGCTCTTCTCGAGATGTCATCTCCGTAATCTTTATTATCATTTGCTGTGTCATTATCCTGGAGAACATTCTTGTCCTTATTTCAGTTTGGAGGAACAAGAAGTTTCACTCCGCCATGTTTTTCTTCATCGGAAATTTGGCATTTTCAGATCTTCTCACAGGATGTGCCTACATTGCTAATATCTTGCTATCTGGTAAAACCACCTACACGTTAACTCCTGTGGCCTGGTTTATCCGTGAAGGCACGGCTTTCACAACTCTGGCTGCTTCTGTCTTCAGTCTGTTGGCTATAGCCATTGAAAGACATGTGGCTATTGTTAAAGTCAAAGTCTACAGCAGCGACAGGAACTGTAGGATGATAATCCTGATAGGAGCTTGTTGGGTTATTTCAATGGTTATCGGAGGTTTACCCATCATTGGCTGGAACTGCATTGGAAACTTGGATGAATGTTCCACCGTCTTCCCGCTCTATGCCAAAAAGTACATTTTGTTCGTAGTTACTATCTTCACAATTATATTAATCTCCATTGTGATTTTATATGTCCGTATATACTGTATTGTAAAGTCAAGCCATGCAGAAATAGCTGCACCACAGACTCTTGCCCTCCTTAAAACAGTAACCATAGTTCTTGGAGTTTTTATTATCTGCTGGCTTCCAGCTTTTACTATTCTCCTTATGGATGTGGCTTGTAAAGTGAAATCCTGCTCCATTCTCTACAAAGCTGACTACTTCTTCGGGGTGGCCACCTTGAATTCGGCATTGAACCCTATCATCTATACTCTGAGGAGCAAAGACATGAGAAGGGAATTTCTGAGGGTGCTTTGCTGTTGGAACTATGTGCAAAAGAACAGAAACGCTGATAAATGCATGCTCCACTTACGTAGTTCTAGCTCTTTAGAACGTTGCACGCAAAAACACTATTTTCCCACCTCACCTGTCATAAAGGACTGCAATACGTTTGTGTGATTAGGAGCGTAACAACTTTTCAATGCTTTTTGGACAGAAGAACCCTTCTATCTCAAAGTAAAACTGGTGGTTATTATGTGCGATCCGAACAAGATTACTTTGGTATGGTTACCAGATCTGGGAAGGTATATTTACGACATTTCCTTACCTTTTGGGCCTGAAACTATTTTTCCTGCCAGGTTTCAGACCTAAGGTCTTCAGAGAAAAGCTCTTGAGAAAACTTAGCACTCTATGTTTGCAGTGGGAGTAAGACGATAAGTGTGGCATAAAAAATGTGAAAAACAGTGTGTTATATGTGTAGACATGGGCAAAAAAAGCTATTACAGTATTCTCTGGCCAGCGGAAAGGAAGTGGTTCTACACTCCAAAAATAAGTCCACAAAAAGACTTTCAATGTCACTACAAGGTAGCCAATCACATGAGCTGACATTGATAGAAAGAAGCACATTTTCACATTTTTAATTACAAAATTAAAAAGCTGAAAAAATTTGAAAGGCTGTTGCACATTAAGATTATTAAATAATCTTTACTACCCCTTACCTTAAGCAGGAATTTCCTTAAAGGAGTCATCTACCTTTTTAAAAACAAATTTGGATCACCTTCCCTTTCCTCGAACCTATCAAGCGAAGTATACTTAAATGCTCCTAGAATGGTAGGTCCCAGCTCCTTTGGTCCACCAATGCATTTGCAACGCTCTGCTCAACCCCCCCCCCCCCCAGTAAACTTCAAGCCAACTGTGTCACATGCAGCTTGGAGCCAGTTATTGGCTTTGGCGGCACAAATGCCCCCATCCGTGAGAGGTGACTGGAGCGCATTAAATGCAGCGGTGGACGGAAGGAGTCAGAACTCAGAGGCAGGGAGCAGGTAATTATGTTCCGCAGAGGGTGGATACAAAAAATGTTAAAAAGGTGCAGAACCACTTTAATGCTATTACTTATTTCAAAATGTTACACATTTAACATATATTTTATCTTTGTAATTTTAACTTCTATATTGCACTTAAAAGCTGATAAATTGCTGATATCTGTTGCCGCAATGATAGTCAACATTCTAGCATTAATAAGCCTGATCCCCCACCACTCTAAAAATTTTGCTTACAAAATTTTTTATAAAAATGATTCACTTGCCCATAGTTTTAGTAGGTAGTGACATAAATAGACCACTAGTTGGCACTATTTTGGCAATGTACAGTATTGTTATAAATTATAGGACCGGTGGGGCTCGGCCAAGTCACTAGCACTGACAAGAACGGAGCGAATACACAGCTATCATTTCTAAATTGTATCAATTTAGAAATTTCAATAATAATTTCGTATACATATTATATATATATATATATATATATATATATATATATATATTCCTTCCCCTGTCCTCCAGACCATACACAAGTAAATTATAGACATATGAAAATAGTTTTTTTTTTATATAACTGACTGATCTTGAGGAGATCGTTACATTTAATAACTAATGATGATGTCATCAGAACTTCATAATAATTATTTTTTTCTTATCGAATATATTGTAATTGATTTTATTGCACTTTTTATAAAGTCTGCTTCTTTTTATTTTTTCAAAAACAGCCACTCTTGTGGAACTACAGCTCCTCATTCAAGTGAATGGAGCTGAGGCGCAATACCAGATGTAGCCTTTGGACAAGAGTGGCACTGTTTTTGAAAGAAAGAAAAAAATAAAAACAGGCCCTTTTTTTTCTAACATTTCTAACAAGCTGATTCTCATATTTTGACAATGTTTGTTCATTTTAAGTCCGGCCACACCAATAAAAATTCTCTGTTTGTTGGAGAGACATAAAACAGAGCCGTACTCATAGACTTCCTGTGGGAACCTTCTCATCCCAGCAGGAAATGGAAGTGAAAAAAGTCTTACTATCAACAAACTTCAAATAGCAGCATTATTATGATCACGATTCCTTTTCATTTGGTCTGAACCATGAAGACTAGGTCAGAAGAATTAGCAGCCATCCTCATCCAGGGAGCATCAGGGCACTACACGCCTAAATCTACAGTACAGGCCGAGAATTGGGCTAAATCTCTTATAGAATAGCCTGGGTTTCAAGTTGCAGCAGGCTAAACCGTGGCATGTGGCTACTTGCAAGTATCAGTAAAATCACAAGATTACAAGAACGAGGCCTTCAGGCATCTCCATAAAAAAAATAATTGCACGGGACCATTGCTTGCCATGTAGCTCTAGCACAATTGAGCAATTGGAAAAGTTCTCCATGAGGAATATCAATGTAATTATTGAACATGTCATGCCACTTTAAAGGCTATGGATACCTTCTGGATAGCGCAGGGCAAGGGCTCTTTTATTTACCATAACACACTGCCGGGCGGAGACTTCCGCCCAGCAATGTGTTCGGTGATGTCACCAGCTCTGATGGGCGGGCTTTAGCGCTGCCCTAGCCGTTTTACAGGCTAGGGCAGCGCTAAAGCCCGCCCATCAGTGTCGGTGACTTCACCGGGCTCACTGCTGGGCAGAAGCCTCCACCTGGCAGCCCTAAGGAGATCCCGGCACATCACCGGAACTCCAGAAATTGCCTTTACCTTGCGCGATTCAGCGCAGGGCAAAGGAGAGCATCGGAGCATGAACTGCTCCGATGCTCAAGTCAGGGGGGCTGCCTGGGTGAAAATGGGGATATGTCCAGGTTCAGCTCTGACAACCCCTTTAAGCCTTATCTCTGATCTCCTGAACACTCATTATAGCTAAACTCTTATCAAATTGCTTAAAATATGGCTTAAACGTTTATGAGGTCAGGATATCAGAGATAAGGCTTCACATTAGCCTTCAGCTGATGGAAATCAGGAGGTCTGCAAATAAACTGATCTTTAATCACGTGTATTACAAAAAATGCTGAAAATTTTAAATAAAGACCAATTGAAAAATGGTTTAAGCCCAAAATGAGTAAAATGCAATCATAAAAAAATTGCCTAGAATGCATCCATAGCCTTTAAAAATTAGAATGGCCAAAGTGAAAAACATCACTGGCCAGATTGAGAGAGTGGCAAACTGACCTGTGTATGAGTAGGAGAGCTGTGCCAGGTCTAGGTGGGCCCTTGGATGAAATAGTGAAATCCCTGCTTTACCCAACAAGCCTAGTGGACCCCACCATCTTCCCTGTCTTGCCTGATGTTGACGCCAGCCTTGAAATTGTAAGGCAGGTAACTAGGCAAGATATAACCATTACTGAATACAGTATTAGAAGTTTTCAGAACAAGTGAGAATGTACTTTTTTCTAGGCTTATGTGTGTTATGGGCTGTAAGACTCTATTTTTTATCTAAAAGTAAAAAAATATATATATTGTTCCAGTGCATCAGCAATACAAAATAAAAATACTTTGCATATAGCCTCAATTTTTGGAAAATCTCTTGCCGTTTGGTGCATTCAGCTCCTATGCAGACCTATGTGTCTCCATGGTTACAGACTACAAACAAACCCTGTGAGGTCTGTTTCTGTAGTCATGTGCCACTCCAACTCTGCTGACCCATTTGCCTCCTAACCTAGTGGAGTACACAGGGCTGCAGGATCAGACTACAAAGCATTTATTTGTTGTCTGTAGCCATGGAAACACGTTAGTCTGCATATTAGCTGTACACTTAAAATTTCGGAATATTTTTAAGCAAGACAAGTTTCTTTTTTTTATTTTAGATGCACTTGTACAATACAAATGGTTGCAAAGTTGGATATGTCCTTCAAGTTCTGTAAGAAACTATGCAACACTGACTACAAAAGAGCCAGGGTCTTTATGTCTAAGCTGTAGGCTGCAGTGCAATAGAAATGCTGATTATATACTATGTATATGATTTAATAAACACTTTACCAAGTACTGTGACATAAATGTAATCATAGGATAAAAAGGGTAAATATGGGTTTTCAAGAATAAAAAGCTAAACAATTTGGATGCAAGTTTCTAGTAGAGGTGTGGACTGCGCCAAGCCATCGATCAGCTGTACATACAACTCTGTATATAAAAATTACTTTATTCCATAAAAGGGATCATTCCACAAAAACTATTTCTTATCTACCCACAGGATAAGTGAAAAATAATGGTTTGTGGGTAGTCCGACCACTTGGATCCTCCCAGGATCATGAGAGGTCCTAGCAGTCAGACCCCCCTGGATAGATGATAGAGACTTTTCGTGGGATAACCCCTAGAAAGTAGTGTCCCCAAACTACTGGCTCGGGATCCACATTTGACTATTTGGCCTGCTATTTGGTTGATGTTTTGCATGATATTAGACAAAAAAATGAAAGAAATTGAGTTGCAGTACCAGGTACAACCTAAAAGTCGCGCCGTCTCTTGGGAAAAAGTCTTTTTTTTCTGATCTCATAAACACCTTCGATGGTTATATTAGTCTGGTCAAACTTTTTTTTATAGCCATTTCCTTTTTTCTAAGGTGGCCAAACAACATCTGTAGATCTCGAGCTAACACAATTTGGGGACTTTGGCTTTAGGGTTAGGCCACATGGTCAACTCCTGATTTTGTCCTGCATGCAGAAATCTGACCGTGTGGTCGAACCCTTAAAGTTCCATCAATATGCTGAACCTTCCAAAGAAACTCCCTTCTCCCAGTTTCTCATGGCATTGCTTCTTCCGCTGAGTGCCTAATCCCTAGCTGACATCTGTGCTGACTCACAAGGCCCAACAGTTGTCCGATCAGTTCAGTGCTTGAAAGCCTCTCAAAAACTCCCACCATCAGTTGTCAGCCAGAGAGAACGAAGGTCAGATAACAGTACAATGTCTATCTTTTCACCTATTAACATATGTTCCATAAAAAGGAGGGAAACAGGCAAAAAATTGGCCAAAGTATAATTGTTCCACCACAGTAAGGATTTTTTTTTTTTGGGTGGTAAATCTCTCCTCATTTCTTACGTAATCCAATTTTTTCTCAGCATTGGAACATATGGCAGTAAACGGAAGAACAGGCCAAAAACACCAATGTACAACCCTCAATAACCATGTGTAGCCCTCAAAACAAATGTGCTTAAAGGGATTGACCTGTATGTTACCCCATGCTCCTTGTAAATGTTTGATAATACCCACCACAGTTATCCTTATCTATATGATGTCACATAGTACACGGTCACATGACCACAACCGCACTGGGCACAGGCTCCATACCTGTAGCTCATAGGGTATTATCAAACATCATTGTGAGGCAGCCCTGATGCGTAAATTAGATCAGTGAGTGGATTATATGATCATCATTATTTTTTTTTTTACTTTTTTAAAAACTTGCCAACTACCTTAAAGAAACTCTACATCTGAAATGCTGCATTTGACTAGTGCTGGGCCTAAAGGGGCAGAGCAAAAAACACCAATGAGAGAATTCCTGTGTCATGCTCCACCCCCGCGGACCCTACATTAGACAATTGTACCACTTTTCCTGGAGTGTTCCTTTTAATGAATGAAAAAGGGCAGTGGATATAAAGCCACTTTATCTTTTGTTCCCCACACTGTTTACGCCATATACAACTATTTAATTCTGCTCTTTCTTTTTGCTTTTGCGTCTGTGTTTTTTGTATATATGTACATTAATATATAACTTGATGTGTCAGCATTATGAACGGTACAAACATTTCCAGTATTTCATGGCTCTTATCACGAACGGTACTAGGGCTTTCCATCTTACAGGTACATCAAGCATCCCATCGCGAAACACAAGGGAGTGTGCATGCAAAGTGCTGAAACGCGTGTAACGCCATTGCTCGTGTGTCTGAATGACTGTGTCACACATCCTGACATACACAGATCACAAACTGTTCACATCGCCTGTGTTCAACCTCCTCCAGTTATAGACACTACATGTTTTTGTATAAATGTAATATCTTTCCCATGGTGCAATTTTGCTGATGTATGTTTGTACAATATTTTGAATGTTTATTAAAACATTGTGCTTTTTTTATAAGAATGCTTTTGTAGTGTTTTTTGTATTATTTTTATTTAAAAAAAAAGGATAAAATGGGCGTGGGTGGTTTATTCATGGTCTTGATGATCACACAGGTGCATGGTTTGTTACAGTACAGTAAGGGTGGTTGTGTCACAATTGTGGCCGTGCTGCAGTCTGGTATTACGTAGCCATACAAACCACAGCAGGCCCGAATTAAATTAATGGGGACTGTTGGTTTGCATTGTTAATGGCCTTCTGCAATACAGCGTGGCCATTAACAATGCAGACCAACTAAACAGTGCTGTCCTCATTAGTTTAGCTTGTGGTACCTGATTGCCTCATCGCAACAGCGACACAACCACACCACGAGGATAAGAAGAGACTGTCGGAATGCCACACGCGGCTAAAACTGTGCCCATATGCCATGGCCAATGAGCGCACATGTTTATATGTAATAACTCATTTTGACTAGCAAAATCATTCAGCCATTGGCCACCATGTGTGGTTGAGTTTTGGCCACACGTGGCACCTGGAACCTCTGTTCCATACTTACAAATAGATAAACCCAATAAAGCAAACCTGTCAGGTTGTAAAGCAACTAGGGTTTGGCATTCCAAAGCTAACCATATCAAAACCAACCATTTCTGTATTTTTATAAAATAAAAAAATAGAGCTTTCAGGAAAGGAGTCCTGGACTCTTCTCTAGCGGCATCCAGCACATGCCCCATGTGCAGAGGACAGAACATCTATATACGTATATATATATATATGGAAGATTGTTCCATGGCCTCCCTGCCATTACAAATATAATTGAATAATAAACTCCCGTTAACCCATTCCCAGTTACAGAATGTAAGTTAGCCGTAAGTACCCAAAGCGAGGAAGTCACGAGTTACATTACAGTATCCTACACTGCCTGTCCATAAAAAAAGTTGCCACCTGGATTTAACTAAGCAAATAGTTATGAGCCTCCTATTGGATAATTACCGCATGGGCGATTATCTTTCACCTGGCAAGAAGTTATTTAACCCCATCTGGTGCAATGAGTTGCTTCTCACTTCTTAAACAACCATGTCGAAAGACACATCTTGTGGTTGTGGAAAAGATGTTAGTCTGTTTGAGAAGGGTCAAATCATTGGCATGCATCAAGCAGAGAAAACATCTAAGGAGATTGCAGAAACTACTAAAATTGGGTTAAGAACTGTCCAACGCATTATTTAAAACTGGAAGGATAGTGGGGACCCATCGTATTCGAGGAAGAAATGTGGCGGGAAAAAATCCTGAATGATCGTGATCGGCGATCACTTAAACGTTTGGTGAAATCAAATCAAAGAAAAACAACAGTAGAACTGAGGGCTATGTTTAATAGTGAAAGTAAGAGCATTTCCACACGCACAATGCGAAGTGAACGCAAGGGATTGGGACTGAACAGCTGTGTAGCCGTAAGAAAACCACTAATCAGTGAGGCAAACCAGAAAAAAAGGCTTCAATTTGCTAGGGAGCATAAAGATTGGACTCTGGAGCAATGGAAGAAGGTGATGTGGTCTGATGAGTCCAGATTTACCCTGTTCCAGAGTGATGGTCGCATCAGGGTAAGAAGAGGGGCAATTTAACTTGACTGTTTTAACCCTTTCATGACCTAGTGCATATCTGTTTTTGCGTTTTCCACTCCTTTCCTTCCAGGAGCCATCATTTTTCTTTAGTTTTCCATTCACTTAGTTGTATGAGGGCTTGTTGAAAGTTGTACTTTCTAATGACACCATTTAATATTGCATATGACCTAGTGGGAACCTGGAATCAAAGTCCAAATGAGGTGGAATTGGAAAACAATGCAATTCTGACATTGTTTTATAGGTTTCATTTTTACTGTGTTCCCTAGGCAGTAAAACTGACCTGTTCCTTTCATTCACTTGGTCAGTACGATTACACCGATATCACATTTGTATACATTTTCTTGTGCTTTAATACTTCAAAGAAAAACTTTGGGAAAAAAAATGTGTTTTTCTTTTCATAGCCATATTCTGACCCCATAACGTTTTATAATTATAGGGGAAAGGCCTGAGCTAGTTGTCCCTCCATCTTTCAGAAGGTTGGCTCCCTGTCCAAAGGCTGGTGACCCAGGTTCTGTGGAAGAGTATCCCTTCTCAATGTCTTCTTCTGGTCACTCATGCAGTCTGGCAGTGTCTGCTATATTAAGCACGGGCCCCTATCTGCAGACAAATAGGGGATCTGACTGTTCACCTTATATAAAGTTTATAGCTGAACTAGAACCTTCTAGTGGGAGGGGTGGAGTGGAGAAGCACAGCCTAAACAGAAACAGTGTTACAATTTCTGTCTATCATAGACTTGTATAGAGCTTTAATGCAAGGCAATAGGAATGAATAAGCAGTTTTTCCAGACATAAACAACATAGCTAAACCAGACAGTCAGAAGGTCAGTGTGTCTGTTTTTTCCCTCCAAAACTTTGCATAGGTAGAAAGTCATAACGTCTCTCAGTATTAGCTGGCTGTGCATTAAACCCTTTCCATAGTGCAGTGCCGCTATAGTGTAATAACAGTGCAAATGAACAGGAGATATTACAATAAACATATAAATGCAGTTCAACAATATGGTGTGCACAACATTATAAATCATGGTGCAAGTTAACCCTTCAAAGTGCAATAAAGTAGAGAGTTAATAGCTTTGCACAGTAACAATGTCTACAGTCCAAAGTACCCTTGCACCAGGACATTACATTACCTAATGTTAGTTTCCCTAAAATTTAGAGCTGATAGGAAATCCAGCAGCAGGACACCCTGATTCGCTTATTGTAATGTGACTCTTCAAATTAAAGAAATTGTCCAGTGGACAAACTGAACACTAACGGGTTCAAAAAACAATTGCTACAGGAATTTAAAAAAATACTGATGGCCTAAGAAATAAGAAAAATATTCAGCAGAATAGATTGTAAGCTCTTGAGAGCAAGGCCCTGATGCCTGTTGACTGAATTGTTGATTAGCTTGTTACCCTGCAACGTCAGAGTTTGTCTGTACATGTGCCCTCTAAATTGTAAAGTGCTGCAGAATATATTATCAAGAAAAGAAGAAAAAGAGGAAATACATGCATAAAAAGGGCCGCACACCATTTAAAATCAACACATTTTATTGGGTCACTTTAAAAACAATTAAATCATGACCCCTGATGAAGCCGCAGATGAGTGATGGTGGAAATACGTGTGGGGTCTAGCCCCGCAGCATCCTAAGAAAGCCTTAGTTATCCAAAAGGCAATTTTCCAGGTTATATATGCTCATTTTTCATGCACTTTTTAGATTTTCACTGGCACTTTATAACAATGAAATCATGACCCCTGATGAAGCCGCAGATGAGTGATGGTGGCAATACGTGTGGGGTCTAGCCCCGCAGCATCTCAAGAAAGCCTTAGTTATCCAAAAGGCAATTTTCCAGGTTGTATAAGCTTATTTCTCATGCACTTTTTTGATTTGCACTGGCACATTATAACTAATCATGTTTGCACATTCATATCATATCAATAATTTATTTATGCTTTCGCTTCTTATCATGTTATAACATTGTACCGTGGAATTTGCATTAAATGTGCCCCGTAGTGTTTAGACTGTTTGCTATATTGGTGGTGCCAGTCCCACTTCTCCTATACTGCGGAATATGTTGGCGCCATATATATAATAATAACAACTGTTTATTAGAATTTCAGAAATACAGTCATGCTCTTCTTGTGAAATTTGTAACTGCCTTTGGTCATTCATGGGGTAAGGTTCAGCAGAATTACGTCACACGGTAAAATCACAGTCACACGTTTTCAGCTAAATGTTCTTAGTCAGAGCAATGTTTGTGAAAGACGTGAGTCTTTTAGGGTTTTATTTTCCTCATCTAAGGTCACAATCTACTACTAGAGTTTTTGATAAATTGGCAACACAGCCACAGTAAGCAAGCTGGTGTCAACCTCTAGTGCTGATACTAAAGGGTGGTGGGTACTACCATATATATTATATTAACCAAGAAATACATACCAGCAATTCTCAAAAATGTACAACATTGAAATATCAAAAAGGAACAGGAGAATGCTGTAGAGGAAAGCACTCAGCCTCCATGAATACTGAAGTCTTTCTTCTTCTAGTGAAGATACTCAGAGCCTCAGATGTCCCACTGGATAATGTCATGTCATGAAGAAGTCCAAGAAGTAATATATATAGCATAGCATTTGGTAGACGTGCCATTCATGCTTTTTTTCTTTTTGAGAAAATATTTTTAATATTTTTCCCATGTCATGATCTATATTTAATAAAAATGTATATAATCCTGTAATTTTCACACTGGCCACTAGGCCCAATAATAGGTCATGATTAGTGTTGAGCGAACTTCTGTTTTAAGTTCGGCGTCTAAAGTTCGGCTTCCGGTTAGCGGAGAATCCCGATATGGATTCCGAATTCCGTTGTGGTCCGTGGTAGCGGAATCAATAATCGGCCATTATTGATTCCGCTACCACGGACCACAACGGAATTCGGAATCCATATCGGGATTCTCCGCTAACCGGAAGCCGAACTTTAGACGCCGAACTTAAAACAGAAGTTCGCTCAACACTAGTCATGATTTCCCCTTCTGTGCAAGTAACTTTTCAGTAACTATTATCATTATCACCATAGGCAGAATTACAACGACAAGTAACACTTCTATATAGATAACGCTGGATCCACCATTCACAGCAGGTGATATCACCGCTTATCTTCTCCCTCCTGACCTCTACACAGGCCACAGAGCATGCCTAGAAAACTCTCCCGTAGAAGTCAATGGGGTCAGCTTCTGTCCATTGTGTCTATGGCCCATGTAGGTCCTCTCAAAAGATAGAAAGTCTTAACGTATTTTAGATCTGGTATGAAAATTGCAGGATTATATAATTAAAAAAAAAATAAAGAGTGAAATTTAAAAATAAAACCCAAAAATTCTAAAAAAAAATGTTTAACATAAAACATTTAACCAATAGGTCATTTTCTGATGACACATTCCATTTAAGACCCTGAAATATTCTGTATTGTACCTATAAATGCAATTACAAACTTGTGTAAACTCTATTCTGTCCTTCACAAGTACTATATATACTACATACACCTTCCTTATCTGTGAGTTGACAGGTTTCTTCTACATAGCTTCTGTTAATGAATGACCATATTCCACTTGGTAGCCATAGGTGGTCATACACATTATAAGCCAACAGTTATCTCTCCTGAGCCCTTCAGACACATGTATGCTTCAAAATGAATGGCTTATCTGATAGAAAACAGAAAGATCCTGCAGCAGAATTCCAGCTGCTCAATCCTTAAAAGGGTTTTCCAACTTCTATGTGTATTTTAAGTTAGCCCCCAGCCAGTGGGACCTGTCAAGGGAAGCACACATACCTGCTCCCCACTTCTCGGTTCCGGCCCTGTGGGTTCACCGCTGTCTTCACTGTGCTATACCTCTCACATGATCCCGCACTTCTAGCATGTATGGGGGTCAAGGGGGCGCTACTGCAGCCAATGACTGGCCACAGCAATGATTATGACTGCTTCTTCTTCATCTGCTATCCCTCTGCCAGTCTGCAACTATTCTGGGAAAGTAACCCGGTGAGCTCCTGCAGCGAAGTTCAGATCCATAGTAACATAGTTTGTAAGGCTGAAAAAAGACATCTGTCCATCCAGTTCAGCCTGTTATCCCGCAAGTCTATCCAGAGGCTCAATATGAGTGTGTACCATAAATAACAATTAATTTAATATTTTTAAGATGCTGCTGCACTTCTTCCTGGGTCAGACAGGGCACTTTTAATGGGAAGTTTATTTTGACACTGTGCATTTCATCTGACAGTTTGTTTTCCTCAGTGAATATAGTGGAGAAAAATATTTAATACCGTAGCTTCACTTTCTCCTCATCGCTCTCTACAACTCCTCCCTCATCACTCCAACACAGCCAACACTTTCTTGTTTAAACTTTTTACCATTTATATAATTGAAAAACATTTTAGGGTTAGTTTTACTCTTTTTGGCTGTAGTTTGGCTGTTTTTATTTGTCTTTTACATATTCTATTTTTCCCTTATAGTTTTTCAGTGCTTCATCGCTACCTTCCTGTTTTAGTAATTTAAATACTTTCTTTTTGTCATTTATTGCCCCCTTTAAATTTCTATTTATCCACATTTCCCAGTCTATATCTAGGTCATTGAAGTCCCCTATAATAACAACCTCATCATCCCTGTATAGGAGTTAAAGGGTGAAGATTTTGAGGGGTCCCTTAAATTCCATTAACCAGTCTAGCCAGCACCAAGCTGACTGCGGCTTCTCTACTATAACTGCAGAGGATCATATATTACACAAATTAATTCTAGTACTGTTGCAGCACAACAAGCAATAAATATTGTGATGTCCTAGGGGGCTAATAGTTAAACAGAGAATCAATGGAGTTTTTTTGCAAGAAGATTCCTCCACACACGCACACTTCAAATATACTGACTTATGGCAGTGGGTGTGGAAACACTGTGTCAACCACCAGATAGGACTTTGGGCTACATCTAAGGATGTTATCCTGAAAGACTCCTAGTTTTCACACTTTAACACCTGTACAGGAACCTGGACTTCTCTGCAAGGGAACCACCAGGCTGCTACCTCCTGGAGTAGTCTCTGTATGAAAGACACAGATGCAGGGCACCGAGGGGTCATCAGGTAAGAGCCAAGGTCAGGACAGACAGAGTACATGCAGCCCGGTAAATTATCCAAGGTCAGGGCATGCAGAGAAGGGTCAATACGGAGGGCAGGCACATGGTCACAATCCAGGAAATGGGCATAAAATTGGTACATGGGCAGACACTAGAAACAGCACACCTTTGCGGGACACTAGCAAGCTAGGAAACTTATTGCTTGGGGAAGGTGCCCTAAGTACCCAAAGGTGACCCTTTGGACAGAGGGGAGAGGCCTTGCCAGCAAAAAGCAGGCTGAGGTCTGCTGGGAAGAATAGACAAGTTACTCCATCTGTCGCGAGGGATCACGGGAAGACTGTTGGGTATGGGCCACCAGATCAGGACAAGAAAAGTAAGTAAAGCAGCGCCCGTGCGGAATAGCAGAGCAGTAGAGGCCATGAGCCACTTAAACAACACTGACCATCATACCTTTAGCTTTAAAGATGGCGGCAAGTGTTTAATTCCCCTGCAGTGTCACCACAGGAGAAATGAAGCACTGCACAGTGGCCACTGAAACCTATCAACTGCCTGTAATGCATGGAAATGTTGGGTCCTCCAGAAGACTGGACGCTCTTCATAGCCACTTTGTGCCGTGGCCAATAAATGAAGGTCCTAAACAGAAGACCCCCTATTAACTTACAGTTCTCTAAAATGGTATTTTAGAATAGGTTTTCTAAACCAAATCATTATAAGAGGACACGTTCATGCTCTAATATCTATTCAATTCTTCTGTACTTTCCTGAGACTACAAGTCTTAATGTGACATGTGGATTTAAACTGTATGAATGTCCTTCGTAATATATGCACACATGGAGGCACTGCATTCCACATTTTATCTCCAAGGCTACAGATGTTGTTTCGGAGTAGCTGATGAGTTTTTTTTTTAACCATTATGATTTTTGTGAGAATTCTCGTCAGAAATTTTGTGGCAAGAAAAGAATAAAACAATTGATTTACTTGCTATTTCATGGAAATTCGGAATACAGTATATATACATTTTTAGATATGTAGGCCTCGCGAACAAAGATGTAGTCTGGATCCATATCACACAGATCCTGAAGATAATGTCCATAATGCATTTCCATGTGCCTTAGATTGTACACACTGCAAAGAAAAAGGGGGGTCAGTCAGCACATCCCAATGTGCAGGTGCACGCTGCCATGGCTAGAGACACAAAGAAAAAAGCACAATGCAACAGCACTCTGCAAACCAAATAAAGAACAATAATGCCATAGTAATAGAACATATCCTGGTGCTAATGCTACGCTTATTTTGTACGTTGAGATTCTTGGCAAATACATTTTGTACAAAATTATTTAAGCCCGTCTGCCACACGTCAAGGCGATCTCTGTAAGACGGGAACTTAACACTAAATACTACCTTTTATGTGCCTTTATGGCCCTCATAAAATTCAGGAAGTGCAGGTTCCACATGCATGCTAGGTCCACTCAGATTTTTATCATTTTTGGTGCCATAACGGCCTCCATTAAATCCAGGAATGCAGGTACCAACATGCATGCTGAGCCCACCCATCCTGGTGCCAGATGGCTTCCAATGAATGCAATGAGAGTCCACTCTATAACTCTCCTGGTGTCAAAAGGCTTCCAGTGAGTGAGGGAGAGCAGGCCTGTCTACAAAACGCAAAAAAACGGAACGAAAACGGAAAAAAAAAACGTTTGTGTGCAAGAGGCCTTATACTTACACTAATCACTAAAATCAGCCTATGGGGCAGACAGACTGGTCAGGGGTAGTACAAGTACAAACTGGATTGTACACAGACGTAAAGATAGGTTTCTTCCCAAGGATTATGTGAGAATCACATGTTGTGTTGTAGTGGAACCACTGCTTCTAGGGAAGATTATGATGCTTCAGGAAGGCACCCTATGTGTTACGGCAGTGGGTGTGGAACCACTATGTCACCCAACAGATTTGACTTAAAAGCTATATCTAAGGGTGTTATCCTGGCATTCCCCCAAGGATACTGACTTCGATGCAGGGGAATCACCAGGTCTCTACCTCCTGGAGTAGTCTCTGTGTGAGGGTATGAGACACAAATGCAGAGAACTAAGGGGGACAGGCAAAATCAGAGTCAAGGACAGGCCAAGACAGGACTGGCAGAGTATGTGCAATATGGTAAACGGTCTAAGGTCAGGGTAGGCAATAAAAGGTGGTCAGGAGCATATCAGGTCAAGGAGCAGAGGGTCAAAATCCAGTAAACAGGCAGAGGTCAGTACTGGAAAGCTAAACAACCTATTGCTCAGTCACCTTCCCACAGAAGAAGGTGCCTTAACTACCCCAGGTTTGCTAGTGTTGTAGAAAAATTAATAGTTGTAATCAGCTCGCATCAAAGTTTGTGTAAGGAAAAAGGTAAATCCCTCTTCCCTCAGCCGCAGTCAGAGACAGACCCAGGTGCTACCATCTTGATTGAAATTCTGAGCAACTCCTCCTTCCCCCTGCCCAGCCTGTACCTTTTACTTATTCACAAAAAGTGTAAAAGGGGCTGGCCCAAGACAAGGATACAGGAAGTGATGACATACAGGAAGTGATGACATGTCAAAGGACAGGGAGGGGCAATCAATGTGGCTGGACAGACAATGCACACACCCCATCCCTGTATAAGGAAGGATGAGTCATGTCCATTGTCTGACCAGCCAGGTGGCCGCCCACCCCCCATCACTGTCAACATGGACCTCATTCAATACTGCTCAAAGGTGATCAGTATCTAATAAAGATCATTCTACTGGTTTCTATAGGTTTGAGATTATCTGCGAGACATTGCCACGGCTATTGTCAGTATACGGTACGAGTATACCGACAAGGCAGATATGCATGTCTTAAAAGCAGATATGTCTCCAAGCCCATGAGAAGGTTTTCATATGACGGTTTTACCACTGGTCCCGATTCAGCCAAAGTACCCTCTGCTAGAGCGCTCTTTGACTAAATCGACACAGGGAGACAGATGACAATCTCATGAGGACTCAATATGTGCATGCACAAGACAAAGGGGCGTTATGTAATACCTCATTTTCCCTGGGGTGGCACTGCAAAGGAATAGAGCGCTTGCTGCCAGCTTGGGATCAGCTCATTGTCTGGAGTCATTTCTATTTGGATATACAAAAACTGCACTAAAACTGCCATGTGCAAGCCTTAGTTAAACCTAATTTAGATGTCCCAGGAAACGTTATCTTAGTTCTTGGAGTTAATTAGTAACTGAATTTCCTAATCTGGTTCTCTGATAGCTACGGTAATTCCCACAAATGACTAACCAAAAAACTTCTTCAGACTGTAACTCTCTGAATGATTTTTTTTAAATGTTAATTAAAGGGAGTCTGTCACCACATTTGGGCATATTAGACTGATCAAATAGCGTTATATGTGCCACCCAGAACTTAAAAACGGTACCTTTGTTGTATGTAACGGAGTTTTCTTTTAGCCGAAAATGAATTTATAAGATTATGTAAATGAGCCCTCTCAAGTGCCCAGGGCGGCGTCTCAATCCTCCGAGCCCCAGGCAGCACTTCCTCAACGGCTCATAACCCCGCCCTCCGTGTGCCTCTGCCCGCCCGTTTACTCCCCTCCTCTGTCCTTTTCCACTGCAGCTGCGCGGTCAAATTCGTAGCGGGCGCATGCGCAGTAGGTATTGCGATGCCCTGCAAGGAGCGGGCATCGCATTGCGCATGCGCGCGCTACGAATTTGACCGCGCAGCTGCATGGCCAGCTGCAATATCCAGCTGGCCATGCTTTCACCCGGCAAAAACAGCCATTTGCAGAAGCTGCAAATTCAAAGAGCTTTTTCTACTGATCTGACATCAATGTCTGAGATGGGAATACTGAGGATGGGGCAGACCGAATTATGAATCAAACCACAAGCCACAAGGGCCAGGGCTGAACCAACCGAAGCACTAAACCATGAAACAAACCATAACCGGGCCCTGTAACAAAATGATGAATGGGCCAGGACAGGGCTTGTTTGGGATAGGGAGAAAATAGGACCAAGATGCTGGTTTATGCCTCTCTCACTTTCTCTCTCACTACACATGCCCAACTTTTTGGGTACTTTTTGCTGTTTATGAAAGCTCAAACGGCTACTAAAAATGACCTGACACCTTGAGTGATGGCACCTAATCTCTTGGACCTTCTCTCACACACAAATACATGCCTACTTTCCAGCAAAAACATCTTCTGGGCTTTTACTGGAAAATTACCATTGTGACTAAAGGTGCCTATAAATGTAGCACCCCGAACAGGGTTATTGTAAAAGGGTAATTGATGTAATGTTGTATTGCTAAGTGAAATGTTCAAATTTACTGTAATTTACAGCATTGTATGGATAAGTCAGGGTTAACACATTGACTTAGCCCCTTTAGGTTGCTAGGAGATGGACCTAGGTCCACCCCTGGTTAATCAGCTAAGCGCAGACCAAGAGAGAGGACTTACATGTGCTTACTCCTCACAACTAGGCCTGATCTCAGAGAATTATCACCTCTGATGTTTCTTCAAAGAACAACTGCAGCATTTAAGTCCTCCAGAAAAAGAAGTTAGAAGGTCCAGATTCTACAAGGCTGTGTATTAAATTCAGTCAGCAAAGTATCGTACTAGTCTATGGCCGAAAGAGACCTTACTGCAGGGAGACAGAATATGGCTAAGACACCCTTCCGCACATTGTGAAGGCCAGCCGTATCATAATTCTATACCTCTCAGCCCAGGAATTACAGAAGCATCTACTAAAAACCTCCATGCCAGCCTTAGGTTCTGCAGGGAGTGACTTTGGAGAGACAGGGAGCAGGAACAGCACAACACCCATCTTTGCTGCTATCCATACATTGCTATTAGGCAAAATTGCACTATGAGCTTGTGAACTGCTCGGAACAGTGCCTTGGTACTGTTAGATGTACTACTACTCCTATTCTGCACTT
The DNA here is from genome assembly GCF_905171765.1 of Bufo bufo. Taxonomy (NCBI): domain Eukaryota; kingdom Metazoa; phylum Chordata; class Amphibia; order Anura; family Bufonidae; genus Bufo; species Bufo bufo. The sequence goes on along the minus strand of NC_053389.1, from coordinate 785,747,683 downwards.
AAACAGAGAGACTTCTTTATTTACTACCACTGGATTGGTTATTGACTCCTCAATCATCCGCCACTTCATCCCCACTACTGCCTCACAATCCTGCCAAAACCTCTAACAAAAGCACTCCAATTACCACCAGGTAGGAGCCCAACATCTGGGTGTGCCCTGAGGGAAGAAATGATGCGCCCTCCTGTCACTGCAACGTCCTAGGGGGCATCGGTGTTAGGATCGTCACTGTGACCTGTGTGTACAACTATCATTACCAGAGCTACTACCTCTCTTGTCCTCCTCAGAACACTCCCTCCTCACATTAAATGCATTTTAGGGAACTTCCTCACTATCTAACATGCATGGTGGTGCACCAGCCTTCTTCAAAGCCAGATGTCAAGGGAAAAGAAGGGTTGGATTTCAACATGAAAATCCTTCTCAAGGGCCACCTCCAGAGGTGTCTGACATCAGCTTACTCCCCTCTCCCCTATTGAGGACGTATGGATAATCGGCCAAACTGAGCATGCATGTGCATGGATGAGGAGAAATAAGTATCGGCCAAAGAAGCTATCATCTAAAGTGTGTGGTCAGTTGTAGTGAAGAAATGCTTGATAGAAGGCACCATGGATGGTATCTCATATTCCATGGAACTCTCTGTCCTGGCTTCATACCATTAACTTCTAATTGTCTGTATTGTTGTATACATGAGCGGCCATCTCAGTCTTCCTTTTAAATGTAGATATCATGAAGACTGTTTGTCTCGGAGACGCTGAGATGTGGGAACCAGTGCAGGCAATGTGATGACGAGCCAATAAACATCCTGCCCAACTCATGGTGACATCATATTCCTAACAAGAGCTGGTAACTTTTCTGACTGGGACAGCGCATTGCTTATGGTAATTGTATTTGGTTACAGATAAGGTGACTGACGTAGTAGTGGGGTCTTCATGGCCGGACGTGGCCAGAAGCTGGAAACACGGGACATTTAATTCATTTAGAAGAGCGATTTTGCAATGTTTGTTTACAAAGCTACATAACCCTCTGTCCTTTTACCTCTCGTTACTGAACTGAAACTGGACTGCTCTGGATTGCAGCGTGCAGGGAATAATGTGGCAATGATTCATTCAATTAGTGGTTAAAGCTCTCTGGGTCAAGACTGAAAATCTTATGCGTGTCACTGAACTAATGAAGTAAAGCAGCGAGGAAAAAGAAAGCTGGCCTCAATGGGTAAATAGCCAAAATTAAAGGAGTTTTCCCAGGGTTCAACACTGATGGCCTATCCTTAGGATAAGTCATCAGTATCTGATTGGTGGGAATCCGACGCTGATCAGCTGTTTGAAGAGGCCAGTGACGTCACGTTCATTGGTCACATTGCCTATTCGCGTGTTTCAAGTGAAAGTACGGCACTGTACGCTATTAGGAGGGAGCAGCACCCTAGTGAGCGCTGCAGCCTTCTGAAACAGCTGATCAGTGGAGGTGCTGGGAGTCGGACCCCCACCAATGAGATACTAATGACCTATGCTAAGGACAGGATTCCGATACATTATCTTGGAATATAATCACCATATATATAGTCTAAGGCCAACCATGTAGCCTCTGAAAAAAACAAGTAAAACCAAATTCTATATGAATTTGATCAAAAAAGAAAATGGCACTTGTCCACCATATTTAGTATTACTTAGCAATGTGATGCTACTAAGGGAGTACCCGTCCACAATATTGCAAAGTATGGAGGCACCATATGGCAGCGCTTGGAATGTCTAAGACTCTGTAGCATAGTCATAGGGACGCTGGCTCTGAAATGGACGTGAGGCCTTTGGCCCAACTCACGTTTCGCTAATAGGCTGAAGATTAGACCAATTTCATATGAGCGTATTAAGTTTGGGAAACGCGCTCCGTGGGGGCTGTATTTTCCAGATTGAACACTGCTCCTCTGACACAAAGTCATAGTTTCATAATGACTTATGATACTGTGCTTTCCTGCCTGACTGCAGGCAGGGCCGTCTTTAACGCGGGGCAAAAGGGGCATCTACCCCGGGCCCAGTTGCTCCTGGGGGGCCCAAGGCAGCTGCCTCTTGAGCCCCACTGGCCACTGGTGACGTGGGGGGCGGCGGAAGGGAACAGGGAGATGAGCGCTTCCATTGTGGAAGCCCTGATCTCCATAGTCATCTGTATCGCCGTCCTCAGGACAGCGATACAGATGGAAGTGCTGCGACAGGGCAGGGGAGGGAGAGGCGTCTCCCTTCCCTGTTCCTCTGATAGGCTGCAGGCACTAGGCTTGCAGCCTATCAGAGGCCGGTGCAGGCGGCGCAATGACGTCATCGTGCCACCTGAGCTGTACAGCGCGGGACACAGGCTGGAAGAGGCCTGCATTGCATCGCTGCCAGCCTGATGGAAGTAAGTATGTTTATTTAAGTGTTTATTTTTTTTATATGGTACTACTACTGGCAAATGATTGGGGGGCATCTATGGGGGCACCTGTTACTGGCACATTATTGGGGGGCATCTATGGGGGCACCTGTCACTGGCACATGATTGGGGGGCATCTATGGGGGTACTTGTTATTGGTACATGATTGGGGGGCATCTATGGGGGTACTTGTTACTGGCACATGATTGGGGGGCATCTATGGGGGCACTTGTTACTGGTATATGATTGGGTGGCATCTATGGAGGTACTTGTTACTGGCACATGCTTGGGGGGCATCTATGGGGGCACTTGTTACTGGCACATGTTTGGGGGGCATCTATGAGGGCACTTGTTACTGGCACGTTATTGGGGGGCATCTATGGGGGCACATCTTACTGGCACATTATTGGTGGCACTTTTTACTGGCACATTATTGGGTGGCACTATGGGGGCACTTCTTACTGGCACATTATTGGGGGCATCTACTGAGGCCACAAAGAAGGGGTATTTTATATAGAGGAAGGGGGAAGAGGAACACTATGGGGGATTCTACTGAGGCAACAAAGAAGGGGTATTTTATATGGGGGCTCTGTATAGGGGCATTTTATACTGGGGCACATTATGGTGGGTACTATGGGGAAGGGGAGAGAGGAGTACTATGGGCTCATCTATGGGGGCACTAAGGGGTATTTTATACTTGCAAATTATGGGGGACCATGAGGGCATCTACTGGGGCACTATATATGGGGCATTTTATACTGGTACATTATGGGGAGCACTAGGAAGAAGGGGGAAGAGGAGCACTATGGGGCATTTACTGGGGGCACTATATAGTAGTATTTTATACTGGCACATTATGGGGGCACTATGGGGACATTAGCTCAACTGGGGGCATTAAAAGGGGGTATTTTTTGCACTGGCACATTATAAGGAGAATTATTACTACTGGGGGGCATTATGATGGGCTTTATTACTACTGGAGGTCTATGGGGAACATGATTACTAGCATGGGCACTATGAGAGCATTATTACTTCTGGGGCACAGTGGGGATATGTTGGGGGCACTGTAGGAGCACTATTACTACCATGTGTGCTCTAGCAGAGAATTATTCCTATTGGTGGGACTTTGGGGAGCACTATTACTGTGGGGGCACCTTGGCACAGTATCAGCTTACCACAATTATTTTTGGGGGACGTTATGTTTACACTATTAGTGTCAGGGGCACTATTTGCTGGGTGCAGTTATTTTAGGGCACTGTGTGCCAATAATTATTGAAGGGCACTATCTGCATGCAGGGCCGGACTGGCCTGCAGGGATACCGGGAAATTTCCCATTAGGCCAGCAGGCCTGAGTGCCGTAAGGCCGCGGCCCTGGTGACAAGTGGGGGCGGCCGGCGGCAGGGCACAGCAGGAGATGAGCGCTTCCATTGTGGAAGCGCTCATCTCCATAGTCATCTGTATCGCCGTCCTCAGGACGGCAATACAGATGTCTATGCTACTGCAGGGGAGGGAGAGGTGTGTCCCCTCCTGTTCCTCTGATAGGCTGCCAGCACTAGGCCAGCAGCCTATCAGAGGCCGGTGCAGGCGGCGTGATGACGTCATCGCGCCGCCTGAGCCGTATAGCGAGGGACACAGGCCGGAAGAGGCCTGCATCGCATCGCTGGAGGTAAGTATAAGTGTTGTTTTTTTTTATATAGGTACAATACTGGATCATGATGGGGGGGCTACTGGAACATGATAAGGGGGGGCTACTGGCACATAAAGGGGGCTACTGGCACATGACGGGGGCTACTAGCACATGATAAGGGGGGCTACTGGCACATAAGGGGGGCTGCTGGCACATGGGGGGCTATTGGCACATGATAAGGGGGCTACTGGCACATAGGGGGGCTACTGGAACATGATAAGGGGGGCTACTGGCACATAAGGATGACTACTGGCACATAAGGGGGCTACTGGCACATGATTGGGGGGCTACTGGCACATGATTGGGGGGCTATTGGCACATGATAAGGGGGCTACTGGCACATGATAAGGGGGCTACTGGCACATGATGGGGGGGCTACTGATCCATGATAAGGGGGGCTACTGGCACATGATATGGGGGGCTACTGGCACATAAGGGGTGCTACTGGCACATAAGGGGGGCTGCTGGCACATGGGGGGCGGCTACTGGCACATGATAAGGGGCGGCTACTGGCACATGATAAGGGGGCTACTGGAGCATAAGAGGGGGCTACTGGCACATAAGGATGACTAATGGCACATAAGGGGGGCTACTGGCACATGATGGGGGGGGCTACTGGAACATGATAAGGGGGGACTACTGGCACATAAGGGGGGCTACTGGCACATGATGGGGGCTGCTGGCACATGGGGGGTTATTGGCACACGATAAGGGGGCTACTGGCACATAAGGGGGCTATTGGCACATGATAAGGGGGCTACTGGCACATGATATGGGGGCTACTGGCACATGATATGGGGGCTACTGGCACATAAGGGGGACTACTGGCACATAAGGGGGACTACTGGCACATAAGGGGGGCTACTGGCACATAATAAGGGGGGGCTACTGGCACATAATAGGGGGGGGCTACTGGCACATAATAGGGGGGCACTCTGGCTACTGGCACATGATATGGGGGGCTCTGGCTGCTGGCACATGATGGTGGGGGGGCTCTTATTACTGGCACATGATTGGGGGGCATCTATGGGGGCACATCTTACTGGCACATGATTGGGGGCATCTATTGGGGCACTTATTACTGGCAGATCATTGGGTGGCACTATAGGGGCATCTACTGAGGCTAAAAAGAAGGGGTATTTTATATGGGGGGCTCTGTATAGGGGCATTTTATACTGGGACACATTATGGTGGGTACTATGGGGAAGGGGGGAGCACTATGGGGTCATCTACGGGGGCACTGAGAAGGGGTATTTTATATTGGCACATTATGGGAACATTAGCTCAACTGGGGGCATTACAAAGGGGTATGTTTTGCACATTATAAGGAGAATTATTACTACTGGGGGGGGGGCATTATGGTGGGCTTTATTACTCCCCCATGATATGACCGCCTAGTAGCAGCACCAGCCTCTCCCTGCTCTGCTATCCCTCTGCCCCTTCTCCAAATCCTTATTATAAAATCTTTCTCATTAGGATAAAACACATCAGCTCCACCGAGCCCCCGGCCAAAGTGTGGGGGGATTGTAACAGGACTGCCGTAGAATATCTAAAATGGCTGGTCAAGTAAAATGTTGCATGCAACAATCATTAAATAGGTGGCCAACAAAAAGGGGGCGGGTCAAAGGGCGTGGTAAAACACTGTCTGAGCATGCTGAGAGTTGTAGTTTTGCAACAGTTGGAGGCATCCTGGTTAAGAAAACACTGTGATAATATGAACAATGGTGGTTCTACAAAAGAGCTATCGTGGGGCAAAGTTCATATTCGTGTTTACACACGTGTTTTAAAATGAATGCTTTCTCCTATTATAAACAAGTAAATAATGACGCAATGCTGTGGGGCTGGTATGCAACTTTTCCAGGGCTGGTTTTTATCCCCAGTCCGGCCCTGTCTGCATGGTACTACTATTATCAGGGGGTTTATCTGTTGCAGCATTTTTGTATTGGGGAGCACAGCGGCACAGTATTGGGGGTGGTAGGATGATTTGTCCAGAAGATGGGAGGATGATGGAAAAGTAGTAAACTAAGATTTTGTTTGTCAAACTGCATTAAGGGACACTATAGTCACCAGAACCACAACAGCTAAACGTAGTAGTTCTGGTGTCTATAGCATGTCTCTGCAAGCTTTTTAATGTAAACACTGACTTTTCAGAAAAAAAGGCAGTATTTACATTACTGCCAAGGAACACCTCTAGTGGCCACTCGTCATTATTAAAGTTTACTACTCTACGAGGTGTGTGGATTTTTATTTTTTTGTGTGTGTGTGTTGTGGTGGAGGGTGTGATTGCATGCTAGGGTGTGGGAAGGCCGGATCCAGGGGGCCCAAGTAAATTCTTGCCCAGGGTCCAAACAATATTAAAGACGGCCCTGACTGTGGGTCTACTGTATTGTGCTCACATCATGCCATGAGTACAGTTCAGTAGATCCACAGTCAGGCAGGAACACACAGCATTATACACAGTCGAGTCACATTATTATGACCATACTTATGACTTCATACTTTTGACATCGGCAGTGTGTATCTCATGAAGGAAGTCACATGTGGTGACCTGGCCTGGTGGGTATATACAGTGTGTGATAGGCTGTCTACACACATAATCATCGTTGTTACAAAAAGGGATGATTATTATGGGACATGGGTGGCAGTATTTCTGAAATGGTGCAGTTTGTGAACTGTTCTCGTGCTGCTGTGGAGTAAGTGTAGCGTGAGTGGACAAATGGCTCCATTGTGAATAAGTGTGGTGGAAACTGTGGAGCACCATGTGCCAGTGATGTGAGAGGTGAATGTCGGTTAGGAAGGTGTATGAGGTCGGACCAACATGCTACAGTGCTTCAGCTCACCACCAAAATGAACCAGTGGGTGACCAACATTTGTCTGACAACAGTTCAGCAAACCCTACTAAGTATGGGGCTATGAAGCAGATGGACGGTCACTGCACCTCTGCTAACTAGTGTTGGTCGAGCACCAAAGTGCTCGGGTGCTCGAATAGAACACCTCGGGATGCTCGGGTGCACAATGGAAGTTAATGGGAGAACCCGAGCATTAAACCAGGCACCCCCTGCTCTGAGGAGGGGAGGGTGTCTGGTTCATAGGAAAAGGTCAGAAATTTATGGAAACACCACTGAAATGGTTTGGGAACAGCATTGGCAGGATGTCTGGATGCATCTTGGACTCCCAGGTCGCTGCTGGGAACGATGTTGTCCGAGTAGTACCCCACTTTTACAGACTGACAATAATATGCACCAAACCGAAGATAATATCGATTTTAGAGGAAAAATTGTTAGGAAAACATTCTTTCCTGAATATTTACTTGTATATAAAGTGCAAATGCTGCCAAAAATTGCAAGGAAGAGGCACTCCGATACAACCTGTATATCACATAAAGGAGGGCCTCATTCACATTGTGGTACAATTGTTCAGGTAAACTCATAAAGCCTATGCAGTAAGGGAAAGGGCTGCCAAAAATGACAGGGAACCGGCACTCCAATTGTCACGGATGGTGTTGCAGAAAGCTGGAACTTATAAATAAACATCCGACTGGCTTGATCCCAAACTAAGGAGTATATATGGGTGAGCCCTATAAAACCCCTAGAGCTCTCCCTGACTGCTATGCCCATGCAAAGATCTTTATGGTAGACGATTGCATGTCCACGTACCTTATACTATCTGACACCTGAAAACCCTATAATAGTGAGGGGACACGACCGGCTCCCTGCACTTAATACGGACGGAGTCAGGGTCACCTACAATCAAGCCAGCAAGTAAACACAAATAAAGTAAAAAGACTTATCGGAGGAATCAGGAGCAGGAGCATCCAGCAGTGAACAACTCATCCAGGAAGAAGTATAAACCGCAAAGTGAGGCAGTATGGGAGGGAATATAAAGGGAGACAATCAGTGCAAATAGATGACAGCTGGGAGAAGGAAAGGAGATGACAAAGTGAAACCAAAACAAAGAACTTCATGCAAGAGGTAGCGAAGAACGTCTAACAGACCTTCTCAGAGAGCTGGTGGTGACAGTACCCCTCCCTCTACGGGTGGACTCCAGACACTCAGAGCCCACCTTCTCAGGATGAGACCTATGGAAAGCCCTGATGAGATGAGTGGCCTTAATGTCCACCACTGGGACCCACATCCTCTCCTCAGGACCATAACCCTCCCAATGAACGAGGGACTGGAGAGAACCACGGATAATGCGAGAATCCACAATCCTAGAGACCTGAAATTCAAGATTAACATCAACAACAATCGGAGGAGGAGGCGAAGAGGAGGGTACCGTGGGTTGGACATAAGGTTTTAATAGGGACCTGTGAAAAACATTATGGATCTTCCAAGTCTGAGGAAGATCAAGACGGAAGGCAACGGGATTGATGACGGACAAGATCTTGTAAGGCCCAATAAACCTAGGACCCAACTTCCAGGAGGGAACCTTCAGTTTGATATTCTTTGTAGACAACCACACCAGATCCCCCACATTCAGGTCCGGACCAGGCACACATCTCTTATCCGCCACACGCTTATATCTCTCACTCATCCTCTTCAGATTACCCTGAATCTTTTGCCAAATAAATGACAAAGACGAGGAAAATCTCTCCTCATCAGGTAAACCAGAAGACCCCTCTCCAGAGAATGTCCCAAACTGCGGATGAAACCCATATGCACCAAAAAATGGTGACTTATCAGAGGACTCCTGGCGACGGTTATTTAAAGCAAACTCAGCAAGGGACAAAAAAGAACACCAATCCTCCTGATTCTCCGCCACAAAACAGCGCAGATATGTCTCCAGATTCTGATTGATGCGTTCGGTCTGACCATTCGACTGCGGGTGAAAAGCAGAAGAGAACGACAACCGAACCCCCAAGCGAGAACAGAAAGCCTTCCAGAATCTGGAACCAAATTGCGTGCCCCTATCAGAAACGATGTCTGAAGGAATGCCATGCAATTTAACAATGTGATCAACAAACGCTTGCGCTAGCGTCTTAGCATTGGGTAACCCAGGAAAGCGAATGAAATGCAGCATTTTGCTAAAACGGTCCACTACTACCAGAATCACAGTCTTCGCCGAGGAACGAGGCAGGTCCGTAATGAAGTCCATGGACAGATGCGTCCAAGGACGGTAAGGAATGGGTAACGGGAGGAGAGAACCCGATGGCCATGAATGAGGGACCTTGGCACGAGCGCAGGTCTCGCAGGCTGCCACAAAACCCTCAACCGTCTTACGAAGAGCCGGCCACCAGAATCTCCGAGCAATGAGATCCACTGTGGCTCTGCTCCCCGGGTGCCCAGCAAGGACAGTATTGTGGTGCTCCTTAAAAACCGTGTGTTGTAAAGCGAGAGGCACAAACAAACTCCCAGGGGGACAAAGATCAGGAGCCTCTGCCTGGGCTGCCTGAACCTCTGCCTCCAAATCAGGATAAAGAGCAGAGACGACCACCCCTTCAGCCAAAATGGGACCCGGATCTTCAAAGTTCCCCCCTCCCGGAAAACAACGTGACAGGGCATCCGCCTTCACATTTTTAACCCCAGGGCGGAACATGACAACAAAATTCAATCTAGAAAATCTGTCTCGGGTTCAGACGCTTGGCCGATTCCAAGTAGGCCAGATTCTTATGGTCTGTAAACACGGTAATAGGGTGTCTGGCTCCCTCTAACCAATGGCGCCATTCCTCAAAAGCTAATTTGATGGCCAACAACTCCCTATCTCCCACATCGTAATTTCTCTCTGCAGAGGAGAGTTTACTTTTGAAAAAGGCACACGGTCGCCATTTGGCAGGAGAGGGACCCTGAGATAAGACCGCACCCACACCCACCTCAGAAGCGTCCACCTCAACAATAAAAGGTAGAGAGACATCAGGTTGTACCAAAATGGGAGCGGAAGCAAAACTCTCTTTGATACTAGAAAAGGATTTAAGCGCATCTACCGACCACGAAGAAAAATTGACCCCCTTTTTAGTCATATCAGTGAGTGGCTTAACAACAGAGGAATAATTCAAAATGAACTTTCTGTAATAATTGCCAAAACCCAAAAACCGCATCAGCGCCTTCTGATTCTCAGGAAGCTCCCAATCAAGCACAGCGCGGACCTTCTCAGGGTCCATGCGAAAACCAGAAGCGGAGAGAAGAAAACCAAGAAATTGAATCTCCAGAGCCGCAAACACACATTTTTCCAGTTTAACGTACAATTTATTATCCCGCAGAATCAGCAAGACTTGACGTAGGTGGTCTCGGTGAGTCTTGAAATCAGGAGAAAAAATCAAAATGTCATCCAGATACACCAGTACAAATTTCCCCATTAAATGATGAAAAATGCTGTTCACAAAATGTTGGAAGACGGCCGGAGCATTCATCAAACCAAAGGGCATAACGAAATTCTCGAAATGACCCTCAGGGGTATTAAAGGCCGTCTTCCTTTCGTCCCCTTCCCTGACCCTGACTAGGTTGTATGCCCCTCTTAAATCCAACTTGGAAAAAACCTTAGCCCCAACAATCTGGTTAAACAGGTCCGGGATCAGAGGAAGCGGATATAGGTCACAAATCGTGATACGGTTCAGCTCCCTGAAATCCAGACAAGGTCTTAAAGAACCATCTTTTTTCTTAACAAAAAAAAAACCAGCGGCAATAGGTGACTTCGAGGGTCGGATGTGTCCCTTTCTCAGGCTCTCAGAGATATAAGTACGCATAGCGACTCTTTCAGGTTGGGATAGATTGTATAAATATGATTTTGGCAGTTTGGTGCCTGGGATGAGATTAATAGGGCAGTTGTACTCCCGGTGCGGGGGCAACTCCTGGACACCACTCTCAGAAAACAAATCCAAAAATTCAGAGAGAAAAGATGGCACAGTCTTGGTAGAAACCTCTGAAAGAGACTCCGTGAGGCAATTCTCTCTGCAAAACTCACTCCAACCATTTATTTGCCTTGCTTGCCAATCAATGGTGGGGTTATGTTTAGTGAGCCAGGGTAGCCCCAACACTAGAGGAGTAGGTAATCCACTTAAGACGAAACATGACATATCCTCAACATGAGCGTCACCCACAGTCAAATGGATATTGTGAACTTTGCCTTTTAACGATCTTTGAGAAAGTGGAGCGGAATCGATAGCAAAAACAGGTATATCCTTTTCCAAAGTGCATACCTGGAAACCATGCGTTATTGCAAATTGATTATCAATGAGATTGACAGCTGCTCCACTATCTACAAAAATCTCACAAACAATGTTCTTGCTGTCTAGCGCCACCCTGGCAGGTAGGAGAAAACGGGAACTACAAGTAAATGGCAAACCTTCAATTTCCGCATCAACCTTGCAAATAGTAGCAAATGGAAAGTTTTTAGAGTTTTTTTTTCTTTTTGTTTTATTACCCTCAGAAAACACCATGAATCTCCTAGAGGGGCAAACATTAGCCAAATTATTTATACCCCCACAACAGAAACAAACCCTCTTCTGAGAGTTGAATCCTCTACTATCAGAGGCAAGCAAACCCAGCTGCATGGCCTCCTCCTCAGAGGGGATTGAGAGAGACTGAGACCCCTGCGCACTGAATGAGACAGCCCCACTGTCCTTGGACTGAATATGACAGGAGGGAGTAGTCTCTCTCTCTCTAAGACGCCTGTCAATACGAACAGCTAGAGACATGGCAGATTCTAACGAGGCTGGTCTCTCATGAAAAGCAAATGCATCTTTCAATCTTTCCGAAAGACCATGGCAAAATTGACTTCGGAGTGCAGCATCATTCCAACTAGTATCAGCTGCCCATCTCCGAAATTCTGAACAATATATCTCTGCGGACTGTTTACCCTGGCATAAAAGACGCAGTTTAGATTCAGCCAGGGAAATACGATCCGGGTCATCATATATCTGCCCCAGGGCTACAAAAAATTCATCCACCGATCGGAGGGGCCGTGCCCCGACCGGCAGCGAAAAGGCCCAAGACTGAGCTTTATCCCTGAGCAGCGAGATGATGATCCCCACCCTCTGCTCCTCATCACCAGAGGAATGGGGAAGTAGGCGAAAATGGAGTTTGCAAGCCTCTCTAAAGCGAACAAAATTCTCACTACCTCCGGAGAACGTATCCGGAAGCGAGATCTTAGGCTCGGAACAAACTCCATGAACGCAAGCAGAACTGGTCACCTGAAACTGAGACACAGTTTTATGGAGATCTGCTACCTCCAGTGAAAGACCTTGCATGCAGTCAATCAAGGCTGAAACCGGATCCATGCTTAAGACGGTTATGGCGGTTTATAATGTCACGGATGGTGTTGCAGAAAGCTGGAACTTATAAATAAACATCCGGCTGGCTTGATCCCAAACTAAGGAGCATATGGGTGAGCCCTATAAAACCCCTAGAGCTCTCCCTGACTGCTATGCCCATGCAAAGATCTTTATGGTAGACGATTGCATGTCCACGTAACTTATACTATCTGACACCTGAAAACCCTATAATAGTGAGGGGACACGACCACCGGCTCCCTGCACTTAATACGGACGGAGTAAGGGTCACCTACAATCAACAAACAACACCTACAATCAAGCCAGCAAGTAAACACAAATAAAGGAAACAGACTTATCTGAGGAATCAGGAGCAGGAGCATCCAGCAGTGAACAACTCATCCAGGAAGAAGTATAAACCGCAAAGTGAGGCAGTATGGGAGGGAATATAAAGGGAGACAATTAGTGCAAATAGATGACAGCTGGGAGAAGGAAAGGAGATGACAAACTGAAACCAAAACAAAGAACTTCATGCAAGAGGTAGCGAAGAACGTCTAACAGACCTTCTCACAGAGCTGACGGTGACACCAATACACCCTTTATTACACATAAAGGAGGGCATCATACACACCCTTGAAAAATTATGATTGATGGCCTGCTGATGACCCTCTAAAACAGGGCCTGTTGCCGAGCTGACCATCTAAAAAAAATTGTGGGCAAGGGCCTGCTGCCGAGCTGACCATCTAAAATATTTGGTGGGCAAGGGCCTGCTGCCGAGCTGACCATCTAAAAAATTTGTGGGCGAGGGCCTTCTGCCGAGCTGATGTCACGACCGCTATCCCAGCAGCAGTCGTGTCGCACCAGACGGAGGGGAAGGGGGACCCTTATCTACGGATGGGAATAGTATGGCCACCCCTGACTAACCCTAAGCTGGCACCTGTCTGCCCTGATACCCTAGACGGGGTGTGAACCCGTGCGGCGAGCAGGATGCCTAAACCCTCAGTCACCCTAACAAGCCTAGAGTGGGGAAAGGCCGATGGGAGCACTAGTCACCATCACTCATGTCTAGGAGAACAGCAGGGGAAGACAGCAACAAACAAACTATAGCAGAGATGGACTTATCCAGTCACGAGCAAAGAAGGCAATCCCAATCACGACAGTCCACGCCGGACAGGAGCTCCACAGCAACACCATCAAACGATCTCCTTCAAAGGTCAGAATAGAACTGGAAGTAAGGACTATATCTGGCAATGACTGCAAGTGAAACTGAAACTAATATAGTAGCTGGGAGTGGCAGACAGGACTCACCTGAGAAGGATGCCTACAAACTCCCAGTCAGGACAAAAAGGTTCACAAGGCAAAACCCGGATGACATACCCTGAACCATGGAGCAAACTCACAAGCTATCGCGAGTAGCAAGTCGCTGCGACCTTCTCCTCCCAGACCTGTCTGGATCAGTCACAGTCGTGACAGTACCCCCCTTTCTACGAGGGGCCCCCGGACCCTCAAGACCAGGCCTCTCCGGATGGGAGCTATGAAAAGCCTGAATGAGTCTGTCCGCTTTTATCTCTGAAGCTGGAACCCACATTCTCTCTTCGGAACCATAACCTCTCCAGTGCACCAGGTACTGAAGAGAGCGGCGAACATATCGTGAGTCAACAATCTTTTCTACCTGAAACTCAAGACTGCCATCAACAACCACCGGTGGAGGCGGTAGTGGCAATGGTTCAGGAGGTTCTACATATCTCTTAAGCAGAGATCTGTGGAAGACATTATGGATCCTTAGAGTCTGAGGTAGCTCCAGACGAAAAGTCACCGGGTTAATGATCTTAATTACCCTATAAGGACCAATAAATCTCGGACCTAATTTCCACGAGGGAACCTTAAACTTGATATTTCTGGTAGACAACCACACCAAGTCATTCACCCCAAGGTCCGGACCTTCAGAGCGCCTCCTATCAGCCACACGTTTGTATCTACCACCCATTCTCTTCAAACTTTCTTGCACACTCTGCCACACTGAAGAAAGTGAAGACGCAAATCGTTCCTCCTCGGGAATCCCAGACGGCCCCCCCTCACTAAACGTACAAAACTGAGGATGGAAACCATACGCACCAAAAAATGGTGACTTATCGGTGGATTCTTGACGACGATTATTAATGGCAAACTCGGCTAACGGTAAATAAGATGACCATTCCTCCTGAATTTCGGAAACAAAGCATCTCAAATATGTCTCTAGGTTTTGATTGGTACGTTCAGTCTGACCGTTGGACTGTGGATGGAAAGATGAAGAAAACGACAGATGAACCCCTAAACGAGAACAAAAAGCTTTCCAAAATTTAGAAACGAATTGGGTACCACGATCCGAAACAATATCGGAAGGGACCCCGTGAAGCTTCACGATGTGGTCAATAAAAACCTGAGCCAGTGTGTTAGCATTAGGCAATGCGGCAAGAGCAATAAAGTGTACCATTTTACTGAATCTGTCAACAACTACAAGAATAACAGTTTTCCCCGCTGATACTGGTAGATCCGTAATGAAATCCATTGATAGGTGCGTCCAAGGCCTGTTGGGGATGGCTAGAGGTAAAAGACGCCCTGCCGGACGAGTATGATCTACCTTAGAACGAGCACAGGTAGCACATGCAGACACAAAATTCAACACCTCCTGGCGCCACTTAGGCCACCAGAACCGACGAGACACTAATTCAGAGGTTGCCCTACTACCTGGGTGTCCTGCCAGTGTGGAGTTATGGTGTTCTTTTAGTATCTCCAGGCGTAAATTTTCTGGCACAAACAGTTTACCCGAGGGGCAGGAGGCCGGGGCGTCCCCCTGAGCTTCCAACACCCTCCCCTCTAAACCTGAGTGTAATGCAGAGACCACCACCCCCTTTTGCAAAATGGGCTCTGGTACCTCAACATCACCCCCTCCAGGAAAACTTCGAGACAATGCATCCGCCTTAGTATTTTTTGCCCCCGGGCGATAGGTTATTACAAAATTAAACCTAGTAAAAAATAACGACCACCGAGCCTGTCTAGGGGTGAGACGTTTAGCAGACTCCAGAAATAATAAGTCTTTGTGATCAGTAATCACCGTGACGGGATGAACCGCCCCCTCCAAAAAATGACGCCACTCCTCAAAAGCCAACTTAATAGCCAAAAGTTCCCTGTTGCCAATATCATAGTTCCTTTCTGCAGTAGACAATTTCTTCAAAAAGAAAGCACACGGACGCCATTCACCAGGGGACGGGCCGAGATAGTACCGCTCCCACCCCCACCTCTGATGCGTCAACCTCTACAATAAAAGGAAGCGAGACATCTGGCTGTACGAGAATAGGGGCCGAGGTGAATCTCTCCTTCAGAGATGCAAAGGCAGTTTTGGCTGCATGTGACCATTTGGAAAAATCGGATCCCTTTCGGGTCATGTCCGTCAGTGGTTTGACCACCAAGGAATAGTTCTTTATAAACTTTCTATAAAAATTGGCAAACCCCAGGAAGCGTTGCAATGCCTTCAGGTTCTCAGGCAGATCCCAGTCTATAATCGCCCGGACTTTCTCTGGATCCATGCGGAAACCTGAATCTGACAACACATACCCCAGAAATGGCAGTTCTTTTACGGCGAACACACATTTTTCTAACTTAGCAAACAATTTGTTGGCCCTTAATATCTGCAGCACTTGTCTCACATGGATCTTATGTGTATCCAGATCCGGGGAATAGACCAGGATGTCATCAAGATATATCACAACAAATCTCCCGATAAGGTGACTAAAAATATCGTTGACAAAATGTTGGAATACCGCAGGCGCATTAGTAAGACCAAATGGCATGACCAGATTTTCATAATGCCCTTCCGGAGTATTAAAAGCCGTCTTCCACTCATCCCCCTCTTTGATGCGAACCAGGTTATAGGCTCCTCTGAGATCCATTTTGGAGAACCATTTAGCACCAGCAACCTGATTAAAGAGGTCGGGAATGAGAGGAAGAGGATAGGGATCTCGGATAGTTATCCGGTTTAATTCCCGGAAATCCAGGCAAGGACGTAGGCCCCCATCTTTCTTTTTAACGAAAAAGAACCCTGCAGCCACAGGTGAAGAAGAGGGTCTGATGTGTCCCTTAGCCAAACTCTCCAAAATATAATCTTTCATAGCCTTCCTCTCCGGGACGGAAAGATTGTATAACCGGGTTTTAGGTAGTTTTGCCCCAGGTAATAGATTAATCGGGCAATCATATGGACGATGAGGTGGTAACCCCTGACAACCCTTCTCAGAGAACACATCCATAAAATCTGACAGAAAGGCAGGTAAAGATGTTACAGAGAGTGTAGAGCACCTACTACTCAAGCAGTTGTCCTTACAATGTTCACTCCACTCCACAATCTCCCCGGCCTGCCAATCCACCACTAGATTGTGAGTCACCAGCCAGGGAAGCCACAATACCATAGGAGCCGGAAGACCGTCCAGGACATAACAAGAGATATGCTCTTTATGGAGGTCCCCTACCTGCAGATGGATATTATGGATGATCTGAGTTAACTCTTTCTAAGTAAGAGGGGAGGAGTCGATGGCAAAAACAGGAATAGTTCTGCGTATCGGTTCCGGAGTAAAACCCAGAGCCTGAGCAAACCGTGAATCCACCAAGTTGACCCCCGCCCCACTGTCCAAAAAGACGGAACAGATCTCAGTCTTATTGCCCGCCTCAACGGTAGCGGACAACAAAAACTGAGACATGCGTATGGAGGAAACGAATACGCCCAGACTGTTATCCTCCGCACAATCTGGGGACTCTAGTTTTCCGGCGGCTCCTTTGTTTGTGGTCTCTTGGGTTCTGAGGGACAAACCTTTACAAAATGACCCCTCCCCCCACAACGAAAACAAACCTCTGACCTACGGCGGAACTTAGGAGGATTCACCCGTCTAGTGGCGCCCCCTATTTGCATTGGTTCGACTGGATCATAACAAACCGATCCCTGCCCTATAGAGGCCTCCGTAAAATTTAATAGTCTCTCCCTGAGTCGTCTGTCGATTCTTATGGACAGAGACATAGTAGCCTCCAGAGACCCAGGGACCTCGTATACCGCCAGCGCGTCTTTTAATTTTTCAGACAACCCCTGGCAGAACTGACTCCTAAGGGCCGAGTCGTTCCATAACGTATCAGTAGCCCACCTACGGAATTCGGAACAATATAGTTCAGCAGACCGGTTCTCTTGCCGAAGTCTACGTAGTTTAGACTCAGCCAGTGAGACCCTGTCCGGGTCATCATATACGAGACCCAGGGCTTCAAAAAACTCCTCCACTAATCGTAAGGCCAGAGAGTCTGATGGTAGGGAGAAAGCCCAAGCCTGCGGATCTCCTTGCAGGAGAGAAATTACAATGCCCACCAGTTGTTCCTCACCGCAGGAGGATCTAGGGCGTAACCTGAAGAACAATTTGCAAGCTTCTCTGAAGGTTACAAATTGGTCTCTCCCTCCTGAGAACCTATCAGGTAAAGCCACTTTTGGCTCAGGAGTACCTTGGTTTCCCGTAGCAACGGTGGAACCCAAGGATTGCTGCTGCTGCTGCAGCACTGTTGCTTTTAATCCTGCCACTTCAAGGGATAATCCCTGTAATTGTTTCGCCAAAACCGTAACCGGATCCATAGTGGAACAGAAAAATACAAAGCAAAACAGCAAGCAAAAAAAAAAAAAAAGAAATGTCACTTTTTTTAATTTTTTTTTTAAAAGGCCAGATATACTGTCACGACCGCTATCCCAGCAGCAGTCGTGTCGCACCAGACGGAGGGGAAGGGGGACCCTTATCTACGGATGGGAATAGTATGGCCACCCCTGACTAACCCTAAGCTGGCACCTGTCTGCCCTGATACCCTAGACGGGGTGTGAACCCGTGTGGCGAGCAGGATGCCTAAACCCTCAGTCACCCTAACAAGCCTAGAGTGGGGAAAGGCCGATGGGAGCACTAGTCACCATCACTCATGTCTAGGAGAACAGCAGGGGAAGACAGCAACAAACAAACTATAGCAGAGATAGACTTATCCAGTCACGAGCAGAGAAGGCGATCCCAATCACGACAGTCCACGCCGGACAGGAGCTCCACAGCAACACCATCAAACGATCTCCTTCAAAGGTCAGAATAGAACTGGAAGTAAGGACTATATCTGGCAATGACTGCAAGTGAAACTGAAACTAATATAGTAGCTGGGAGTGGCAGACAGGACTCACCTGAGAAGGATGCCTACAAACTCCCAGTCAGGACAAAAAGGTTCACAAGGCAAAACCCGGATGACATACCCTGAACCATGGAGCAAACTCACAAGCTATCGCGAGTAGCAAGTCGCTGCGACCTTCTCCTCCCAGACCTGTCTGGATCAGTCACAGTCGTGACAGCTGACATCTAAAAATTTAGGGGTGAGGGTCTGCTGCTGAGCTGACCCTCTAAAACATTATGGTTGAGGGCCTGCTGGTGACCCTCAAAAGCCTTATGGGTGAGAGCCCGCTGCTGAGATGTCCCTCTAAAACATTATTAAAACATGTTGATATGATGGAGGAGGAGGACGAGAAAAGGGAGATTGAATCATATACCCTTTTTAGTGGTGGAAGGAGTGCATGGAAATACAGTGTATTCAATACACCATAAAAGTCACATTTAAAGTGCCTTTATGTTCAGCCGCTTTTCTCTGGTGGAGTAGACAAGTCAGGGGCAATCCAGGCCTTTTTCATTTTTATAAGAGTCAACCGGTCAGCATTTTCAGTTGACAGGCGGATGTACTTATCAGTTATTATGCCCCCAGCAGCACTAAATACATGCTCTGACAAAACGCTGGCGGCGGGGCAGGCCAGCACCTCCAAGGCGTAGAGCGCCAGTTCGTGCCACGTGTCCAGCTTGGAAACCCAATAGCTGTAAGGTACACAGGGATCACTGAGGATGCTGACGCGGTCTGCTACGTACTCCTTCACTATCTTCCCAAATTTTTCCCTCCTTGTGACACTAGGGCGCGCATCAGGTTGAGGGTGCTGGCGGGGTGTCATGAAACTGTCCCAGGACTTGGAGAGTGTTGCCCTGCCTTTGTTGGAACTGCTGTATGTTCCCCTTGTCTCCCCTCCACGGTTGGCCAAGGAAGTACGTACTCTGCAGCAAGCGTTGTCAGCTGGAAATTTTTGGAGCAATTTTTCCACAAGGACCTTCTGGTATTGCATCATTTTGCTCATCCTCTCCACCACAGGAATGAGAGATGAGAAATTCTCTTTGTAGCGGGGGTCTAGAAGGGTGAACAACTAGTAATCGGTGTTGGCCAAAATGTGTACAAAGCGAGGATCACGGGAAAGGCAGCCTAACATAAAGTTAGCCATGTGTGCCAGAGTCCCAACAGACAAGACTTCGCTGTCCTCATCAAAAGGATGACTCTTAATCTCCTCATCCTCTTCTACCCATCCACGCTGAATAGATGGAATAAAACTTCTATGGGTACTACCCTCTAGTGGAGGCAACCGTCTCCTGCTCCTCCTCCTCGTCATCATCATCCAATTCGTGCTGAGAAGACGAACTGAGGGTGGTCTGGCTATCACCCTGTGTACTTTCTTACCCATTTCCACCTCTTCTACATGCAAACCGTCCGCCTTAATTGTGAGCAGCGAGCGTTTGAGTAGACACAGAAGTGGGATGGTTACGCTGATAATAGCATTGTCACTGCTTACCATCTGTGTTGATTCCTCAAAGTTGCGTAAAACCTCACAGAGGTCAGACATCAATGCCCACTCCTCGCTTGTGAAGAGCGGAAGCTGACTGGAAAAGCGACGACCATGTTGCAGCTGGTATTCCACTACTACCCTCTGCTGCTCACAAAGCCTGGCCAACATGTGGAACGTCGAGTTCCAGCGCATGCTCACGTCGCATACACACGGTGATCTGGCAATTGCCAGCGCTGCTGCAGCGTTGCCCGGCCGGCGGAAGCCGTCGATGACTTGCGGAAATGGGCACACACGAGGCGCACCTTCACCAGTAACTCAGGCAAATTGGGCTAGGTTTTGAGAAACCATTGAACCACTAGGTTGAACACGTGGGCTAGGCATGCTATGTGTGTGTGCTTGCCAAGCTCCAAAGCCGCCACCAAGTTACGGCCATTATCAGACACAACCATGCATGGTTGTAGGTTGAGTGGCGAGAGCCACAGCTCAGTCTGGTCCCTTATCCCTTGCCACAGCTCTGCGGCGGTGTGCTGTGTGCAGTTTAAGCCCGGCCTGTTGCCGCTTCCCCACTGCATTGCTATACTGCTTCCAGCTACTGACTGATGGCTGACTGGTGCTGCAAGATGATAATTCAGAGGTGGAAGTGGAGGAGAATGGGGGGTTGCAGCCACTAACGTAGGTGGCGGCGGAAACCCTGATGGGAGTATGGCCGCATTCCTTGTTGTCGGTTGCACCTGTGCCATCTCAGGGTACGACTCGCTCCCCGCATCCACAACGTTCACCCAGTGTGCAGTCAGGGAAATGTAGCATCCCTGGCCAAAAGCACTTGTCCACGTGTCAGACGTTAAGTTGACCTTCCCAATAACTGCGCTGGTCAGGGCACGGGTGATGTTACGGGACACATGCTGGTGTAAGGCTGCGACTGCACGGTTAAAAATATTGGTGGCTAGGGACAGAGTACCACGGGACAGCCACCACCATCAGGCTGCGGAAAGCCACAGTGTCCACAAGCCTAAATGGCAACATTTCCAGGGCCAGCAATTTGAAAAGGTGCGCATTTAGTGCTATGGTCTGTGGGTGGGTGGCTGGGTATTTGCCCTTTTCGTTCAAAGGCCTGGGGTATAGACATCTGTACTCTGCGCTGGGACACAGAAGTGGATGTGCTGGCTGATGGTGCTTGTGAAGGTCCAGGTGCATGGAGGGAGGCATCCGGGCCTGCGTCTTGGACAGGGGATTTGCCAGCACGTAACAGGGGAAGAGGAGGCAGTGGTGTGACCCGCAGACACTGGTTGTGGACCCAGGAGTTCGGCCCACCTTTTAGGGTGCTTTGATGCCATGTGGCGGATCATGCTGGTGGTGGTGAGGTTGCTAGTGTTCACGCCCCTGCTCATTTTGGTACGGCACAAGTTGCAAATGCCAATTCTTTTATCGGCTGCACTTTCCTCAAAAAAGCGCCAGACTGCGGAACACCTACCCCTTGGCAAGGGAGATTTCCATAAGGGGGTGCTCCAGGTAACAGTTGCGGGCCTGTTTGGTGTGGCCCGCCTTCTCCCTTTTGCCACCCTACTGCCTCTTCCAGCCTGTTGCGGTGCTGCAGATCCCTCCCCTTCTGTACTGCTGTCCTCGCTCGGCTTGCCACCTTCCCAGGTTGGGTCAGTGACTTCATCGTCCAGCACCTCCTCTTCCACTTCCTCACTCTGGTCATCCTCCTGACTTGTTGACCTAACAACAACCTCAGTTATTGACAACTGTGTCTCATCCTCATCATGAACCTCTTGAGACACTAATTGTGGTTGACTTATTGGCAACTGTGTCTCATCATCATCATCCACCTCATGAAAGGAGGAGGAGAATGGAGGGTTGCAGCCACTAACGTAGGTGGCGGCGGAAACCCTGATGGGAGTAGGGCCGCATTCCTTGGAGTCGGTAGCACCTGTGCCATCCCAGGGTACGACTCGCTCCCGGCATCCACAACGTTCACCCAGTGTGCAGTCAGGGAAATGTATCGTCCCTGGCCAAAAGCACTTTTCCATGTGTCAGACGTTAAGTGGACCTTCCCAATAACTGCGTTGGTCAGGGCACGGGTGATGTTACGGGACACATGCTGGTGTAAGGCTGCGACTGCACACGGTGAAAAATATTGGTGGCTAGGGACAGAGTACCACGGGACAGCCACCGCCGTCAGGCTGCGGAAAGCCTCAGTGTCCACAAGCCTAAATGGCAACATTTCCAGGGCCACCTTGTGAAAGGAGGAGGAGAATGGGGGGTTGCAGCCACTAACGTAGGTGGCGGCGGAAACCCTGATGGGAGTAGGGCCGCATTCCTTGTAGTCGGTAGCACCTGTGCCATCCCAAGACTTGAACCCAATTGAGCATCGTCGTGTTCGCTCTATGGATTGTCCCCCACGCTGTGGGATGCACTGCAGTCAGCATGGCTCTGGATACCTGTGACCACCTACCAGGACCTTACTGAGTCACTCCCAACCCATCTAGCTGCTGTCCGTGCTGCACACAGCGGTTTCTCTGGATATTAGCTGGGGCCCATAATAATGTGACTCCACTGTGTAAATCACTATGATACTGTGAGTCTGGGAAATATAGCTCCCACAGAGAGCGTGTTTCCCAGACTGAATACACTCATGTCTACCCAGTACAGCAACATTACATGTGCAACATAAACCTCTCTTCTGCCCTGATAGTTAGCTTCAATGTGTCAGTTGAAGCCATTTCACTCACAGAGGGTTGTCCAGACTGTATACAATGGTAGCAAAGCTTTAAATCACAAATAAAAACTGAATGATACAAAACGCAGCAGCATAAAAGTTGGCCATCTTCATGTCATAGGGCAGTGGTGGCTTACAGACACAAAGAGGCAGAAAAAAAAAAAACGTATGACTACCAGGAGCCACAAGCTATACATTTACACACGAGTCACCACATTTTTTGCCCTATAAGATGCACCCAGGTTTTGGTGGAGAAAAATAAGAAAAAAAATGTTTTATTTGCTCTGAGTTTTTTTTCTTAGTTTGCATTAGCAGAGAAGAAAAGAAAAAAAATATTTTTCATCAGACTACCAATTCTCATGTGACTTAAGATAAGATCCCCAATCCTCATCAGAACTCCAAATCAGACCCCCAAAATAAGACCCCTAATGCTCAGATCAGACAACACAAATCAGACTCCCAGTGTCAGACCCCCATTGCTAAGATCTGAACCCCCATGCTCAAATCTGACCCCCATACTCAGATTAGACCCCCCATGCTCAGACCAGACTCCTATGCTCAGATCAGACCCCCATTGCTCAGATAAGATCCCCCCATGCTCAGATAAGACCCTCCATGCTGAGATCAGAACCCCCCATGCTCAGATCATAACCTCCCATGCTTAGATCAGACCCCCAGGCTCAGTACTATAATTTAAAGAAATCGCCTACCTCTCCTGATCGGGCAACGGGCTACTGATCAGGAACCTGCTACTCTGCAGGTCTGACATGGTCTCCACTGTGACTTGATGCGCACAGCGTGAGGTCATAGTGCGCGTCTCAACCTACTACGTTCTGACACTGTGCGCATCAGGACGTAGTGGCGAGCGAGCTGGAGCGGCAGAGTAGTAATGGTGCCCGATCAGGAAAGGAGATCTGAGCATGGGGTGGAGAGTGCGCTGGTCTGACTGCTTCCCAGCTCCACCGCTAGAGCCGCACTTGAAGAGGCAAAGAGCTGCATACTGCTCGAGAGCCGCTGGTTGGCTTCCCCTGTCATAGGGGGTACTGACCACATTCTGGCTCACCAACTTGAGCAAATTCACCGCAAGTTACAGAATCCGTCATCTTTCTTGTCATGCATTTTTTTGTTAGCAAATTTTAAGAAAAAAAAACAAGTTTGGAGCATCTTTTCTTAAGAAAACTTTGTTTGGGAGTCAATCCTATTGTTCCTCCTGGAAATGTATGCATAAACTGACAACAATGTGTTACCCATGCCCTTAGGTTTAGTTCCTACACGCTCTGACCTGCATCGTACAGGAGAGCTGACATGTTGAAAGAGGCAGAAACATGAGGAGAACATGTAAACTCCATGCACGTGGTGTCCTGCTGCTGGAAATTTACTTCTTTGCATTGTGACCAACATAACGCAGAATTTTGCTGGTGCAGCAGAAATATCTGCAGTGAGTCAGCAGTGTATGCCTCTAATCTGTCCGTCTGGAAGCCATTTCTCTCCTCCTACACTCGAAGCCTGGAGGAAAAAAAGGAAAGAAAACAGGTTACAGAGCTCTCGACATGCAGGAGTGACTCACAATCAAGGCTAAACAATCTGCACAAACGCTGACTGCTTCTCCTGTAGCCGGGCACCCTAAATACTGGCCCAACGCAGGGTGATGGCGAGATACAACACAAGGTTCAATTTAGGGTTGGAAATGGGAATTTCCCTATGTCTAAGGGAGGCTCTTCAGTTCAAGAATGTGCTCTTCTATGTCTTTAACCTTTTAATTAGTAAGTAGGCTTAATATGATGGTAAAGGATTTTTATTTTCTCCAAAAAAATCCCCAAGGGTGATATATCTGCCATATATTACTAGCATCAGTAGAATATGTAAAACTGTTTAATAGCTAGACACTGGAAATGTAGACCAGACCGTGTAGGAATCCACATACGGTACTTACCAACATTATAGTTGATAAATTCAGGTCATTTAAGACCACATAGTTTCAGTATTTTCTCTGAAAATTAGGGACAGTCCCTGCAAATCCGGGACTGCTGACAACTATGGATCTGCATTACGCCTGAACAGGGTACTTGCAAACTCTCCTTGTTATATAATATTATGCAATGTTATTTAAAGGGGTTGTGTCACGAAACATATTGTACATTTTTAATCCACCACCTGGATCTGAATACTTTTATAATTGCATGTCATTAAACATTTAGTATAGCAGATGAGCTATTCACTAAAATGTATCTGTATAGCGCCACCTGCTGTTTGTTCCTTTCCCAAAAAAATATTTGTCGATCGAGCATGCTCAGTTTAAATCTTCAAATGCCAGCAGCCATATGTTCGGTTGGAAGTCGTGGAAGTTACAAGGAGAGAGCTGCACAAGAAAGGACACAAGCTCAGTCTAATCTTATGTAGAAAAGGGTCGGCACTGCTGGAATAGACGCGGTGCACGAGTCAGTGGGGAGACGTCCCAATACTTGCAATAAAGAAGGAAGGACCGGCACTCGCGATGATGATGAATGTTGTGTTTATTCAGTCACATATTAAGGACATATAGTGACGCGTTTCAGCACAACACGTGCTTTCTTCAGACTATACAATAAACTCCTATCACATCTTTTTTATACACAGAGAGAGGGAGGAGTAACAAAACAAAAGAGAAATGACATCATACTATGTAGCTCCACCCACCTCAGGGCTGACACAGGTGAAGTAATGAAAGGTGCAATAAACCAAAAAGGTCAATGTGGATACATTGATGAAACAATGGAACAGTTGATAACAATTCAGGAATCAAGTCCGCTGAAAGAGACAAATGAAATGTGTATTATTATAATCTAAATTCTTATAATAAGAATAATATAGTCAAGAACTAAGTGAAACTGGAAATATTATACTCGCGATTGAGCCCCCTTGGATCCAAAGTTTGTAACCGATGGATCCAATAAGCCTCACGCTTTAAAAGCAAACTATTCCTGTCGCCGCCACGGCGAGGTAAAGATACACTCTCAATCACTTGAAACCGCAACTGCGATATCGCATGACGCTTCACATGGAAATGATGTGGTAGGGGTAACAGCAAATTCTCAGTGCGGATAGTGGACTTATGCTTACTTAATCTATCTTTAATCCGCATTGAGGTTTCCCCTACGTAGACCAAACCGCAGGGACATTTCAAAATATAAATGACATTTTTGCTGTCGCATGTGAACATGCCTTTAATAGGAATTTGTTCTCCAGAATGAGGGTGGGTCAGTGTAGAACCTCTAATGACACTCGAGCAGTTGTTACAATTTAAACACGGAAATGTGCCCTGACGCGGAGTAGTCAGTGTGGTTTGTCTGACTATAGGTTTGTTAGTGCCTATGTCTGCTCTAATAATTTTATCACGAATATTATCCACTCTTTTGAAACACATCATTGGAGAATTTTGAAATATCTCCATATGAGGATATGATCTAGACATGATGTGCCAATGCTTATTGATTATGCCCCTTATTCTCTGTGTCCAAGGATGGTACTTCACTATTAATGGGATACGTGGTGGTTTAATAGTCTTCTGTCCCTGCGGTTGATCTAACTTGTGCTTTTGAGATTGTAATAAGTGTAGGGGATAGCCTCTATTGAGGAACTTTTTCGTCATCTCTTGCAACCTAATTTCACAGGTGTCAGGATCAGTCACGATCCTTTTGACCCTCTGGTACTGTGAAAAAGGAATCGCCTTCTTGATTGCTGGGGGATGGCTACTAGTGTAGGTAAGTAGACTATTTCGATCTGTATCCTTGATATATAAATCAGTATACACTGTACCATCATCCTTGCGCTTTACCCATGTATCAAGAAAGGATATTTGTTGAAAATCAAAGTGTATGGTAAATTGAAGCTCACTCCAAATGGAGTTAAGATGACTGTTAAATTCCATGAGGGATCGAACGTCGCCTCGCCATACGCAAAACACGTCATCTATAAATCGAAGCCAAAATATGCAATGCTTTAAATATAAAGAATTGGAATAAACAAATTCACTTTCAAACGATGACATATAACTGTTTGCGTACGGCGGCGCGACGTTCGATCCCATCGCGGTCCCGCGGCGCTGTTGAAAAAAGGTGTCTTGAAATAAGAAGTAATTTTCCTCTAACACTAGTTTTAAAAGTGTCAGAAAAAAATCCTTCTGTGCTGATGTATAATGACTGGTATTTAATAGTCTGGATGCTGCCTCTAAACCCTTTTCGTGAGTAATGGAAGTATAGAGGCTGCATACATCAAAAGTGACCAGTATGCAGTCTCTATCTAGATGAAGGGGACGTATTTCACTCAAGAAATGTCCTGTGTCTCGTAGGTAGGAAGGAGATAACATGGTCAAAGGTGTGAGCACTTTCTCCAGAAAAATGGCTGGGAGAGAGAGGATTGAATCAGAGGAGGCCACAATAGGGCGTCCCGGTGGTCTGGTCATGGACTTGTGAATTTTCGGAAGGGTGTAAAACACCGGTGTAATAGGATGCTGATTTATCAAAAATTCACTTAATTTATTATCTATGATACCATCCTCTCTCGCCTCAGTCACTATCCTCTGTAATACACCTTTAATTGAAAAAACCGGATCAGATTGTAAAATCTTATATGTCTCTTTATCACTCAGTTGACCTAAGATCTCTGTGATGTAATACTCCCTATCCAGAATCACAAGGGCACCCCCCTTATCAGCTGGTTTGAATATGAGTGACTTATCCTCTAATATACCATTCAGTGCATGTTTCTCTTCAGCTGTTAAATTATTACGTATCTGTAAAGAACCTTGTCTACATTGTTGCAATAGAGAATTAACATCTCGTTGAACTAAATTAGCAAAGGTTTCAACTGGATGGTATATTTTCGGAGGTACAAAATGACTTTTAACTCTCAATGAAAATTGTTGCAATGTTAAAGAACCTGACGGCTCCTCAGAGCTAACATGACCGCCCCCCCATGTCATCTACATCAACATTTTTAGTAAAGTGTACTTTAAGACGTATATTACGGAAAAACCGCTGCAAATCAATGTCCAGAAAAAAGGTGTCCAGCGTCCCTGTGGGGCTGAAAGACAGTCCCTTCTTTAGTAGATTCAATTGCGCAGGACTCACAATTTTACTTGAAAGATTAACAACTAAGTTCTCGGCAGTACCTGCGATCTCGTCAGTCTCGGTGCGTCTGCTTCTCCTATGATGGCGGCCGGCTCTCCTGGTGTTGCTCTTCTTTTGCCGCGGCGCTTGCCTAAAAAATGAATTGACGTTGCTCCCGAGGTGTCGCTGCCTGTGCTGGAAGTTGCAGATCCCGTTCTGCGATCTCTTGTAAACGGAAAAGGGATAGGGACTCTAGAGTTAGAGAAGGAAGTAAGCGGAAGCTCCATGTGCTCCACTCCTCAGAGAACTGGACCAATCATCTTCTCTGAGGATTATCTACTAAACAAGAAAGACCTCAACATTTCTACAACACTCCAAAAAGAGAGATAAAGGAAAGAACCAAGAAAGTCCAGAATCTGCATGGCCGAGCACTGGAGTCAGTCAGTAAGGTATTTTGCTGATCAAAGCGGAAAGACTTTACTGCTGTGAGGGGGGCATTGCTTAAACCACCCTAGCTCAGTCTAGTGAGTCTAGAGTTAGAGAAAGAAGTGAGGGGAAGCTCCATGTGCTCTACTCCTCACAGGACTGGACCAAAGTTACAGAGAATCATCTTCTCTGAGGATAACCTACTGAATAAGAAAGACCTCAACTTTTCTATAGTACTCCAGAAAGAGATAAAGGAAAGAACCAAGAATGTCCAGAATCTGCATGGTTGAGCACTGGAGTCAGTTAGTAAGGTATTTTTCTGATCAGAACTGATAGACTTTACTGCTGTGAGGGGGACATTGCTAAACCACCATTCACAAATCTTTAAGATTGTACCCTTGAGATGGAAATGACAGCCGTCATTGCAAGAGTAATATTGCCACCTTTAGATTTTGCAGAGAGAGAGACTCTGGGAAGATAGAGGGGAAAAAGTGCTACAATTCCCATCCTTACTCAAATCCATACATTGCTACCTGGGAATAATCTGTGAACTATTGGAACTGTGCTTTGATGCTACTGGATGTACTACTAGTAACATTCTGCACTTTAGTAAAGAGAGATGTCTTACTGGCCTAGTTACGGACTCCTTTACCATACGCTGGCCATTGTACCCTATAGCTCCTGCCCTGCACCCGCACCAAACCTATAACACCAAGGGCACCCCAACTACCATTAGGCAGGAACCCTAACACTCTCCTGGCCCTAGGGAGCATCGGTGTGAGGGTTACCACTTTTATTAACTGTTATAGTCAGAGCCACTGCAGCATCCCACATCAGTGTGTAAATGGGACACTTTAAACATATGCCCATTTACAGTCAGGTCCATAAATATTGGGACATCGACACAATTGTAACATTTTTGGCTCTATACACCACCACAATGAAATGAACAAAATGTGCTTTAACTGCAGACTGTCAGCTTTAATTTGAGGGTATTTACATCCAAATCAGGTGAACGATGTAGGAATTACAACAGTTTGCATATGTGCATCCCACTTGTTAAGGAACCAAAAGTAATGGGACAATTGGCTTCTCAGCTGTTCCATGGCCAGGTGTGTGTTATTCCCTCATTATCCCAATTACAATGAGCAGATAAAAGGTCCAGAGTTCATTTCAAGTCTGCTATTTGCATTTGGAATCTGTTGCTGTCAAGTCTCAAGATGAGATCCAAAGAGCTGTCACTATCAGTGAAGCAAGACATCATTAGGCTGAAAAAACAAAACAAACCCATCAGAGAGATAGCAAACACATTAGGCGTGGCCAAAACAACTGTTTGGAACATTCTTAAAAAGAAGGAACGCATCGGTGAACTCAGCAACACCAAAAGACCCGGAAGACCACGGAAAACAACTGTGGTGGATGACCGAAGAATTCTTTCCCTGGTGAAGAAAACACCCTTCACAACAGTTGGCCAGATCAAGAACACTCTCTAGGAGGTAGGTGTATGTGTGTCAAAGTCAACAATCAAGAGAAGACTTCACCAGAGTGAATACAGAGGGTTCACCACAAAATGTAAACCATTGGTGAGCCTCAAAAACAGGAAGGCCAGATTAGAGTTTGCCAAACGACATCTAAAAAAGCCTTCACAGTTCTGGAACAACATCCTATGGACAGATGAGACCAAGATCAACTTGTACCAGAGTGATGGGAAGAGAAGAGTATGGAGAAGGAAAGGAACTGCTCATGATCCTAAGCATACCACATCATCAGTGAAGCATGGTCGTGGTAGTGTCATGGTGTAGGCATCAATGGCTGCCAATGGAACTGGTTCTCTTGTATGTGAATACCCTCAAATTAAAGCTGACAGCCTGCAGTTAAATCACATCTTGCTCGTTTCATTTCAAATCCATTGTGGTGGTGTATAGAGCCAAAAATGTTAGAATTGTGTAGATGTCCCAATATTTATGGACCTGACTGTATGTATTTGTCTAATGTTTGGTATTTCACATTATCAGTCCGGCATTGTCATTCCACCTATTTGCCCCTAGGTGATGATGGCACCACACTATATATAGCTTTGGGTGTGTCTAGCTTAGAGCACAGAGAGAGCAGAATGTTATGTTAGAGTCAGAATGAGAGAGGAGAAGCAAGTTCATGGAGGAGAGAAACAGGCCTAAATCAACACGTAGCTGTTTTCCTTTCCTCTGGGCCCTGATCAAGCCTGGAGAAGACAACCACAGCAACCAAGCACAAGACAGTGAGTCTATGTCTAAATATGAAGTAAGCCTATTGAGGGTTACAGCTGAATCTAGCTTATGGACCTCATCAGCACAAGTGCCTGAGAGCAACTTTCCAAGTGCCAGGACACGAATGGATAATTAGTGCGCAGAATTGTCCTTATCCACTACACAAGCCTTCTAGGACATAGTGGAAAAACCTAAACCTTTTTAGGAGAGCATTCTGCAAATAATGTAGCAGAAGACTGATGCCTGCCACGAGGGAGAATACCATTATTGGATAGCTCAAGATAAGTAGAACCAGCATATTTAGTACCAGAGTGCTAGAGAGTGAACTTACAACTATTACAAGAAGTCTTGCCTGTAAAGTGGCAACCTTAACCCCTTCAGGACCCTGCCATTTTTTACCTTAAGGACCAGGCCATTTTTTGCAAATCTGACATGTGTCACTTTATGTGGTAATAACTTTAAGACGCTTTTACTTATCCAGGCCATTCTGAGATTGTTTTCTAGAAGAATGCAAACTCCAATTTATGCGATTTGTATCAGCAGCATGGAATCTGCTTCTACTAAACCTGCGCCTGCAATCCATACAGTTCCCTAAGCAGTACCAGTCTGATGAAGGCCGTATTGTGGCCAAAACGTCACGCATACATGATTTACCGCATTTCCTATTAAATACAACTCATCAAATCGCATAAACTGGAGTTTGCATTCTTCTTGATTTCACGGGGTGTGAACCCAACTTCCAGTAGCGTATCTACAAAAGAGTGCCACGAAGTTTTCTCTTCAATACGAGATTGTTTTCTAGTCACATATTGTACTTCATGATAATGGTAAAACTGAGTCCAAAAATTTCACTTTTATTTATAAAAATACCAAATTTACCAAAAATTTGGAAAAAGTAGCAAATTTCCAAATTTCTATTTCTCTACTTTTATAATAGATAGTAATAACTCCAAAAATAGTTATTACTTTACATTCCCCATATGTGTACTTCATGTTTGGATCATTTTGTGAATGCCATTTTATTTTTTCGGGACGTTAGAAGGCTTAGAAGTTTAGAAGCAAATCTTGAAAGTTTTCAGAAAATGTCCCAAACCCACTTTTTAAGGACCAGTTCAGGTCTTTGTGAGGCTTACATAATAGAAACCACCCAAAAATGACCTCATTTTAGAAACTACACCTTTCAAGGTATTCAAAACTGATTTTACAAACTTTGTTAACCCTTTAGGTGTTCCACAAGAATTAATGGAAAATGGAGATAGAATTTCACTTTTTTGGCAGATTTTCCATTTCAATCAAAGCAAGGTTTAACAGCCAAACAAAACTCAATATTTCTTACCCCGATTCTGTAGTTTACAGAAACACCCCATATGTGGTCGAAAAATGCTGTACGGGCACACGGCAGGGTGCAGAAGGAAAAGATCGCCATATGGTTTTTGGAAGGCAGATTTCACTGGAATAATTTTAGGCTTCCGTTTCACATTTGAAGCCCCCCTGATGCTCCCCTAGAGTAGAAACTCCAAAAAAATGACCCCATTTTGGAAACTACAGGATAAGGTGGCTGTTTTGTTGATACTATTTTTGGGTACATATGATTTTTGGTTGCTCTATATTACACTTTTTGTGAGGCAAGGTAACAAAAAATAGCTGTTTTGCCACCGTTTTTATATTTTATTATTTACAATGTTCATCTAACAGGTTAGATCATGTGGTATTTTTATAGAGCAGGCCGTTACGGATGCGACAATACCAAATATTGGGGAAAAAAATGATTTTTTTAGTGTCTCCATATTCTGAAAGCCATAGTTTTTTAAAAAATTTTGGACGACTGTCTAATTTTTTTCAGTATGAGATGATGGTTTGATTGGTACTATTTTAGGTTGCATATGAGTTTTTGATCGCTTGGCATTACAGTTTTTGTGATGAAAGGCGACAAAAAATAGCTTTTTTGACACTTAAAAAAAACATTTTTTACATTGTCCACCTGAGGTGTTAGGTCATGTGTTTTTTTTATACAGCAGGTTATTATGGACGAGGCAATATCTAATATGTGTACTTTTTTTTAGTTAAGTTTTACACAATAACAGCATTTTTTAAACTAAAAAATCATGTTTTAGTGTTTCCATATTATCAAAGCCATAGTTTTTTTATTTTTTCGGCGAGGGTATCATTTTTTGAGGGATGAGATGACGGTCTGATTCGCACTATTTTGGGGTGCATATGACTTTTTGATCGCTTGCTATTACACTTTTTGTGATGTAAGGTGAAAAAAAATGGCTTTTGACACCGTTTTTATTTAATTTTTTTTATGGTGTTTACCTAAGGAGTTAGGTCATGTGATATTTTTATAGAGCAGGTTGTTACAGATGCGGCAATATCTAATATGTATACTTTTTTTATTTATTTAAATTTTACACAATAATATCATTTTTGAAACAAAAAATAATAATGTTTTACTGTCTCTATAGTCTGAGAGCCATTTTATTTATTTTTTTGGGCGATTGTCTTAGGTAGGGGCTAATTTTTTGCAGGATGAGGTGACGGTTTAATTGCCACTATTTTGGGGTGTATATGACTGTTCACCTGAGGGGTTATGTCACGTGGTATTTTTATAGAGCAGGTTGTTACGGATGCGGCGATACTTAATATGTCTACTTTTTATTTAATTTTTTTTACATTTAACACAATAAAAGCATTTTTTAAACAAAAAAATCATGTTTTAGTTTCTTCATAGTCTGAGAGCTATATATTTTTTTATTTTTTAGGCGATTGTCTTAGGTAGGGGCTAATTTTTTAGATTAGATTGGTACTATTTTGGGGGCATACACCTTTTTGATTGCTTGGTGTTGCACTTTTAGTGATGTAAGGTGACAAAAAAAATAGCTTTTTTTGCACAGTTTTTATTTTATTTTTTTGACGGTGTTCACTTGAGGGGTTAGGTCATGTGATATTTTTATAGAGCTGATCAATACGAACGCAGCAATACCTAATATGTCTTCTTTTCTTTTTTTACTTAAAACTTTTTTTTTTTCTTTTCACTTTATTATTTGTCTCACTCTGGGACTTCAACATTACAGGGTCTGATCCCTGTTTCAATGCAGCACAATACATCTGTATTGTGCTGTATTGAACTGTTAGTGTCTTACACTGTAAGACGCTAACAGTTGCCTAGGAGACCCAGCCTGGGGGCTGGGCCTCTTAGGCCTCCGTACATGCCGGGCCATGGTAACCATCGAGTCCCCGCCACAGCAGCGTGGGGACCCGATGGATGAGGTGAGGGAGCGCAAACCTCCCATATGCCGTGGTCACCGATGCTGGTGGATGCAGCAGGGATCTCTGCCACTGATCACGGCACCGCACGCGGGGGGAGGAAGGACCACCGAACAAGAATGCTTGTCCTGGGTCACTAAGTACCGGCCTTTTAGGACGAGCATTCTTGTCCTGGGTCCTTAACATGTTAAAGAGAACTCCTCAACTGACAATTGCCTAAACCTGATAAGTGGAATACAATTGAACTTATTTCTGAGTCATCACTTCTGCCATATGAATGCACTTTATTGATGGACTGTAACATCTGCCTTGAGACTGTTGATTCAAGTAAAGATTAGAATTGTTTTACAACAACTGACTCTTCATTACTACTACTTCTATTACTACACTCAACATTTGCACCTTACAGTGCTGGCGTCATGAACACAGGGGCCCAGCCACCAAAGCACCTTAAACACCTACGCCATCAAGGGCACCTCAACTTCCATCTGGCTGGTGTTCCCTGCAATAGAGAGTGCCACGGAGGATTTAGTGCTGTCTTCCCCTCCACTGAACTGCCGGCCCACAGTGGCTCTGCTAACCGTGAGTACATGAACTACTACCTCCATCGGCCCACCGTGAGCCTCACATGTTTTACCCTGTTCGGCTCTCTGCACCACTACCACTCCCTTCCTCCACTTCACTGCTCTGGGGTTTGGAGTTATCACAGTGGGTGATGTTTGATAATAAATCTAGCACCCCTTTAGCCTGTTTACGCTAACTTTATACCACCTATTGGTTGGCTTACTTTGCAACACAATTTAGGTGCAAAGTGGTGCATCTTAAGCCAGGCTCCGTGAAGCCATGCACTTCCCTCCAAATCCACACCCCATCAGCAAAAGCAAAATGAAGGCTTACCTTCATAAATAGGTCTAAAACATACCAATTTTTGACACAAATGATGTCAGAAATGAAGGGAAGCCACAATAGTAAATGCAGGCCAGTATTTTTGAAATGTATGCATTCTAACATTAGTCCTGGACCCCCGCTCGGACAACGGTGTTGCCTCATTACTTCCTGGACTGAGGCAGGTTATTAGTTTTAGCGATGTGCTGAAATTACATGTCCCATAAATCGGGCACAGGTGCAGTTGAGCAGGTACAGCGGGACACGCTCAGTAGCTGAAATAATCAACCCAGCCCAATGCATGGCATACAACGGATGATTTTGATTCTTTTTTTTTTGATGGTCACCTCATTGTGGCCACCCTCCTTTCTTCCTGTCATGTACATCCATCACATGGAAAATAACACCATGTGATGGATGTACGTGACAGGAAGAAGGGAGGGTGGCCACAATGAGGTGACCACCAATAGAATGAATCTCAGGATTAAAAAACAGTAAAGAAAAATGTATGTTTCAGTGTATGGTTAGGATTCGGGGGATGCTATATATCTCCTTATGATGTGAGGAGACTTATAGGCCATACATGCTCCTCTGGAATTCTGGGAAGAAAGGAATGCAAATGAGCTCTTAACAAGCTCTGCCTCTAATGCCACCAGATGTAAGGCAGCTATCTTATGAGTCAATGTTTGACCTTTTAAACAGGCCTTGAGACTTGGCTTGGATAATAAATAAGCCAGCACCTCATCTGCAGACAGCTGTTTCGGGGTAATTGCCCCTCCTCATCAGTGCAGAGCAGAGAGAACTGGCTTAACTGGTTGAGAGGCCTAAGTCAGAATTCAGGGGATACTATATCTCCTTATGAGCGCCTAAACAGTGTGAGGAGTCTTATAGGCCAGCCGACGCTCCTCTGGAATTCTAGGAAGAAAGGGATTCAAACAAGCTCTTAGCAAGCTCTGCCTCTAATGCCACCAGATGTAAGGTAACTATCCTATTATCCAAGTCATGTCTCAAGGCCTGTTTAAAAGGTCAAACATTGGCTTATAAGATAGCTACCTTACATCTGGTGGCATCACAGGCAGAGCTTGCTAAGAGCTCATTTACATACCCTCTTCTCAGTTTATGGTTAGACATGGGAATTTCCCTGTGCATTTCCGTGTGCATTTCATGAGTGAAATGAAGGCTCTTCGTTCAAGAATGTGTCCTTCTATGAATGTGTCCTTTTCAGAAGAAAGTACAGGCTCAGTATGATATTGAAAGGGTTTTCTGGGCTTAAAAAAAAATGTACTGGTCCTAGCAGGATTATAACATAAGAAAACAGGAACTTGCACCATGGCCTCTACCATTAGGGTGACCACCACCCAGTTATCACCAGGCAAGGCCCAATCCTTCGAAGGATATGTATAATGGTCTTCAATAAATGGCAGCAAGAGCTTCCCAGTCTAAAATGTAAAACACAATAATAAAAGTCAAATAAAAAATCCTCACCTTGTCTCTACTGTATAAAGCGCTCCTGGATCATTGCGAAGTAGGTCCTTCCCAAGCCCATGAGGAAGCAGAGGTGAAACCCTGGGTTGGGTGAGTTAGTTGGTCTAGGAAGACTGTTTTAATGCATTGTGTTTTTATATTTGGTGAGTGCAGTAACTTGCCTTTGTGCGATATATCAAGTGGTGGTGTTTCACTATTGGGATCTTAGCATGTTTCCTTCTTTTGAGTGAGAAAGGTCAGAAGATACAAAGTGGGAGCCATTTCCACGGGTAACCCTGACCAGAATGCCAGGATATTAGAACCTGCCTTGTTCTAAAGAACTTTGAGTGGTCTCCAGGTACATCGATGGAAGAGGAGGTCCAATCTCTTGAAAAAGCAGCACAGATCTATCTGTTAACATATAAAATGTAGACCAGTAACCTCCAGATGACAAGCTCTGGTACTCCTTGAGGGTTCTTCTTCTCTTCCATGGGGGTATCAATGTATATATAGGTAGGTTTAGACTCTGTCAGGTTTGGAGATGTTCTTTTGCACATATCGACAAGTAGTATCGTGATCCTGAATAATGTCTCAGTTTTTAAACATACATACACGCTTTGTAAGTCACCTAAGATTTACACAATAAAGGCTGGGTCAGGTGAAAAGCGGAATGTCAGCTATTTGCCATCATGATTCATATCTGAAAGTCATTTTTGGGAATGTTTTTTATTCTCCCCTAACCACATGAAGCTTCACCGGGTCTTAACTTGCCAGAACATGACATGTACATATTTCTCTTAGCTGCTGGAAAAAGTTTCATTATCTATGGTATTAGTTTGAATTATCAGATACAAAACGTGCTGCTCCGTTGCCAAACTGTGCACACAGACAGAGACAGATTTAATTTTTTGGGGCATAGCATGCCAAAACACAGGCACCACAATGGGGACTGGTTCGTATACAGCACCTGCAGACAGTAAGAAGCCCCTACATGGATTCCAAAAAGCAATGGATGAAAATACATAGGTACCCCTATAGGTACCCCAAAGGCAGATACATCTTTATCTCTGGGACACTTATCTAAAAGGCTACATTCACACGACCGTATTTATTTGCGGTCAGCAAAATACGGATAAGGGCCGTGTGCTGTCTGCATTTTATTTAAACTCTATAGAAATGAATGGGTCAATAAAAAAAAAATGTGGATAAGATGTAGAAGGAAAATACGGTCATGTGAATGAGACCTAATTGATAGACCAAATACAGAAGTTGGCCATGATCTAAGCTTTACCCATCTAGGCTCCAGCGTTGCATCTCAGTGAGTGTGTCCTCTCTTCTTCCTGCATAGGCTCCTTGTCAGATTAGGCATCTGGGTGCTAGATCCCAGCGCTACTTCACAGGTGCTTGCACTCTGCCTGCCCTGACTACAATTTTACCTTACCCTTTACCTTACCTCCTGCAGACAAGTCCAGTTGCCTATATAAGGGCTAAACGGTGAAAACCAGGGGACTGCCCAAATACCGCCGTTTGGAATGGCCTAAAGCCAAATCTGTTGGTTGGCACAGTGGTTGCCATAACAGCAAACAATATACTTTAAAAAAAAAAAGCCTTGTTTGTACATAGCCTACAGGAAGTCTGATATCCACCTCCTGTCTCCTCATTGGGTCCATGCTGCTGTCCCCACCTCTTCCTATGGGACTAGCTCTGTAGCTATTGGCTGAGGCTTCACTTTGCAGACTTCCTGCTCTGCCCGCCCCATGTACATAACGCTGGCAGCACTGAAGGCTCTCTGCTTTATTTTAGCTTGAACCATCTACTGCAGTTAGGTCCCGTGCTAAAAGGGTTGTCTGTGATTAAACAATCCCTTTAAATATTTGACCTAATAGCATCAAATGCATTGACTCAAGTGCTCCATATAAGAACCCATGTTATCAGAATTCCAAAAATTACCATACAGTATATGCAAAATTCAAAACAAAGGGCACTGCACAAATAGGCAAGAATATGGGCTAAATGCCCACTGTAGCCCTATTGGCCTAAACACCATACAACAAATGCCCTTCACTTTAAAGGATTTGTACACCTTTTTGCATCTTTTTTTTTTTTAAATAGTTCATTGTACTTATTTTGAGCTAAAAAGAATTTTTGAAATTGGTCTTTATTAAAAATATGGAGTCCCTTTTTTTGTACAGAGCTGACATGCTCTAATAGCACCCTTTGGATTTTCTCTCTTTTCCGTCAGTTGGGGAGCTGACGGCCCCTTATCTGCGCTCTCTCACATTATAAACACTCACTATAGCTCAGTTCTTATCGTAGTGATAAGAATGTGGCTTAAATAAGTGTTTATGACCTCTCAGTAGTTTAGAGATAAGATTTATAGATGACTGGCACAAAATTGAAAGCGAAAGTACCAGTCACACAGCTAGAAAAACAGTTAACCCTTTGTGACAGAACAGCTCAATATTTTTAACAAAGGCCAATTGAAAATATGATTTTTAGCCAAAAATGGTTAACATGTAATTATAAAAATAAAATTGACAGAACAGCTCAATATTTTTAATAAAGGCCAATTGAAAATATGATTTTTAGACAAAAATGAGTAACATGCAATCATAAAAATAAAATTTCCTCCGAAGGTGTACATGGCCTTTAAAGGGGTTGTCCGGGATCAAACATTTTTTTTTAAAACTGCTTACTCACTGTTAGTAGCCAAATCTATCTTCCTAAGATGTTTTTAGGTAGCTTTTGCACTGCTGCATGGCTCCTACAGTCCCCAGCAGACTGTTTACATATCTGTTTATGTATGCCATCACTTCCTGCTGCAGTGCATTGTGGCTCCCAGTGCAGCTCAGCAGCTCCTGGTTTCTACAGTGTAAGATCCCCTCCCTGCACCCGCCCCCTCATACATATTCAGCCTCCTCCATAGATCCGCCCCCTCTTACATATTCAGCCTCCTCCACATCAGCCACGCCTCCATAGATCCGCCCCCCTCTTACATATTCCTCCCCCATAATCTCCTCCCCCTCTGTCTCTTGCACATGTCATGTGCTCAGTGTTTGCAGACAGTGAACGAACACACAGGGAGCAGCTCCATCTTTCTACAATGGTATCTCATTTTTAGTTTTATGTGAGCATTCATCATTACAATAACCAATTATTAGTAATATATCTTAGCATTGCTAATGTTTTACAATTTCCCTAGTTTTGCTCTGCTACACAGTAAGGCTATTTTCACACTCACGTTTGGTGTGGATCCATCATGGATGGATCCGCACTGATAATACAAATTGCTGCATCCGCTCAGAATGGATCAGTTTGTATTTTTACCTTAGCCAATATGGATCCATCTTGAACACCATTAAAAGTCATTGGGAGATGGATCCATTTTCTATTGTGCCAGATTGTGTCATAAAAAACAGATCTGTCCCCATTGACTTGAGCACTTGGCAGCTGTAGACATCTCTGTTGGTCCCATGTTCATATGTGCCCGCATTGCTGAGAAAAGTGATGTGAGGAAGGCCTAACATTGTGTGTCAGGACGGATCCGTCTGGCTCAGTTTGGTTATGCGGACACCAAAACACAGCCAGCAGCGTTTTGTTGTCTGCCTCTAATGTGAAATGGAGGCAGAACGGAGCCAAACTGATGCATTCTGAGCAGATCAATTCAGAATGCATTAGGGCAAAACTGATCTGTTTTGGAGACCTCTTGTGAGATCTAAATCTCCTGTCTGAAAGAAGTCTTAGGCTACTTTCACACTTGCGTTCAGAGCGGGTCCGTCTGATGTCTGCTCAGACGGATCTGCTCCTATAATGCAGACGTTTGCATCCGTTCAGAACGGATCCGTCTGCATTATAACTTAGAAAAATTTCTAAGTGTGAAAGTAGCCTGAGCGGATCCGTCCAGACTTTACATTGAAAGTCAATGGGGGACGGATCCGCTTGAAGATTGAGCCATATTGTGTCATCTTCAAGCGGATCCGTCCCCATTGACTTCCATTGTAAGTCTGGACGGATCCGCTCGCCTCCACACGGCCAGGCGGACACCCGAACGCTGCAAGCAGCGTTCAGGTGTCCACTTGCTGAGCGGAGCGGAGGCTGAGCGCCTCCACTAAGAATGCATTAGGGCCGGACGGCTGCGTTCGGGGCCGCTTGTGAGCCCCTTCAAACGGAGCGCACGAGCGGACACCTGAACGCAGGTGTGAAAGTAGCCTTATTGAGGATCGCATTGGTGGATCCGCAATATATGTGCACTGTTCCATTTGCATTATGATTCACCGATGCAGACCCAATCCGCAAATCATGAGATTTGGAATGGGGCACTACGGAGTGTTTCCTGGGGTTCCATTCGATTCCTCTGCACAGAAAAAGGATAGAACTTGCTCTATCTTTTTGCTGAACGGATGAATCTTGGACCCATTCAAGTGAATGGGTCCATGATCTGTATGTGGCTGGCCCACGGTCGGTGCACGTGCATTGTGGACCTCAATTTGCGGTCAACAGCACGGGCACGTGAATAAGCCCTTATGCGGCAGTTAAAAAACACGAATGCTGCCTGTGTGCTGTCATAAATTTGTCTAAAAAAACAGTCCATCAGGGCTCATGTACATATAATAAACATTGGTGGCTCAGTGCGCCCCCCTCAATATAATAAACATTGGTGGCTCAGTGCGCCCCCCCCTCAATATAATAAACATTGGTGGCGCAGTGCGCCCCCCCTCAATATAATAAACATTGGTGGCGCAGTGCGCCCCCCCTCAATATAATAAACATTGGTGGCTCAGTGCGCCCCCCCCCTCAATAGAATAAACATTGGTGGCTCAGTGCGCCCCCCCCCTAAATATAATAAACATTGGTGGCTCAGTGCGCCCCCCCTCAATATAATAAACATTGGTGGCTCAGTGCGCCCCCCCCTCAATATAATAAACATTGGTGGCGCAGTGCACCCCCCCTCAATATAATAAACATTGGTGGCTCAGTGCGCCCCCCCCTAAATATAATAAACATTGGTGGCTCAGTGCGCCCCCCCCCTCAATATAATAAACATTGGTGGCTCAGTGCGCCCCCCCCTAAATATAATAAACATTGTTGGCGCAGTGCACCCCCCCTCAATATAATAAACATTGGTGGCTCAGTGCGCCCCCCCCCTCAATATAATAAACATTGGTGGCTCAGTGCGCCCCCCCCTCAATATAATAAACATTGGTGGCGCAGTGCACCCCCCCTCAATATAATAAACATTGGTGGCTCAGTGCGCCCCCCCCTCAATATAATAAACATTGGTGGCGCAGTGCGCCCCCCCTTAATAGAATAAACATTGGTGGCGCAGTGCGCCCCCCCTCAATAGAATAAACATTGGTGGCGCAGTGCGCCCCCCCTCAATAGAATAAACATTGGTGGCGCAGTGCGCCCCCCCTCAATATAATAAACATTGGTGGCGCAGTGCGCCCCCCCTCAATAGAATAAACATTGGTGGCTCAGTGCGCCCCCCCCTCAATATAATAAACATTGGTGGCGCAGTGCACCCCCCCTCAATATAATAAACATTGGTGGCTCAGTGCGCCCCCCCCTCAATATAATAAACATTGGTGGCGCAGTGCGCCCCCCCTTAATAGAATAAACATTGGTGGCGCAGTGCGCCCCCCCTCAATAGAATAAACATTGGTGGCGCAGTGCGCCCCCCCTCAATAGAATAAACATTGGTGGCGCAGTGCGCCCCCCCTCAATATAATAAACATTGGTGGCGCAGTGCGCCCCCCCTCAATAGAATAAACATTGGTGGCGCAGTGGGCAGTGCCAATGAGGGTTAATAAATAAAAAAATAATTCACTCACCTCCTCCAATTGATCGTCTCCTGGTCTTTCTCTAGAACCTGTCAAAGGACCTGTGGTGACATCACTGTGCTCATCACATGATCCATCACCATGGTAATGGACCATGTGATGAGGTCAATGACGTCACCACAGGTCCTGAAGAAAAAAACAGGAGATCGGCAGCTACGCGATCAACTGGAGGAGGTGAGTTCATTTTTTTTTAACCCTCATTGGCACTTCCCACTGTGCCACCAACGTTTATTATACTGGGGGGGGTGCACTGTGCCACCAACGTTTATTACACTGGGGGGGGGGGGGCGCACTGTGCCACCAACGTTTATTACACTGGGGGGGGCGCACAGCGCCACCAATGTTTATTACACTGGGGGGGGCGTACTGTGCCACCAACGTTTATTACACTGGGGGGGGGCGCACAGCGCCACCAATGTTTATTACACTGGGGGGGGGGCGCACTGTGCCACCAACTTTTATTATACTGGGGGGGGGGGGCGCACTGTGCCACCAATGTTTCTTATACAAATACAGGAGGCGGGTGCCGGAATCAAATAGCCGACACCCGACCTCTATGACAGGGAGCTGCGATCAGCTACAATTAACCCCTCAGGTACCGCACCTGAAGGGTTAACTCAACTGCAGCTGATCGCAGCTCCCTGTCACAGAGGTCGGGTGCCGGCTATTTGATTCCGGCACCCGCCTCCTGTATTTGTATTACAGGTCATTTTTCTTCATTGGTGGCGCAGTGGTCACAGCCCCCCCCCCCCTCCCGTCTCTTCTTATTGGCAGCGGCGAGGGCAGCAGCACAGGGGGAGAGAGAGACTTAGGTCCATAGCAACCAGGACGCCTTTGTTAGGCGTCCGGTTGCCATGGCAACGATCGCGCCGTTGCAATAGCAGCAGCAGGGGCGCGATGGTAGAGAGAGGGAGCTCCCTCCTTCTCAACCACATAGATCTGGATGCCGCGGGTGTTAGCTGTTACAGTTACAGCTAACGCTCTCTGCTGATGGCAGCGGCTCCGTTCCTGAGCCGCTGCCATCAATATCGGCACCGGACTGGAGGGGCGGAGCTTAGCCAGGAGAGTTACTGCCCCTCCTAGACTTTTGAATAATTAATGAGGCTGTCAGTGACGTCACCGGGCTCCCGGAGCAGCGGAAGAGGAAGCTTTCCTCCTCTGCAAGGGACCCGGTACGTCACTGACTGAAAGAAATCTGTTACTTCCTGCCATAAAGGTTTTTGGTAAAAAGGGTACTTTAGAAACATGCTGAAAAGGTAGGACATGGGTGTATGTAAAGTGTGTGCATGTGCAATTTTATTAAACAATGGTCCCTAATCCCGGACAACCCCTTTAAGTAGTTGATGGCTACCTACAGTTAGCCGATTGCTCTTGGTCTACAGACTGGCAAAAAAGTATAAAGAAGTCATACACATTAGATGTAAGGGGATAATGATCTGGCATGCTGGATTTAATCGACTGATACTTTTGTTAGGATTGAGATAAGCCACTGTCA
This sequence comes from Bufo bufo, assembly GCF_905171765.1. Taxonomy (NCBI): domain Eukaryota; kingdom Metazoa; phylum Chordata; class Amphibia; order Anura; family Bufonidae; genus Bufo; species Bufo bufo. The sequence goes on along the minus strand of NC_053389.1, from coordinate 785,704,292 downwards.
GAGGAGTCTGGCCAGGGCTTTCTTCCCTTTCTCATTCATTACACATACATGCTCGGCCGAGCAAATGTATGGAAAGAACGAAGAGATAGCTGTTGGCCAAAAGATCTCTTGTGAATGGCTTTTGGTAATGAGCAAATTTCTAAAATTAGATTCACATTTGATTTGGTCTGATCGGTTGTGAAATTTGACCCAAATCGAAGGTGCTCCAAATGACATGAAAAGTCATGTATGACACTCTTTGGTCTCCGAGGACTGGATGCAACACCTTTCAAGCTCCTTAACACCAAGACAGAATCAGTAATGTAAAAGTGACCATTATGGCTATGGGTAAACAGATGGTAGCTGATGGGACTGCAGGCGACATACCCAACCCTGTCATGTGCTCAAATAATAATAATACACAGAAAACCCATTCTGGCTGGAGGGTGGTTGGCCACAGCTTTTATTTCTTAACACTGTAGCAGCTTTAAAACAAGAGCATTCATTTTGTAATTTTGACACTTGGCTGAGAACCGCTACGCCAGCTGCCGGTAGGCAAGTCCGCCTTCGCAGCTCCTTAATACACCACCAGAATTGCAGTACCACCAGCTGTGATGTGTATGAGATGAACCGGACAAAACATATGGGGCCAGATTTATCATTAGCTCAAGTCAGAATAATGGAGTAAAAAAGTCGCAAATTGTTGCGCAATCGCTTAAACTGCGCAAAAATGTGTGACTTTTATTGGCTCGGCGCTATGCTCGCCAGTTTTCTGAGTGTGGGCGTGTTCTCCTATGTAAATTAATCTCTAGACAGATTTACTATTGCGACAATTTAAAAAGTTGCAAAAAAGTCGCAAAAAAAGTGCCAAATCACTCCAGTGCGGACCATGCTTATCTTATGCGACTTTTTAAAAGAACGTGCGACTTTTTCGTAAAGACGTGCGACTTTTTTAAAGCCTCTCACTGACGGATAAACTGCTACCGTCAAACCACATTTATTACAGTATTAAAGGGCCGATCATAAATCTGACTTGGCTAAAACGGACTTTAGCCATATGTGAAAGTGGCGTGAGCTGTCAGAAGAGTGATAAATCTGGCCCATGGAGTAGAAGGAAATACAAAATGTCAGTAAATGTGAAAGAGCTTTAAACGTTAATAGGCATCTGTCAGCAGTTCTGTCCCTATGACACTGGCTGACCTGTTACATGTGCGCTTGGCAGCTGAAGGCGTCTGTGTTGGTCCCATGTTCATATGTGCCTGCACTGTCTAGAGACTCTGCACTTTGATTGATAGGGCCAGGTAGTGAAAATGTCTTCACACCTGGTCCTGTCAATCAAAGTACAGAGGGTGCGGCAGTTGCAGAGAGAGCAGAGCCTCTAGGTGTAATGACAACACCCCCGTTGCACCTAGAGGCTCATTTGCATATAGTGAACATGGGACCAACACAGATGCCTTCAGCTGCCAAGCGCACATGTAACAGGTCAGCCAGTGTCATAGGGACAAAACTGCTGACAGATGCCCTTTAATAAAAAGAAGGGAGGGAGGGTCAATCTGCCTCCAAGATCCAAGGGGAAGAGGTTAGCTGGGATTTAAATATTTAACAATAAGGGGTGGGGTAATGGGTTTTGTCCACTATTGGGTAACATCCCTGGGCTTAAACCACTCATCTTAAACAGAATTTGGGAGCGCAAACGAGGACAAGAACAATGGTACGCTCCAGAGACTTAAAGGGATTGTCTCACATATCAGCAAGTACCATTGATTATGTAGAAGAAGTTAATACAAGGCACTTATTAATGTACTGTGGTTCTCCATATTGCTTCCTTTGCTGGCTGGATTCATTTTTCAATCACATTATACACTGCTTGTATCCAGGGGTTACGACCACCCTGCAATCCATCAGTAGTGGTCGTGCTTGCACACTATAGGAAAAACCGCCGCCTCTTTGGTGGCCGGGACCATAGGAGTACACATAGGCTGGTGCTTTTTTTTTTATAGTGAAAGCACGACCACCAAGGATGGATTGCAGGGTGGTCGTAACCGCTGGATACAAGCAGTGTATAATGTGATGGAAAAATGAATCCAGCCAGCAAAGGAGACAATATGGATGATAACAGTATATTAGTAAGTGCCTTGTATTAACTTCTTCTACATAATAAATGCTAATTGCTGAAGTGAGACAACCCCTTTAAAGGAACATCCACTCATATGACTATTTTTTTCTTTGCTCCTAGGCCAGTATACCTACCCCCTGCAGTCCTTATACACCCTCCCTATTCCATAACGACCAGCCTAAAAAAAACAAAAAACACTGCACCGTAGGATTTATTTTTTTAAAGATCTGAAAAATGTTTGCTTTTGGTATACGCTTTTTGCATTCTGTATCTGCACACCCCGCCTGGCGTCATATGACCCTCCTTCTTCATCTATTCTGACGCCATTTACTCTAATCGTATCACCAAAAAGTTGCATTCCACCTGAGTTTAAACGAATTAGACTTGTTGAGTGTCTCTAGTGAAAGAGGGTCGGGCGCAAATAAGAACTGCCCAGTCGGTGCTTTCTGATAAGGAACAGTTCAGGGAACGCCCATTATCACTGCACTTTCTCCCATTCTGGACGGACTGGCTCTTGCAGAAGCGGAGTATAGGTCAGGCAGGGAACACGCAGATGGTGGAGCGTTTCACAGTGACACCTCCAGAGCTTGCATGGAAATGGCATCTCCACATGAAGGACAGTGACACAAGTCAGACCGGTTTTACTGCATTTTTACAAGGTCTGGAAGTCAGAGGGTGACAGTTTCCTAATACTGAGGGTGAGGGGTAATTAAATAGGGACACATATTAAGTGTCAGCCGTGAATACTTCCCACAATTTCTCCTTAAGGCCTCATGCACACGACCGTGGTGTGTTTTGCGGTCCGCAAATTGCGGATCCGCAAAACACGGATGGCGCCCGTGTGCGTTCCGCAATTTGCGGAACGGCACGGACAGCCATTGATATAACTGCCTATTCTTGTCCGCAAAACGGACAAGAATAGGACAGGTTATATTTTTTTTACGGGGCCACGGAACGGAGCAACGGATGCGGACAGAACACGGAGTGCTGTCCGCATCTTTTGCGGCCCCATTGAAGTGAATGGGTCTGCATACGGACCAAAACAACGGTCATGTGCATGAGGCCTTATACAGAGATAATCCTTGAAAAGCTCATCCAGCCTAAGGCCTCATGCACACGACCGTTGTGTGCATGCAGGTCCGTTGTTCCGTTTTCCGTGATTTTCTGCGGACCATTGACTTTCAATGGGTCCGTTGAAAACTCGGAAAATGCACCGTTGTTCATCCGCGTCCGTGATCCGTGTTTCCTGTCCGTCAAAAAAATATGACCTGTCCTATTTTTTTGACGGACAATGGTTCACGGACCCATTCAAGTCAATGGGTCCGTGAAAAAACACGGATGCAAACAAGATTGTCATCCGCGTCCGTGATCCGTGGCTACTTTCACAAGACGGACCCGCAGATCCGTCTGCATAAAAGCTTTTTCAGATCTGAGTTTTCACGAACTCCGACAGTATATTCTAACATAGAGGCGTTCCCATGGTGATGGGGACACTTCAAGTTAGAATATACTACGAACTGTGTACATGACTGCCCCCTGCTGCCTGGCAGCACCCGATCTCTTACAAGGGGCTGTGATCAGCACAATTAACCCCTCAGGTGCCGCACCTGAGGGGTTAATTGTGCGTATCATAGCCCCCTGTAAGAGATCAGGTGCTGCTAGGCAGGAGGGGGCAGACCCCCCTCCCTCCCCAGTTTTAAATTCATTGGTGGCCAGTGCGGCCCCCCTCCCCTGTATTACATTCATTGGTGGCCAGTGCGGCCCCCCTCCCCAGTATTACATTCATTGGTGGCCAGTTCGGCCCCCCCTCCCTCCCTCCCAAGTATTTAATTCATTGGTGGCCAGTGCGGCCTCCCCTCTCCTAATTAAAATCCCCCCCCATCATTGGTGGCAGCGGAGAGTTCCGATCGGAGTCCCAGTTTAATCGCTGGGACTCCGATCGGTAACCATGGCAACCAGGACGCTACTGCAGTCCTGGCTGCCATGGTTACTTACCAATTTTAGAAGCATTATACTTACCTGCGCTGTCTGTGACCGGCCGGGCGCTCCTCCTACTGGTAAGTGACAGGTCTGTGCTATAAGCAATGCGCCGCACAGACCTTTCACTTACCAGTAGGAGGAGCGCCCAGCCGGTCACAGACAGCAAAGGTAAGTATAATGCTTCTAAAATTGCTAAGTAACCATGGCAGCCAGGACTGCAGTAGTGTCCTGGTTGCCATGGTTACCGATCGGAGTCCCAGCGATTAAACTGGGACTCCGATCGGAACTCTCCGCTGCCACCAATGATGGGGGGGGATTTTAATTAGGAGAGGGGGAGAGGGGAGGCCGCACTGGCCACCAATTAATTAAATACTGGGGAGGGAGGGGGGCTGCACTGGCCACCAATTAATTAAATACAGGGGTGGGAGGGAAGGGGGGCCGCACTGGCCACCAATGAATTAAATACAGGAGAGGGAGGGGGACCGCACTGGCCACCAATGAATTTAAAACTGGGGAGGGAGAGAGGGGGGTCCTGAGAGGTTAATTGTGCGGATCACAGCCCCCTGTTAGAGATCGGGTGCTGCCAGGCAGCAGGGGGCAGTCATGTACACAGTTCTTAGTATATTCTAACTTGAAGCGTCCCCATCACTATGGGAATGCCTCTGTGTTAGAATATACTGTCGGATCTGAGTTTCACGATATAACTCAAATCCGATGGTATATTTTAACATAGAGGCGTTTCCATGGTGATGGGGATGCTTCAAGTTAAAATATACCATCAGATTGGAGAAAACTCTGATCCGATGGTATAATAGGGACTCCTGACTTTACATTGAAAGTCAATGGGGGACGGATCCGTTTGCAATTGCACCATATTGTGTCAATGTCAAACGCATCCGTCCCCATTGACTTGCATTGTAAGTCAGGACGTATCCGTTTGGCTCCGCACGGCCAGGCGGACACCAAAACGACTTTTTTTTTTACTTTCCTTCATGTCCGTGGATCCTCCAAAAATCAAGGAAGACACGGATCACGGAACCCGTTTTTGCGGACCGCAAAAAAAAACGGTCGTGTGCATGAGGCCTAATACAAATGACACAATGGAAAGTGATACAAATTACTCTCACCATCTGCAAGATCTCTGCTTGCTGTTGATGAATGTGAAGCTTCACACGTCTCACACAGCTGAGGCTTTGTTACATTTGTATCCAGTCAAGACAATCTCCTCTAAGCTAAAAATATCAGCAGCGCAATTCTCCCTCCTGCCCTGATAGTTTGCTACAATGTATCAGTATAGTCCAGGTTGTTTCGCTGTGACGCTGTTCACACACTTGTATCTCCTGACCGTTTTAACACCGGACAGCACATGGACCCATACAAGTCAGTGGGGCTATTCGCACATCTGTTTTTCTAATGGACCGTGCGTCCACTGCGAGAAACTTGTTGCATGCCCTATTCTGCTGTTTGTGCAGACCACACTTGCTGACTGAAGTCTGTGGGAGCGTGAAAAAAACGGACAGCACATGGACATCATCTGCGTGCTATCCGTTTTCCATGAATCCATCGTTTTTTTGTGTAAAACTGAGTAAAAAAACAACAGACACATGGCACTCACATGGACAAACGGCTGCAAAAGGGAGTTTTTTACGGATGCAAATTGAATACTGTCTGTGTGAATAAGGCAAGAAATGTTAAAGGGATATCCTAGCCAAAGGCATTTAAGGCATGTCTGTAATATAAAGGGGGCAAGCTTGATCAACTGTTCTCCTTAAGAACTTCTCGTCTCAGCAGATGGTTGATGTCTACTGCAATCTAGGGGGTCAGGAAACCCCCGTTCTCTTGACAGGTCATGTCCGAGAATTGGAACTCCCCCTATGAGCCAGAAGGGAGCACCGGTTGGACATGAGCTGTGATCTGAAGGAGCATCATGTAATACTATATGTCTGGCTAGCTAATGCTTCCCTGATAAAATCAGCTGGGGAAGACATGGTGGTCGCAAACTCTTGTTTATGATGAGCCCCACTGAAAAACATTGGAGCTAATCCTGGTGGGGGTCTGCTGCAAACCCGCATATCTGCAGCAGTGTCAGATATCTTCTGTGGTTCTACTTGTTGGTTTTGCAATATGCAAATCTGTAACATGTGAATATAGTCTACGTACCCGAAAAAAATCTGTTTGGAAAGTGTCCTTGACGGTAATCGTGCCATAGCAGAGCTTCTGAAAAATGGTTATGCCAAGCAGGGTGCCCCAATAGTAATGGTGCTTCTCTTGGGGGGCTGTACCATCTCAGACAATGGGGGTAAATCGCTAGGATATGGCCCCAATGTCATATAAGTGCAGGTCCCACTTCTGGGACCCGCACCTATAGTGAGAACGGAGCCAGCAAAGTCCCGGAGGGTGCACCATGCGCTGCTGCCTTCCATTCATTCCTTAGGGAGTACCAAAAATAGTAGAGCACTGGCTCGGCTATTTTCATCAGCTGCACAGAAGTGAATGGAGCGGTGGGTGCACTTGCGCACTGTGCCTCTTATTCATTTCAATGGGACTTCCGAAAGTAGCCGAGAGCGCCGCTTTCAGTGCTCCCATATGCGGCCGCGCATGCGTGGTGCATAAGGGACTTTGCCTGCTCCGTTCTAAGTACAGGTGCGGGTCCCAGAGGTGGGACCAGCACCTATCAGACAGTAGGGGCATGTCTTGGCGATATGCCCCCCAGTGTCTGAGATGGTACACCCCTTTAAGGGTTAGGGTTCTATTACATGTGTGGACTATAGGCCTCTTCTTGCCGTGTGCAGAGGGCCTGAATCGGACGGCTGGAGATTTATTTTTTCAAAATCACATTCTTAAATCTCTTATCCCATGATTAATGTAAAAATGAGAATCAGACATCACCTAGTACATGACAATCTAGAACCGGCTCTGTACCTCACATGGATCCAGAGATCTCCCCATTCATTGCTCTGATAGATTTCTTTCAAACTAGCAGCTCAGGGAGTATGTCCTTTCTGCTGCAGCTCTCTCCTTATCACAGCTCAGGGGATGTGTCCTTTCTGCTGCAGCCCTCTCCTTATCACAGCTCAGGGGATGTGTCCTTTCTGCTGCAGCCCTCTCCTTATCACAGCTCAGGGGATGTGTCCTTTCTGCTGCAGCCCTCTCCTTATCACGGATCAGGGGGTGTGTCCTTTCTGCTGCAGCTCTCTCTATCACAGCTCAGGTGTATTTACTTTCTCCTTACTGCTGCATTTTTCTCTCTATCAAAGCTCATAGGGTATTTCCTTTCTCAGGGGATGTGTCCTTTCTGCTGCAGTTTTCCACCTATCTCAGGTGAGAATGCCCTTTCTCAGGGGGCATGTCTTTTCTGCTGCCACTCGATCCTTATCACAGCTTAGGCGGTGTGTCCTTTCTGTTGCTGCTCTCTCCTTGTAAGGGCTCATTCAGACGGCTGTATGTGTTTTGCGGTCCGCAAATTGTGGATCTGCAAAACACGGATACTGGGCCATGTGCGTTCCGCAATTTGCAGACTGCACATGGCCTCCACTCTCATAGAAAATGCCTATTCTTGTCCGCAATTGCGGACAAGAATAGGACATGCTCTATATTTTTTTGCAGGGCCGCTGAACGGAACAACGGATGTGGACCGCACACGGTGTGCTGTCCGCATCTATTGCGGCCCCCATTGAAATGAATGGGTCCGCATCTGTTCCGCAAAATTGGGGAATGGGTGCAGACCCGTTCATACGGCCATGTGAATGGGCCCTAACTGCCATAGATCCTAACAGAACATTGGTCTGGTGAAAGTTGGAACTGGGATGGAACTGAGCACGTGCAATCTGCGACCATCTGAGTTAGGTGGACAGAAAAACAAGTAAAAGAACAAACAGCAGGTGGCGCTATACACATAGATTTTATTCAATAACTCAGTGGACTAGGCTAAATGATTAATTACATGCAATTATGAAAGTATTCAGATCCAAGCGCTGGTTTGAAACACGAAGAATATTCTTCATGGGACAACTCCTTTAAGCCATCCTTTAAGCTTAGCATCTAAGAGACTAGTTTTAGTGACTAGAAGAGCAAACACAAGTCTGTGCTCCAGAAAACACAGCGCGGGACACTTCCTCTATGGGGCCTCATCATGAAAAAAAGGGAAAAACAGGCATGGGAAAAATCTCTTCGGCCTTCCTTATTGTGACCAGAAATTGTAGTCCCCTAAGAAATATGATGGTCAGATTTGGCCAGTCCAAGGACTGTTGTATTGTGGTTTCGACACCATTTTGGAGATCGTCATATACTCACCATTGCATTGCATTTGAGCGTTGATATATTCATGGGACTGAGTTTTATGACTGTGCCGAAATGACAGGAAATGTATAATATCAGAGCAGACAACCATGGCTTCCTCTTATCAGGGCTGATTGGCTGACAGATCTCCTTCAGATGAGTTACTGCTCCGGCACTGTCCACAGAATGCGTCACACTCCGATGTAATTCAGGGCTCCAGGCTATACAGGCATACGATCATTCCGATCAGGCTAAGGGGTCAGTTCAAGACTTCAAGTGATTGGATGAGCGGTCACCGTGTCGCCAAGGACGACCGGAGGACCCAGGAAGTGTCGAGGAGGGGGCGTGACTTTTTTATTTTTTTTATTTAAAGGGTTTGGCCCATCTCAAACGTGGATGGCATATCACTAGGATAAGGCTACTTTCACATCAGCGTTTTGGTTTTGAGGATCTCAAAACCAGGCCAAAATGGTTCCGTTTAGGGCCAACGTATTGTAAATGGGGTATGCTCTGTTCCGGTAACACTGCGTTTTGTGACCGGACACAAAACCACTGCCAGTTGCGGTCTCCGGTCCTCGAAATGGGACAAACCAGATCTGTCACTAAAAACAATGTAAGTCAAAGGTGCTGGATTTGTTTTTTTTTTCAGATATGTAACACCCCAGAGTGGTGTTACCACTCCTTCACCCTGCTACTGTCTTTAATGGGCTAACACAATGTTATCTTATGTATTCTCTTCCAGGTTCACCATAATGTGCATTCCTAATCTGTTTGTAATTGTTTATTATATGTAATGTGCCTGGTTCACCAGCAGGTGGCAGCAAATATGGCAGAGCTGCAGTTACATAGAATGGAGCTTTCCATTCCATTCTAACCCCTCCCCTGGAGAGAAGTGGGCGAGTACTACTTCCTGCAGGAAGGGCGAGTCCCATTTTCTAGTCAGGTCTAGCTTACCCCCTGCTAGGGGAAGGTGTGCAGGGCACGACTCTGCTGGACGTGCCCAAGCCAGCCAGAGCACATTAAGCTCTGCTCGCCATGGAGGCCAAAGCTTAGAGCCTCAGGAGCCAGGAGGAAAGTTCCCTGGCCTAATCTAGAGACAGACCATACAAAGAGAAGTGCAGCATACAAGAAGAAGCTTAGTTATACAGTCAACCTGTCAGTACAGCAGCTTCAGAGAGAAACAGATGTAGCAGAGTCGAGTGTGCCTGCCAGTATTAATGCTAAAGCCTGCTGGGAACAAGACAAAGACTGTAAACTGTTTTGGAGAACGTCTATGCAAAGTAAAGCTGCTATTGAACTTCATCTCAAGGTCTGAACTCAAGTTATTCTTTTATCCCTCAATTATTCCCCCTATTTATTGCTTCGGAGCCAAAGCCTGGGGTCCAGCCGTATCCAGGTAGGAGCACCGTGAACAATAAAGAGAAATTTTAGGCCGCACTATACCACTCGGCATTCCTATACCTGGGACGCGTTATATATAGGGGGCCCTAGGGGGAGGCCGCCCATTGCAGATTTTTTTTAAAACAAATCCATCTCCCAGATCCAGTTTGTTCCATTTAATGGAACGGATGCATCCTGATAAATCAAACTGAACCGTTCTGTTCTGGGTTTCAGAACCTTAAAACCGGAAACCAAAGCGCAGATGTTAAAGTGGCCTAAGCCATCAATGTCAGACAGGTGTGGGACCCGATACTATCTCCAGAATGGGGCCCCCAGAGTGAAGGAGAGCTCACTGTGAATGTTCATCATGCTCTCCATTAATCACTAAAGTGAGTTCAGAAGATAAGTGAGCGAGCACACTCGGCTGTTTTTCGAAGTCCCATAGAGGTGAGTGGAGAGTGCACTGCCGAAGCCTGACCACCGCTCCGTTCACCGCTATGGGACTGCCGAAAATAGCTGAGTCAGCAATCTATTTTTGGAACTCCCATAGCTGTAATGGGAGGGTCACTGTGTATGCGCAACTGCTGTCTGTTCAATTTGGGTGTCCCATTCTGATGATAGGAGCAAGTCCCAGAGGTGGGACACACTTCTATCTGACAAACATTAATCCTAGTGATGCCATCAATGTCTGAGATGGGCCAACCCCTTTAACTGCTTTAAAGCTCTTGCTGCACATTTGTCAGGGGTTTTGCCTCTCTAGCTCCAGGTGATATGTAAGGCCATCTCTGGTGAACGTTTCTGGCAGGCTGTTCTGACAGAGAGCAGCCTGCCAGAGTTTACCAGAGACGGCACTGCCGGATTCTACAGATCATCACCGGATCCTTATGGACTATAATGGGATCCGGTGGTGATCTGGCAGCTTTCCGGCTCTTGAATGCAACAGTTTTTGGTCCAGCCAACAGCCAGCATTTGTGCCAGATCAGGCAGCTGGATCATCTTGCCGGAGATGTGTATGTGGCCTTTTTAGGCTAGTTTCACACTAGCGTCAGTTTTATTCCGGCCGCCTCTCGGCATGTTTTCCGTGCTGCCGCCGGAACTCCAGCCCGCCCCTATTATAGTCAATGGGGCCGGAACGGTAGTCTAGGGGCACGCGTGCACTAGCGGCAGCACGAATCCGACAGGCTGTGGTCGGTGGGTGAGTGACTTCTGAACCAGAGACAGTGCGGGACAGTTCAGAAGTCACTTACCCACCGACCACGGATGTCTTCTGTAGGTGTCCCGGACAGGTTGTTCGTGCGGTTCAGCTCTCTACCTTGCGGCGTCCCTCGTGGTTCCTGGGCGAGTCTGTCCGGGACCAGAGACAGTGCGGGACGCCGCACCCAGGTTCAGAATACCAGTCCCGCTAACAGTATACTTTTTCTGCCTGCAAAGACCACATATTAAAGCAACTATATGTGACTATATTGATCAGTCAACCTTCTCTACCAGCAAAATAGTCCTCTATTTCTTAGGACACTTTATTACTTTTAGTCCCTCCAACAGAGAGACCGCTTTTATCACACCGGTGAAGAAAGGACTATCATAATTGACATTTCAGTTCCACTATTCACTTTATGATCCCACAGGGACCTGTGTATTTTTTCATCTTATTTTTATGATTTTTTAAGAACATGTTTTATAATCCATACGGATCCATTTGAACTTGAACTAATTAGGTACCCACCTAATATTCGTACCACTCACTAACCTTAACCTTATTCTATCCGGTACACACACCTAGTATTCGGAAATTCCACTACTACCACCACCCTTCTTTCACCCCACATCATCCCCCTCCAAAAGACACCACATCCTATACCAGATTTTAAACAATTTTAGCTATTTAAATAAAATCCTACTATGTTTATATCAAATACGAGTGTGCCTGCTATCTTTTATACCATTTCTGTTATCCCTTTGACTGGGTGAGTCAAATCAGCAGACTAGCACCTCCACCATTTAATTGAACAGTTGAGCCGTCTTATATATATTTACTACAGTAGTTTTTTTTTCTAATTCAGTATTCATAGGAAACTATTTTTTGTCATTTTTTTTTTTTTTTTGCAGTACTATACCATTGAAAATGAAATACAAAGTGCTGTCCTTCTGTACTAGTCATCAGAGAGCGAGAGAGTGAGATGATTCCTATATAGATAGGTAAACCTTTGTTAGTTTACTGCTGCTGGAAGGGAAGATGTTATCTGCTAGTATAATAGTAGGTGTAGAATCGGGATAACAGAATAGCATGGGAGAACAGATCTATTGTTCTCTAGATAAAGATGTAAACAGAGGGGCATTAAACCCTTCAAGCGACAGACAGTTTGGACCAAATGCCGGAGCCCCATTTTTCAAATCTGTCGTGTGTTAGTTTATCTGGTAAAAACTTTTGGAACGCTTTTACTAATCCAAGCCATTCTGAGACTGTCTTCTCGTGACATTTCATACTTTATGTTAGTGGTGAATTTTAGTTGATACATTTTACCTTTATGCATAAATAAATCCCAAATTTGCAGAAAATTTGGAACAATTTGCTATTTAAAAAATTTGAATTTCTCTTCTTTTAAGACGGATAGTGATACTTCATAAAATAGTTATTACTTTACATTTACCATATGTCTACTGTATGTCGGCATCATTTTTTAAATGTCATTTTATTTTTTTCAGGAAGTTAAAAGGCTTAGAAGTTTAGAAGCAAATTTTAATTTTTTTTTAAGAAAATTGCCAAAACCCACTTTTTAACCCCTTAAGGACTCAGCCCTATTTCACCTTAAGGACTTGGCCATTTTTTGCAAATCTGACCAGTGTCACTTTAAGTGCTCATAACTTTAAAACGCATTGACTTATCCAGGCCGTTCTGAGATTGTTTTTTCGTCACATATTGTACTTCATGACACTGCTAAAATTGGGTCAAAAAAGTTAATTTTTTTGCATAAAAAAATACCATATTTACCAAAAATTTAGAAAAATTAGCAAATTTCAAACTTTCAGTTTCTCTACTTCAGTAATACATAGTAATACCCCCAAAAATTGTGATTACTTTACATTCCCCATATGTCTACTTCATGTTTGTAGCATTTTGGGATTGATATTTTATTTTTTGGGGATGTTATAAGGCTTAGAAGTTTAGAAGCAAATCTTGAAATTTTTCAGAAATTTACAAAAACCCAATTTTTAGGGACCACTACAGGTCTGAAGTCACTTTGCGAGGCTTACATAATAGAAACCGCCCAAAAATGACCCCATTCTATAAACTACACCCCTCAAGGTATTCAAAACTGATTTTACAAACTTCGTTAACACTTTAGGTGTTGCACAAGAGTTATAGGCAAATGGGGATGAAATTTGCGAATTTCTTTTTTTTGCCTAATTTTCCATTTTAACCCATTTTTTCCACTAACAAAGCAAGGGTTAACAGCCAAACAAGACTGTATCTTTATTGCCCTGACTCTGCCGTTTACAGAAACACCCCATATGTGGCTGTAAACTACTGTACGGGCACACAGTAGGGCGTAGAGTGAAAGGTGCGCCGTATGGTTTTTGGAAGCCAGATTTTGCTGGACTGTTTTTTTGACACCATGTCCCATTTGAAGCCCCCCTGATGCACCCCTAGAGTAGAAACTCCATAAAAGTGACCCCATCTAAGAAACTACACCCCTCAAGGTATTCAAAACTGATTTTACAAACTTTGTTAACCCTTTAGGTGTTGCACAAGATTTATTGGAAAATAGAGATACAATTTCAAAATTTCACTTTTTTGGCAGATTTTCCATTTTAATATTTTTTTTCCAGTTACAAAGCAAGGGTTAACAGCCAAACAAAACTCATTATTTATGGCCCTGATTCTGTAGTTTACAGAAACACCCCATATGTGGCCGTAAACTACTGTACGGGCACACAGTAGGGCGTAGAGTGAAAGGTGCGCCGTATGGTTTTTGGAAGCCAGATTTTGCTGGACTGTTTTTTTGACACCATGTCCCATTTGAAGCCCCCCTGATGCACCCCTAGAGTAGAAACTCCATAAAAGTGACCCCATCTAAGAAACTACACCCCTCAAGGTATTCAAAACTGATTTTACAAACTTTGTTAACCCTTTAGGTGTTGCACAAGATTTATTGGAAAATAGAGATACAATTTCAAAATTTCACTTTTTTGGCAGATTTTCCATTTTAATATTTTTTTTCCAGTTACAAAGCAAGGGTTAACAGCCAAACAAAACTCATTATTTATGGCCCTGATTCTGTAGTTTACAGAAACACCCCATATGTGGCCGTAAACTACTGTACGGGCACACAGTAGGGCGTAGAGGGAAAGGTGCGCCGTATGGTTTTTGGAAGCCAGATTTTGCTGGACTGGTTTTTTGACACCATGTCCCATTTGAAGCCCCCCTGATGCACCCCTAGAGTAGAAACTCCATAAAAGTGACCCCATCTAAGAAACTACACCCCTCAAGGTATTCAAAACTGATTTTACAAACTTTGTTAACCCTTTAGGTGTTGCACAAGATTTATTGGAAAATAGAGATACAATTTCAAAATTTCACTTTTTTGGCAGATTTTCCATTTTAATATTTTTTTTCCAGTTACAAAGCAAGGGTTAACAGCCAAACAAAACTCATTATTTATGGCCCTGATTCTGTAGTTTACAGAAACACCCCATATGTGGTCGTAAACCGCTGTACGGGCACACGGCAGGGCGCAGAAGGAAAGGAATGCCATACGGTTTTTGGAAGGCAGATTTTGCTGGACTGGTTTTTTTGACACCATGTCCCATTTGAAGCCCCCCTGATGCACCCCTAGAGTAGAAACTCCAAAAAAGTGACCCCATTTTAGAAACTACGGGATAGGGTGGCAGTTTTGTTGGTACTAGTTTAGGGTACATATGATTTTTGGTTGCTCTATATTACACTTTTTTGTGCGGCAAGGTAACAAGAAATAGATTTTTTGGCACGTTTTTTTTTTTTGTTATTTACAACATTCATCTGACAGGTTAGATCATGTGGTAATTTTATAGAGCAGGTTGTCACGGACGCGGCGATACCTAATATGTATACAATTTTTTTTATTTATGTAAGTTTTACACAATGATTTCATTTTTAAAACAAAAAAAATGTTTTAGTGTCTCCATAGTCTAAGAGCCATAGTTTTTTCAGTTTTTGGGCGATTATCTTAAGTAGGGTCTCATTTTTTGCGGGATGAGATGACGGTTTGAGTGGCACTATTTTGGGGTGCATATGACTTTTTGATCACTTGCTATTACACTTTTTGTGACGTAAGATGACAAAAAATTGCTTTTTTTACACCGTTTTTATTTTTATTTTTTTACGGTGGTCACCTGAGGGGTTAGGTCATGTGATATTTTTATAGAGCCGGTCGATACGGACGCGGCAATACCTAATATGTATACTTTTTATTTATTTATTTAAGTTTTACACAAGGATTTCATTTTTGAAACCAAAAGAATCATGTTTTAGTGTTTCCATAGTCTAAGAGCCATAGTTTTTTCAGTTTTTGGACGATTATCTTGGGTAGGGTATGATTTTTGCGGGATGAGATGACGGTTTGATTAGTACTATTTTGGCGTACATGCGACTTTTTTGATCACTTTTATTACCTTTTTTGGGAAGTAAGGTGGGCAAAATTTCAATTTCCTAATAGTTTTTATTTTTTTATTTTTATGGCGTTCACCGTGCGGGGAAAGTAACATGACCGTTTTATAGATCAGGT
The DNA here is from genome assembly GCF_905171765.1 of Bufo bufo. Taxonomy (NCBI): domain Eukaryota; kingdom Metazoa; phylum Chordata; class Amphibia; order Anura; family Bufonidae; genus Bufo; species Bufo bufo. The sequence goes on along the minus strand of NC_053389.1, from coordinate 785,688,797 downwards.
CGTTACGGACGCGGCGATACCAAACATGTGTAGGGAATTTTATTTTTTTCATTTTTAATCAGTGATAAATGTGTTTTTTGATTTTTACTTTTTTTTCACTTTTTTTCACTTTTTTTTTGACCCAGACCCACTTGGTTCTTGAAGATCCAGTGGGTCTGATGTCTGTATAATACAGTACAGAACAATATATATTGTTCTGTACTGTATTTTACTTACACTTTGTCTGAACAGATCTCTGCCTTTCAGCACAGATCTGTTCAGCACCATGGACAGCAGGATGCCTGAGAGGCGTCCTGTTGCCATGGGAACCTTCCCCGTCTGCTCAGAACTGCGCAGACGGGGAAGGGTAAGGAGGGGATCTGTCGGGGGGCTGTCTGGGGGCTCTCTCCCTCTCCATCGGGGGGCTGCAAAGGCACAGCAGCCCCCCGATGGGAGAGGGAGGGAGCTCCCTCTTACTGTTAACTTTTTCCATACAGCGGTCCGTACGGACCGCTGTATGGAAAGGGTTAAACGGCTGACATCGCATCATCGATGTCAGCCGTTTATACCAGGGTGCCAGCAATGTGCTGGCACCCTGGTATCCCCACTAGACACCAACGATTATACAAGGGGAGGCGGGCGGGGGATCGCGATCCCGCCTGCCGCACCGCCCGCCTCCCGCACCGCCCCCACCGCCCACAACTCCCCCCCTGCACCACCCGCCGGCAAAAAATCATGCAGGGGTGCAGGGGGGGGATGTAAAATATATATTTTAGGGACACTAAAGCTTCTGATCCCCGCGGTCAGGGCCCGCGGGGATCAGAAACTGCACAAAGCGCAGCAAACCGCAGGTCTGAATTGACCTGCGGTTTTCTGCGATCGCCGATGCGTGGGGGTCAAATGACCCCCCCCTGCATTGTTACGGGATGCCGGCTGAATGATTTCAGCCGAAATCCCGTTCCGATTAACCCCTCGGGCGCCGGAATACAGATTTCAAGTTATGACGTACCGGTACGTCATGGGTCCTTAAGGACTCGGGATCCATGCCGTACCGATACGTCCTAAGTCCTTAAGGGGTTAAGGACCAGTTCAGTTATGAAGTCGCTTTTTTGGGCTTACACAGCATAAACCTCTTATAAATGACCTCATTTTATAAACTAAACCCCTCAGGTTATTCAAAACTGATTTTACAAACTTTGTTAACCCTTTAGGTATTCCACAAGAATTAAAGCAAAATGGTGGAAAAATTTTAATATAAAAATTTTTTGTGAAGATTTTCCATTTCGATAAATTTTTCCTGTAACGCAGCAAGGGTTAACAGCCAAACAACCTTCAATATTTATTACCCTGATGCTGCAGATTACATAAACACCCCATATGTGATTGTAAACTGCTGTATGGCAGGGCGCAGAAGGAAAGGAGCGCCATATTGTTAACCAAGGGCCGATTTTGCTGGAATAGTTTTTGGGTGCCATGTCACATTTGAAGAGACCCTGCGGTACCCGTAGAAAGAAAACCCCAAAAAGTGACCCCAATTTGGAAACTACACCCCTCAAGGAATATACAGTGGAGGAAATAATTATTTGACCCCTCACTGATTTTGTAAGTTTGTCCAATGACAAAGAAATGAAAAGTCTCAGAACAGTATCATTTCAATGGTAGGTTTATTGTAACAGTGGCAGATAGCACATCAAAAGGAAAATCGAAAAAATAACTTTAAATAAAAGATAGCAACTGATTTGCATTTCATTGAGTGAAATAAGTATTTGAACCCCTACCAACCATTAAGAGTTCTGGCTCCCACAGAGTGGTTAGACACTTCTACTCAATTAGTCACCCTCATTAAGGACACCTGTCTTAACTAGTCACCTGTATAAAAGACACCTGTCCACAGAATCAATCAATCAAGCAGACTCCAAACTCTCCAACATGGGAAAGACCAAAGAGCTGTCCAAGGATGTCAGAGACAAAATTGTAGACCTGCACAAGGCTGGAATGGGCTACAAAACCATTAGCAAGAAGCTGGGAGAGAAGGTGACAACTGTTGGTGCGATTGTTCGAAAATGGAAGGAGCACAAAATGACCATCAATCGACCTCGCTCTGGGGCTCCACGCAAGATCTCACCTCGTGGGGTGTCAATGGTTCTGAGAAAGGTGAAAAAGCATCCTAGAACTACACGGGAGGAGTTAGTTAATGACCTCAAATTAGCAGGGACCACAGTCACCAAGAAAACCATTGGAAACACATTACACCGCAATGGATTAAAATCCTGCAGGGCTCGCAAGGTCCCCCTGCTCAGGAAGGCACATGTGCAGGCCCGTCTGAAGTTTGCCAATGAACACCTGAATGATTCAGAGAGTGACTGGGAGAAGGTGCTGTGGTCTGATGAGACCAAAATAGAGCTCTTTGGCATTAACTCAACTCGCTGTGTTTGGAGGAAGAAAAATGCTGCCTATGACCCCCAAAACACCGTCCCCACCGTCAAGCATGGGGGTGGAAACATTTTGCTTTGGGGGTGTTTTTCTGCTAAGGGCACAGGACAACTTATTCGCATAAACGGGAAAATGGACGGAGCCATGTATCGTGAAATCCTGAGCGACAACCTCCTTCCCTCTGCCAGGAAACTGAAAATGGGTCGTGGATGGGTGTTCCAGCACGACAATGACCCAAAACATACAGCAAAGGCAACAAAGGAGTGGCTCAAGAAGAAGCACATTAAGGTCATGGAGTGGCCTAGTCAGTCTCCGGACCTTAATCCAATCGAAAACCTATGGAGGGAGCTCAAGCTCAGAGTTGCACAGAGACAGCCTCGAAACCTTAGGGATTTAGAGATGATCTGCAAAGAGGAGTGGACCAACATTCCTCCTAAAATGTGCGCAAACTTGGTCATCAATTACAAGAAACGTTTGACCTCTGTGCTTGCAAACAAGGGTTTTTCCACCAAGTATTAAGTCTTTTTTTGTTAGAGGGTTCAAATACTTATTTCACTCAATGAAATGCAAATCAGTTGCTATCTTTTATTTAAAGTTATTTTTTCGATTTTCCTTTTGATGTGCTATCTGCCACTGTTACAATAAACCTACCATTGAAATGATACTGTTCGGAGACTTTTCATTTCTTTGTCATTGGACAAACTTACAAAATCAGTGAGGGGTCAAATAATTATTTCCTCCACTGTATCTATGAGTGAAGTTGATGCTTTGACAAAACAAGTGTTTCATAGAATTTAAAAACACATGGCTGTGAAAATGAAAAATTTACTTTTATTTCCAATATAATGTTGCTTTAGCCCCAAATTTTTTACAAGGGGTAACAGGAGTACATGCACCCCACAATTTGTTATGCATTTTATCCTGAATACCACAACACCATATATGTGGTCAATGGTCATAAACCGCTGTTTGGAGAGACGGCGGCATTCAGAAGGGAAGGAACGGCATCAGGATTTTCTAACATGTCATTTGCTGAAATTGATTTTAGGGGCCATGACATTTATTTTTTTTCACCAATGTAGCTGTGTGAGGGCTTGCTTTTTGCGGAATGGGCTATAGTTTCTTTGGTATAATTTTGGGGTACATAGGTCTTTTTGATCACTTTTTATAGCATTTTTTTGTTGAGATGAAGTGGGTAAATTTCACGATCAGTGTGGGTAGGAAACTCCACACTGAACACAGGAGGGAAGGGGAACAGTAACTGGGCCTGGAAACTAGGGAGGAAACAGATCACCTCCTAGACAACCCTAATCCGGGCCCTAACTATCTATCAATATGAATAGACCCTGAAGGTAGGAATATTCATATGCAGGATACCTAGGCCTTTATATCCCTATTAGGCCCTGGAAAAGGTTAGGACCAGAGACAACCCATTCCTCCCCAGATGGATGAATGGAAGTCTCTGTCTCAGGCCCAGATACAAACAACAGGGAATATAACAAACACAAACAAACACAACACTTAACTTCTGTAGAGACGGATGAGCAGGAACACCAGAGAGGATCTCACACCAGCTCAGCCAAACCCAAATGAAGCTATCTACCGCATAGTCAGAAGGGTGGGGTCAGGCTGTAAAGGGTAGAAGTGATGACCACTGAGCAACAGCTGAGAAAAGAGAAGTGGTCATTAACCCTATCAACACTGAATCAAGAGAAATCAAGGAGGCTGTTAGATTCCTCCACGCTCAGCCAATCTCCTTGATTTCCTAAAAACAGTTACCTGAGGGACCGTGACAGTACCCCCCCCTTCTAGGGGTGACCTCCGGGCACCCAGGACCGACCTGATCAGTATGGGCTCTGTGAAAGGCCTTCACCAGATGATTCGCATTAACATCGGCCGCTGGAACCCACATCCTCTCCTCTGGTCCGATACCCTTCCAGTGGACGAGAAACTGGAGGGATCTACGGAGAACTCAGGAGTCCACAATGCTGATTTCAAAATCTAAATTACCGTCCACCATGACAGGAGCGGGAGGCAAGGTTCGACACATTTCTTCAACAATGACTTATGAAATACGTTATGAATTTTCAAAGCCTGAGGAAGTTTAAGACGGAAAGCTACAGGGTTAACAATGGCAGTGATCTTATATGGACCAATAAATCTTGGGCCTAACTTCCAAGAAGGTACCTTAAGCTTAATGTTTCTTGTGGACAGCCACACAGAATCACCCACTTTCAGCTCCGGACCATTCATACGTCTCCTGTCAGCCACGCACTTATAACTGTTGACCATCTTTTTCAGATTATTTAGAATTTTCCACCAAATCGAAGACAAAGAATAGGAAAATCATTCCTCCTCAGGAATACCAGAAGTTTGAGAACCAGAAAATGTGCCAAACTGCGGATGGAATCCATATGCCCCAAAAAACGGCGACTTGTCTACGGTTATTAATGGCAAACTCAGCTAACGACAAAAATGAAAACCACTCCCCCTGGTTCTCCGAAATAAAACATCTCAAGTAAGTCTCCAGATTCTGATTGGTGCGCTCCGTCTGTCCGTTCGACTAAGGATGAAAAGCCGAAGAAAAGGACAATTGTACCCCAGTCGAGTACAGAACGCTTTCCAGAATCTGGAAACAAACTGAGTCCCCTGATCAGATACATCAGAGGGAAGGTCCTGTAGTTTCACGATGTTATCGACAAACACCTGTGCAAGAGTCTTGGCATTAGGTAGAGCCGGCAATGCTATAAAATGCGCCATTTTGCTAAACCGATCAACTACCACCAGGATCGCGGTTTTTCCCGAAGAATTCGGTAAATCCGTGATAAAGTCCATGGACAAATGCGTCCAAGGTCTGGACGGGATGGGTAACGAAGAAGAGATCCAGAAGGCCGAGTAGGTGTCACCTTAGCATGAGCACAGGTACAACAGGCTGACACATAGTCCTCAACACACTTATGCAGCCCCGGCCACCAAAATATGCGCAAGATGAGATCGACAGTGGATCTACTCCCAGGGTGTCCAGCCAAGACAGTACAGTGATGTTCCTCAAATACCTTATAACGTAAGTCTGAAGGAACAAAAAATTTCCCTGGAGGACAAGAGTCCGGTGCATCCTCTTGGGCCTCCAACACCTTAGCCTCAAGATCAGGATATAGGGCAGATATGATTACCCTTTCAGACAAAATAGGACTAGGATCTTTAGAATCACCTGCCCCCCCCCCCCCCTCCAGGAAAGCTGCGCGACAAAGCATCCACCTTGATGTTCTTAACCCCAGGGCGGTAGGTGACAATGAAGTTAAATCTGGTGAAAAACAGCAACCATCTGGCCTGCCTTGGATTCAGTCGTTTAGCCGACTCAAGGTAAGCAATATTTTTGTGATCAGTAATTACAATAATAGGATGAATTGCTCCTTCCAACCAATGGCGCTATTCTTCAAAAGCCAACTTAATGGCCAGAAATTCCCTATTACCCACATCATAATTTCTTTCAGCAGTCTAAAGTTTTTTAGAGAAAAAAGCACACGGGCGCCATTTACTAGGTGCAGGACTTTGCGACAAAACTGCTCCCACCCCTACCTCGGATGCGTCAAACTCTATAATGAATGGCTGAGACACGTCCGGTTGCACCAGAATAGGGGCTGAAGCAAAACATTCCTTCACAGCAGAAAAGGCGTATAATGCCGCCTAAGACCAGAGAAACAGAGAAATCGACCCCCTTCCTAGTCATGTCTGTTAAAGGTTTAACCACAGTTGAATAGTTCAAGATGAATTTACGGTAGTAGTTGGTGAATCCCAAAAACTGCATAAGCGCTTTCAGAATTTCGGGTCGATCCCAGTCTAACACCGCACGGACTTTCTCAGGATCCATACGAAAACATGAGGGTGAGAGCAGGTAACCCAGGAATTGCACTTCCTGAACAGCAAAAACACATTTTTCCATCTTCGCATACAATTTATTCTCTCTTAGGATCTGTAACACCTGTCTCACATGATTCTTATGAGTCTCCATGTCTGGAGAATAAATTAGTATGTCATCCAGATATACAACAAATCTCCACACCAGATGATGAAAGATGTCATTGATAAATTGTTGAAAAACCGCTGGAGCGTTGTTTAACCCAAAGGGCATGACCAGGTTTTCAAAATGACCCTCAGGGTAGGGGTGGGCGATATGGCCAAAAATCTACATTGCGATATAATTTTAGGCATGTGCGATATGCGATATATATCGTGATATATTGTTTTCTATATTGGGGGAATGGGGGGTGTTTAAACATTTTTTTTTTTTTTTTTACTTTTTATTTAATAACTATTAGCCTCCTTAAGGGCTAGAACTTACACTCACCCTGCTGCCCTGTGCTTTGTGCACACAACAGCAGGGAGCTGACCATGGCAGCCAGCCTCTCATGTGCCCCCCAGCCTCTGATCCGCCCCCCAGCCTCTCATGTGCCCCCCAGCCCCTGATCCGCCCCCCAGCCCCTCATGTGCCCCCCAGCCCCTGATCCGCTCCCCAGCCTCTCATGTGCCCCCCAGCCTCTGATCCGCCCCCCAGCCCCTCATGTGCCCCCCAGCCCCTGATCCGCTCCCCAGCCTCTCATGTGCCCCCCAGCCTCTCCCTCTTATCAGCCCCCTCTGGTAACTCAAACCCACCCACCCCCCCTCCCTCCCCAGTATTAATCATTGGTGGCAGTGGCCACAGGGTCCCCCTCCCCCCCCATAATTGGTGGCAGTGGGCAGTTCCGATCAGAGTCCCAGCAGTGTAATGCTGGGGCTCCTATCAGTTACCATGGCAGCCAGGAGTCACGCTACTGAAGTCCTGGCTGCCATGGTATGTTAGTGAGCAGCATTATACTCACGTGCGCCGTGGCCGCCGGGCGCTCCTTCTTCTCATAGGTCTGTGCGGCGCATTGCTAATGCTATAAGCATTAGCAATGCGCCGCACAGACAGAAGACGGAGCGCCAGGCGGCCACGGCGCACGTGAGTATAATGCTGCTCAATGCTGCTCAATAACAGCAGCCAGGACTTCAGTAGCGTGACTCCTGGCTGCCATGGTAACCGATCGGAGACCCAGCATTACACTGCGGGGACTCTGATCGGAACTGCCCACTGCCACCAATGATGGGGGGGAGGAGGGGGACCCTGTGGCACCCAACCTCTGACAGGACGCTGTGATCCGCGCGATTAACCCCTCAACTGAGGGGTTAATTGCGGCGGATCGCAGCGTGCAGTCATAGGGGCCGGTGTTCTGCCACTTTTCTATACCCGGAAGTGATGTAGCTGCACCGGAAGTCACGTGGACCCGTTGGAATCAGCTGGAGGAGGGGGTGTTCTGCCAGATTACTATACTTTAGCTGAATGCACTTGCGCAGCACGCACATCCCCTCCTCCAGCTGATTCCAACGCGTGCACGTGACTTCCGGTGCAGCTACATGGTCATATCGCGGTCCGGCGATATAGGCGATATGCACAAAATCCATATTGTGGCACAAATTTATATCGCATATATCGCCTATATCGCCCACACCCTACCTCAGGGGTATTAAATGCCCCTCCCTGATCCTTACCAGATTATATGCCCCCCTCAGATCCAATTCAAAGAACACCTTGGCACCGACAATCTGACTAAACAAATCCGGAATCAAAGAAAGGGGATAAGGATCACAGACGGAAATACGGTTGAGCTCACGGAAGTCCAGACATGGTCTAAGGGTACAATCTTTTTTTTCTTACAAAGAACAACCCAGCAGCCACTGGGGATTTGGATGGTCTGATATGACCCTTCGCCAAGCTCTCGGTGATATACTCTCGCATAGCCATTCTTTCGGGCTCCGAAATATTATACAACCGAGATTTGGGCAGTTTAGCTCCAGGAATAAGATTGACGGGACAATCATACTGCCGATGCGGTGTTAACTCCTGGTTACCACTCTCAGAAAACAAATTAGAAAATTCGGAAATGAACAAGGGTACAGTTTTAGTGGTGACCACAGAGAAAGAAGCATTAAGACAGTTGTCCATGCAAAAATCACTCCAATCGAGAATCTGTCTCGCTTGCCAGTCGATGGTAGGGTTAGGTTTGCTTAACCATGGTAAGCCCAAAACCATTGGAGCAGGCAGACTCTCCAACACATAACACGAGACAGATTCCTGATGGAAATCACCCACTCTTAAATGGATGTCATTTACCACCTGCGACAGGAATTTTTGGGTAAGAGGTGCAGAATCAATAGCAAAGACAGAAATGCTTTTCTCTAGTGCACTAGTAGTCAACCCATGAATACGAACAAACTGTCCATCAATCAGGTTAACCCCAGACCCACTGTCGATAAATACCTCGATTTACACAGTTTTGGACTCTAGTGTCACCTCGGCAGACAGAAGAAATCGGGTACTACCATAAAATGACAAAAGTACGATTTCTTGCTCCCCACCAATAGTAATTTGGAGATGAAGCGTTTTTTTTTGTTTACACCTTGACGCTGAATGTATGGACAAATATTCACGAAATGTCTCTTCTTTCCACAACAAAAACACACTCCCTTCATATGACCAGAGCTCTTACCAGCAGTCCCAGGAGTAGCTCCCCCCAACTGCATAGGCTCCTCACAAGGCGTAACCACAGGTGTCTCTTTACCATAAGTGTCAAAGGAAGACGCCACCTTATTTGACAGTACGTCCTGAGGATGAGGACCCTTAGATCTCCCCCTCAAGCGTCTATCCAGACGTACAGCAAGGGTCATAGCTGCTTCCAATGACTCAGCTTTTTCATGAAAGTCCAAGGCGTCCTGCAGCCTCTCAGATAGACCCTGACAGAACTGGCTACGGAGAGCAGGATCATTCCACTCCGTATCCGTAGCCAATCTCCTAAATTCAGAGCAATAGATTTCTGTGGAGAGCTCTCCCTGCCGTAAACCATTTAACTTGGTCTCAGCCTTAGAGATCCAATCCGGCTCCTCATAAATAAGACCCAAGGCTCCGACGCTGATCAGGTCGGCAGAGAAAAAGCCCAAGACTGTGCATCATACTTAGGCCTCTTTTACACAAACGTGTGCGCTCCGTGGCCGTATTGCGGACCGCATTTGCGGATCCGCAATACACGGGCACCGTTCTGTGTGCATTCCGCATCACAGATGCGGACCCATTCACTTCAATGGGTTCGCAAATCCGGAGTTGCAGAATGGTGCGGAACGGAACCCTACGGAAGCACTACGGAGTGCTTCCGTGGGGTTTCGTCCCGTACTTCCCTTCCGCAAAAAGATAGAACATGTCCTATCTTTTTGCGGAACGGCCAGATCGTGGACCCATTAAAATGAATGGGTCCGCGATCCGCTGCGGCTGCCCCGCGGTGGGTGTTCGTGCATTGCGGCCCACAATTTGCGGGCCACAGCACGCCTCGGGGCGCACACGTTCGTGTGCAAGAGGCCTTAAGCAAAGAAATTATCATACCCACACGTTGACACTCATCCCCAGAAGAGTATAGACGCAGCTTAAATTACAACTTACATGATTCCCTGAACCGAATGAAATTGTCACTACCCCCAGAAAATCTGTCCAGGAGGGCAACCTTAGGTTCAGGGCAGGCTTGGTACCCACCATCGGAACCAGCCGCCTGTGGTCTCTGAATCTGTAAGACTGTCGCGCGGAGGTCAGCTACCTCCAGACAGTCCCTGCAGCTGTTCGACCAGTACAGACATAGGATCCATAGCTGCACTGACCTGAACGAAATGGCGGTTTATATGGCGGTAGATAATGTCATAATCAGTGTGGGGGATGACGACGACTCCACACTGAACAAAGGAGGGAAGGGGAACAGTAACTGATCCTGGAAACTAGGGAAGAAACAGGTCACCTCCTATACAACCCTAATCCGGGCCCTAACTATCAATATGAATAGACCCTGAAGGTAGGAATATTCATATGCAGGATACCTAGGCCTTTATATCCCTATTAGGCCCTGGAAAAGGTTAGGACCAGAGAAAACCCATTCCTCCCCAGATGGATGAATAGAAGTCTCTGTCTCAGGCCCAGATACAAACAACAGGGAATATAACTGTAACGGCATACAAGGAAATACTCCAAACTCCCGAACGGAACCTCATGAATAGCTGCTAGCAGACGAATAGGAAACGCACCCAAGCAGCTTACACTCCTAGCAATCAGTCTCTAACAGCATACAGTGAATCCCCCCAAGAACGAGACCAAGCTCCGTGTTGAGGGTAAAGCAGTGGACAGCCAGAGCTGTGTGTTTATTGATCTTATATAACATTGGTACACATCAGTACCACCCACAGGGTTTTGTAAAAACAACCAATAAACACGTATAATACAGTAAAACACTCCCACACAAAATCCTCCCCTCTGCCTGTGATACAATTACCTTACACAATTATTATTTTATGCACTTATGGGTTGATGCAATTATCACAGGCAGGAGAATACATCGTTTTAAACAATGTCTTCTGTCCTGGAGACAACCGAGGAGTAATTCAATTATCTCTCAGGACAAAGGGAAATCGCCAATACACACGTGGGGACAATAGGACAGAAATCACTATTCAAATATACAATGTCACAACCATTACAGTAAACATAGACATTTAACATATCCCCAGATGGCTTGGATCTGAGCGCTCAATATATCCAAACAGCGCTCAGATGCCACAAACACAGTCAAATCGCCATGGGGTTTAAGTTACTAACATGACACTTCTATAGATCAGGTCGTTACGGATGCAGCAATACCAATTATGTGTAGATTCTTTTTATTTTTTTAATGACTTATAAATGAACTGATATGACAAAAGATATTTTTTTATCAAGACCCATTTGGATCTTGAAGATCCAGTTGGCCTGATGGCTATACAGTGCATTGCAATAGTCATCTATTGCAATGCACTGTATAGTCAGTGCTACACTTAGGACTCTTTCCCACGGGCGTCGCGGGTGAGGGCCGGATGCGTTCAGGGTGCAGTAGGCACACAATTTCAGTCAGTTTTGTCTGCGATTGTGTTCCATTGTTCAGTTTTTTCCGCGCTAGTGCAATGCATTTTACACGCGCGTGAGAAAAAACTGAATGTGGTACCCAGACCCGAACCCAGACTTCTTCACTGAAGTTCGGGTTTTGGTTTAGGGTTCTGTAGATTTTATTATTTTCCATTGTAACATGGTTATAATGGAAAATAATAGCATTCTTTAATACAGAATGCAAAGTCCAATGTCAATTGAGGGTTAAAAAATAATAAAAACATTACTCACCTCATCCACTTGATCGCACAGCCGAGATCCTCTTCTTTGTTCTTCTTGAAGGACCTGCAAAAGGACCTTCGCTGAATGAAGATAGAAGGTCCTTCTATCTTCATTCAACAGGACTTGCGCTGACGTCACCGCGCTCGATGACGTCAGCGAAGGTCCTTTTGCAGGTCCTTCAAGAAGAACAAAGAAGAGGATCCCGGCTGCACGATCAAGTGGATGAGGTGAGTAATGTTTTTATTATTTTTTTAACCCTCAATTGACATTGGACTTTGCATTCTGTATTAAAGAATGCTATTATTTTCCATTATAACCATGTTATAATGGAAAATAATAAAGTAAATGGGGTCCCGGGTCGCTCATCCCTCATCTCCTTAGTAACCATGGGTGAAAATCGCACCACATCCGCACTTGCTTGCGGATGCGATGCGATTTTCACGCAGCCCCATTAATTTCTATGGGGCCTGCAGTGCGTGAAAAACGCAGAATATAGAACATACTGCAATTTTCACGCAACGCACAAATGATGCGTGAAAAACATCGCTCATGTTCACAGCCCAATTGAAATGAATGGGTCAGGATTCAGTGCGGGTGCAATGAGTTCACCTCACGCATTGCACCCGCGCTGAATACTCGCCCGTGTGAAAGGGATCTTAGGCTGGGTTCACACGGGCGTGACGGATTGGCTCAGGATGCGTTCAGGGTGCGTTCAGTGAAACTCGCACTATTTTGCAAGCAAGTTCAGTCAGTTTTGTCTGCGATTGCGTTTAGTTGTTCAGTTTTTTCCGCGCGGGTGCAATGCGTTTTGATGCGTTTTTCACGCGCGTGATAAAAAACTGAAGGTTTACAAACAACATCTCTTAGCAACCATCAGTGAAAAACGCATCGCACCCGCACTTGCTTGCGGATGCAGTGCGTTTTTCACGCAGCCCCATTCACTTCTATGGGGCCTGTCCTGCGTTACAAACGCAGAATATAGAACATGCTGCGATTTTAAAGCATTGCAGAAGTGATGCGTGAAAAAAAACGCTCATGTACACAGATCCATTGAAATGAATGGTGCCGGATTCAGTGCGGGTGCAATACGTTCACCTACCGCATTGCACCCGCGCGGAAATCTCGCCCGTGTGAACTCAGCCTTACACTAAGGCTGATCAGACCATCAGGGTCTGATCAGCCTTAGGCCTCATGCACACGACTGTATGTATTTTGCAGTCCGCAAAAACTGATCCACAAAAAAATACGGATGACGTCCGTGTGCATTCCGTATTTTGTGGAACGGAACAGCTGGCCCCTAATAGAACTGTCCTATTCTTGTCTGTAATGCGGACAATAATAGGACATGTTCTATTTTTTGGGCGGAACGGAAATACGGACATATAGAAATGGAATGCACACTGAGTAACTTCAGTTTTTTTGCAGACCCTACGAAATGAATGGTTCCGTATACAGTCCGCAAAAAAAAAATGGAACGGACACGAAAATAAAATACGTTCGAGTGCATGAGGCCTTAGATACATGGCAGCCTGGACACCTTTGCAAGGCGTCCAGTTGCCATGGTAATCATCGGGCCGTTGCCATCGCACCAGCGGCGGCCCGATGGAAGAGATGGAGCCATCAATGCTGGCATAGAGGAGCAGCAGGAATCAGGGAAAGGGGGGAAATGGCGGCATCTGGGGGCATTAACAGGGGCACTGGGGGGATACTAAATTCACTGGGGGCACGGAAATCACCAGGGGCACGGCGGCACACAGGGGGTCTTACCCTATTTCAGGCTGCGATCTCCATCGTGGAGATCACAGCCTGATACCGACATTTTTACAGTGCCGCGCTCCGATTGGTTAGTCTGCAGAGACTAGCCAATCGGAAGTGCGTGACGGCAAGGGACCACTCTGATTGGTCCCTTTCCGGCTTTCCTGGTGTCTCTGCTCTAGGGGAGAGCGGAGACTCCGGGGCTGTGACACTTTACAGTGTCACAGCCCCGGTAAGCAGTTTGGACATGACTGTACGTCCAAATGCAGTAAGTCACTTGCAATTTGGACGTACAGTTACGTCCAAATGCGTCAAGGGGTTAAGAATATGATTTTTTTTATCTTTACCACCATTTCAGGGAAAATTGATTCGTTACCACAAAGCGCAAGGAAATTCGCCTGAAATTCGGATCGAAGTCCACTTCGCATACTCCAAGTCGCTCAACATTGCCCAAATAAAAAGCAATAATAATAAACATAATTTTTATTTTTTTAACTGGAAACCATTGGATAGTTTATTGCGCCATACCATTTTTTTGCGGTATGCTAACATACTGAAGCTCTTTTGGCGTGTGAGGACGCGATTAGTTGCACACACCAGCATATACACTAAATGTAGATCACAAACAGATGTGAACTCCAACGGTGCCTGATCAACCCCACCAAATTTTATTTCCAGCAAAAATGACGGAGGCTCCAAATTGTACCTCCGATGCAGATGTGAACCGTCTTAGGCCTCATGCACACGACCGTTCCGTTTTTTGCGGTCCGCAAACCGCAGATCCGCAAAAAAACGGAATCCGCCCGTGTGCCTTCCGCAATTTGCGGAACGGAACGGGCGGCCCATTGTAGAAATGCCTATTTTTGTCCGCAAAACGGACAAGAATAGGACATGTTCTATTTTTTTTTTGCGGGGCCACGGAACGGAGCAACGGATGCGGACAGCACACGGAGTGCTGTCCGCATCTTTTGCGGCCCCATTGAAGTGAATGGGTCCGCAAAAACGGCGGCTCGGATGCGGACCCAAACAACGGCCGTGTGCATGGGGCCCATTTACTGTGATAATTTTTCATTAAAAACCGTTCCAATCATAGGGAATATTTAAAGTAATCAAGCAGGGTCGGAATTCGGAACAGAGAATAACAAAACCACCCTCCTTATTTTTGTATTGAATGTCCTGTGTTACCCAGAAAAGCTATTCGTTTTCATGACTTAATCTCCGCTGCTTCCTGAACGCCTGTTAATCTAATAAAGCCTTGAATATAATGACATTTCCATCCTGCAGTATAGATCCTTACATCTATTCTTGAGCAAGTGCGCCGTCTGGTGGATGAATCAATACATAGCATTATTTATATTTACACTGGAACGTTTTCCTTTAGATCTATGCATCTCAGATGGACTAATGAAGCAAAGAGGGATTTAGGGGCACATTTATTAAGACTGGCATTTTAGATGCCGGTCTTAATAAGCCCTATACCTGGCGGTGGATCAGCCGCAGTAATGAAGAGGTGCCGGCCTCTACATAACTTTGGCATAGCCTCCTCCACTTCTATATGTGAGACAGCTTCCTTGCTATCCTACATTTAGACCATTTTTTACACCTAAACCAGGTGAAGAAAATGAGGAATGAAACGGGCCTGCTGCCCTGTCCCCTTCCTCGCCACGCCCACTTTTTTTTTAGACCTGGCACGAGCAGGGAGAAGTCGCAGATTGCAGCACAAAAGGACCTTTGCGTCTTAATCTGCACCAGAAATATGCCTCATTTAGGCATATTTCTGTTTGATAAATTACCCCCTTAGCTTATTAAATGGGTTTTCCAAGATAATGGAAAAATGTATTTAAAATTTTAAAAAAATGCTTAATTGTCATCCCACTGCTCCCCTCCAGTCTCGATTAGCTAAAGACTTGGTCAGGGAATGCATATACAGGCATGGCATCCAAGTAAACTAAGATCCTCCAGGAACATAAAAGCAGCAATGATGGAGTGGTGGGAGATTTATCAGGTACGTACTGGCTCATTTTTAGCACATTTCCTTTTTCTGGCCAAATTTTTGGAAAACCCCTTTAACATTTTTCTTGTATAAATGGTCTCTATAGTCAATCTAAGGTTGTTTCCTGTATACCGTAGTAAAAGGGGTTACTAGTACACTAGTTATATTCTTGTTGTTATACAATACTGTGCAAACGTGTTAGGCAGGTGTGGGGGGAAAAAATGCTGAAAAGTAACAATCCATTCAAAAACAGAAGTGCTGATATTTATTATAATTAATTAACAAAACGCAAAGTGAAAAAAGAGAAATGTAAATCTAATTAATATTTGGTGCGACCCCAATGGCTTCGAAACAGCATCAGTTCTTCTGGGTACACAAAACGTCAGGGATTTTGTAGGATTAAAATGAGGTGTATGATTAACCAATTATATCAAACCGGTAATAATGGTCTTCATTTTCATATCTAGGTTGAAACAAAATCATTAAATGAGACAGAAACAGCATTGTAGGAGGCTGTAAACGGAGTGAGGAACAGCCAAACTCTGCTACAAAGCCGAGGTTGTGGAAGACCGTTTCATGTCACAAGTCATACACCATGGCAAGACTGAGCAAAGCAACCAGACACAAGGTAGTTATACTGCATCATCCAGGTCTCAAAGCAGAGTGGGGTTTCAAGATGTCCAGTTTTCAAGGATTGTAGATGCAATGATCGGCAAAGGAAACTTAGTGCAGCCAATAAAAAAAACACATCATGCTTACTTCCCTTTAAAATTGGAAGGTAAGCAGCAGTGCCATCGCCTTCGAACTGGCAGAAACCAGTGGGACACCCATCTACTGTTTGTAAAAGTGGTCTTCAGAATAATTCTGCCCAAAAAGCCATACCTTTGCAAGTTTGGGGTTGCGTTTTAGTAAATGGAGTTGGGGGATTTGGTCTGGATTAATGGGTCCTCGTTGCTAAGAAATACAGGCAGATATCCATCATGCAATACCATCAGGAAAGAATATGATTGGCGTCAAATTTATTCTGCAGCAGGACAACAACTGCAAACATACAGCCAATAACATTAACCCCTTCACTACCGAGCCACTTTTCACCTTAAATCTCAGGCTGAGTTTTGCAATGTGGTAATACCTTTAAAACGCTTTTACTTATCCAGGCCATTCTGAGACCGTTTTTTCGTCACATATTGTACTTCGTGACACTGGTAAAATTGAGTCACAAATTTTCATTTTTATTTATAAAAAATACCAAGTTTGCCAAAAATTAAGAAAAATTAGCAAATTTTCAAATTTCAATTTCTCTACTTTTATAATAGATAGTAATAACTCAAAATATAGTTATTACTTTACATTCCCCATATGTCTACTTCATGTTTGGATCATTTTGAAAAAGGACATTTTATTTTTTTGGGACATTAGAAGGTTTAGAAGTTTAGAAGCCAAGCTTAAAGCGAACCTGTCACCATGATTTTGCGCATAGAGCTGGGGACATGGGCTGCTAGATGGCCGCTAGCTCATCTGCAATACCCAGGTCCCACAGCTCTCCGCGCTTTTATTGTGTTAAAAAACTGTTTTGAGTGATATGCAAATGACCTGATATGAGTCCTGTATCCGGAGATGAGTCCAGCTGAAAGGAGCCCAGCACCGCCCCGCGTCCTCCGAATCTCCTCCTTGCTGGCTGACGTCACAGAGCTGGAGCGCTGTAATCTCGCGATGCGCAAGCTAGCGCATGCGCAGTGTCGGCATCATGTTCATTCCCTGTGCTGGCATCAGCACAGGGAACGAACTACGCATGCGCTAGCTCGCGCATCGCGAGATTTCGGCGCTCCAGCTCTGTGACGTCAGCCGGCAAGGAGGAGATTCGGAGGACGCGGGGCGATGCTGGGCTCCTTTCCGCTGGACTCATCTCCGGCTACAGGACTCATATCACGTAATTTGCATATCACTCAAAACAGTTTTTTAACACAATAAAAGCGCGGAGAGCTGTGGGACCTGGGTACTGCAGATGTGCTAGTGGCCATCTAGCAGCCCATGTCCCCAGCTCTGTGTGCAAAATCATGGTGACAGGTTCGCTTTAAAATTTTTAAGAACATTTCCAAACCCAAATTTTTTCAGGACCAGTTCAGTCATGAAGTCACTTTCTGGGGGCTTACATATTAGAAAGCACCCATAAATCACCCCATTTTAGAAACTACACCCCTCAAGCTATTCAAAACTGATTTTACAAACTTTGTTAACCCTTTAGGTGACCCTCGAGAATTAAATGAAAATGGGAATGAAATTTAAAAATTTCACTTTTTTTTAGCAGATTTTAAATTTTAATCAATTTTTTTTTCTGCAACAGATCAAGAGTTAACAGCCAAAAAAAAACCCCCAAATCTATTACCCTGAATCTGGAGTTTACAGAACACCCCATGTGTGCTCAAAAACTGATGTATGGGCGCACAGCAGGCTTCAGAGTGGAAGGAGCACCATATGGCTTTTGGAGAGCGGATTTAGCTAGAATGGAAATAGGGAGCTATGTCACATATGAAGACACCCTGAGGTGGCCCTAGAGTGGAAACCCCCAAAAAGTGATCCCATTCTGGAAACTACACCCCTCAAGGAATATTTCAAGGTGTGTAGTGAGCAGGCGTTTCACAGAATTAGGAAACGCTTGGCTGTAAAAATTAAAAAAATTTCCAGAAAAAGTTGCTTTACACCCACTTTTTCCCTTTCACAGGGGGTAACAGGACAAAATGCACCCCACATTTTGTTCCCCATTTCCCCTTCAAATAGACCAACACCCCATATGTGCTTAAAAAATGATGTATGGGCGCACAGCAGGGCTCTAGAGTCAAACAGCTAAATTTTGTTTTTGCAGGCCTGAATAAACAGACATGTATTTTAGGTGCCATGTTGCATTAAATAAACTTCCTAAGGTCCCCATAAATTGAAAACCCCAAAAAGTGACCCCATTTCGGAAAGAGCACCTCCGTACAAACATTTTCAGTGGTAGAAAGGGTACTTTTCAGCAAACAGGTGACTCCCAGAAGAAAGAAATACTAGAGAAAGCATTTCAAAGCATACATTTGTAAAAATAAAAAATTACTAGCAGACACCAATTTTTCACTTTCACAAGGGGTTAAAGGAGAAAATGCACCCCAGCATATGTTCCCCATTTTCTCCCCATTCAGGAAACACCCCATATGTGCTTGTAGCCTGCTGTATAGGCGCACAGCAGGGCTCTAGAGGCAAACTGCAAAATATGGATTTTGCAGGCCTCAATAAACAGACATGGATTTTTGGAGCCATGTCACATGTTAAAAAATTCTTGAGGACCCCAGAAATTTAAAACACCAAGAAGTGACCCCATTTTGGAAAGAGCACCTCTGTACGAACATTTTAAGGGGTTGAAATGGCACTTTTGACCAAACAGGTGTATTACAGAAATTAATATGTAGTGGTTGGTGAAAAGTGGATATGTAAGCTCTGTGGACAAAATCAGTTATAAGGTGGTAAAATTACAGGGTACATCAAGGATAAAATTCGAGGTTCGGCAACAAGCCATATCGGAGGAGGTGCAGCTAGACGTCATTGAGGAGTCAAAAAGTGAGTGGCCCAGTCCTAAAGTATTGATACCCAAACCCGACGGGTCGTTGCGGTTTTATAACGACTTTCGAAAACTTAATGAGGTTTCCAAATTCGATGCGTATCCCATGCCCTTGGTGGATGAGCTCATGGAGAGGTTAGGACAAGCCCGGTATTTTTCTGTTTTGGACCTCACGAAAGGGTACTGGCAGGTGCCCTTAACGGAGGCTGCCAAAGAGAAAACTGCCTTCAACATGCCCGAGGTGCTGTATCAATATAAGGTCTTACCCTTTGGTCTGCATGGCGCCCCCCCACTTTTCAGCGGCTAATGGACATTGTGCTTCGTCCACATCGTCAGTACGCTTCGGCTTACCTTGACGATATTGTCATCCACAGTACCGACTGGGAAAGTCACCTACCCAAAATGCAGGCTGTAGTGGACTCCCTTCGGAAAGCTGGCCTAACCGCTAACCCAAAAAAATGTGCGATAGGGTTATAAGAGACTAAGTACCTGGGGTATGTCATTTCTAAATTTCACAATTTTGGCAGATTTTCCATTTTAATAAATTTTTTCTTTAATACTTTGAGGGTTAACAGCCAAACAAAACTTAATATTTATTACCCTGCGGTTTACAGAAACACCCCACATGTGGTCGTAAACTGATGTTAGGGCACACGGCAGGGCGCAGAAGAAAAGGAATGCCGTATGGTTTTTGGAGGGCAGATTTACCTGAACTGGTTTTTAGATGCCATGTCCCATTTGAAGCCCCCTGATGCACTTTTACAGTAGAAACTCCCAAGAAGTGACCCCATTTTGGAAACTAGGGGCTAAGGTGCCAGTTTTATTGGTACTATTTTGGGGTACATATAATTTTTAATTGCTCTATATTACATTTTTTGTGAGGCAAGGTAACCAAAAAATGGCTGTTTTGGCAGTGTTTTTATTTTTTACAACATTCATCAGGGTAGATCATGTGCTATTTTTATAGACCAAGTAGTTACGGACACAATGCTATCAAATATGTCTACTTTGTTTGTTTGTTTGTTTCAGTTTTACATAATAAAGCATTTTGGAAAAAAAAATTATGTTTTTGTGTCTCCTTTTTCTGAACGCCATATATATTATTTTTTTTTGCCGATCGTCTGGTGCAGGGGCTCGTTTTTTGCAGGAAGAGTTGAAGTTTTTATTGGTACCATTTTTGGGTACATATGATTTTTTTGATAATTATTTACGGGGCAAGGTGAAAAATTGGCTGTTTTAGCAGAGTTTTTATTTATTTATTTTTACAGCTTTCACCTGAAGGATTAGGTCATGTGACATTTTTATAGAGCAGATCGTTAGGGACGTAGCAATACCTAATATGTATACTTTTTCTTATTTATTTAAGTTTTACAAAATAATAGCATTTTTGAAACCAAAAAAATGATCTTTTAGTGTCTCCAAAGTCTGAGAGTCATAGCTTTTTCATTTTTTGACCAATTGTCTTAGATAGGGTCTCATTTTTTGAAGGATGAGGTGACGGTTGATTGCTACTATTTTGGGGGGCATATGCCCTTTTGATCGCTTGGTGTTGCACTTTATGTGATGTTAGGTGACAAAAAATGTTTTTATTTTTTTTACGGAGTTCACCTGAGGGGTTAGGTCATGTGATATTTTTATAGAGATGATTTTTACGGATGCAGTGCTACCTAATATGTCTACTTTTTTTAAAATTTATTTCACTTGAACACAATAATAGCAGTTTTGAAGAAAAAAAACAAAGTCAAAGTTTTTTTATTTTTTGACCGATTGTCTTAGGTAGGGTCTCATTTTTTGCGGGATGAGGTGACTGATTGGTACTATTTTGGGGGGCATACGCCTTTTTGCATAAGGCTTTTTATTTTTTATGGTGTTTATCAGACGGGGTGGATCATGTGATATATTTATAGAGCCGGTTGTTACGGAAGCGGCAATACCAAATATTTCTTTTTTTCACCATTGATTTCTCCTGTAACTGGGGCTGCTATAGTAGCCCCAGTTACAGGGGAAATACACCCCCCAGAGAGGCTGTACAGCATAATACAGCGCTGTACAGCCTCAGTGCAGGGCTGATCGAGAACCTGCTGTATAAAATTATCACATGACCTAACCCCTCAGGTGAACATTGTAAAAAAAAAAAAAAAAGTCGTATGCTGCAAATGAGGATGCCGTAATTGATTTCAATATGCTGGGTTTCTCTGAAGAGAACCAGGGTATTGAAGCTGCAATTCTTATTTTGGGCAGCAGGTGGCAGGTCAACATAAGAAATGAGCAATTCTGTACAAATATGGATATATAATAAACATAATAGTACAGAATAATAAATAAAAAAAATATAATAATAATGATGATAATGATATATATATATATATATATATATATATATATATATATATAGATAGAGAGAGTTTTGTAGCCTCAAACACGAGCTACAAAACCATGAAAAAAGTAAAAAAAAAAAATGTAAATATATAAAAAATTCAAACATTATAACTTTGAATCACCCCCCCTTTCCGTGGAATAAAAAAATAAATACATAAATAACTAAAAATATAAACATTATGAGTATCACCGCATCCAAAAACGCTGTACTATTAAAGTTAATAGTTAAGTTTTAATTTATTTTTACACTATTTAGACATAATAAAAAACACATATACATATATATATATATACACACATACACTCACCTAAAGAATTATTAGGAACACCATACTAATACGGTGTTGGACCCCCTTTTGCCTTCAGAACTGCCTTAATTCTACGTGGCATTGATTCAACAAGGTGCTGATAGCATTCTTTAGAAATGTTGGCCCATATTGATAGGATAGCATCTTGCAGTTGATGGAGATTTGAGGGATGCACATCCAGGGCATGAAGCTCCCGTTTACTAGGAATGGGTAATGGTCGTAATTCACCAGCAGGACGTGTTCTAGGAGTCTTGGACCTGGCACATACCTCACAAGCAGAGACAAAGGAACTGACGTCCCTAGATAATGTGGGCCACCAAAAAGACCTGGACACCGGTTCCCTGGTGGCCTCAATACCAGGATGACCACATAAAACAGAATCATGGCACTCACCCAGCAGCCGGAGACGGAAATGACCAGGAACAAATAACTTATCTGTGGGCGTTTGCTCCGGAGCTAGGTGTTGTGCCGCCTCAATATCAGAAGCAAGATCCGAGGATAAAGATGCCACAATGATGTTAGCCGGCAAGATAGGTTCAGGAGGATTGTCAGGAGGTTGAAACGCACAAAAACTTCGAGACAAAGCATCAGCTTTCACATTCTTACTTCCTGGCCTGAAAGTAATAGAGAAGTTAAAACGCGTGAGATCCAATGCCCATCTGGCCTGGCGAGGATTCAGGCGTTTCGCGGATCCTAGAAATATACATTTTTATGATCAGTAAGAACAGTGATGCAATGTTTGACCCCCTCCCAAAAATGTCTCCACTCCTCAAATGCCCATTTAATGGCTAACAATTCACGATTGCCAATATCGTAATTCCTCTCAGTAGGAGGGAATTTTCGTGAATAAAAAGCACAAGGTCTTAGATTAGGGAGGTTAGAGGGTCCCTGAGAAAGAATAGCCCCCACCCCATCCTCAGAAGCATCGACTTCCACCACAAAAGGTTTCTCCTGATCCGGCTGAATCAAGACTGGGGCGTTCCCAAAAGATTTCTTAAGAGTTTCGAAGGCTTCTATGGCCTCTACAGGCCAGTTAACAAGAGCCGCCCCCTTCTTGGTTAGGTCGGTTAAGGGTCTAGCAATTACAGAAAATGTTTTAAAAAATTTACGATAATAATTAGAGAACCCAAGGAAGTGCTGTAATGCTTTAAGGGAAGATGGCCTCACCCAGTCTTGAATAGCCTGTACCTTACCAGGATCCATCTTAAACGAGGAGTAAGAATATAACCTAGATACAAAATTTCTTGTACCCCAAAAAATACATTTTTCTAACTTGGCAGATAATTGATTTTTTCTTAGAATTTCAAGCACTTGTTTGATATGAATAACATGGGAATGCCAAGTCAGAGAAAAAAAATCTAAATATCAAGATATACAATCATAAATTTACCAATTAATTCTCTGAATATGTCATTCATAACATTTTGAAAGACTGCAGGAGCATTACTGAGCCCAAAAGGTTATGGCAATGTATTCAAAGTGTCCCTCAGGAGTATTAAAAGCAGTCTTCCATTCGTCCCCTTCTATGATACGGGTGAAATTACGGTATGCCCTCTCAAATCAAGTTTGGAAAACCACGATGCCCCCAGAACCTGATTGAACAGATCAGGGATCAATGGAAGAGAGTATTTTTAATGGCGATTTTGTTCAATTCACGATAATCAATACATGGTCTGAGGTCTCCATCCTTCTTTTTGACAAAAAAGAACCTCGCCCCCATAGGAGACACAGAGGGTCTGATGTGTCCCTTATTTAGACTTTCCTTAATATACTCCCTCATAGAACCAGATAAATTATATATCCGAACTGAGCTTAGCCCCGCCCAGGCTAGTTGATACTAGTGACGTCACTGGGCCAGCAGTAAACAGTGAGATCGGTGGGGGTCCCGGGTCTCGGAACCCCGCCGATCAGATGCTGATGATCTATCCATTGCGGAGCGCTCATTAGTGCAGCTTTTACACCCCCCACGTTATTAAAAAAATAAAACACTCACCGCCTCCATTTGCCCTCGCTGCTGACTGGAAGCTCAGGACAGGACCTGCGAGACGTCCTCACGCTGGAGCACAGCAAACTGAGGGCATTATTCTAACTGGGGGGCACTAATGGGGGCATTACGCTTCCTAGGGTGCACTAATGGGGGCATAACTCTTACTGGGGCGCACTAATGGGGGCATTACTCTTACTTGGGCGCACTAATGGGGGCATTACTCTTACTGGGGAGCACTAATGGGGGCATTACTCTTACTGGGGCGCACTAATTGTGGACAGTATTAATTCTGGGGGCATTACTATTACTGAGGGCACTAATGGGGGGCATTATTAATTCTGGGGACAATAATGGGGGCATTAATATTATTGTGAGTCACAGTATGATAGCGACTAGGGATGAGCGAATCGACTTCGGATGAAACATGCGAAGTCGATTTGCATAAAACTTTGTTCTAATACTGTACGGAGCAGGAGCTCCGTACAGTATTAGAATGTATTGGCTCCGATGAGCCAAAGTTATTGCGTCGCAAAGTCTCGCGAGACTTCGCGCAATTACTTCATAAATGAAGTTGTACTGTTAAAAAACTTTTCCCAAACTCAGGTTCGGTTCCAAGGTACCGATAACTTCGGCTCATCGGAGCCAATACATTCTAATACTGTACGGAGCTCCTGCTCCGTACAGTATTAGAACTAAGTTTTATGTGACTCAACTTCGGACGCTTTATCCGGTCTATTTGCTCATCCCTAATAGCGACGTAACACCCTATGTTAAGCCTTGCCCTCATAACCACACAGCCTTTAGGGTGTGACTTAACTTATCCGTATTTTTTTGTTGGGAAAGGTGGCAACCCTAATTGTGAGCCATATTAAAGGGTGGCATTAGAAAGTACAACTTGTCCAACCGTCTGCACTTCACTCTTTCCTCTCCTCAGACTGCTCACAACAATGGCAGCTTGTCAGCAGGGTCCGACTGTCTCTTCACACACTTCTCCTCACACAGCCGGATCCGGCCGCCGCGCCAGGCGTCACTACCATGGCAACCCTCCGCTGACGTCACCACGCAGGCGGCCCTTCACGTCCCGGTGTCTCGAACCTCCACTGCGCATGCGTTCTCTTCCCGCCACATTGACCTTTAAACCTGACGTCACAGGCGGGTTTCGCGCGTAAACACAAAGCGCGGGAGAGTGCGAGGGGGCGGAGTCACGTGATCCCGGGGCCATTTGAAAAGCTGGAGGGTTAGCGTGCTGCCGGGTATCTCTGTAGTTCCGGTAATCGGTTGGTGACTGTACACAGTTCCGGTGGGCCCCGGTGCACTCTGTCGTCTTGTCGCGGCTCTGTTCTTCTTGCACGGCTCCTGTGTTGGCGGGAAAGGCGGCATTTCCCGCTTTCTTTTTACCTGGTGCTCTAGTTTTGTTTCTTGAAGGATCCTTAGTCCGTGTGCCCCCCGCGTCATGCCTGCCCAGGCCTCCTCTCCCGCCTTGCCCGCTGACGTCAGAAAGCGGTAAGTGGCTCATGTCGTCAGAGCTCTGCGTGTATGACGTCACTGTGCTTGGGGAGAGGGTTGGACTACACCCCTAGCATGCTGAGACTTGTAGTTCCACCACAGTGCCAGCCTAGCTGCTGACGTCACGCAGTGCGACATGCTGGGGTCCAAGCATGCATCCTGAACTAGAAGTCTCAGCTATGTCACTCTGTCTGGAGATCACATGGGCCAAGCTAACACTGCTTGCTGTTAGTGAATGGAAACTATCTTTATCGGCTAGGCAGTGTGGCTGGTGGCAGTAGTACCACTGCAGGTGATGGCAATTGGTTCTCACCCTGCAGTGTTAGTCGCCCCCTCCAAATGTGACCGTCCTGTGCTGCTGTCATTGAATAGCGCATCGCAGCATACTATCGGCCTCCTGATGTCTGGTGTGTACAGGCCTCAGTGTTATGTGCGACACGTGTCTAGAAGACTGCTGTCAGTGAGCGGAAACCTTCTGGATTACTGAGAAGTGTCCTAAACCTTCACACTTTAAGCTTTTTCTAAATGTGATGGAAATTATTGGTCATTTACCAAACTGGTGTGAAGCAGGACTGGCTTAGTTGCTCATAGCAACCAATTAGATTCCACTTCTTATATTTTTTTAAAGAAGTGATAAATGAAATGTGGAATCTGGTTGGTTGCTATGGGCAACTGAGCCAGTTCTAGTGGTCAGGACTCTGGACTGCTGTGTGCAGTGGAGAGGGCTCCTGTGCGGGGTGCTCTAAAACAAACACAAATCTGCAGAAAACCCCTTTAAGGCCTGGTTCAGGTGACACCACCTGATTTTTGTGCTATCCAGACTGCACCCATCTAAGGCTACGTTCACACTTGCGTTTCGTGCAGATCCGTCAGGATCTGTTCAGACAATACATCTGTTCAGGACGGATCAGTTTGTATTATCTTGAACATTGGCCAAACGGATCCATCTTGAACACAATTGAAAGTCAATGGAGGGAGGGGGCCCGTTTTCAGTTGTGTCATTGAAACCGGATCCGTCCCCATTGACTTACATTGTGTGCCAGGACGGATCCGTTTGGCTGTTTCGCCAAGCGGACAGCAGAACTGTCCGCCTTCAAAGCGGAATGGAGACGGATCTGAGGCAAACTGATGCCTTCTGAGCGGATAATTTTCCATTCAGAATGCATTAGGGCAAAACTGCTCAGTTTTGGACCGCTTGTGAGAGCCCTGAACGGACCTCAGAAACGGAAAGCCAAAACGCCAGTGTGAAAGTAGCCTAACCCGCAGAGTTGTTCAAATGGTGACATTCACACGATTTTCTCGCACTGTTCGCTTTTCCATCAGGTTCACTCCAAGCCATCTATTTTAGTATGTGGGTGACTTGAAGGGGTTTTCCCATTTAAGACGATGGGGGGGGCTATCCTTAGGGTATGACCCTGTTGTCTGGTGGGGCAGGACCCGCCCATATATTGAGAACGAAGCAGGGAAAATGGCTGGGTTTCACCAAGCGCTCTCCCCATAGTGGATGGGAGTGCCCTGTGCATGCGCGTCCACCGCTCCCATTCACTTCTGTGTGCCCAGCAGAAAAGGCCACGCTCAGCAACCTCATTGGAAGGCGGCTGTGCATGGCTAGTGCACCCTCCACTGTTTCGGGGCTCTTTTCAGTGTAGGTCCCACCTGCACCCATCAGCGATATTCTCCTTCTGCTGTCAGAGATGGGGGTAAACACCCAGGGCCCCTGCCGATCAGCTGTTTGAGAAGGCTGCGGTGCTCCTCACAGCTTCTCCTAGGTTATCCATCACGTGGCCTAGGAGCGCATTACGAAGCACAGCCGCTATACAGTGTACCGTGAGCAAGGAAAAGGCCGCTGCCTTCTCAAGAAGCTTATTGGAGGGGGTCCCAGGTGTCAGACCCGCCACAGATATTGATGACCTCTCCTCAGGATAATCAGTATGAAAAAGGCAAAGGAACGCCGCATCAGTAGTGACTGGCACAAATGGTGGTTGAACCACGCTGCCGGTGCTGCTCTCATATCAGAGTCCCGACACGACACTCGCGGGGGGGGGGGGACACTTTAGCCGAATGTGATGCGGTGATTGAACAGTGAAGTGGACTTGGGATACAATTGTAGAAAAACAGTGGCTCTGCCACGTAGCGCTGCCTTAACAAGATGGTGTAAGTGTTTCTAGCCTTGTCTTACTGAGTTCTTGTTTCTCTCTTGTGCAGGCTGAAGGCTTTGGATAAAGAACAGGACAGGCTGTCTGAGAAGGTATGGCCGTCACTCAGCCTTGGCGTCAGTTCACATGGAGGCAGAATTTTGCTGAAAACCTGCCCATGTCCTTTCTGCCTCTTTAATGTCAATGGGTGGCAGCTTAGAGCCATGGCTGCATTCTGCCATTCCTTTATTCCCGCTAGGAGTTATGACTTGCTAGTAGTTTGCAGTGAAGGTCCTGCTGGGTGTTACCAGTTTGGGGTGGGTCCCTGCACAGTCTCTGATGCTGGCAGCGCTCATTGGATAATGTGACACTGCAGGGACACGCCCACAACTGGTAACATCCATGTCCTGACCGCTGGTAATTCATTCATAAACTTCTTGTAGGGATATGAGAATACTCCAGAATTGTTACTATCTGGGGACTAGGGTTGTCACGATACCAAAGTTTTGATTCTATTTCAATGCCGTAAAAAAAAAATTGGTGATACCACGCGGGGAAAAAAAACTCCAAAAAAAGCATTCCGCATTTTATGGAACATCCCGCCCATAATTGAACAGTCCTAGCCTAATTTTTGGGTGGACATGGTGACTAAAAAAATGGTGACTTGCGCGGTTTGAATTATATTTTTTATATATTCACTGCGTGTGTGGGGGGGGGCGGGTGTTAATGATTAACCTTTAATACTGGAGGCAGGTGCTGGCGACAGAAACGCTTATCTGCTGAGGGCACATGGAGCAGCACGCTCCATGTTCTGTGATGCTAGGCTGCCGGTACAAGAGTATCGATTGGGTATTTAAGTCGATACCCGGTGCAACCTTACTAAATCAGATATGTCGGGGTAGGTGATCTGGGGCTGTAGAAAGTAACTTGCTTCTAGGCCTTGATCACTTTCTGTAAATGTCTGATAGTCGGTGCCATGATGTGAATGGCCGCCCTGGTAGTGTCGTGCACAGTGGAAGACTTCACAGCTGGTATTGTACCTGGGTGCTCTGCAGTGGTCCTGAGCATTAACCCCTTCCTGACACATGACATACTATTACATCACGGAAGTCAGTGCGTTCCCGCATCATGATGTAATAGTACGTCATGGTGGGCACCGGAGCGGTGCGCGCCCAATCACTGCAGGGGTCTGGCAGTCCCTGATAGCCGGGCCCCAGCTGTATCCGCCGGCATTGCTGTAAAAGCCGATGTCGGCGGATTAACCCCTCTTATGCCGTGGGGGTTAAGGGGTTTGATGAGGGAGCCCATCGGGTCCCTGTGCTGCTGTGGCGGGGACCTGATGCCGTGCAGAGGCTGCCCAATGCCGGGGAGATCCAGGCTCGGTCTCCTAGGCAACCTGTTAGTCTATTACTCTGTGTGATACATTAACTGCAATGCATTACAATACAGAAGGGATCAGAACCCCCCGAAAGGTGAAGTCCCAGAGTGGGACAGAAATAAAGTTTAAAAATAGTGTTTTTTAATAGTTTCACGTAAAAAAAAACACCCCTTTCCCCAGATTTTAGAATTAAAAAAACCTGCACATATTGGGTAGCGCATACGTAACGACCGGCTCTATAAATATATCCTGATCCGCCCCGCCCGATAAACGCCATAAACTGTCAAAAGCCTTTTATATTTTTGGGAAAATACTATTGTGTAAAACTTCAATAAATAAGAAAGTATACATATCGGGTATTGCCACGTCCGTGACAATCTGATCTACCCTGTCAGATGTAATATAGAGCAATAAAAAATCATATGTACCCCAAAATAGTACCAATAAAACTGGCACCTCTTATCCTCTAGTTTCCAAAATGGGGTCACTTTTTGGGAGTTTTTACTGTAAGGGTGCATCAGGGGGGCTTCAAATGGGACATGGCATCTAAAAACCAGTTCAGCAAAATCCGCCTTCCAAAAACCACACAGCGCTTTTCTTCTGCTCCCTGCGGTGTGCCGTTACATCAGTGTACAACCACATAAATCGCAGAATTGGGGTAAAAAATAGTTTTGTTTGGCTGTTAACCCTCTGTGTTAAAGAAAAAATTGAGTAAAATGGAAAATCTGCCAAAAAAGAAAATTTAGAAATTTTAGCTCCATTTTCCTTTAATTCTTGTGGAACACCAAAAGGGTTAACAAAATATGTAAAATCAGTTTTGAGTAACTTGAGGGGTGTAGTTTCTACAATGGGGTCATTTATGGGGGGTTTTCCACTATGTAGGCCCCACAGTGACTTCAGACCTGAACTGGTACTTAAAGTGGGTATTGGAAATTTTCTTAAATTAAGAATTGCTTCAATAATTCTAAGCCTTCTAACGTCCTAAAAAAATGGCATTTCCAAAATGATGCCAACATAAAGTAGACATATGGGGAATGTGAAGTAGTAAATATTTTGAGGTATCACTTTCTGCTTTAAAAGCAGAGAAATAGAAATTTTGAAAATTGTGAAGTTTTTCAAAATTTTTGGTTAACTTGGGATTTTTTTTTTTTTCATAAAGGTTCCAAAGTTATTACCACATAAAGTGACACATGTCAGATTTGCAAAAACTGCCTGGGGTAGAAGGAGTTAAGGGCTGGGGCGGTTAAGTCTACTTTCACACTTGCGGCAGAGGCTTCTGGCAGGCGGTTCCACCATAACTGCCTGCCGGATCCGTCTAAACGCATGCAAACTGATGGCATTTGTCTGACAAATGCATTGAAATGCTGGATCCATCTCTCCGGTGTCATCCGGAAAAAAAAACTGGCATTTTCTTTTTTTTTTTTTTTTGCGGTCTGAGCAGACCACAATGCCAGATCAGTTTTGCCCAGACACCCTGGGCTGGGTCCAGCATTAATGCAAGTGTTCTGGAATTTTGGACAGAGCTAAAACCGTAGCATGCTGCGATATTATCTCCGTCCTGAAAGGGCAAAAAAGACTGAAGACACCCTGATTGCTCTCCATTCAGAATGCATTCGGATAAAACTGATCAGTTCTTTTCCGGTATTGAGGACGGAACTCGGTGCCGGAAAAGAAAAATGCAAGTGTGAAGGTACCTGAAGGCATTTTAAAAACTGACTTACGTCTCCTGCACATAAAGGAGATTTGCTGCTGGAAACATTACATGGGTTATGTAGAGGAAAATCTTACAAAGGGTTAAAAAGTTATATATATATATATATATATATTTTTTTTTTTTTTCTTTTTGAGACCTTCCTAAGTTCTTATGTCTTAATGAATGTCTGGGCCTCCCTGTAGGAATGTGTAGAGCAGAAGCTGAGTCTGGTGCTGGAGTACCTGGAAGCAGATGTGAAGGCTGAACTGACCGACCTGGAAGCCAAGCTGAACAAAGAGGAGCTGTCTGAGGTAAGACCTGGATGGCGCCTTCCATAGGGCCTCTTCCTCTGTCTTTGCCTTGGGTTTTCTGTCCTACTTTGAAGCACTACCTCTATGGGACTCTCTGCATGAACCCTAATCTGACTCCCATGCAGTGCAGGAAGCTGACGCCTCGTCTGGTGACGGATGGGACCCTGCATGAAATGTTTGGCCCAGTTTTCTGGGGTCTTTGGCTGTTTTCAGACAGTTATTTCCTGCTGTACCGACACTGCTCGTGTGAAGTGGTCCTGGTCTCACTGCTCACCTACTGAATGGTCATCATATAATACAGTGACCACAGTTTAGTAGATCAGCAGTTAGACTGGAACTCGCATCGTAAATGTTTTAATGCTGTGATAAGGGATGAGCGAATTGACTTCATATGAAACATCCAAAGTCTATTCGCATAAAACTTCATTTCAATACTGTACAGAGCGAGCGCTCCATACAGTACTAGAATGTGTTGGCTCCAATGGGCCGAAGTTATTACTTTGTAAAGTCTCGTGTGACTTTGCATAATTCCAGAAATTGATTTATACTGTGAAAAAAAAACATTTCCCGGACTCTGGTTCAGTTCCATGGTACCACTTGGAACCGAATCTGAGTTTGGGAATTTTTTTTTATTTTCATACATTGTATCATCCGAAGTAGCTTCGCTCATCCCTAGCCGTGAGCCCACTTCACAGGAGCAGCATTCAGACCGGGGGTTATCACTCGCACATCGCGCTCATTTCTGGAATGAATGTCGTCTGAAACTAGAATGGTGCTCAGTCCACTCCTCCTTCTCTCCATCCAGGAACGGTATCTGAAAAAGGTGAAGGTCCTGCTCGGGAAAGAACTAGGCATTGAGAACGGGGCTCTGAATGGCGAGACTAATGGCTGCTCTCCAAACGGCACTTGTGGTAGTGAAGAGGAGGATGTGGAGATGGAGGCGGTGACGCCTAGTTCTAAGGGGCGCAGGGGCAGGAAAAGCAAGACTAATGGAGAAAACAAAAGTAATTCACTTATGCTAGTCATCCCCCTTCATGTTTTTGAGAGCATGAGGGTCCCAAGCGATGTTCAGATTGCCATGTAATGTTTCTCCTGCATAGGAAATAAATAAAACTGTTGCTGATTAGACTCCTGGAATTTCCAGCAATCGGTGGAACCCTTCATTGTAGCATGGCATCCCCGATGGAACGTCCCAGTCTTATTTGCTTGGCTTCATTGTGTTTTTTTTTTTTTTTTTAATGCAGAGTCTTCTAGCCGTAGCCGACCTGCGAAAAGTGGAAGCAAACAGCCAACCATCCTGTCTATGTTCTCCAAAGGGTTAGTAATGTGTGGGCCAAATGGGGAGTCCTGTGCTGTACTAGTGGAAAGTACTTAAGTTAATCTGGGGGGGTCTGCCTAGGTCTTTCCCCCAAACCCCAAGTGGGACTGCAATACATTACTGTCTGCTCCCTCCAGCCAATTCTGTGTCCTTCGTATGTAATGAGAATACTTGGGCTTGTACAATGAGTTGTATTGAGCTGTAACTTTATCTTTTATTTATTTTCTCTTCCACCTGCAGTCCAGGGAAGCGCAAGTCTGAAGATGTCAATGGTGATGTGAAACTGGAAAATGAGGTGTCGGAAGAGGAGCCCGCTGAAGAGGTGTGTTGGAATAGAGCAGGGATGCCCAAACTGCGGCCCTCCAGCTGTTGCAAAACTTGCAACTCCCACCATGTTCTGATGGCTGAATATTGGGCTTGCTGGGAGTTAGTTTTGCAGGGGCTGGTTGGGCATCCTCAGAATGGTGTTTGAAGGCTACCCACCACTGGCTTGGGCTAGTTTCAGATCAATGCATTCACTGGGAGAGCATTATTTTGCACACAGAACTCTGCTTCTGTGATGCCCTCATGGCATAATTTATAACAGTACAATTTGTGACAGCCAATGTAAGGCAGGGACAGACTGCCTTATGTCAGTACAGCGCAAGCCAGGAGGACATATCACAGGAGCAGAGTTCTCTATGTAAAATGACTCTTCCATGGGAGCGTGTTTCCTGCAGTGCATGCGCTTATCTGAAACCGGCCTCAGGACCCACTAAACCAGGCTGTCGTGTGGTTGGGGGTTAGCTCTCCAGATATGCCCGTGTGAATGCCAGCTGTAAGCATTGGTGTGTAAACTTGTAAGTTGCACAAGATAGTGGTGGCTGTAGTCTAGCAGCATCAGGAGCCTTGTGTTAAGGATGCCAAGGACCATGTTGTGGCCCTTTCATTATGAGTCTGTGCCTTGTTCTGAAATATATTATATATAATATATAATTTTTTTTCCTTTAGGAGCAAGTGGAGAAGAGGCTGAAAGTGGAGCCAAAGGAGGAAGACGGGTAAGGGCGGCTAATGCTATGTCTTGGAATATTGGAGGGTGAAGGTTTGACCCTTTTACTATGTGTAACCAGAATGTTATATAGATGTATATCAATTATTTTTATTTTTTTCAGACCTGTCAAAGAGGAAACTCCAAAGCCCAAATCTGTTCAGGCGCCAAAGGTAAACCATTGCCTCACATCTGACACGGCATGATCAGAAGAGCAGGACTTGTGTATCTTCATTGTGTAACTCTTCTCTTTACAGACACCACCTCCAAAGTGTATGGACTGCAGGCAATATCTTGATGACCCTGATCTTAAGTACTTTCAGGGTGACCCAGATGATGCGGTAAGTAATGTTACATGGTGTGCACATGCTGTACTGTCAGAGGGCTTTTATACTAATGGAAATATGTCTGGTGCACTGAGTTTACCGAGCCTGGCGTTTCATAGGATGAATCGATCATGGGTACATGTTCTACTAGTAGAGCATTTATCTACCGAGCAGAGAGCTCGTGGTCACACGTGCTCAGTCACCCTCTGCAGAGTGATCAATGGCAAGGACTCTCCTTGTTAGGGAGGCACAGAGTCTCTGCAGTAGCATAGCCATGTAACGGAGATGATGCCTTCTGAGGTGGAAGCAGGAAAAGGACTGGACTATATTGTTAGCTGCCAGAGGAGGAAGGAAACTGATTCTGTTCAGAATTTTTGCATGAATATAACTTGAGGCATCCTTATAAGACCAGCAAAGGTAAGGCAGTAGGAGTCTTCTCTAATGGCATGCTCTGCTTCACAGCTGGAGGAACCAGAGATGTTAACCGATGAGCGCTTGTCGCTGTTTGATGCCAATGAAGATGGGTTTGAGAGCTATGAGGATCTTCCCCAGCACAAGGTCACCTGCTTCAGGTCTGTGGATTGCTGCTGCTCTTCCTATGTTAGTGGTCTCTGCGCTGTAATTTAATTCTATAATGTCCTTTTATTTTTAGCATTTACGACAAGAAGGGACATCTCTGTCCTTTCGATACTGGCCTGATTGAGAAGAATGTGGAGCTATACTTCAGTGGTGTTGTGAAGCCCATATATGATGACAATCCGTCTCTGGATGGTAAGTGGTCACTTGAAGAGGATTCAGAAGTAGAGCAGATATGTTGATAGATTATACATTATTTCCATAATGCTATTCCTTTAAATATCCACTCTTTACAAGGGCAATGCAGATCATATGGAAATATAGCGTGATTTGGAGCATGGACCGACCTTATCGAGATCAGTGGAGTTAAGATGAGCATATCTTTATTTTATAAATCGTACAATTAACTTGGTTTTGGCTTGCAGGAGGAGTAAGGGCGAAGAAGCTAGGACCCATTAATGCCTGGTGGATAACTGGCTTTGATGGAGGAGAAAGGGCTTTGATTGGGTTTACAACAGGTAAGTGTTCTCCTTCTACAGACAAGGGAGTGTCTTACACTACAGGATCTCTCAATCATCCATGTCTCCATACGTGTCCTCTCCAGCTTTTGCCGATTACTTCCTTATGGACCCCAGTGAGGAGTACAGCATAATCTTTGCCTTGATGCAAGAGAAGATCTATATGAGCAAAATAGTGGTTGAATTCCTGCAAAACAATCCAGATGTTGCCTATGAAGATCTGCTGAACAAGATTGAGGTGAGTCGAGATGGGTGGAAAAAAAAACCCTGAGGTTTGCCGGTCAGCAGACCTGGGGTGTAAACCGTTCTCTCCGCCTTCCTGTTTCAGACGACCGTCCCTCCGGCAGGACTGAACTTCAACCGCTTCACTGAAGACTCTCTCCTGAGGCATGCGCAGTTTGTGGTGGAGCAGGTGGAGAGCTACGATGATGCTGCTGACAGTGATGAGCAGCCGGTCATCATCACTCCCTGCATGAGGGACCTGATCAAACTTGCTGGGGTCACACTGGGAAAGAGGTGGGTGACTTGTATCTTTAATTGTGAAGTTGAAATGGTGTGGTGCTCCTCTAGATGCAATGAAGGCTCTGGAGAGGAGCTGTGAACACTCTATAAAGCAGTAGCAATCAGGTATGCCACTACTTTGATTGGAGGTCCAGTCTCTTGGACTTGACAACCCTGAGATTGGAAGGACAGGGGTACTGCAGCAGAGCTTTAAGTGAATGGTTTACTGAAAAGATGGTGTACCCTAGCTACGTCAGTACTCTAAGGGGCATTTCCAGCCTAAGGGCTCATGAACACAACTGTATGTGTTTTGAGGACTGCAAAATACATCTGTAAAAAAAAATATATACCGGCGACATGTGCATTTTATATTTTGCGGAACAAAACAGCTGGCCCATGATAGGACTATTCTTGTCTGTAATGCGGACTTTATTTTTTTAAACGGAACGCACACAGTAACTTCTGTCTTTTGCGGACAATTACAGTGAATGGGGGGAGCAATTTCTCCAGTTTTGTTCCCACGGCATTTTGTTTGCAGCAAAACTGATCCATGCCCTTAATTCTGCCAAAACGATTACAATACCCCATATGTATAGTTTTTTTTATGTCTAAATAGCGTGAATTTAATTTTTTTTTTTTTTAAATTGCTATATTCTGACCCCCATAACTTCTTATACTTATGTCTACTGGGCTATATTGGGGCTTTTTGCAGGACAATCCATAGTTTTTGATACATTTTGGAGTGACTTATTTGTTTTTTGAGAAGCGATGATGCCCATGATTATATTTGGGTATTTTTTTTATTATACAGAGTCTTTATTTTAAACTTTGTTTTTTATATACTTTTATTTTGATGCTCAAATTAGCCTATAATTTCTATTTAAAATTTTGTACTATTGGGGATTTTTAAATTTAGCTTTTTCTTATCCTGGCCTGCCATCTGGTGGCCAAAAGAATTGCAGCATGAATACTAAGTCTTGTCAGTGCAACTACCAATGCCCCCATTGGCTGCGGGGGGAATTGGTAGGAAGCACAAACTTCCAGGTTTTTGCACATATTTGGATGCCGTGATCTCGCCTTATCTCACTGCATCTAAAGCCTTTAATTACCACAATTGGCATTATTGCTGGTCACGGTAATTAGCTGCAGGTCTCTTCGGTATGAAACGGCAGAGACCTGGCACCCGCTGCACATGTGAGCAGGTGCCATGTTTACACACCGCTCTAGCGACGTACATGTACGGTGCTGGTGGCGAATGGGTTAAACCAGCAAATATTTTATCAAGACTGATGTGGATTCATAGCCTTGCACATATATAGTGAAAGCAATCTGTTTTATCTTTTTCTATGCAGACGAGCTGTAAGGAGACAAGCGATCAGACATCCTACCAAGATTGTTAAGGACAAGGGGCCAACAAAGGCCACCACAACCAGGCTGGTGTGCCATATCTTCGACACTTTCTTCTCTGAACAGATTGAGAACGATGATGAAAAGGAGAACTCAAAGCGAAGGCGCTGTGGAGTATGTGAGGTAAGGTGCCTGTGTAGAACGCCCTACAATCGCGTCTCCTGTAGCGGTTTATTACAGGCGGTAACTCCAGTGTCTCTACCCAGGTATGCCAGCAGCCAGACTGTGGCAAATGTAGAGCTTGCCAAGACATGGTGAAGTTTGGAGGAGCAGGCCGCAATAAACAAGCTTGTCTCCAGAGGAGGTAAGTTCCTAATATACACTTGCCCTTTTTTCAATTGTGAAACTCTAGCATACTACCTGACTTTACTCTTTTAGGTGTCCAAATCTGGCTGTTAAGGAGGCTGATGAAGATGAGGAGCTGGATGACAATATCCCTGAAATGCCTTCTCCCAAGAAGATCCTCCAGGGTCGTAAGAAGAAACAGGAGAAAAAGAACAGAATCTCTTGGCGTGGGGAACCAGTCAAGGTAACAAGTCTGCACTGTCATGGGCTTCTATGGAAGAAATGCCTGATGGAAGGATTGACCTAATTGTCCATTTTAAGGTTGAAGGGAAGAAGGAATATTACCTTAAAGTTTCTATTGATGACGAGATCCTTGAAGTTGGTGACTGTGTATCTGTGAGTCCGGATAATCCCACAGAACCTCTGTATTTGGCAAGGTTTGTACTGTCTCCTTATAGCTTTATATAGTATGGTATGTCAGGTTGATTTAAAGTGCGAACCGTCTTGAATGCTTTGACCTTGAATCCTGCAGACAAAATATATTGATCCATTCCACGTGCGTGCATTTTGGGCATTGGTGACAGCTTTTTTTTGCACCTTCCAAGAGCTTTAACTCATCTCTCCATAGATGCAGCTGTATGAGGACTTGTTTTTTGCAGGACAAATTGTAGTTTTTAATGGCACCATTAGGTTCTAAAGTTTAAAAGTTTTTTATTTTTTAACCTCTCCAGAGCATAGTCCATCAGTCTAATCGGTGGGGGTCTGAAACTTGGGACCCTGTCCAGTAAACTACTTGAGAAGGCAGCAGTGTACACAGTAGTTCAATGGCTGGCCCTTCTGCTTTTCCTAAGCCAGTGAAAACACATTCATGTATCACATGGCCTAGGAGCATCTCATAGAAGGAAGCATAGCCGCTATACAATGTATGGCACTGAGAGAAGGCCACATTGCTCACAGGAGCACCGGTGCCTTCTCAAATCGGCAGACTTGGGTGTCAGACTCCACTGATCAGATACTGGTTACCTATCCTCCTAAAAAAAAAAACTCAGAAAACCCATTTAAGGGGAGGCTTTTTGGGCTGTAATCCTTGCTCATGACTTCCTTATACTTTTACTCTAGAATTACATCTATGTGGGAAGATGCCAATGGCCCCATGTTCCATGCACACTGGTTCTGCCTGAGTACAGACACCGTCCTGGGAGCCACGTCTGATCCTCTAGAACTTTTCCTTGTGGATGAATGTGAAGACATGCAGTTGTCGTTTATTCATGGCAAGGTTAATGTGGTCTACAAAGCTCCATCAGAAAACTGGTTTATGGAGGTGAGCTGTGAACAGATCTATACGTAGGATTTACTGTCCACTTCATATCCTTCTCTCACCTCTCTGCTCTTGTGCCTAAACTTAGGGTGGCGCTGACCAGTATGAGAACATGGTGGAAGATGATGGAAAATCCTACTTCTACCAGTTGTGGTATGATCCAGAGTATTCTCGGTTTGAGACTCCTCCAAAGGTGCAGCCAACAGAGGACAACAAGTACAAGTAGGAGGCTTTTTCAGGCCTTTGAAGTCCATCTGGTGAAATGGAGAACTATTACTCAGACACCTTGTCCACCTTTCTACTCAGGTTTTGTACCAGCTGTACCAGGCTAGCAGAAATAAGGCAGAGGGAGATGCCCAGGGTGTTTGACATCGCTGAAGATTTGGATGGAAAAGTCTGCTACAACATGGCCACAAAGAACGGCGTCCAGTACAAGATTGGCGATGGAGTCTTACTCCTGCCTGATGCTTATAACTTTAGGTATGAGACACAACAAGCAAAATCTGAGTATTACTGATGTGTAATCTTACGGGTATGGGAGGCCAAAAGAGCCTGTTAGACTAGCAGGCATTTATGTGCCACGTTGTCAATTGTTGTGGACAGATTCCTTCATAACATGTGGCATTAAGGGACAAACCCTCAGATTGAAGACCCTTTAGATAGCCTATAGACTAGATCTGTAATCTAGTTGCATGCATGACCCATTTAAAGGGGTATTTCCATCTGAGACACTTGTGGGATATCGAAATGCCATAACTGTCCAGTAGGTGCAGTTCCCACCCCTAGGACCCTCTCTCCTATCAGATGTTTGACATCTTGTGGATATGCCATAAATGTCCCAGGTGGGACAACCCCTTTAAGCATACCACTGTTCCCACTAGCGGACCCAGCTCAAGGAAAGACTGAGAGGATTTGGTTCTCTGGCCCTTTTTTGGCATTGGTGGGGGTTTCTATAGGTTGCCCCCCCCCCAAAAAAAAAATCAGTCATGTTATCACTTTACAAGATGTGAATGTCTGTCTCTTAACATTGTCCGCTTCATCGCTTTTAGTGTCAAACTGGGCAGTCCGGTGAAGAGGTCTCACAGGAAAGAAGATGTGGATGAAGATCTGTACCCCGAGTATTACCGCAAGTCCTCAGACTACATCAAGGGTAGTAATCTGGATGCCCCAGAGCCATACCGGCTAGGCCGCATCAAGGAGATTTACTGCAACAAAAGAAGCAATGGGAAGCCCAACGAGGCGGACGTCAAACTGCGGGTGTACAAGTTCTACAGGTATCTGACTGTGAGCAGAAGACTCGGGTGGCTCTGCTTTATCAAAGCCAATGGGAAAACCGGTATACCCCTTTAACAACCAGAGGCCTGCTTTTTTTAACCCCTTAGCTACCTGAGGTTTTCACATCTTTATTTTTCTTCCCTGTCAGAGCCATAACTTTTTTTTTCACATAGCCTTATGAGGGTTTTGTTTTTTAATGCATGCAATGTAGTACTATTGGAAAAACCAGTTGTACATGATTTGTCCATACAGTGTTCCCTATGTGACAACTTTCCTGCTGGCTAACATAGGAACTGCAGAGACTCAGTGTATTAGAGCCAAGGACCGGCTTCCCCAATAGCGGCACAGGGAGCTGGTCTTGACACAGAGCATGCTTCTGGGTTCTTTGCCATTTTTAGATCCTGTGGTCACACTTGACCACACTAAAGGGTTAAATGCCTGCACTTGTGTTTGAAACGGCTATGGCAGGGCTGGCCAACCTGCGGCTCTCCAGCTGTTGTAAAACTACAATTCCCGCCATGCCATGCTGTAGACTGATAGCTGTAGGCTGTCTGGGCATGCTGGGAGTTGTAGTTTTGCAACAGCTGGAGAGCCTCAGGATGGCCAGCCCTGGGCTATGGCACTCATTAGCGGGTGCCATATATGCTATACATGTACGGTTGAGTTCCTGATTGCTTTGACCAAGAAATCAAATGTTTATAACCTCCTAAATGTCTTCTCAGGCCTGAAAACACCCACAAGGGCTTGAAGGCAAGTTACCATGCAGACATCAACTTGCTGTACTGGAGCGATGAGTATGCACTGGTGGACTTGAAAGACGTTCAGGGGCGCTGTACCATAGAATATGGGGAGGATCTGACTGAGTCTTTACAGGAATACTCCGCTGGAGGAGCGGACAGGTTCTACTTCCTGGAGGTAAGTGCATAGTCTTTTGTGGACTACCTTTTTAGAGTTTAAGATCCTATAGGGAATGCCTATGAAAGTGCAAGGCATTGCCACGTGGCCCAGAAGTGTCCACTGTTTAAAGGTATATTCCAGTTATCACTTACCCACAGGATAACTATTGATTTCTGCGGCGTTCCACTGCAGGGACCCCGATGACAATCGTGAAACAAACCTGACAGCAGGAGAGCCCAAAAATCATGGCTCTGAAGTGCACTGTTCCTTTTAGCTAAGCTGTAGACATCATACAGGGACTGACTTCTTTTGTTTCAGGCTTACAATGCAAAAACCAAGTCCTTTGAAGATCCACCTAATCATGCCCGTAGCGCTATCAACAAAGGCAAGGGGAAGGGCAAAGGAAAAGGTAAGGCTTCTGTAGATATTACATGTTCTGTTCTGAAGGTTTCTTATGGCTTAAATCCTAAACGCACCGCTTGTATCTGCAGGAAAGGGAAAAATGTCATCGGCACAGTCTGAAGATGACAGGAGGCCGGAGGATCGCGTGCCTAAACTCCATACTCTGGACGTGTTCTCTGGCTGCGGTGGTCTGTCTGAAGGCTTCCACCAAGCAGGTGAAGACCCTGACATCTCACCTGCTTATTCTCTATACCGCACCTTCTCTTCTACATTGTATTAACACTTTCATTTGTTTCTAAGGTGTTTCAGAGACTAAATGGGCCATAGAGATGTGGGACCCAGCTGCACAAGCCTTCCGACTGAATAATCCAGGGGCCACAGTGTTTACGGAGGACTGTAATGTCCTGCTGAAGCTGGTCATGTCGGGGGAGAAGACTAACTCTCTGGGCCAGCGGCTACCTCAGAAGGGAGATGTTGAAATGTTGTGTGGGGGCCCACCCTGCCAAGGCTTCAGTGGGATGAACAGATTCAACTCCAGAACCTATTCCAAGTTCAAGAACTCCTTAGTGGTTTCTTATCTCAGGTAAGTGGAGCTGTGATGTAGCGTGGTCACTGTTTGCTGCCTTCTAGACTGGCTGGGTAGACACGTGTAGTGCTGCCACTAACCCCAGCCTGTCAACTTTTCACTAAGCTTTTTTTTTTTTTTTTTTTTTTTCTGTTCCCCAGTTACTGTGACTATTATCGGCCAAAGTTCTTCCTGCTGGAAAATGTGAGGAACTTTGTTTCGTTTAAGAGCTCCATGGTGCTGAAACTAACCCTGCGCTGTCTTGTCCGGATGGGATACCAGTGTACCTTTGGCGTGCTGCAGGTAACGCTCACACTCCAGGGTCAGATTCCTGCTTCATCTTCCATTCGTGTGTCAGAATTGGATCATATAATGAAATTTGCAGCTTTTTAATCTACTAAGAGCTTTGTCAGTGGACAGGGCTGGTTATTTACCAGGAGTCCTGGACTCTTATGTGTCATCTGGCACATGAGACGTCTGAAGAGTCCTGGACTCTCGGCGTATGTTCACATGGGGTCTTCTTGCCGCAGATACCAACACTAATGTTTGGCCAGTGGCTTCTTGCTGGTTTCTGCCTCCCGTTCACTTCAATGGGAGGAAGCGCTGAGTCTTACGGAGCAGCGGCTTAAAACTGCATCCGAAAAGGGACTTGTCTGTCTTCGTTAGCTTTCAACCGCCGCTCAGTAATCTTCAGCACAGCCTCCTATTGGGATGGGAGGCAGGAAGGACACACCCAAAATTCTGCTATGAAACCTGCTGTGTGAACAGCCCCTTAGTCTGGTATTCTAGCTCTTGAGGGGCTGGTTAGTCTGTGTCTGTGTGTGTGTGTGTGTGTGTATATATATATATATATATATATATTTATTTTTTTTCTGGAAATTTGGCTGCACCTGTATATGGCTTTTAGACTATGTAGGTATAAGGACTCCTGACAGACGCTAAATGGCTGCTTTTTAATTTCAGGCCGGCCAGTATGGTGTGGCACAGACCCGTAGAAGAGCCATCGTTCTTGCTGCTGCCCCAGGGGAGAAGTTACCAATGTTCCCTGAGCCCTTGCATGTGTTTGCCCCTCGTGCCTGCCAGCTGAGTGTTGTGGTGGATGAGAAGAAATATGTGAGCAACATTACAAGGTGAGTAGGTTCTACAGCACGGTGCCTACAGACCTTCCTGCTGCTTCGATCAGTGCCTTCTCTAACGTTTATTTTCTCCAATAATAGGACAAACTCCAGCCTCTTCAGAACAATCACTGTGCGGGATACTATGTCAGACCTGCCCGAGATCCGTAACGGAGCTTCTGCCCTTGAAATTTCCTATAACGGCGAGCCTCAGTCGTGGTTTCAGAGGCAAATTAGAGGCTCACAATATCAGCCAATTCTCAGGGACCACGTATGCAAGGTGAATGTTGTGTATAAGCCTGACTCCTATCGCCAGTTTTTTCGGCTGGATCACCCAACTCCCTCCCTCTGGTTTGTGTCACTGGCACCAATGATATGCTGAACTGCCTCTGCTGTGTGAAAGGTCCTGGAAGGGCTTTAGTGACACTACTTGTCTACTCTCACACTCTCTCTCGTTTTGGTTTCCGTTTGAGATCCGTTCAGGGCTCTCGCAAGCGGTCCAAAACGGATTGGTTTTGCCCTAATGCATTCTGAATGGAAAAGGATCTTCTCAGAATGCATCCGTTCAGTCTCAGTTCCGTTTTGGTGTCTGAAACTGAGCCAAACGGATCCGTCCTGGCACACAATGTAAGTCAATGGGGATGGATCGATTTTCCACTGGCACAATAGAAAACGGATCCATCCTCCATTGACTTGCAATGGTGTTAAAGACGGATCCATCTTGGCTATGTTAAAGATAATAAATGGATGTAGAAGGTCGCATTACATGACTGATCTGCACAAAACGAGTGTGAAAGTAGCCCTTGTATCTGCAGTTCAGGAGAGATCCACTTGCTAGCTTTCTGATCTGGTTTTCAGACCGTCTGCTTGAACAAATTGTAAATTGGTTAAAATAGGTTTACACTTGGTCACTGTATCCTGTCTTTCCAGGACATGAGCGCCCTGGTAGCTGCCAGAATGAGGCACATACCTCTTGCGCCTGGCTCAGACTGGCGAGATCTGCCTAACATCGAGGTTCGCTTATCTGATGGCACAACCTCCCGCAAGCTTCGGTACAGTCACAGTGACAAGAAGAATGGGCGCAGCAGCACTGGAGCGCTGAGGGGTGTCTGTTGCTGTGCTGAAGGTACCGATGTGACCTTGGTTATGCTGAAGTGCTAGACACTAGAATGAGCTTATGTACATATAAAAATAATAATAATTTTCCCTCAGGTAAACAGTGTGACCCTGCAGACCGCCAGTTCAACACACTCATTCCCTGGTGCCTGCCACACACCGGGAACAGACACAATCACTGGGCAGGCTTGTACGGCAGGTTGGAGTGGGACGGCTTCTTCAGCACAACAGTCACTAACCCTGAGCCTATGGGTAAACAGGTATGTCGGCCTAAGCATTTGCTGGTGGCATGGAGTAGAAGATGTTAATAGTTCGGCCAAATTTTAAGGGGTTATGCCATGATGTAAAATTGGATGACCCTAAGGGTGGGTTTGCACTAGCATTATGGCATTCCATTATAAGTTCTGGTTATAACGGAGTGCAAAACGGAAGCCTTAAGAGGCATTCTGTTTTGTTCCATCCTAATAGAAGTCTATGGGCTAGCATAAGGGATCTGTCAACAGGACTTTTTTCCATCCTGTATAACAGAAACCAGACAGACCCGTTATGCTTTCCATAGACTTCTATTAGGACGGAGCAAAACGGAATGCCTCTTAAAGGGATTCTGTCACCAGGTTTGACCCCTGTCAGCTAAACATATGCTGATGTTCAGGGCGTCTTCACGATTCCTAATGTGGGCTTATAAATGTCATCTGTGGGCTTATTTAGCTGTAAGATCTCGCGCATACAGGGGTTGAGCGAAGTGCCGGCGCATGCGCACTTTGCTGTAAGAAGCCAAATGGAGAAGTCTGCACGGGCGCATCAGGCAGAGCCCTAAGCGTGAGATCTTACAGCAGAAGGAGGGGGGAGGGAGGGAGAGCGAGAGGCGGCACAGAGGATTAGGAGGCGGTGCAGAAGTCCGGAAAGGTGGCGCTGGGCACGAACGGCGGTGGGTGCGGCAGGCATCTTGCACCTATTAACATCCCCTTGGGCACCT
Source organism: Bufo bufo (assembly GCF_905171765.1). NCBI lineage: Eukaryota > Metazoa > Chordata > Amphibia > Anura > Bufonidae > Bufo > Bufo bufo. The sequence goes on along the minus strand of NC_053389.1, from coordinate 785,644,476 downwards.
TATTTGTTTGACTGACAGGTTAGTAATAGCTGTTTATTTTAGCTAAATAAGCCCACAGATGACATTTATAAGCCCATATTAGGAATTGTGAAGACGCCCTGAACATCAGCATATGTTTAGCTGACAGGGGTGAAACCTGGTGACAGAATCCCTTTAAAGGCTTCTGTTTAGTTATAAACGGAACCTATGACAGAATGCCATAAAGCTAGTGCAAACCCACCTTAATAAACCTAGACATCAGCCCTGCATCGCACAGGTTCCGAGATCTCTATTTGCTTCTCGACGTGCTCTGCTAGGTTCTCTTCAGCCTGGCAGATCTGTTGGTGTCCTTTCTGCTTCAGCTCTCTCCTTGGAACTACCACAGATTCTAACAGACAATATGGTTGGTGGCAGCTGAAGGTTTAAGACGAGCACGTGCGACCAATAATGGGTCCACCATGTCTTATGAAGTCGATGCTTTTGGTTATTGGCTAGAATAGTTTAGTTTACAGCAGGGATTGGCAATCTTCGGCGCTCCAGGTGTATTGAAACTATGACTCCGCATGAACAAATGCTTGGCTATTCTCAGAATTTCTATAGAAGTGAATGGAGCATTTTGGGAGTTTCACAACAGCTGGAGTGCCTGAAGTTGTGGACCCCTGGTCTACAGTGTGACTACTGCAAGATTCTGCCTGGTCCCAGCAGAGGTTTCTTCTAATGCCCTTTCAAATGCCTACAGTGCAGTATTAACAGTAAGGCTATGTCCCGCCCTTGTTCTTATAATGTTTGGAGGACCAGCAGTTGTACCTGTAACATGATGCGGCTAGACAGATGAGAATACCTTCATTTTTAGATCCAGTCTACTACAGTGTGTGGTTATGATGCCAAAGAACCAGCATGGACCTCATGTCTCCCACAATCCAATATGCTATGCTGGAGCAAGTCTAACCCTGATCTCCTTGCTTCCACCAGGGTCGTGTCCTCCACCCAGAGCAGCACCGTGTGGTAAGCGTAAGGGAGTGTGCCCGATCTCAAGGCTTCCCGGACACCTACAGACTGTTTGGAAACGTCTTGGACAAACACAGACAGGTAAGTGTCAGCAAACTGCTTGCTGTTTGTCATACCATTACAAACAAATGACTAATCCTCTGACATTGGGTTTTAAGGTGGGTAATGCCGTGCCACCGCCGCTGTCCAAATCAATTGGCTTGGAGATCAAGGCCTGCGTCTTGGCAAAGCTCAAGGAGAAAGAAACAGGTGGGTACAACCCTTCCTTGGTGGTTATTCTTGGGAACCCTTAGTGCCTGGTATTACTCCTAAAAGGTGGCTGGGGCATCACTACCTTGGTCAGGTTGGCAAGAACTGGGGGAGCAGATTTTAGGAGATCGAATTGCATACTAGAGGCCCATGGCCCTGCCTAGGAGTTGTAGACCTAAAACAGCGGGTGTGTCCTCACATGGTGCGGTCAGAATTCCAAATGTGCAGCATTTTTCTTGACGCAGTGGTGACCTATCACAAACTGTGGGTTGTGGCATTGCTGCGTTCTTGTAGCTTCCATGGCAGAGTATATACTGTATACACATGTAACGCTTCACCTTCTCTTGTTTCAGATGTTGTAAAGCAGGAGAAGATGGAGATGGATTAATCCTCCTCCAGGAATTCTACCTCTACTGCACTTCTAGGTCCATCCTGTATTTTATTTTTTACATCTGTGCACTGCAGACATCCGCTCGGTCCGGCTCCTCGTGTGGCTTTATCCGGCTTTTTAGCTGGACCAGAGCACTTTTTGATAAAATGTTTTTATTACGAACCATCAACTTTTATTCGCTGCATTGCATTTTATCCACTTTGTATCTGTGGAAATCTAGTAAGTAGGTTTTATATGTTGTAATATTTCCAATAAAAAAAACTTGTATTGAAGAGTGTACACTGAGCTGTATATCTGGAGCAGATCCTGTAAATTTCCATGGGATTTATTGTTGCAAAACTACAACACCCAGCATGCTCTGACAGCTGCAGACTTGTAATGGGTTCTGATTGAATCTGAAGGGTAAGGGGACGGTACCAGTCAAATATTACATATGGTGGATACAGAGGACATAGACAAAAGACTATGTACTAGGGGTAGTCTTAGCTGTTCACCTGATAACTAAGGGCCCTTTCACACTTGCGTTCTTTTCTTCCGGCATAGAGTTCCGTTGTCGGGGCTCTATGCCGGAAGAATCCTGATCAGTTTTATCCTAATGCATTCTGAATGGAGAGAAATCCGTTCAGGATGCATCAGGATGTCTTCAGTTACGAAACGAAACATTTTTGGCCGGAGAAAATACCGCAGCATGCTGCGCTTTTTGCTCCGGTCAAAAATCCTGAAGACTTGCCGCAAGGCCGGATCCGGAATTAATGCCCATTGAAAGGCATTAATCCGGATCCGGCCTTAAGCTAAATGTCGTTTTGGCGCATTACCGGATCCGACGTTTAGCTTTTTCTGAATAGCGTCCTGGCAGCCATGGTAACCAAAGTCCTGTTTGCCATGGTAAAGTGTAGTGGGGAGTGGGGGAGCAGTATACTTACCGTCTGTGCGGCTCCCGGGGCGCTTCAGAGTGATGTCAGGGTGCCCCACGCGCATGGATGACGTGATCGCATGGATCACGTCATCCATGTGCATGGGGCGCTCTGACATCATTCTGGAGCGCCCCGGGAGCCACACGGACTGTAAGTATACTGCTCCCCCGCTCCCCACTACACTTTACCATGGCAAACAGGACTTTAGCGTCCTGGCTGCCATAGTAACACTGAACGCATTTTGAAGACGGATCCGTCTTCAAATGCTTTCAGTTCACTTGCGGTGTTACGGATCCTGGGGGCACTTCCGGCAAATGGAGTGCACGACTGATCCGGACAACGCAAGTGTGAAAGAGCCCTAACCCAAAGGTTTGAGGGACAGTAGATGCAAAGACTATGGGTTGTGCACCAAATGTTCAGACTTATCTCCCACAACCATATAAAAGTTGATCACTCACTGCAGGGGTTTGGGGGCCCTGTTTGTGCGATCAGTGGGTGTCCCAACAGCAAACATTGAGGGACAGTCATGGTCTACAAATTTTCACTGCTGAACAAGAGATCTCCACACCATTTGAAAGTGATATCAGTATAGGAACTGTACATTAGGAGCTTCATTAAATGGGTTTCTATGGTGGAGCATCTGCACACCAGCCTAAGACCACCAGCAAGGCCAGGCATTAGATGGAGGTGTAAAGCACGTTGTGACTCCGTCTAGTAATGGAAACACTATCTGAATAGTGAATCTCCTCTCACTATCTGGCAGTCTAATAGAGGAGTCTAGGTTTGACAGATACCCAGTGGATGCTGCACTATAAAGTATTGGGCCGCAGCTCTTGGTGACTTCAAGTGTCCCATTTCCACTGGTGTACATCATCCAACCCTTAGCCATGCAGTCTCCATATTAAACAGGTTGGCCTATCTTGTACATTTCTAGGATTTGAGACAAATGTCTGATGGGTGCTAGCTCTACAACGGTGAAGGAGAGCAGTTCCATAAAAATTGAGGGTTGGCCACCGATGCGCTGTCTACCCTCCTTCACTTTGCAGGCTCCATTCTACAGAAGTGTGGGACCCAAACCTATCAGACATTGGTTGCAATAACCCTTCCCCCCCCCCCATTGTGTAAGATGGGCATCCCCTTTTAATGTCGCTGGATTTAGAACGGGATGACATGAAAGCTCCTTGTGGGGTCTCTTTACTTTTTTTATACCAGATTGCAAAGCACCAGCTATAAAATCTGGTGGAGAGTAACGTACCAGGCTGTACCTCAACATTTGTCCCTTTGACTCTGAAGGGTAATGTTAATGCTTAGACCTTTGTGGTAACCTTTGGCAAAGACCCTCTCCTGGACCATCATGACTGGCCCTGTACATAAAGTGAGCTCTGTAGAGTATTTTGAGTGCATGAAGGCCTGACCTCAGCACCTTCCAACACCTCTGGATGACCTCTGTGAGCCAGAACTTCTCCCCCAAAAATCTGCATCTGACCCTACAAACTCTTGGCAACTTGGATACAATCTCCACAAGTGGGAAGTCTTCCCAGAGGAGCAGTCTGCCATAGTCCCAAATGGGACGCAACTCCATAATGTCCATGACCCACAAGTTGTCTACATAACTGACCATACAGAGGATAGTGCTGGAGACATGGTACCAACAGAATGGCTTGTACAGATGTGATCAGGGATGAGCGAATTGACTTTGGATGCTTCATCTGAAGTCGATTAGCATAAAACGTAATTAGAATACTGTACAGAGCAAGCACTCATAAGTATGGTATTGGCTCTGTATTACTTTGTGTAATAACATTGGAAAATTTGTACTGTAAAAAAACTTTTACCAAACTCTGGTTCAGTTTTGGGTAACTTGGAACTGAACCAGTTCTGTACAAAGGTTTTTACAGTAGAAATTTACGACGTTATTACCCACAGTATTTTGAGACTTCGAAGTAGTAACTTTGGCTCATCTGAGCCAATACATTCTAAGGGCTCGTTCACACGAACGTGTGGGGCAGGCGCATGGGGATCGCAGACCCATTTACTTGAATAGATCAGCGATCTGTCCGTTCCTCAAAGATAGAGCATGTTCTATCTTTTTGCGGTGCGGAAGCACGGAATAGAACCCCAGAAAGCACTCCGTATAGTTCCGTTCTTCTGTTCCGCATCTCTGGGTTTGCGGACCCCTTGAAATGAATGGGTCTGCATCCGTGATGCGGAATGGCCACGGAACGGTGCCTGTGTATTGCGGAACTGCAAATGCGGCAACGGGCAGCACATGAGCCGGAATACTGTACAGAGTGCTCGCTCTGTACACTTACAACTAAGTTTTATGCGAATCGACTTCGGATGAACAATTTGGCAAATTGTGGTAGGTTGCCAGATTAACTAGGTCCGCCCCCTGAATAGTTAGTGTACAGGGAGTCTAGTCTGAGCAGTGCAGCTCCTGCAGCGCTAGACTCAAGTTCAGAGAACCCTAGTCTCTGAGCCTACATTTTCAGTGGAAGTAACCCTACCACTAAAGTGGCCCCGAAAAGAGACCCCAGAAGGTCTAGAACTCATAAGGTCCTGCAAGGTAATGAGTGTGATGAAGGCAGAAAGGCTTTGCTGCTGTGAAGGGAATATTGCCAAAGCATCCTACCACACTTTAAGATGGATTGGCCACCTGTATCTCAGTTCTGCACCCCTCAGTCCAGAAACTGCAGAAGAACTTAAAGAAGACCTTTCACCAGAATAAAGTATCTAAACTGACTATACAGACGTGTAGAGCGGCGCCCAGGGATCCCCCTGCACTTACTGTTATCCCCGGGCGCCGCTCCGTTCTCTGGTTATAGCCTCCGGTATGTTCATAGTTAGGCTCCACCCAGGGGAACCTGCCGCGGTCTCCTATGCTGTAGCGCTGGCCAATCACAGCGCTCAGCTCATAGCCTGGCTATGAGCTGAGCGCTGCGATTGGCCAGCGCTACAGCATAGGAGAAAGGCTCCACCCAGGGGAACCTGCCGGCGTCTCTAACTATGAAGATACCGCAGGCTATAACCGGAGAACGGAGCGGCGCCCGGGGATAACAGTAAGTGCAGGGGGATCCCTGGGCGCCGCTCTACACGTCTGTATAGTCAGTTTAGATACTTTATTCTGGTGAAAGGTCCTCTTTAACCACTTAAGGACCACAGGTTTATACCCCCCTAAAGACCAGGCCCTTTTTTACAAATCGGCACTACACTACTTTCACCGTTTATTGCTCGGTCATGCAACTTACCACCCAAATGAATTTTACCTCCTTTTCTTCTCACTAATAGAGCTTTCATTTGGTGGTATTTCATTGCTGCTGACATTTTTACTTTTTTTGTTATTAATCGAAATTTAACGATTTTTTTGCAAAAAAATGACATTTTTCACTTTCAGTTGTAAAATTTTGCAAAAAAAAACGAGATCCATATAGAAATTTTGCTCTAAATTTATAGTTCTACATGTCTTTGATAAAAAAAAAATGGTTTGGGTAAAAGTTATAGCGTTTACAAACTATGGTACAAAAATGTGAATTTCCGCTTTTTGAAGCAGCTCTGACTTTCTGAGCACCTGTCATGTTTCCTGAGGTTCTACAATGCCCAGACAGTACAAACACCCCACAAATGACCCCATTTCGGAAAGTACACACCCTAAGGTATTCGCTGATGGGCATAGTGAGTTCATAGAACTTTTTATTTTTTGTCACAAGTTAGCGGAAAATGATGATTTTTTTTTTTTTTTTTTTTTTTTCTTACAAAGTCTCATATTCCACTAACTTGTGACAAAAAATAAAAACTTCCATGAACTCACTATGCCCATCAGCGAATACCTTGGGGTCTCTTCTTTCCAAAATGGGGTCACTTGTGGGGTAGTTATACTGCCCTGGCATTCTAGGGGCCCGAATGTGTGGTAAGGAGTTTGAAATCAAATTCTGTAAAAAATGACCTGTGAAATCCGAAAGGTGCTCTTTGGAATATGGGCCCCTTTGCCCACCTAGGCTGCAAAAAAGTGTCACACATCTGGTATCTCTGTATTCAGGAGAAGTTGAGGAATGTGTTTTGGGGTGTCTTTTCACATATACCCATGCTGGGTGAGATAAATATCTTGGTCAAATGCCAACTTTGTATAAAAAAATGGGAAAAGTTGTCTTTTGCCAAGATATTTCTCTCACCCAGCAGGGGTATATGTAAAATGACACCCCAAAACACATTCCCCACCTTCTCCTGAGTACGGGGATACCAGATGTGTGACACTTTTTTGCAGCCTAGGTGGGCAAAGGGGCCCATATTCCAAAGAGCACCTTTCGGATTTCACAGGTCATTTTTTACAGAATTTGATTTCAAACTCCTTACCACACATTTGGGCCCCTAGAATGCCAGGGCAGTATAACTACCCCACAAGTGACCCCATTTTGGAAAGAAGAGACCCCAAGGTATTCGCTGATGGGCATAGTGAGTTCATGGAAGTTTTTATTTTTTGTCACAAGTTAGTGGAATATGAGACTTTGTATGAAAAAAAAAAAAAAAAATCAGCATTTTCCACTAACTTGTGACAAAAAATAAAAAATTCTAGGAACTCGCCATGCCCCTCACGGAATACCTTGGGGTGTCTTCTTTCCAAAATGGGGTCACTTGTGGGGTAGTTATACTGCCCTGGCATTTTCCAGGGGCCCTAATGTGTGGTAAGTAGGTAAATGACCTGTGAAATCCTAAAGGTGCTCTTTGGAATATGGGCCCCTTTGCCCACCTAGGCTGCAAAAAAGTGTCACATGTGGTATCGCCGTATTCAGGAGAAGTTGGGGAATGTGTTTTGGGGTGTCATTTTACATATACCCTTGCTGGGTGAGAGAAATATCTTGGCAAAAGACAACTTTTCCCATTTTTTTATACAAAGTTGGCATTTGACCAAGATATTTCTCTCACCCAGCATGGGTATATGTAAAATGACACCCCAAAACACATTCCCCAACTTCTCCTGAGTACGGCGATACCAGATGTGTGACACTTTTTTGCAGCCTAGATGCGCAAAGGTGCCCAAATTCCTTTTAGGAGGGCATTTTTAGACATTTGGATACCAGACTTCTTCTCACGCTTTGGGGCCCCTAGAATGCCAGGGCAGTATAAATACCCCACATGTGACCCCATTTTGGAAAGAAGACACCCCAAGGTATTCAATGAGGGGCATGGCGAGTTCATAGAAATTTTTTTTTTTTGGCACAAGTTAGCGGAAATTGATATTTTTAATTTTTTTCTCACAAAGTCTTCCGTTCCGCTAACTTGGGACAAAAATTTCAATCTTTTATGGACTCAATATGCCCCTCACGGAATACCTGGGGGTGTCTTCTTTCCGAAATGGGGTCACATGTGGGGTATTTATACTGCCCTGGCATTCTAGGGGCCCTAAAGCGTGAGAAGAAGTCTGGAATATAAATGTCTAAAAAATTTTACGCATTTGGTTTCCGTGAGGGGTATGGTGAGTTCATGTGAGATTTTATTTTTTGACACAAGTTAGTGGAATATGAGACTTTGTAAGAAAAAAAAAATAATAATTCCGCTAACTTGGGCCAAAAAAATGTCTGAATGGAGCCTTACAGAGGGGTGATCAATGACAGGGGGGGGTGATCAATGACAGGGGGGTGATCAGGGAGTCTATATGGGGTGATAACCACAGTCATTGATCATGCCCCTGTAAGGCTTCATTCAGACGTCCGGATGCGTTTTGCGGATCCGATCCATCTATCAGTGGATCCGTAAAAATCATGCGGACGTCTGAATGGAGCTTTACAGGGGGGTAATCAATGACAGGGGGGTGATCAGGGAGTCTATATGGGGTGATCACCACAGTCATTGATCACGCCCGTGTAAGGCTTCATTCAGACGTCCGTATGCGTTTTGCGGATCCGATCCATCTATCAGTGCATCCGTAAAAATCATGCGGACATCTGAATGGAGCTTTACAGGGGGGTAATCAATGACAGGGGGGTGATCAGGGAGTCTATATGGGGTGATCACCACAGTCATTGATCACGCCCCTGTAAGGCTTCATTCAGACGTCCGGATGCGTTTTGCGGATCCGATCCATCTATCAGTGGATCCGTAAAAATCATGCGGACGTCTGAATGGAGCTTTACAGGGGGGTGATCAGGGAGTCTATATGGGGTGATCACCACAGTCATTGATCATGCCCCTTTAAAGCTTCATTCAGACGTCCGGATGCGTTTTGCGGATCCGATCCATCTATCAGTGGATCCGTAAAAATCATGCGGACGTCTGAATGGAGCTTTACAGGGGGGTAATCAATGACAGGGGGGTGATCAGGGAGTCTATATGGGGTGATCACCACAGTCATTGATCATGCCCCTGTAAGGCTTCATTCAGACGTCCGGATGCGTTTTGCGGATCCGATCCATCTATCAGTGCATCCGTAAAAATCATGCGGACATCTGAATGGAGCTTTACAGGGGGTTGATCAATGACAGGGGGGTGATCAGGGAGTCTATATGGGGTGATAACCACAGTCATTGATCACGCCCCTGTAAGGCTTCATTCAGACGTCCGGATGCGTTTTGCGGATCCGATCCATCTATCAGTGGATCCGTAAAAATCATGCGGACGTCTGAATGGAGCTTTACAGGGGGGTAATCAATGACAGGGGGGTGATCAGGGAGTCTATATGGGGTGATCACCACAGTCATTGATCATGCCCCTGTAAGGCTTCATTCAGACGTCCGGATGCGTTTTGCGGATCCGATCCATCTATCAGTGCATCCGTAAAAATCATGCGGACATCTGAATGGAGCTTTACAGGGGGTTGATCAATGACAGGGGTGTAATCAATGACAGGGGGGTGATCAGGGAGTCTATATGGGGTGATAACCACAGTCATTGATCACGCCCCTGTAAGGCTTCATTCAGACGTCCGGATGCGTTTTGCGGATCCGATCCATCTATCAGTGGATCCGTAAAAATCATGCGGACGTCTGAATGGAGCTTTACAGGGGGGTAATCAATGACAGGGGGGTGATCAGGGAGTCTATATGGGGTGATCAGGGGCTACTAAGGGGTTAATAAGTGACGGGGGGGGGGGGGTGTAGTGTAGTGTAGTGGTGCTTGGTGGGACTTTACTGAGCTACCTGTGTCCTCTGGTGGTCGATCCAAACAAAGGGGACCACCAGAGGACCAGGTAGCAGGTATATTAGACGCTGTTATCAAAACAGCGTCTAATATACCTGTTAGGGGTTAAAAAAAACACATCTCCTGCCAGCGAACGATCGCCGCTGGCAGGCTGGAGATCAACTCTCTTACCTTCCGTTCCTGTGAGCGCGCGCGCCTGTGTGCGCGCGTTCACAGGAAATCTCGGCTCACGCGAGATGACGCCTATTGGCGTTAGCGTAGCCTGGGAGAGCCGCCGCAATGACGCCTTTCGGCGTTAGCGTGGCGGCAAGCGGTTAAGAACCTTGTTACATGGCTGTGATTCTGCTGAGAGACTGCAGTGTTCTTTCTTCTTCGTCCTACAGCAGCACAGAAGGGATATTCCAATCCCAGAAACTCCAATCTAGGACCGCCCACCTAGAAATAATCAAACAATTACTGTATTTTTCGCCCCATAAGATGCATTTTTCTCCCCCAAAAAATGGGGGGAAAATGCCCTGCGTCTTATGGGGCGAATGCTGACATTTTTACATCGCAGGCTGCGATGTATGAGCGAGTGGGGAGGGACTGGGAGGAGGAGCTGGGGGCCGGTGCAGTCACTGTACTCCGGCCCCGCCGCTCCAGTGCTGCACTATACAAATATAAAATGTCTCATTCAATTAAAAGTGATTAAACATGCCCCCCCCCCACACTTTTATTATTACCGTACACCCTAACAGCTTCTGTAGAATGCAGGCAGGCCGGGCGAGCGGCACCGTAACTCCCTGATGTCACATGCCTGCGCCACCTACTTTATGAATGAAGCAGGCACGTGACGTCAGTGAGTGACGCGCCTGCCTGCGTTGTACAGAAGCTGTTAGGGTGTACGGTAATATTAGTAGTGAGGGGGCATTTTTAATCACTTTTAATTGAATAAGACATTTTATATTTGTATACTGGAGTGGTGAGGGGGGGGGAATCTGTGGATGACAGTTTTATGGGGGACATCTGTGGATGGCACTGTTAAGGGGTGGGGGGGGGGGGGGACGTCTGTGGATGGCACTGTTATGGGCTGGGGGTCTGTGGATGGCACTGTTATGGGGTGGGGGGGTCTGTGGATGGCACATATATAACAGTGCCATCCACAGATCCCCCCCCGTAACAGTATCCTTCACAGATCCCCCCCCCATAACAGTGCGTCATCCACAGATCCCCCATAACAGTGTCCTTCACAGATCCTCCATAATAGTGCCTCTTATTTTCCTCCCCAAAAACCTAGGTGCGTCTTATGGGCTGGTGCATCTTATAGGGCGAAAAATACGGTAACAGGATTGATATCACGTTAGGCAACCTTATACAGTCAGGTCCATAAATATTGGGACATCGACACAATTCTAACATTTTTGGCTCCATACACCACCACAATGGATTTGAAATGAAACGAACAAGATGTGCTTTAACTGCAGACTGTCAGCTTTAATTTGAGGATATTTACATCCAAATCAGGTGAACGGTGTAGGAATTGCAATAGTTTGCATATGTGCCTCCCACTTGTTAAGGGACCAAAAGTAATGGGACAGAAAAATAATCGTTAATTTCTAACGATAATTTGTTTTCCCTTAGTCCTAACAGCAGCACAGATGGGGTTAACTGCCCCCCGTGGACAGGTAGGACCGGCTGAATTTTTAATGAGCCCAAAGAATAACCAATGAAAGAACTCCAGCTCCCCTAAAGGGAGGGGTTCGCCCCCCAGCCCACCGTGTCTATAGCAAGAAAGTACTTGGGGTGGGAAAATTTGTGTGCTGCTGTTAGGACTAAGGGAAAACAAATTATCATTAGAAATTAACGATTCCCTTACGTCCTACCAGCAGCACAGATGGGGAGAATCCCTTAGGGAGGGTCCTCATGCCCGGCAGAAGTAAGAACTGTCTGCCCAAAGGCCGAAAACTCTGCTACCTTAGTATCTATAATGAGAGATGAAGGTTGATTCAGAGCTCCAGGAAGCCGCCTTACAAATCAACTCTAGGGGGAGAAGACTTCTCTCCGTGACAGAGGTAGCTACGGCCCAAGTAGAATGGGCCCTCACAAACTCCGGAGGATCTAAGGATTGGGAGGTGAAAGCTTCCCTAATGGCTTCCTTAACCCAGCGACTAATAGTAGTTTTAGACGCCTTACAGCCTTTAGACTTACTGGCAAACAGGATGAAGAGGTTCTCATCTATCCTGAATTCTCTGGATCTATTCACATAGATCTGGAGGCATCTTGATATGTCCAGTGGATGTTGAACTGGAACATCAGAGGAGGAGGCGGAGAATAATACAGGTAGAGAAATTACCTGATTAATATTTTGAAAAGTTGGAACCTTAGGTCTAAAATAAGGTAGAAATTTTAGAAGGACTCTGTCCTGTAAAAAAATGATGTATGGGTGTAAAGCGGAAAAAGCTTGCAGCTTAGAAATTCTTTTGGCTGAGGTTATAGCCAGAAGAAAGACCACCTTAAGTGTTAGAAACTTAAAACTTGCCTCCTCCAAAGGTTCAAAGGGGGGAGATGCTAACCCCTTGAGAACTACTGACAAGTCCCATTGGGGAACGGGTTTCAGTATTGTAGGCAATCTTTCGGCTCCCTTAAGGAAGCGTTTGATGAGCGGGTCCCGAGAATACAGGGAGTGCAGAATTATTAGGCAAGTTGTATTTTTGAGGATTAATTTTATTATTGAACAACAACCATGTTCTCAATGAACCCAAAAAACTCATTAATATCAAAGCTGAATATTTTTGGAAGTAGTTTTTAGTTTGTTTTTAGTTTTAGCTATTTTAGGGAGATATCTGTGTGTGCAGGTGACTATTACTGTGCATAATTATTAGGCAACTTAACAAAAAACAAATATATACCCATTTCAATTATTTATTTTTACCAGTGAAACCAATATAACATCTCAACATTCACAAATATACATTTCTGACATTCAAAAACAAAACAAAAACAAATCAGTGACCAATATAGCCACCTTTCTTTGCAAGGACACTCAAATGCCTGCCATCCATGGATTCTGTCAGTGTTTTGATCTGTTCACCATCAACATTGCGTGCAGCAGCAACCACAGCCTCCCAGACACTGTTCAGAGAGGTGTACTGTTTTCCCTCCTTGTAAATCTCACATTTGATGATGGACCACAGGTTCTCAATGGGGTTCAGATCAGGTGAACAATGAGGCCATGTCATTAGATTTTCTTCTTTTATACCCTTTCTTGCCAGCCACGATGTGGAGTACTTGGACGCGTGTGATGGAGCATTGTCCTGCATGAAAATCATGTTTTTCTTGAAGGATGCAGACTTCTTCCTGTACCACTGCTTGAAGAAGGTGTCTTCCAGAAACTGGCAGTAGGACTGGGAGTTGAGCTTGACTCCATCCTCAACCCGAAAAGGCCCCACAAGCTCATCTTTGATGATACCAGCCCAAACCAGTACTCCACCTCCACCTTGCTGGCGTCTGAGTCGGACTGGAGCTCTCTGCCCTTTACCAATCCAGCCACGGGCCCATCCATCTGGCTCATCAAGACTCACTCTCATTTCATCAGTCCATAAAACCTTAGAAAAATCAGTCTTGAGATATTTCTTGGCCCAGTCTTGACGTTTCAGCTTGTGTGTCTTGTTCTGTGGTGGTCGTCTTTCAGCCTTTCTTACCTTGGCCATGTCTCTGAGTATTGCACACCTTGTGCTTTTGGGCACTCCAGTGATGTTGCAGCTCTGAAATATGGCCAAACTGGTGGCAAGTGGCATCTTGGCAGCTGCACGCTTGACTTTTCTCAGTTCATGGGCAGTTATTTTGCGCCTTGGTTTTTCCACACGCTTCTTGCGACCCTGTTGATTATTTTGAATGAACCGCTTGATTGTTCGATGATCACGCTTCAGAAGCTTTGCAATTTTAAGAGTGCTGCATCCCTCTGCAAGATATCTCACTATTTTTGACTTTTCTGAGCCTGTCAAGTCCTTCTTTTGACCCATTTTGCCAAAGGAAATAATTATGCACACCTAATATAGGGTGTTGATGTCATTAGACCACACCCCTTCTCATTACAGAGATGCACATCACCTAATATGCTTTGTGCCTGGCAGCCGAGCTCTAGCAGAAATAAGGTAAAAAGCCTGTCTTGGTCAGGCAAATCCTTTATTTATTTTATATATATATATATATATGTTCTCATGATTCCCCTTTTCTCACTGCAGATGTCCTTCTCTTCTGAGAAAGGGGGAAAAAGATCCCGCAAAGGCAGGCATAGACTATGCAAGTCCTGTGAACAGCCATTGCCTGATGAATGTACAGATGATCTGTGTACAAGCTGTAATGTGGTCTCTCTAAGGTCTCCACCCAGATCTAATAAGAGGCAGAAGACTAAGCATGGTCTATGTATTTCATGTATTCAGCCCTTACCCCTGAACTGGTCATCTAATATATGTGAAGATTGCTCGCATCCAGAAGAAGTGTCGGATGCAGAAACTAAAAAATTAATGTCTATGTTTAAAGCCTTTTTGTCGCAAGCCAAAAAGAAAAAGCATTTAACACATAAGAAGCATTATGTCTCTCCATCATCTTCTGAGGAGTCTTCTAGATCTGAGGGTGAAGTGTCTTCAGACTCAGAGCTTGACTTGCCTACCTTGGAAGACAATTTTTTGTTTAACAAAAGTAATGCAAATCACTTGATTAAGGAAGTGAAAAACATCATGGAATCAAGAGGAAGAGGAGACAGCCGATAAAGAAGAAGATAACCTTTTTTATTTTCCCAAGAAGAAGGCGTCAGTTTTCCCTAGCCATCCAGTACTCAATACTATTATGCGTAAAGAATGGCAGCAGCCAATAGGAAAAATAAACTTAGGATCAAGATTCAAGTCTATATATAAAATAGACCCGGCTGAGTCTACAAGTTGGGAAGTTCCTGCTAGGGTTGATCCTGCTGTCGCCAGATTAGCCAAGAGATCCATGTTTCCTAGCGATGATTCTTCTCTTCTCAAGGATCCAATGGAGAAAAAGGCGGACGGTCTCCTAAAAAGATTGCATTCCTACCTGTCTCTTACAAATAAAGCTGCTATGGCTTCGGTTCCGGTAGCCCGTGCTCTGAGGGTCTGGCTAAGTCACCTGGGCAGAGACATAGAAGACGGTATGTCCAGAGAAGAATTACTCCAACAGTTATCCACATTGAAACTAGCAGCAGAGTTCCTCTGTGATTTCTCTGTAGATTCCTTAAGATTAATAGCTAAGAATATGGCGCTTTCCAACTTCGTCAGAAGATCTGTCTGGCTCAAATTATGGTCTGGAGATTCAGCATCAAAAAATAATCTATGCTCACTCCCTTTTGAGCCTGGGAAGTTATTTGGGTCCCATCTAGATAGACTGCTGGAATCCAGTAATGAAGAAAAGGCGTTGAATTTTCCCCAATTCAAGGGTAATGAAAAGAAGCGTTTTTTTCGTCCCTACAGAGAACAAAATTATAGAAGGTATAGATCAAGAGGACGCTTCAACAGAAGCAGACCTGACAGGAGATCCTGGATGCCTTCAGAAAAGTCAAGGCACAAATCAGAGGATGGAAAACCCTCTAAGAAGGAATTCTGACGCCAGAAGCCAAAAAGTAGGAGGTCGGCTGACACATCACTACTCACAGTGGCAAGAGATTACTTCAGACACCTGGGTTCTAAACATCATAAAAGAAGGATACATGTTGGAGCTAGATCGTCGTCCAAGGGACAGATTTCTACTGAACAAGAAAGAAGATCCCCGAATTTTCTCTCTTCTAGACGAATTCCTAAAGAAAGGAGCATTAGAACCAGTACCCAGGCACCAAAGAAGTTCCGGAGTATACTCCAAAATATTTCAGGTTCCCAAACCAGGGGGGAAGTATCGTCTTATAATAGACCTTCGATACCTGAATCAATTCATAAAAAAGATCCATTTCAAAATGGAGACATTAAGATCTATCACAGCGGTGCTCACAGAAAATCAGTTCATGGTCTCTCTAGATCTAAGAGACGCCTACCTGCACATCCCCATAAGGGAAGAATCCAGAAGATTCCTAAGAATAGCGGTCATAAGAAAGAAGAAAGTGTCACACTTCCAGTTCAAAGCACTACCGTTTGGCCTTTGTTCCTCTCCCAGAATCTTCACCAAGGTGGCAGTCCTGGTTGCAGTACATCTTCGTCTCCAGAGAATACAAGTTTTTCCATATCTCGACGACTGGTTACTGGTAGCTCAGTCAGAAAATCTTCTACACTTTCATCTCAAAAAAACTATCATGACGCTTCAAAGACTGGGGTTTTTAATAAATTGGGAGAAATCCGACGTGATTCCTACTACCTCAAAGATTTTTTTGGGTCTGCAGATAGATACACTCTCAATGGCTCTGTTTCTTCCCTCACCAAAGATCAGAGCTCTGAAGAAAGAAATAAAGATTCTCATTTCTTTACATTCTCCCACAGTCCGCAGAGTGATCAAGACCCTGGGACATCTAACAGCAGTAACGGATGCGGTCCCTTGGGCAAGAATCCATACCAGAGACCTACAGCAAAATATGCTTCAAGTCTGGCATCACACTTCTCACAATCTGGAAGCAAGAGTGAGACTAAGGCCTTCAACAGTTCAGAGCCTCAGGTGGTGGTTGCAATCCAGGAATCTATCCAAGGGGAAGACCTTCAAATATCTACCCCCAGTGGTAATCACTACGGATGCGTCTGGCCGAGGCTGGGGAGCCCATCTTCAAGACAGTTGGATCCAGGGGCTGTGGTCCTCCGAGGACAGGAAGAAGTCTTCAAACTTCAAAGAACTAAAGGTAGTACAACTGGCACTTCTCCAGTTCAAGAAACTTATAGTAGGAAAACCAGTGTTGATTCGTTCGGACAATCTTGCAACTGTATTCTACCTCAACAAGCAGGGTGGAACGAGGAACAGTTCCCTCCTGAAGTTGTGCAAAGAGATCTTCTGTTGGGCGGAAGCCAATATCTTAGAGCTAAAAGCCTTGCATATAAGAGGTTGCTAGAATATTCAAGCGGATCGTCTGAGCCGGAGAAAAATAGACCCAGCAGATTGGGAACTGAACCAAAGAATATTTCAGAAGATTGTAACCAGATGGGGATGACCAGAGTGGGACTTGATGGCATCAGCATCGAAAAAAGGTTCCCAAATTCTGCTCTCTGAACAAGCTGGACAAGCCCACAATACTGGATGCCTTTTCCTTCAGTTGGAGACGCCTGTTTGTCTTCATTTTTCCTCCAGTACCTCTCATTCCAAAAGTCCTGAGGAAGATAATGATGGACAAGCCTCAGACGATATTAATAGCCCCATTCTGGCCAAGGAGGTCGTGGTTCCCTTTACTACTCCAGCTATCCAAGGCGGAGTTCTGGAAGCTTCCCCTAGTTCCAGATCTTCTGTTACAAGACGGTTTCTATCACCAGAGCCTCAACCATTTACATCTGACAGCCTGGAGGTTGAGAGAGCTAAGTTATTGCAGATGGGCCTCTCTGATTCTGTAGTTAAGACCTTATTATGTTCCCGCAAAGATTCTGCTAATAAAAAATACGCTAGAATATGTAAAAGGTTTACAGCCTGGTTGGCTGAAGCGAACCATGTGAAGATTGAGGTCGGATCCATTCTTCAATTTCTTCAGGAAGGTTTCCAGAAGGGATTTAAGCCTAACACATTAAAAGCGCACATGACGGCTATCAATATTATGACTGAGAACAAGTTTCTCCATCACCCACTTATTTTCAGATTCTTCAAAGCAATAAGAAGATTGAAACCTACACATAGAGAGCCTACACCAGTCTGGAACCTCTCTCTGGTTCTGAGGAGGCTTACACTTGCTCCATTTGAACCCTTGCAGCAAACTGACTTAAAATGGCTGTCATACAAAGTATTGTTTCTGGTTGCGGTCACCTCCGCAAAAAGAGTAGGTGAACTTCAAGCGCTGTCTTCCAAATACCCTTATTTAAGAATCCTGCCTGAAGGGGTCCTTCTTCGCACCATACCATCTTTTACTCCTAAGGTGACTTCTACTGCTAATAATAATAGAGAAGCCTTTCTCCCCGTGTTTTTTCCTGACCCGGTTGATGAAGAACAAACTCTACTACATACTCTAGATCTGAAAAGGGCAATCGAGATCTATCTCCAGAGAACAGAAGAGTTCCGGTTAGCCGAAAATTTGTTCATATTGTTCACAGGTCCAAGAAGAGGGCAACAACCTTCCAGAGATACATTAGCTAGATGGCTAAAGGATACTATCAAAGAATCCTATTCCTTAGAAGAGATGGTTTCTCCTTTTCCAATTAAAGCCCATTCAACAAGGTCTGCCGCAACCTCCTGGGCTGAACAGGCGCATGTATCTATAGAAGAAATCTGCAATGCTGCCTCCTGGTCCTCATCTCAGACCTTCATGAAGCATTATCGGTTAGACATCAACGCTAGAAGCTCAGCCTTTGGCACTGGGGTATTAAATGCAGTTCTTGATGAAAAATCCCCCCTTCATGATCTATACAAATCCCATGCTGTGCTGCCGTAGGACGAAATGGGAAAGGGAAAATCTGTACCTGGGATTTTACTTTCCTTGAGTCCAAAGGCAGCACAAGTATACCCTCCCTTAAATAAATTTTGTTATTTTTGCATTGAATGAAAGTCTATTCTTTTTAAACACAGTGGAGCATTGTGGGAGGCCAGCTTTATAGTCTCTACTAATGATTTAATTAATTAATTATTTTAATCTAGGTGGGCGGTCCTAGCCAAGGGGATGAAGACGAGCTTAACCCATGCTGTGCTGCCTTCGGACTCAAGGAAAGTAAAATCCCAGGTACAGATTTTCCCTGTCTAACCCATCCTGGAGGAATTGTAAGATCGCAGAGAGGGGCGGATCTGCAGACGCCACCCGGTTGGAGCTACACCATGAGGTGAAGATCCTCATGATCCGGGAGTAGGCCTTCTTGGTAGACTCTGCTCTGGAATGCGACAGGGTTCTCAGGACCAACTCAGAGAGCCCATCCACTCTGGGAAGGGACTGGTCAACCTCCAGGCTGTCAGGTTGAATCTAGGCAGAGATGAGTGTCCCACGACACCAGGGTCTGCTCCGGGGGGAGTCTCCAATACTGTCCCCGACTCATCTGAATGAGCTGGGTAAACCAGGATCTCCTGGGCCAAAATGGTATGATGTCTATTACCAAGGCCTGATCCTGACGGATTTTCATCAATACCCTCGGAATCATGGAAAAGGGAGGGAAGATGTAAGCCAGCCTGAACCTCCACGGTATTGTCAGAGCATTCCTGACCATTCGCCTGGAACTGGTAGGCCCCGACTGAGTCGATCTGCAACTATGTTGAGATCTCCCCTGATGTGAACCGCGGATAGGTGGGATAGACTGGGCTCTGCACAAGAGAGAATTAGACCAACTTCGTGGAGAAGAGGTTGAGATCTCGTACCTCCCTGTCTGTTGATGTAAGCAACCACAGTCGTGCTGTCCGAACGGACTCTCACCGCCTTTCCGCGAATGAGAGGAGCAAAGTGATAAAGAGCTAGACGTACAGCTCTTAGTTCTCTCATATTGGACGAGAGAAGCCTCTCCTGTGGAGTCCAGATACCTTGTACTGGACTGTCTTCCAGATGGGCTCCCCAACCTAGAAGGGAGGCGTCTGTGGTTAACGTGATCCAACGAGGTTGAATCAAGGACCTTCCATCTAATAGGTTCCTCCACCATTTGAGTGAGGACCGGACTTTGACAGACAGGGAGTGAGTCTTGTCCAACCCTTTGGGGTTGTGGTTCCCGACTGCTAACACTTCCTCTTGAAGTGGACGGAGGTGCCAAAGGGCCCAAGGAACTGCTTCTGCAGATGCTGACATGTGGCCCAACATCTTCATAAGTGTTCTGATGGACACTCGACAAGGTGCCATGAGAAACTGAGCGGCTCTTATGACTCGATCTCTCCTTTCTGGGGAGAGAGAGAGAGTCATCCTTTGAGAATCCACTATAAACCCCAGGAATACCCTGGAAGTGGAAGGCAGGATCTGGGACTTTTCCCAATTTATCAGCCAGCCTAACCGCTGGAGAGTCTGAAGAGCCAGATGAAGATGGGTCTGAAGAACGTCTAGAGACGCAGCTTTTAAGAGCCAGTCGTCTAGATATGGCACGATTTCTAGTCCTTGAAGCCTGAGCTTGGCAACAACCGGAGCCACAACCTTGGTAAAGGTGTGGGGAGTGGAAGAGATGCAAGGGTAGAACAGCAAACTGGTAATGCTTTACCACACCTTTTATGGAGACCGCAACTCTTAGGAACTTTCGGTGAGTTGGATGAATAGGGACATGAAGATAAGCGTCCTTTAGATCTATGGTGACCATGAGGTCTCCGGGATTTAGAATATTGATTAAGGAACGGATGGTCTCCATTCTGAAGCGCTTCTGCCTTATGAAGCGATTTAGGTAGCGCAGATCTATTATCATGCGCCAGTCTCCAGAAGGCTTTGGGACTAGAAATATGGGGGAATACACCCCTCGCCCTCGTTCGTGGGAGGTAAGGCTTTTTTGTGAAGGTAAAGGAGGACTGCGTCCTCTAGGATCTTTTGTTTGATTTGGGGTAAAGGCCAGGTTAACACAAATTTCTCCTGAGGGGGAGACACGAAATCTATCGTGTAACCGAACAAAATTATATTTAGGACCCACTGGTCCGGGATCTCTTGTAGCCAGGTCTGCTGAAAAAAACTTAAACGACCTCCGACCGGAGGATTGCACGGAGGGTCTGGAGGGGAAGGGAGAAGGGAAGCGGGAGAGTCATAGGTCCGCCTTACGTTCGTTGCCTCTACCACGACCGCGTCTGGAGGACGCCTGACACCTCTGGGATCTCGAGGGGCCCTGATGTCTTGTATTTCTGGACCTACTGCAACCCCGAAAGGACTGTTGAGGGAGATTTTTCCCTTTCTTATCTGCCAAGCTTTCCATGAGCTTATCTAGCTCAGAACCAAAAAGCCTTCCTGGCTCATAGGGTAGGCCACATAAGTTAAATTTGGAGGTGTTATCGGCGACCCATGGTCGTAACCAAAGGGGCCTACGGCTGGCAGAAAAAAGCGCCATACCTTTTGCAGCCAGTTTCAAGTGCTGCGCAGAGGCGTCACATAGAAAATCCGCTCCCAATATGAGGGTCTTAAATTGGTCCAGAATGTCCGTTCTGGCTACTCCGGCCTCTAGGTCAGCCTGAATTCTTAAGATGCAGGAACGTACAAAGTCCGCGGTCTCAGAGGAGGCGACAGCTACTGACGCGGAGGCTGCAGCAGCAGAATAATTTTGCCTTAAGGTGCATTCGACCTTTCGGTCTAACGGGTCCTGAAGATTACTACTGTCATCTGACGGGACTAGGGTCCTTTTGGACAGTTTGGATATCGCCATGTCAACCTTTGGAGGTGGTACCCAAAGGTCAGATTCCGATTCCTGGAGGGGAAACATGAGTTTAAACCTCTTATTGAGGACTGGACCCTTCTCTGGATGTTTCCATTCCGTAAGCATAAAACGCTTAAGGTTTTCGTCCACCTTGAAGGTTCTTAACCCCCTAGAGGTGGACGGCGGATCTTCCCCTTGCTCAACATCACGGTCCCTTGACCGGATGGAGCGTAAAAGCCTTTGAGTCTTCTCAGCTGGGAACAGGAATAGTGAATCTTCGTCGTCAGAGGAAGAAGAGGAATGGTCGTCCACGGAGATTGCGTCCAGCATAGGCATCGGACCCGGAGATGATTCTCTTGGTCTCTTTGAGGCGAGGGAGCTTTTAATTTCGGAAATAGAATTTCCCATGAAGTCCTTCATCCACCCAAACATGTCGCTTGCAGTGGGTTGCGACAGAGGGGGACGACATGATGGACACCAATTGTACTCGTAGGAGTCCGGCATTGGAATTTCGCAGGAAGTGCAGACTAAATGTCTCTGCTTGTGGGCGGATTTACCGCGCTGATCACCGTTAGGAGATGCCATCTGAAAAGAAATTTTCAGTTTAGTAGTAATAGCCACAGGCTGTAGCTTTAGCTCTCAGTAGTAGTTAGCAGGCACAGAACTGTAGCCTTAGCTCTCTGCTCAGAAAGAGGAAGTACTCCTCTTGTTGTGGACTTATATAGGTGGATAGCTCCATCCCTAACCTTAGATCGGCCCCCTCTGTGATAGCACCACCTCACTTAATCTTTCCCCTGGGAATATAAGCTTTTAAAACATATATACATATTATATATCATAAAATATGCAGCCCGCAGGGCTCATAAAACTAAAATACACTTGCGTTTTAAGTTTAATACCGCTGGCCGAAACCAGAAGTCGTCATTGACGCACTTCCTGTCGGCCGTGCAGCATGCAGCAGGACCCGGCAAAGAGACGCCGGCGACCCAAGCCCTGTAGGTGGCTGAGCGGCGATAGGCTCCGCCCCTGTAGCCTGTACTGCTGCTACCGCAGGTGCAACGTGCGGCGGATCGCAACGATGAGCAGAGGGGACCGGAGCGACTTTATGGCCACAAGGTAGGACCATGAGACAAGTGGTAGGAAAAAATCGATCAAAAGAAAAAAAGTGGACTGGCACTCTGTATGTGTGGCTTCAAATGAATACACAATAATTATGGTAATCACACTCAAATTTAATAAATGAAAAACAATCGTAATGACACTATAAAACTATTAAAAATTCATACAAACATATGCATGCTCACACATATTGAATATTGTAAGAAAAATACGTCATAAATCGTATATGCAGGTAGTTCCTAAAATAAATGAGGGTAATTTTCTGATGAGACTGAACTAAATCTTTATATTTGATTAAAAGTTCGCATAAAGTGCATTCAGCTGTTATTGTGGCTTGCAGCTTGCAGGCCAAGATGTTCTTAAAAGGAATGAAAAGCAATCCTGAATACTGTTCACCAGTTACTGCTTGATTATAGTTTGTTTGCGGTTTAAATGTCCAGACCTTAATTTATGTCTATGATGGAAAAACAAGTACTGGTATGTACTATAATCACCGCCTATACAGGTCTTACCTGCTTCTAGGTGGATAAGAATATTCGTGTTCCAAGATATGGCATTACATACCCGACCTAAGAGTTGCTGCTGTGTTTGTTTCTCCACGCTATTCAGGCAGACGCCGGCATGTCACGTGGTCTGTATCAGGAAACAGGTTTGTATCTCGCAGCAAGGTATCGCAGGAACTTGGTGTTGAAAATGGGATCCGAATTTTTTTTTCTTATTTGGAGCGCTCCAATTTTTAGTAAGATTGATTTTAATAGATCATCCGTATAAAGGCCTTTTCTTAGTCCAGTGGGAGTTCTCAGCTGGTTACGCCAGACGCGTTTCGGGGACCTCTTACCCCTTCCTCAGTGGCAGCTGTCACTGAGGAAAGGGTAAGAGGTCCCCGAAACGCGTCTGGAGTAACCAGCTGAGAACTCCCACTGGACTAAGAAAAGGCCTTTATGTAATGCCATATCTTGGAACACGAATATTCTTATCCACCTAGAAGCAGGTAAGACCTGTATAGGCGGTGATTATAGTACATACCAGTACTTGTTTTTCCATCATAGACATAAACTAAGGTCTGGACATTTAAACCGCAAACAAACTATAATCAAGCAGTAACTGGTGAACAGTATTCAGGATTGCTTTTCATCCCTTTTAAGAACATCTTGGCCTGCAAGCTGCAAGCCACAATAACAGCTGAATGCACTTTATGCAAACTTTTAATCAAATATAAAGATTTAGTTCAGTCTCATCAGAAAATTACCCTCATTTATTTTAGGAACTACCTGCATATACGATTTATGACGTATTTTTCCTACAATATTCAATATGTGTGAGCATGCATATGTTTGATGTTTTTATGAATTTTTAATAGTTTTATAGTGTCATTACGATTGTTTTTCATTTATTAAATTTGAGTGTGATCACCATAATTATTGTGTATTAATTTGAAGCTACACATACAGAGTGCCAGTCCACAATTTACAAGTAATTCCAATATTTTTCTCTGTACGGGTGATACAGCCATTTGGACTAGAGCACCTGTTCCCTGTCACATAAGAGTGAGCTATTCCTACTACTTTTTTCTCAAAAGAAAAAAAGTATTTTTAAAGTGACAGGCTGTAGCCTGACCCGTCCTACTGTCCACAGGGACAGAGAAAAAAACAAGCACAAAAAGCACTGAATTATGGGCAGTCTGCCCTTTATAGGGGTGGGTTTTACTAATTATTTAATTATTACTTGGTAGGAAATTTATTGTCATCAAAAATGCCACCTGTCCTACTAGTTTCACAGGGGAGAACTCCCCACTTGTGCTG
Organism: Bufo bufo; assembly: GCF_905171765.1. Classification (NCBI taxonomy): domain Eukaryota; kingdom Metazoa; phylum Chordata; class Amphibia; order Anura; family Bufonidae; genus Bufo; species Bufo bufo. Next base: position 785,620,490 of record NC_053389.1, on the reverse strand, counting down.
CTGATAGGACGTAAGGGAATTATGCCTCTTCAGGAGTTTCTGCAGAAGGGCGCTCTGGAAAGAGTTCCAGAAGAAGAAGAGTTTTCAGGTGTCTATTCGAGAGTCTTTCCAGTACCCAAACCAGAAGGCAAGTGGCACCTCATCATAGACTTAAGGTTTCTAAACAACCATTTAAAGAAGCTGAAGTTCAAGATGGATAACATAAGATCCATCTTAAGCATCCTGCAACCCGGAGAAGAAATGGCATCAATAGATCTAAGGGATGCGTATCTCCATGTACCAATCCACAGAGGTTCAAGAAGATTTCTCAGAGTAGCGATCAAGACACATCATCAGACATGGCATTATCAATTCAGAGCACTCCCCTTCGGTCTATCTCCGGCCCGTCGAATATTTACGAAGATTGTATTAGTTCTGGTGGCTGCGCTGAGGATTCAGGGAGTAAGAATAGTCCCAAATCTGGACGACTGGCTATTTATAGCAGCGTCCCCAGAAATTCTGAAGTCACATTTGGACACTGCTTTGAGTCTGATTCAGCAAGCAGGTTTTATTGTGAACCTAAAGAAATCTCAGCTGATCCCTACTACAAAAATTCAGTTCTTGGGTCTTCTAATAGACTCTGAGTTGATGAAGGTGTTTCCTCCCTCCCACAAGGTGTCTCAGATCATTCAGAGAATCCACTCATTGATCTCTAGGGAAAGAACATTATCCGGACAGCGATGAGCACCCTAGGATTGTTAACTGCTGCAATAGAAGCAGTTCCTTGGCCAAACGCTCATATGAGAGATCTACAGAAAGAGATTCTCTATTGTTGGGACAAGAATCCCAAGTCTTTAACATCTACAATGAAAATATCATCTGCAACTCGCAAGAGCCTTCTTTGGTGGACAAAGAAAGAGAATCTAGTGAAAGGAAGAGAATTTCGCTTCATGAGAAGAGTGGTGATAACCACAGATGCATCCTGCAAGGGATGGGGTGCTCACATGGGAGATCTTTGGATTCAAGGAGATTGGTCGTCAGCCATAACAGAAAGATCTTTAAAGGGTTTCTATCACTTGGTATGACATATTTAGGTGTCAGACACTAGCGATCCGCTAGTGTCTGCTCTGCCCAACCATCCTAATATGATAGGTTTTGGGGCAGCCGTTTTGCTAAAATAACAACTTATATCTATATGCTAATGAGCCTCTAGGTGCTATGGGGGCGTCATTAGCACCTAGAGGCTCCGTCTACCTTCATAAACTGTCGCCGCCCAGCGCGTCCCTCCAGCCCGCCCATCTCCTGCTGAATGCGATCCTCTCCATGCGCGTCTCTGTTCTGCGCATGCGCAATAAATGTCTGACCGCTTCCCTGCTCAGACATCTCCACTGCGCCTGCGCCGATGACATCATAGTGCTCCGAGGAACAGGCGCAGTGGAGATGTCTGAGCAGGGAAGCGGTCAGACATTCATTGCGCATGCGCAGAACAGAGACGCGCATGGAGAGGATCGCATTCAGCAGGAGATGGGCGGGCTGGAGGGACGCGCTGGGCGGCGACAGTTTATGAAGGTAGACGGAGCCTCTAGGTGCTAATGACGCCCCCATAGCACCTAGAGGCTCATTAGCATATAGATATAAGTTGTTATTTTAGCAAAACGGCTGCCCCAAAACCTATCATATTAGGATGGTTTGTTAGAGCAGACACTAGCGGATCGCTAGTGTCTGACACCTAAATATGTCATACCAAGTGATAGAAACCCTTTAAACTTCAGGGAACTAAAGGCTATTCAGTTAGCCCTGCAGCATTTCAAGCCTTATCTCCACAAGAAAGCAGTTCTCGTACAGACGGACAACGCTACGGCGACATATTATGTGAACAAGTAAGGGGGAACTCATTACCAGTCTCTCCAGACCATTTGCAGCAAGATCATGGCTTGGGCGGAACCAGTGTTACAGAGACTGGTAGCAGTTCACATAAGGGGTTCCAAGAACGTTACTGCAGATCTTCTCAGTCGAAAAAGAGTGTGTCCGGGAGAATGGGCTTTAACCCCTTAAGGACTCAGCCCTATTTCACCTTAAGGACTTGGCCATTTTTTGCAAATCTGACCAGTGTCACTTTAAGTGCTCATAACTTTAAAACGCTTTGACTTACCCAGGCCGTTCTGAGATTGTTTTTTCGTCACATATTGTACTTCATGACACTGCTAAAATTGGGTCAAAAAAGTTAATTTTTTTGTATAAAAAAAATAACATTTTTACCAAAAATTTTGAAAAATTAGCAAATTTCAAAGTTTCAGTTTCTCTACTTCTGTAATACAGAGTAAGACCCCCAAAAATTGTGATGACTTTACATTCCCCATATGTCTACTTCATGTTTGTAGCATTTTGGGAATGATATTTTATTTTTTGGGGATGTTACAAGGCTTAGAAGTTTAGAAGCAAATTTTGAAATTTTTCAGAAATCTTCAAAATCCCACTTTTTATGGACCAGTTCAGGTTTGAAGTCATATTGTGAGGCTTAGATAATAGAAACCTCCCAAAAATGACCCCATTCTAGAAACTACACCCCTCAAGGTATTCAAAACGTTTTTTTCAAACTTTATTAACCCTTTAGGTCTTCCACAAGAGTTAATGGCAGATTGAGAAACAATTTCGAAATTTCTATTTTTTGGAAAATTTTCCAATATAATAAATTTTTTCCAGGAGTAAAACAAGGGTTAACTGCCAAACAAAACTCAAAATGGGTTGCCCTTTTGATTCTGTAGTTTGCAGAAACACCCCATATGTGGTCGTAAACTATTGTTTGGCCAAACGGGAGCACATAGAAGGAGGGGAACACCATATGGGTTTTGGAAGGCAGATTTTGCAGGACTGGTTTTGTTTATACCATGTCCCATTTGAAGCCCCCTGTTGCACCCCTAGAATAAAAAATTTCAAAAAAGTGACTCCATCTAAGAAAGTACACCCCTTAAGGTATTCAAAACTGGGTTTACAAACTAGGTGTTCCACAAGAGTTAATGGCAGATGGAGAAACAATTTTGAAATTTAAATTTTTTGGAAAATTTTCCATTTTAACCCTTACTTTATTACTGGAAAACAAGGGTTAACAGCCAAACAAAACTCAAAATGGGTTGCCCTGATTCTGTAGTTTGCAGAAACACCCAATATGTGGTCGTAAACTACTATTTGGCTAAACGGCAGGACATAGAAGAAGGGGAACGTCATATGGTTTTTGGAAGGCAGATTTTGCTGGACTGGTTTATTTACACCATGTACCATTTCAAGCCCCCTGATGCACCCCTAGAGTAGAAACTCCATAAAAGTGACCCCATCTAGGAAACTACGGGATAAGGTGGTTGTTGTTTTGGGACTATTTTAGGGGTAAATATGATTTTTGGTTGCTCTATATTACTCTTTTTTGAGGCAATGTAACAAAAAAAAAATCTAAAATTGTTTCTACATTCGCTTCTTAGTTTTGTGGAACACCTAAAGGGTTAACATAGTTTGTAAAGTAACTTTTGAATACCTTGAGGGGTGTAGTTTCTTAGATGGGGTCACTTTTTTGGAGTTTCTAGTCTAGGCTACATCAGGGGGGGCTTCTAATGGGACATGGTGTAAAAAAAAAAAACTGTCCATCAAAATCTGCCTTCCAGAAACCATATGGAGTTCCCTTCGTTCTATGCCCTGCCATGCGGCTATATAGCCATTTACAACCACATATGGGGTGTTTCTGCAAACTACAGAATCAGGGCCATAAATATTGAGTTTTGTTTGGCCGTTAACCCTTGCTTTATTACCGGCAAAAAGGATTCAAATGGAAATTTTGCCCAAAAATTGGTGTTTTGGCACCGTTTTTATTTTATATTTTTAACACCGTTCATCCGAGGCGTTTGGTCAAAAGTTATTTTTATAGCGACGACTTTTACACACGCGACGATGCCCAATATGTATGGCTCTCAGACTTTGGAGACACTAAGCAGGCATCCTAAAAACTGCGGCCCTCCAGATGTTGTAAAACTACAATTTCCACCATGCCCTGCTGATGGCTGTAGGTTGTCTGGGCATGCCGGGAGTTATAGTTTTACAACATCTGGAGGGCTGCAGTTTGAGGATGCCTGCTCTAAAACGCATATTTTTTTGGGGGAAAAAAATTGTTTCCGTGTATCCAAAGTCTGAGAGCCATAGTTTTTTATGTTCTCTAGTAAACTGTTGGGGATAATAAAAATGTAGTACTCCATGGAAGTGTGGTACTCCCTGAAGCAATCGATAACGCAGAGGCCTGAATGATCGGGGCACGTGTCACACTGAGTGGTGGTGTCCTTCCGTATCCCCCTCTTGTGACACACTCTGCATCTTTTTTGGGTTCGTCCCTTCTTTCCAGTATGGGGGACCACACCTGGAAAGTGTTGGCCAGGGACGATCCGGGCGCCTCCAGTTCCCGAGGTACTCCGGCCTGCTCTTTCCCGGTCCGAAAAGATCAGGTCTTTGAGGACTGCCTCATAGAACTGGAGGAATGTCCCTGTGCTGCCAGCGCTTCGGGATAATACAAAAGAGTTGTACATGGCAACCTGTACCAAGTAGACCACAACTTTTTTGTACCATGCCCGGGTTTTGCGCATGGCATTATATGGCTTGAGGACTTGATCAGAGAGATCAACTCCTCCCATATACCGATTGTAGTCGACGATACAATCGGGCTTGAGGACCGTTGCCGCGGTACCTCACACAGGGACAGGGGTGATGCTGTTACCGTGGATTGTGGACAGCATAAGGACATCCCTCTTGTCCTTATATCTGACCAGCAACAGGTTTCCACTGGTAAGTGCACGGGTCTCACCCCTGGGGATAGGTACCTGGAGGGGGTAGGCAGGGAGGCCGCGTTGATTTTTCCGCACGGTCCCACAAGCAAACGTGGATCTGGCGGCAAGTGACCTGAACAAGGGAATGCTGGTAAAAAAGTTATCCACGTACAAGTGGTAACCGTTATCCAGCAGTGGGTACATAAGGTCCCACACGAGTTTCCCGCTAACACCCAGAGTGGGGGGACATTCTGGGGGTTGAATACGGGAATCTCGCCCCTCGTACACACAAAATTTGTAAGTGTACCCTGAGGTGGGTGGGCTGGTGGTGGTGGGGGGCTGGTGGGGGGGGGCAAGTGGCAGGGGGGGGGGCTGGGGTCTGATAGATGGATCAAAGAAAGTTTAGTGTAAAAGTTCTTTTTTTTTTTTCTAACTAACTTTTACCTTCTTTCCCTTCCTAACGGTGCCTCTCCCTCACTGACCCTAACCTACCTGGGTGGCGATGGGTGCAGGAGGGTGATGGATAACGATTAGGGGGACGCAGGAGCTGGCGGTGAGGGTGCTGGACAGGAAGAGGAGGGGAGAGAGGAGCGCAGGAAGTTTGAATCTCGCGCCTCTCTCCCCTGCACCAATCAGCACCCTGGACAGCAGTGTTCAGCACCAGGGCCAGCACCGCCTCTCCAAATCTTCGTACTGCGATTAGTGGTGTGTAATCACGCCACCGATCGCAGTCTTTTTCCGGTTCATCGGGTCACAGGACACCCGAATGGACCGGAAACGCAGAAAACCGCAGGTCTGAATTGACCTGCGGTTTTCTGCGATCGTCGATACGGGGGGGTCAAATGACCCCCCCCCTGCATTGTTACGGGATGCTGGCTGAATGATTTCAGCCGGCATCCCGTTCCGAATAACCCCCGCGGCGCCGGAATCGCGAATTAAAGCCATGACGTACCGGTACGTCATGGGTCCTTAAGGATTTGGGACCCATGCCGTACCGGTACGTCCTAAGTCCTTAAGGGGGTTAAACCCCAAATACTTCAGTCGAATAGTGGAGAGATGGGGTTGTCCAGAATGGGATCTGTTTGCAACGAGGAACAACAAGAAAGTATTGAATTTTTGTTCACTCAGGAGAATAGACAGACCCGACTGTCTGGATGCCTTCTCTCTCAATTGGAGTCACAAGTTTGTATATCTGTTTCCTCCCATACCGCTAATGCCTCAGATTATAACCAAGTTGATCACGGAAGCACCAGAAGCAATACTGGTAGCCCCATACTGGCCCCGCAGGGCTTGGTTTACTGTCTTGTCACAGCTATCGAGGATCGATCACTAGACTTTACCTCTGTACCCGGATCTGCTTTTGCAGGGAGACCTCTACCATCGTCAGCTCAAAAAGCTACATCTAGCCGTCTGGTACCTTAGAGGGAAAGATTAAGAGAGAAAGGCCTATCGGATGAGGTCATAACTACCTTATTATCTTTCTGTCAATTCTATTCTGCAATTCCTGCAAGAAGGATACCAAAAAGGGTTAAAACCTAATACTTTGAGGGTACACATGACTGCAATTAATGCTTTAACAGATGGCCTATATGCAGGAAATGCTTTGATAACAAGATTCTTTAAGGCCTGAAAGAATTTAAGACCATCCATTAGAGCACCTATTCCCATCTGGGATTTGTCGTTGGTTCTAAACAGGCTGACTGTTCTTCCCTTCGAACCTATATCTGAAATAGATCTCATTTGGTTGTCCGACAAGTTACTTTTTCTCATCGCGATTACATGTGCGAAAAGATAGTGGGAGCTACAAGCTTTGTCCTCAAGAGAACCGTATTTAAAGATTCTGCCAAATGGTGTCCGAATTAGAACTGTACCATCATTCATTCCGAGAATCGGTTGTTCCAGTTTTCTACCCCGAACCAAGATCAGACGAAGAAAGAAGATTTCATAATCTGGATAGTCGTAGATCATTAGTTTAAAAGTTAGAAAGAGTAATAGAGTTTCGAAAAGAAGAACATTTATTAATTTTGTTGTCAGGCCGAAGAAAGGGTATGAAGGCTTCAAAGGACACTGGGTCGATGGATAAAGGCTGCGATCTCGGAAGCCTATAGTCTAGAGGGAAAAGAGCCATCTCAACCCTTAAGAGCTCATTAGAGCGACCTCTACTTTATGGGCAGAGAGACAAAAAGTTAATCTCTTGGACATTTGCAATGCAGCTTTCTGGACGTCATCTTCCACGTTTGTTCGGCATTATAGACTCGACACTCAAACTGGGAACTCAGCCTTCAGCACAGCAGTATTGTCGGCAGTAAAAAAAAAAGAGTTTCACCGCCTTTAATTTCTGAGTTATATGCCTTCTGTGCTGCTGTAGGATGAAGAAGAAAGTGGGAATTTTACTCACGTAATTGTACTTTGAGTCCGAAGGCAGCACACTAACCCTCCCAATAAATTTTTACTAAGGTTTTTGAACAATCATTTAAAAAAAATTAAGTTCAACATCTGTCTCTTATGTTGTCCATTTTGAACTTCAGTTTTTTTTAAATGATTGTTCAAAAACCTTAGGTCTAGGATGAGTCGCCACCTGCCGTCTGGCTTGGGTACTGGAAAGATTCTCAAATAAATGCCTGAAAACTCTTCTTCTTCTGGAACTCTTTCCAGTGTGCCCATCTATAGAAACTCCTGAAGAAGTGGCATAATTCTTATATCTTCTGTGGTATTTACTAGGAATCTTTCTCTTGGAAGATGATTGAATTCGAGAGAGTAATCGTTCTTGATGAGATTCAAAACCCAACTGTCTGACGTGACACCTTCCCCTATCATGTAAAAGTTTCTCAACCTCGCGCCTAAAGTGACAGCAGGCCTGATGTCAGAATTTTGAGCTGGGAGCAGGGGTATCTGAGGGTTTCTTCTTTCCCTTATCTTGGTAGCGGGAACAAAATCTTCTTCCTGGTGGTTCCTGAGTATTACGTCCATGAAAGGAAATCCTTCCTCTTTGGCTAGAGAATCTTGACGATCTAGATCTAAAAGTCTGCGGGAATGCCAATGCCTTCTCCTTTTTATTCTCTTCCAGGATCTTGTCCAATTGGGAACCCATCAGTTTACCCGGTTCAAAGGGAAGAGAACAAAAGTTAGCCTTGGAGGCGGAGTCTCCAGTCCAAGGCTTCCACCATATTGCTCTTCTGGTTGAATTTTCTAAAGCCATGTTTTTAGTGGTGATTCTTATTGCGTCCAGAGGAAAATCGCAAAGAAACTCTGCGGCTGTTTTCAAAGATGATACTTGGTCTGATAGCTCCTGTCTTGATACTCCCGCTTGAATATCTCTTGAAAGCTCACTAAGCCAGACCCTCAATGCTCTCGCAACCGGCACCGAAGACATTGCCCCTTTTTGTAAAGAGGCAAGATTACAATTAGATCTTTTAAGGAAGGTGTCCGAGTTCCGATCCATCGGGTCTTTTAGTAAGGAAGAATCTTCTGAGGGAAAAAAAGACCTTTTTGACAAACGTGCAACTGCTGGGTCAATTTTTGCCGGCAATTCCCATTCTTCAGAAGCTCCTGGATCCAGCTTATAGAGGGACTTGAAGCAAGGACCTAAGTCCAGGCACTTGTCTGGTCTCTTCCACTCTTTCTCCACAATAGTTTTTTAAAACTGGATGAGCAGGAAAAACTCTGGATTTCTTTTGGGGAAAATAATACAAACTTCCTTTATCCTGAACTGACTCCTCTTTCTCACTAGTTTCAAGACACCGTTTCACTCGTTTTATCAGCTGCTCTGCTGAATCTTTCTTTAATAGAAAAAAAATCTTCACTACCCGCATCTGAGTCAGATGATAAATCAGAATAAGATGCTGAGGAAAGTGACATTTCATCTGTATCTTGGTGATGATGATGGATTCTTTTCCCTTTAGGAACAGAAGTAGAAGTAACCTTCTGCATATTCTCTCTAAACCAGGCAAAAAAATGTTTTCTTCTTCTGCTAATCCATCTCCTCCCGGAGTTCCGTTAAATTATGGTACCTATTAAAATCTGGTACCCTCGTCACTTCCATTATGTATCTCGTCACTTCCGCTATGACGTACCGCTTGAAAAGGAGGTGTGATCGTTCAAGTCGGCACCAGATTGGCTGAAAAGAAGGCGTGTTGGCGCTGCACACAACCAACCTGGGTATCATAATTTTACATTCAGCGCCTGTGAACGCGCAGAGGGAGGGAGGGTGGGTACCATCGATTTACGGGCCACCGCGTATGCGCGAACCAGATTGCATTTTAAAACCTTACATCCAGCGCCTGTGAACGGCGCGGAGGGAGGGTACCGTCGATTTACGGGGCACTGCGCGTTCACAGGCGCTGGATGTAAGCGTTCAAAATGCAATCTGGCTCGCGCATGCGCAGTGGCCCGTAAATCGACGGTACCCTCCGCACGCGTTTACAGTCACTGAAAGTAAAATTACGGTACCCAGGTTGGTTGTTCCTCCCCTCCCTGCGTGCGTCCCTCCTCCCTTCCCATGCGCGTTCACAGGCGCTGAATGTAAAATTACGGTCCCCGCGTGCGTCACTCCCTCCCTCTGCGCGTTCACATGCGCTGAATGTAAAATTATGGTACCTAGGTTGGTTGTGCGCAGGCGCCAACACGCCTTCTTTTCAGCCAATCTGGTGCCGACTTGAACGATCACACCTCCTTTTCAAGCGGTACGTCATAGCGGGAGTGACGAGGGTAGCAGATTTTAACAGGTACCATAATTTAACGGCGTTAAGGGTTGAAGACACGCAATACATAAATTAGTTGTAGTAGGCTGCGGAACAGGAGTGCGCAATTTTTCTGCACATAAATCACAGATGTCATCTTGCAAATCCTCTGGAATTGGCAATTTGCATCCTGCACAAATACGATGCTTGGACTTTTGCTTTCTTTTCCTCTGATGATCTTTATGGATTGACATCTGAAATAAGAAAAACATTTACGGTACTACAGTATAATTTTTGTGTAGAATATACATCTATGCCTAAGGAGAAAAATCTACCTAAGACCAACCCAAACTCAGCTGCCTGGCACATCAGCGGCGTGCTGCAGGCAACTGAGGCTTTATATAGGGAATAGAATGTACCCCGATATAGCCACACACAACCCCGCCCTCCCCCCAGAGGCGCGTCATGAGCCAGCCTTCAGAGGAGGAAGGGAGCAAAGCGCGCATGCGCACGGAGGTCGGAGGCTAGGCAGGAGCAGAGGACATAAAAGCTTTGAGTGCGCGCCCTAGTAAGCTTCACCAGCGGCACCGGAAGAGAGCGCTCATCGCATATTACCAGGAAAAAGGTAAGTGTTCATGGTCCGGCAGCACAATTATAAGCCAGACTATGAACTGGCAGACAGCACACTTACCGCTGTGAAGGAATCTTGCTTACCAGGACCAGGTCAGCCAGGCAACCGCACTGGACATAGACAGGTGACCTGGTACAGGCATTACCAGGCAACAAATAGCCACCATACACTATACCAGGTCTGGGCCAGGAACACACTAGCCACACAAAGATTGAGCCTGAACAACGCAAGGCCCAAAGTCCATTCCTAGGTGGGTAGCAAGGTGAGGTATACACCTGCTGGTGTGAAGGACTGAAAAAAACACGAATTGGTGCAGTACTCTGGATCCTCATATAAGGTTACCTAAGGTGTGTTCAATCTTGTTAATTGGTTGATTATTTCTAGGTGGGTGGTTGTAGAATGGAGTACTGGGACAGAAATATCCCTTCTGTGCTGCTGTAGGACGAAGAAGAAAGTACAATTACATAAGTAAAATTCCCACTTTATATAGACCGGAGTACTGTAACCACCATCATTGCTCCTGGCCAAACACTGTGCTATTGAGAGAATATTGCATTGTTATATACTGTGGGACTGTGTCTTGCCGCTATTTGTACTACTACCCCCATCATCGACTTTATTACAATACATGGGCCTGATCATTGTCTCCACTATCTGCCTGACCTGCTTTACACTCAAGGGCACCCCAACTATCACTAGGTAGGAGCTCCAGTACCAGGGTTTGCCCTCAGGGAAGAAAGGGCGCTCCCTCCAGTCATTGCATGGCCTAAGAGAGCACCAGACTGGAGACCGCCACCATGAGGACTACTACCACCAGACAGGAGCCCCAGTACTAGGGTGTGACCGGCACCATGAGGACTACTGCAGTATGCCAGTCCTTCAGGGTGAGCGAATGTGAGGTCACGGAGGTCAGTTAGCAGACCGAGGGTTGCTCTTAGTACTCACAGTTTGTAGGATACCCTGGGCAGGCGTACAGCAGTGATGAAGAGGCTGGCACGTAGATCCTCTGGGGCACTCTCTGGATATAGGGACCAGGCCGAGTTGATAGGGGAGGTGCCCTGGGTGTTGTAGGTTTAGCGTGCCTGTGGCAAGATCCCTTACAGTTCGTGATGCCAGTGCCGGTAACGGTGGCACACCGATTGTTAGGAGGAATAATGGAGGTACACACGATTATGGTGAACTAGAATTCCTCTTTACTGAACAGTACAACTATGTACAATCTTCAGACAGTTCCATGTGAAGAACATTTGGTAACAGGCAGGCTTTACATAAATGGCAGGTAGGATCCTAGCAAGATAACTCAGGGGGAATAACACTCACAGATCAGGCTGTACTTTCTGCAGAATCCTGTCTGGCTTTCTCCAAGGCCCGTATGCCTAATAGCTGGCTTTATCCTTGGGTAGGGAAACCTTCCTCTGGTATAAATCCTCTTGCTGTCAATAGACTTCTGCCCTTCGGCTTTCTACTTGGCTGGATAAGATTAGCACTGCTCTGTACTTTGCAAGTTGCAGGAGGAACATAACTTCAGGAGGAAACTTCTTCTCCTGGAGGCAAGCTAGGAACCTGCGCTATCTAGCTGCATGTTAGAAGCTGATCTTCAGCTACTACCTGGCTAAAGTGAACACTGGCTTCTAACCACACACACACACCGCTCTCCTGGACTGGACCTGTCTATATATACTAGGGCAGTGATGGCGAACCTATGGCACGGGTGCCAGAGGCAGCACTCAGAGCCCTCTCTGTGGGCACCCACACCCTGGAGAAAGTCTATGGTGTACCAGTATGCCTTAGACTTTTCCTGCCATTCATCAGTGCAGGACATTGAATGTTATTATAGCTAAATGATAAAGTACATGGAAGATATATGATATTGGTGTTCAGGTTAAATTGCCGTGTTGTCACTTTGCGATAAATAAGTGGGTTTTGGGTTGCAGTTTGGGCACTCGGTCTCTAAGAGGTTTACCATCACTGTACTAGGGGGTTCCCTAGCTCCCTCTACAGCTTAGAAGGAGAAACTACACGCCTAGCAGGCCTGGTACACAGGAAATACCATGACAATATACATTACAATGCAATACAAAATAACATGACCATGTTCCACAGGAGGTGGGGAACAACATGACCCAATTGACCCTTGAGTAGTGCCCACCTTTACGTAATGGGACACTACACTACTACCACCAGACAGGAGCCCCAGTACTAGGGTGTGCCCACCAGACTGGAGACTGCCACCATGAGGACTACTACCACCAGACAGGAGCCCCAGTACTAGGGTGTGACCGGCACCATGAGGACTACTACCACCAGACAGGAGCCCCAGTACTAGGGTGTGACCGCCACCATGAGGACTACCACCAGACAGGAGCCCCAGTACTAGGGTGTGACCGCCACCATGAGGATTACCACCAGACAGGAGCCCCAGTACTAGGGTGTGACCGCCACCATGAGGACTACCACCAGACAGGAGCCCCAGTACTAGGGTGTGACCGCCACCATGAGGACTACTACCACCAGACAGGAGCCCCAGTACTAGAGTGTGACTGCCACCATGAGGACTACTACCACCAGACAGGAGCCCCAGTACTAGGGTGTGACCGCCACCATGAGGACTACTACCACCAGACAGGAGCCCCAGTACTAGGGTGTGACTGCCACCATGAGGACTACCACCAGACAGGAGACCCAGTACTAGGGTGTGACCGCCACCATGAGGACTACTACCACCAGACAGGAGCCCCAGTACTAGGGTGTGACCGCCACCATGAGGACTACTACCAGACAAGAGCCCCAGTACTAGAGTGTGACTGCCACCATGAGGACTACCACCAGACAGGAGACCCAGTACTAGGGTGTAACCGCCACCATGAGGACTACTACCACCAGACAGGAGCCCCAGTACTAGGGTGTGACTGCCACCATGAGGACTACCACCAGACAGGAGCCCCAGTACTAGAGTGTGACTGCCACCATGAGGACTACTACCACCAGACAGGAGCCCCAGTACTAGAGTGTGACTGCCACCATGTGGACTACTACCACCAGACAGGAGCCCCAGTACTAGGGTGTGACCGCCACCATGAGGACTACCACCAGACAGGAGCCCCAGTACTAGGGTATGACCGCCACCATGAGGACTACCACCAGACAGGAGCCCCAGTACTAGAGTGTGACCGCCACCATGAGGACTACCACCAGACAGGAGCCCCAGTACTAGAGTGTGACCGCCACCATGAGGACTACTACCACCAGACAGGAGCCCCAGTACTAGAGTGTGACTGCCACCATGAGGACTACTACCACCAGACAGGAGCCCCAGTACTAGGGTGTGACCGCCACCATGAGGACTACTACCACCAGACAGGAGCCCCAGTACTAGAGTGTGACTGCCACCATGAGGACTACTACCACCAGACAGGAGCCCCAGTACTAGAGTGTGACTGCCACCATGAGGACTACTACCACCAGACAGGAGCCCCAGTACTAGGGTGTGACCGCCACCATGAGGACAACTACCACCAGACGGGAGCCCCAGTACTAGAGTGTGACTGCCACCATGAGGACTACTACCACCAGACAGGAGCCCCAGTACTAGGGTGTGACCGCCACCATGAGGACTACTACCACCAGACAGGAGCCCCAGTACTAGGGTGTGACCGCCACCATGAGGACTACCACCAGACAGGAGCCCCAGTACTAGGGTGTGACCGCCACCATGAGGACTACCACCAGACAGGAGCCCCAGTACTAGAGTGTGACTGCCACCATGAGGACTACTACCACCAGACAGGAGCCCCAGTACTAGGGTGTGACCGCCACCATGAGGACTACCACCAGACAGGAGCCCCAGTACTAGGGTGTGACCGCCACCATGAGGACTACCACCAGACAGGAGCCCCAGTACTAGAGTGTGACCGCCACCATGAGGACTACCACCAGACAGGAGCCCCAGTACTAGAGTGTGACTGCCACCATGAGGACTACTACCACCAGACAGGAGCCCCAGTACTAGAGTGTGACTGCCACCATGAGGACTACTACCACCAGACAGGAGCCCCAGTACTAGGGTGTGACCGCCACCATGAGGACTACCACCAGACAGGAGCCCCAGTACTAGGGTGTGACCGCCACCATGAGGACTACCACCAGGCAGGAGCCCCAGTACTAGAGTGTGACCGCCACCATGAGGACTACCACCAGACAGGAGCCCCAGTACTAGAGTGTGACTGCCACCATGAGGACTACTACCACCAGACAGGAGCCCCAGTACTAGGGTGTGACCGCCACCATGAGGACTACTACACCAGACAGGAGCCCCAGTACTAGGGTGTGACCGCCACCATGAGGACTACTACCACCAGACAGGAGCCCCAGTATCAGGGTGTGACCGCCACCATGAGGACTACTACCACCAGACAGGAGCCCCAGTATCGGGGTGTGACTGCCACCATGAGGACTACTACCACCAGACAGGAGCCCCAGTACTAGAGTGTGACTGCCACCATGAGGACTACTACCACCAGACAGGAGCCCCAGTACTAGGGTGTGACCGCCACCATGAGGACAACTACCACCAGACGGGAGCCCCAGTACTAGAGTGTGACTGCCACCATGAGGACTACTACCACCAGACAGGAGCCCCAGTACTAGGGTGTGACCGCCACCATGAGGACTACTACCACCAGACAGGAGCCCCAGTACTAGGGTGTGACCGCCACCATGAGGACTACCACCAGACAGGAGCCCCAGTACTAGGGTGTGACCGCCACCATGAGGACTACCACCAGACAGGAGCCCCAGTACTAGAGTGTGACCGCCACCATGAGGACTACCACCAGACAGGAGCCCCAGTACTAGAGTGTGACTGCCACCATGAGGACTACTACCACCAGACAGGAGCCCCAGTACTAGAGTGTGACTGCCACCATGAGGACTACTACCACCAGACAGGAGCCCCAGTACTAGGGTGTGACCGCCACCATGAGGACTACCACCAGACAGGAGCCCCAGTACTAGGGTGTGACCGCCACCATGAGGACTACCACCAGACAGGAGCCCCAGTACTAGAGTGTGACCGCCACCATGAGGACTACCACCAGACAGGAGCCCCAGTACTAGAGTGTGACTGCCACCATGAGGACTACTACCACCAGACAGGAGCCCCAGTACTAGGGTGTGACCGCCACCATGAGGACTACTACACCAGACAGGAGCCCCAGTACTAGGGTGTGACCGCCACCATGAGGACTACTACCACCAGACAGGAGCCCCAGTATCAGGGTGTGACCGCCACCATGAGGACTACTACCACCAGACAGGAGCCCCAGTATCGGGGTGTGACTGCCACCATGAGGACTACTACCACCAGACAGGAGCCCCAGTACTAGAGTGTGACTGCCACCATGAGGACTACTACCACCAGACAGGAGCCCCAGTACTAGGGTGTGACCGCCACCATGAGGACAACTACCACCAGACGGGAGCCCCAGTACTAGAGTGTGACTGCCACCATGAGGACTACTACCACCAGACAGGAGCCCCAGTACTAGGGTGTGACCGCCACCATGAGGACTACTACCACCAGACAGGAGCCCCAGTACTAGGGTGTGACCGCCACCATGAGGACTACCACCAGACAGGAGCCCCAGTACTAGGGTGTGACCGCCACCATGAGGACTACCACCAGACAGGAGCCCCAGTACTAGAGTGTGACTGCCACCATGAGGACTACTACCACCAGACAGGAGCCCCAGTACTAGGGTGTGACCGCCACCATGAGGACTACCACCAGACAGGAGCCCCAGTACTAGGGTGTGACCGCCACCATGAGGACTACCACCAGACAGGAGCCCCAGTACTAGGGTGTGACCGCCACCATGAGGACTACCACCAGACAGGAGCCCCAGTACTAGAGTGTGACCGCCACCATGAGGACTACCACCAGACAGGAGCCCCAGTACTAGAGTGTGACTGCCACCATGAGGACTACTACCACCAGACAGGAGCCCCAGTACTAGGGTGTGACCGCCACCATGAGGACTACCACCAGACAGGAGCCCCAGTACTAGGGTGTGACCGCCACCATGAGGATTACTACCACCAGACAGGAGCCCCAGTACTAGGGTGTGACCGCCACCATGAGGACTACCACCAGACAGGAGCCCCAGTACTAGGGTGTGACCGCCACCATGAGGACTACTACCACCAGACAGGAGCCCCAGTACTAGGGTGTGACTGCCACCATGAGGACTACTACCACCAGACAGGAGCCCCAGTACTAGGGTGTGACCGCCACCATGAGGACTACTACCACCAGACAGGAGCCCCAGTACTAGAGTGTGACCGCCACCATGAGGACTACTACCACCAGACAGGAGCCCCAGTACTAGGGTGTGACCGCCACCATGAGGACTACTACACCAGACAGGGGCCCCAGTATCAGGGTGTGCCCTGAGGGAAGCAAGGACACTCCAGTCACTGCGGGCCCAAGAGAGCACCAGACTGGAGACCGCCACCTTGAGGACTACTACCACCCTTTAGAGCCATTACAACTATCACTCCCATTCTCCACACACTCCCCCTGGGCTGCTGCACATGTGCTTCTGTACAGTTCCTTCCTGTGTTTTACTGATTCAGTGACAATTGGTTTGGGGTTGGTGACTATATATAACATTAACCCTTTCGCTGATGTTGTCTTTAACATTATGCACGCAAAAAACAAGCCCTGATACGGATACGTGAAAGGGAAAATAAAAAAAGTTATTGCTCAGGGAAGAAAAATGAAAACCCAAAAATGAAAAAAGAAACCTCTGGTATCCTAAGGGTTAAGGGGCGCAGACATTACACATTAGATCTTGGGCAGTGAGGAAAAGTTGAAGGATCCCCCCTTTCCCAGCATTCCCCCTGTGTACTCCATGGCATACAGCTGGCCCGGGTCTCTCCTACTCCGCCCTCTCTCCCCGGCCGTCCACCCTGCGGTCACGTGACCCGATACTCCTCCACCACCACCGAGAGGTGCAGTTAAAGGCTAGAGCGGCACCGGAAGTGCGCTCCTCTCGACTTCCTCTTGTGTGCAGTGCGGCTTGCCGTGTGTCTCTTCAACTTCCGGCGACGCCATCAGGCCAGGCAGAGCCATGCCGACCAGAGACTACGAGTAAGTACCGGCTGGAGCCACCGCCGGGATGAGCCTGCGGGATGGGGTAGGAAACATAAGAGCCAGGGGGACGAGCAGCGCGGAGGAGGGCGGGGTTGTCGCAGCAGCAGATTCTCCTGGTGCTGTGTTTTTATGCGACTTTTGCCCTGTCTCTATAGAGCCGGACAGGTGTGTGTGACAGGAGTCGCATCAGAACTAGCGCAGGGGGAGCAGATGTGTACAGGGACCAATCAGGCTGCGGTTTTCTTATGCCCAAGGGTTTCTAATATATGAGAGCTGGAATCTGATTGGTCGTTAGGTGTAGCCCCTCCTCTTCTCCCTTGCACTAGTGTTCACACTGTCCTGTCAGATGAGCCGGCTCCCTATGTGATGGGGGGGGGTCATCTGGTGCCGCGCTTAAAGGGGTCCTCCAGGGCTTCTGGGTGCAGGGGACTTTGTAAAATAAACTTTAAGGTCCTGATCCTTTCTACTTTCAGCTGTCGTGTTGTTCATTGCGCTCGTGACCACTGACAGCCAGTCACTGGCCTCTGTGGTCATGTGCTATTCATGGTCTGAGGCCAGTGATTGGCTGTAGTGTTCACAGGACCGCTGAGCGTGAGGTCATCAGTACAGGCCCAGCGGGGTCCTGGAGAGAGGGAGGTTTTTTTGTAATATATATAATTAAAGGGCATCTGTCAGCAGTTTTGTACCTATGACGCTGGCTGATCTGGTACATGTGCGCTTGGCAGCTGAAGCAGGGCTCCAGATGGCGACCAAAATGGTCGCTAATGCAACTTAGAATTTACAAATGGTGACAAGACTTTTTAGTCTTGTCGCCATTTGCGACTAGACCCGCAGCTCTGCAGTTGAATACAGCGGCGGGCACAGGAGATGATAGTTCTCTGCCCCGCCGCCGATGTTCTTCTCAGCAGCGCAGAGGAGAAGGAGTCTCTCCCTCCACATGTGCTGCTGACAGTAAGAAGAGAGACGAGAGGAGGAGGGGCTGTGGCCACTGCGCCACCAATGAAGATAACTGACCCGTTACTACAAATACAGGAGGCGGGTGCAGGAATCAAATAGCCGACACCCGACCTCTATGACAGGGAGCTGCGATCCCCCGGTACCTGAGGGGGTTAACGGCAGCGGATCGCAGCTCCCTGTCATAGAGGTCGGGTGTCGGCTATTTGATTCCTGCACCCGCCTCCTGTATTTGTAGTAACGGGTCAGTTATCTTCATTGGTGGCGCAGTGCGCCCCCCCTCCTCCACAGTATAATAAACATTGGTGGCGCAGTGGGAAGTGCCAATGAGGGTTAAAAAAATAAATAAATGAACTCACCTCCTCCAGTTGATCGCGCAGCTGCCGGTCTCCTGTTCTTGCTTCAGGACCTGCGGTGATGTCACTGAGCTAATCACATGGTCCATTACCATGGTGATGGATCATGTGATGAGTACAGTGATGTCACCACAGGTCCTTTGACAGGTCCTGAAGAAAGAACAGGAGACTGGCAGCTACGCGATCAATTGGAGGAGGGGAGTTCATTTTATTTTTTAACCCTCAATTGACCTTCTACTAAGCATTCTGTATTAAAGAATGTATATGGAAAACTCAGCGGCTCAACCTCTCACCGCATGGAAAAGGTGCTCACCTACAAGGCCCAAAGTGAAAACGTAGATGGCAAAAACAAAAAAGGGGCGTACTTGAATGAACAAAGATGCACAATTTATTCACCCTAAAAATAGATATACATAAAATGCAGTCTCTTTACGGATATAAGACCTCTGTGCATATAGAAATGAGTCCCGTAGATCAATGCGCCGGTCCCAGGGGGATTCCTATAGCATGTATGCCAGCTGTATACAGTGCTAATGAATAGAATAGACTGCATTTTATGTATATCTATTTTTAGGTGAATAAATTGTGCATCTTTGTTCATTCGAGTGCGCCCCTTCTTTGTTTTTGCCAACCCTGTATTAAAGAATGCTATTATTTTCCCTTATAACCATATTATAAGGGAAAATAACACAGTGAATAGACTTTCATCCTAGCAACCGTGCGTGAAAATCGCACCACGTCCCTATTCACTTCTATGGGGCCTGCGTTGCGTGATAAACGCACAATATAGAGCATGCTGCGATTTTCACGCAACGCACAAGTGATGTGTGAAAATCACCGCTCATGTGAACCGCCCCATAGAAATGAATGGGTCCGGATTCAGTGCGGGTGCAATACGTTCACCTCACGCATTGCACCCGCGCAGAAATCTCGCCAGTGTGAAAGGGCCTAAGGGTGAATAGGACAAGGGTTCCAGCCCCTAAGGGGGCTAGTAGTAAGTAAAAAAACACAAACACTAAGGCTACTTTCACACTTGCGGCAGTGTGATCCAGCAAGCGGTTCTGTTGTCGGAACTGCCTGCCGGATCCGCCGATCTGGATGCGACTGAAAGCACCCATCTCACAAAAGCATTGCAAGGACGGATCCGTCTTGTATGCGCAGACCAGAAGGACGGATCCTGCATTCCGGTATTTTGAATGCCGGTTCTGGCCCTAATACATTCCTATGGGGAAAAATGCCGGATCTGGCATTCAGGCAAGTCTTCAGTTTTTTTTCGCCGGAGATAAAACCGTAGCGTGCTACGGTTTTATCTTTTGCCTGATCAGTCAAAACGACTGAACTGAAGACATCCTGATGCATCCTGAACGGATTACTCTCCAGTCAGAATGCATAAAACTGATCAGTTCTTTTCCGGTATACAGTAGGGTTGGGCGATATCAAAAATATTCAGATGATAACGATATAAAAAAAATTATTGCGATAACGCTATATATCGCGATAAATACCCGTTTAAAAGAAAAAACACAAGGAGACGTTACACTGTATGGGGTTAGGTGCAGATCCGTATGGTATCTGCACAGACGGATCCGCACCTATAATGCAGACGCTTGTGTCCGTTCAGAACGGATCCGTCTGCATTACTATGTCAAAAAAAAGTCTAAGTGTAAGGGTCCATTCACACGTCCGTTTTTTCTTTCCTGATCTGTTCCGTTTTTTCAGGAACAGATCTGGACCAGATCTGGACCCATTCATTTTCAATGGGTCCTGAAAAAAAATCAGACATTGAGCTGTCCGTTTTTTTCCAGGACCCATTGAAAATGAATGGGTCCAGATCTGGTCCAGATCTGTTCCTGAAAAAACGGAACAGATCAGGAAAGAAAAAAACGGACGTGTGAATGGACCCTTAGTCAGACGGATCCGTTTGCAATTGCACCATATTGTGTCAGTGAAAAACTGATCCGTCCCCATTGACTTGCATTGTAAGTCAGGACGGATCAGTTTGGCTCCGCACGGCCAGGCGGACACCAAAACGCTGCAAGCAGCGTTCTGGTGTCCGCCTCCAGAGCGGAACGGAGGCCAAACGGTGCCAAACTGATGCATTCTGAGCGGACCCTTATCCATTCAGAATGTATTGGGGCAAAACTGATCCGGTTTTGGCCGCTTGTGAGAGCCCTGAACGGAACTCACAAGCGGAGCCAGAAACGGCAGTGTGAAAGTAGCCTTACCCACGACATATGTTAAACTAAGGCTACTTTCACACTGGCGTTTCTGGGTCCGTTTGTGAGATCCGTTCAGGGCTCTCACAAGCGGCCAAAACCGGATCAGTTTTGCCCCAATACATTCTGAATGGAAAAGGATCCGCTCAGAATGCATCAGTTTGGCTGCGTTCAGCCTCCACTCTGATCTGGAGGCGGACACCAAAACACTGCCTGCAGCGTTGGTGTCCGCCTGGTGATGCGGAGCCAAACGGATCCGTCCTGACACACAATGTAAGTCAATGGGGGCGGATCTGTTTGACGTTGACACAATATGGTGCAATTGTAAACTGATCCGTCCCCCATTGACTTTCAGTGTAAGTCAAAACGTATCTTTTTTTTTTTTTTTTTTTTTTTTTTTCATGGTAATGCAGACGGATCCATTCTGAACAGATACAAGCGTTTGCATTATAGGTGCGGATCCATCTGTGCAGATACCAGATGGATCAGCACCTAACGCAGGTGTGAAAGTACCCTTTCCGGCCTATAGTTTCCAGGCTCTGTTTTTGGACCCTTTTTGAATGTTGGCACCACATTTGCCATGCGCCAATCCTGTGGGACATTCCCTGTCAGTATAGAGTCCGCAAATATCAGAAATAAGGGTCTGGCTATGACATTACTTAATTCCCTTAGGATACGGGGGTGTATGCCATCCGGTCCTGGCGATTTGTCTATTTTAATCTTTTTAAGTCGCTGTTGTACTTTTTCCTGGGTCAGACAGGGTGCTTTTAATGGGGCACGTCCTAGCGCCATACCACCACAGTGAGGGAGGTGCCCTGAGCTCACGCTGAGCAGCCAGTCTGAACCCCCTGCACCCACACTCGTCACCGCCTAGACACCCATTATGTAGTAGACTGTGCAGTTCAAGGGTGTTGGGGGGCCCCCCCCCCACTGATCTAATATTGGTGGTCTTTCCTCAGAATAGGCCATCTATATCAAAACTAGGGATCGACCGATTATCGGTTTTACCGATATTATTGGCCAATATTCAGTATTTTGACAGGTATCGGCATCTATTTTGCAGATATTCCGATAACGTATGGGGAACACAGATCGCGCTGCTCTGTGTCTCCTCCCCCCTGTGCTGCCGCTGCTGCCAATTAGAGGAGAGGACAAAAGAAGGGGAGGGGCTGTGGCCACCGCTCCACCAATGAAGAGAAATCTCTCATTAATTCATATACAGGAGGCGGGAGCTGCAGAATCACATAGCCGAATCCCGACCTCTATGAGCGGTAGCTGCGATCCGCGGCACCTAAGGGGTTAACTACCGCAGATCGCAGCTACCGCTCATAGAGGTCTGGAGCCGGCTATGTGATTTCTGCAGCTCCCGCCTCCTGTATATGAATTAATGAGAGATTTCTCTTCATTGGTGGCGCAGTGCGCCCCCCCAAGCCCCCCAGTATTATACATTGGTGGCGCAGTGCGCCCCCCACCCCCACCCCCACCCCAGTATTAAAAACATTGATGGCGCAGTGCGCCCCCCACCCCAGTATTAATCATTGGTGGCAGTGGCCACAGGATCCCCTCTCCCCTGCTCCTCCGATCGGAGCCCAAGCAGTGTAAGCCTGGGGCTCCGATCGGTTACCATGGCAAAATCAATATCGGTCGATCCCTAATCAAAACAATATTAAAGACAACCCCTTTAAATGCAGGAGGGTAAAATCTATGCTGGCAGGTGACCTCTGAGCAGTCGGAGGTGAGGGGTTGACTATCCACAATAACATGCACATGTCTTCTGTTACAGTTCCAAGCCCAGCTGGGCTGACCAGGTGGAGGAAGGAGAAGAAGATGTGGAGCCCTTAGTTCATGTGGAGCCCGTAATTCCAGTCGTCGAGAAAGTCGTCGATCATGACTGTGAGTATAACCCGTGGTCGTGCACTGTACTCCATCAGTGGCATCTTTCTGTCATATCCATGCCGCACGCTCAGTGTAAACTGTCGATTCTGGCACCAGTGTCCCCTCTAGTTCATACAGTGAGGATTTGTAATCCCAGCAATGGGCCACATGCAGACTAGTCCATTGGATGGGGCAAAATCCCTTTGCAGGTCCTCTGCCTATAGAGCTGCAAATCTGAAGAACATCCCCACATTTCTGCAGTTAATTTTCTGGCAGAAAGAAAGGTAGTCAGTGGCAACATCCCTGGTGGTGTAGGGTAGTGAGGGGTTTAGGGTCTGCATCCCTGGTGGTGTAGGGTAGTGAGGGGTTTAGGGTCTGCATCCCTGGTGGTGTAGGGTAGTGAGGGGTTTAGGGTCTGCATCCCTGGTGGTGTAGGGTAGTGAGGGGTTTAGGGTCTGCATCCCTGGTGGTGTAGGGTAGTGAGGGGTTTAGGGTCTGCATCCCTGGTGGTGTAGGGTAGTGAGGGGTTTAGGGTCTGCATCCCTGGTGGTGTAGGGTAGTGAGGGGTTTAGGGTCTGCATCCCTGGTGGTGTAGGGTAGTGAGGGGTTTAGGGTCTGCATCCCTGGTGGTCTAGGGTAGTGAGGGGTTTAGGGTCTGCATCCCTGGTGGTGTAGAGCATAGGGATTAAAGACTGTATTCCTGGTGGGGTCATTATCCACATCCCTGTTGGAGGGTAGAAAATACTGACAACATCCCCGGTGGTCTAGGCCAGGGATGCCCAACTTGAGGCCCCCCAGCTGTTGTAAAACTACAACTCCCATCATGCCCTGTTGTAGGCTGTCCGCACATGCTGGGAGTTGTAGTTTTGCAACAGCTGGACGGCTGCAGGTTGGACATACCTGGTGGTTACTCCCCCCTTGAAGCCTCAGCATTGTCCTACCTGTAACAGGAGGATGACCACTGGTGAGGGCAGGGAGGGTATGGAGAGGGCTGTGCACCTGTAACCGGGCAACCGCTCAGTTCCCAAAATATGGAAAAAAAAATAATGGCCACAAGTTGTGTGTTCCCTGAAATGTAACAAGCCCTCACAGATTAGTAGACGGAAAATAGGGATCGACCGATATTGATTTTTTTAGGGCCGATACCGATAATTTGTCAACTTTCAGGCCGATAGCCGATAATTTATACCGATATTCTGGGTATCTTTTTCATTTATACTTAATATTTTTTTTTATTTTTTTTTATTTTTTTTTTACTAACTTTTAGCCCCCTTAGGGACTAGAACCCTTGTCCTATTCACCCTGATAGATCTCTATCAGGGTGAATAGGATCTCACACTCGCCCTGCTGCCCTGTGCAGCGGCCACAGCCCCTCCCCTCCTCTTGTCTTCTCTCCTGCCATTGGCGGCAGCAGCATCACAGGGGGAGGAGACACGGCTTCCTTCTCCCCTGTGCTGCTGAGGGAACACAGAGAGCGCTGAGCAGTGCGTTCTGTGTTCCCAATACGTTATCGGAATATCGGCAAAATAGATGCCGATACCGATAACGTTCAAAATCCTCAATATCGGCCGATAATATCGGCCAAACCGATAATCGGTCGATCCCTAACGGAAAACTAAAAAAGTTATGGCTCTTGGGAGGCAAAGACAAAACAGTCCTGAAGGGGTTAAAGCTTCTCTGCACCCAGATAATAAGACACTGTGGATATTTTTTTTTTTTTAACCTGTCCTCCTCCACAGTTGTCCTGGACACCCCTCGAGAGATCATCAATGGAAACATAAAGACCGTCATAGAATACAAGCTGGACGAGAATGACAAGAAGATTAAGGTGGGTGCCGTCACGTGCTCTTATCGCCGCGCCCACGTGATAAGCATGCGTTCTGCAGAGCGGAGTGTGTCTGGTGCCCATTTGCTGTGGAGGGAGGAGAGCAGTATGTTTTAAGGCAAGGGTGCAGGGCAAGCGGCCCCGACTGCTG
Organism: Bufo bufo; assembly: GCF_905171765.1. Classification (NCBI taxonomy): domain Eukaryota; kingdom Metazoa; phylum Chordata; class Amphibia; order Anura; family Bufonidae; genus Bufo; species Bufo bufo. Next base: position 785,595,872 of record NC_053389.1, on the reverse strand, counting down.
ATCTCCTCCTTGTGCCTTTAGAGGGGCCGGAGCCTGCCCCCATATTGAATAGTGCCATCAGTGTGCCCCCTCTTTATTAATGCTGACAGGCGTCTGATGGTGACAGGGCACTGCCGCTATCTATCTCCGCCATTTCCGTATAGAATGAATGCAGCGGCAGTGCACAGGCATCAGGACGGGGGTCCCTGGCAGTTGGACCCCCCCCCCAGACTAGTTATAAACTTGGCACAACGCCCTTAACTGCTGCCCCCTGAAGTAACAGAACACGACGGTGCGGCCTTCAGTCTGAGGTCTCCTGTTTTTAACCGTTTCATTACCAGAGTGTTTGCCCTCCTTCCTTACCAGGCCAATTTTGCCAGTTTTAGCAATGGGCAAATAACTGATTTCTGTCCCCAGACTTAACCCTATTAAACTGTCTGACATTAGAGATGTGCTAGTGTCAGCAGACCCTGACTATTCTTATGCTTACTGATGCCCCTTACTGCCCCATTCTTACTTTTGTAATATGCTAATTAGCCTCTAGGAGCGGGTTAAATCTGGGGACAGAATCCCTTTAATTCACAGCCTGCAGGCTCACAGTTGGGGTCCATTCACATGTCCGTATGTGTTTTGCGGATCCGTAAAACATGGACACCGGCAATATGCGTCAACGCATTTTGCGGACCGCACATCACCGGCACTTTCTTTGAAAATGCCTTTTCTTGTCCGCAGTTGAAGAATAGGACATGTTCAATTTTTTTGCGGAACAGAAGTGCGGATCCGCAGATGCAGACAGCACATTCCGGCCCCATCGAAAATGAATGGATGTGGACCCATTTTGCGGACGTGTGAATGGACCCTTAAAGGGGTTGTCCGGGCTTTTTACTATTGATGACCTATCCTCAGGATAGGTCATCAATATCAGATCGGCGGGGGTCCGAATCCCGGCACTCCCACAGATCAGCTGGTTGAAGAGAAAGCGGCTCTCATACAAGTGCCGCCTTCTCTGCTCTGTTTACCTGCTCGCCGCAGTGTAATTACAAGTATGGGGTCCCCACCCAACTTCTATGGGACAGCTCCGTCCTATTCACTTGAACAGACAGAGCATCCCATGGAAGTGAATGGGGACGCCATAATTCTAAACAGAGAAGAGAAAGCAGCACTTGTATGAACGCTGCTTTCTCTTCCAACAGCTGATCGATGGGGGTGCCAGATGTCAGATCTCCACCGATCTGATATTGATGACCTATCCTGAGGATGAGTCATCAATAGCAAAAAGCAGACAACCCCTTTAATTTTACAGCCAGCAGGGGGCGCTCGGACATCAAGAATGGCGCTCCCCTGCCGGCTTTTGCAACTCGCACTGCGATAGATTGTTGTAGCACCCTGCTGCAACGGAGGCCACGCAGGGAGACTGCATCTGCTGGTCTCTGGCATACTTACTGTGACAGCACGGCCATCCGCTACCACTGCGTCACATCTGAGCCCACGTGGAGATGTCCACCGGGGCTGTGTCTCCATGCTTTTGCGCAGCAGAAGGGACAGCTGCCAACTTTGGAAAGCAATGAGCACTGTGGCCTGTTTACATTGGTACCCATGGCCTCCGGGGGAAGACGTGTCCATGATGGCGCTGGTAGCCATGTGGCGGATCCTTACACCGTTACACGTTAGCCTATAGCATGTCTGACAGTAGAAGGCAGGGAACCCCTTTAAAGGGGTCGTCTGGTTTCCTATATTGGGATCAAGCAAGCCGGTACACAATAAGGAGAAGGCTGGTCGGTGGGGGGGTGCTGGGAGTCAGACCCCCACTGATCTGATATAGGTCATCAATATAGTAAGTCTCTTTTTTTAGGGGGGGAAAAAAAAGCTAGTTTGATCACCAGTGGCCACTAGAGGTCCCCGTTACTACATTTAGTCTCCAGCTTCTATCTGAGGCTCTGTTCACACCTCAGTCTATGAACATGTCAGCGTATGCGCCAGGAGCCTCCTCCATAGGATGGTGCAGCAGAGCAGGCTTTCCTGTACAGTGGGACACCACAGGAAACTCCTATACCGTGCAGTATATAAGAAACCTGGAGAACATCTCATTACACAGAGGTTACGTGTGACTTACAGGAAAGCTCCTTTACTCCAAGCGACAGGGGTTTACCGGGCAGAGGCCTGGCACTGACATCCCGGGTACATCGCTGGTCACAATATATAGGATAGGGGATGAGCGGACCCAATACCGCCCCATGCACACCGGCAGGGTTTATCTGTTATCAGCCTCTTCATCTCTGCTTGCCTTTTTATTCCAGATCATCCGCACCTTTAAAATCGAAAACCGCAAAGCTTCCAAAGTGGTGGCTCGCAGGAAGGTGAGTGCAGACGTGACATAGACGTGTCCCCCACCCAGGAGTAGATGGCAGAATGATCGGACCTCGGACCACTCTGGAACATGATTAACCCCCAACGCTTTGCCTTTTATTTTTATTTATTTTTTCTTCCCCAGAATTGGAAGAAGTTTGGGAATTCAGAATTCGACCCACACGGACCAAATGTCGCCACCACCACAGTCAGTGATGACGTCTTAATGACCTTTATCACCAGTAAAGAGGTGAGGGCGCTGACCACAGCGACAAGACGTGATACATGGTCGGTACATATGAACCCACCTGTGTTGGTTTAGAGCCGCCACCAAGTCTTCTGCTTTTACAGGATCTGAATAATCAGGAAGAAGAAGACCCAATGAACAAGCTGAAGGGTCAGAAGATCGTGTCTTGCAGAATTTGCAAGGGAGACCATTGGACCACAAGATGTCCCTACAAAGACACTCTGGGTCCCATGCAGAAGGAGCTGGCCGAGCAGCTGGGTCTTTCCACAGCAGACAAGGAAAAAGTACCAGGATCTGGTAGGTGCTGGGTGCACTTAATGGGGTTGTCCATCCTAGTTTCTCTAGGCGAATGGATATTGTGGTATTACATGGTGTCCAGTGAAGTCTAGCTTAGGGCTCGTGCACACGACCATATCCATTTTGCAGTCCGCAAATCGTGGATCCACAAAACACAGTGCATGCCACCATTTCTTTAACTCCTTTAGAAATGTCCTATCCTTCTCCACATGGACGCAGAACGGACATACGGATGGGGACAGCACACATTGTTCTGTCTGCATCTTTTGCAATCCCATTGAGCGGAATGGGTCCGCATCCAATCTGCAAGAAATGTGGATCGAAGGTTGACTGAAAAATACAGTTGTGTGCATGAGGCCTTATAGAGGGGATCCTGAGCAGTGGACCCCTTCTTTTATGTCTGATGTGAGTTGTCTTGAGCGGGCAGCCCCTATAGCAGGGATGGCCAACCTGCGGCCCTCCAGCTGTTGCAAAACTACGACTGCCAGCATGCCCAGACTGCTTACAGCTATCAGCCTACAGCAGGGCATGGTGGGAATTGTAGTTTTACAACAGCTGGAGAGCCACAGGTTGTCCAGCCCTGCCCTGCTTTATAGCATCTGGAAGGGAGAGACGTCTGCTCAGCAGTGTGCATCATTAACCTCTTCACAACATTTCATGTACATGGTGGAAGAGGTGTATGGAGCGGGCAGCCCCTTCAGTATGTGGAGGAGAGAGAGACGTCTGCTCAGCAGGGTGCATCATTAATAAGTGTATTCTTAATGCTATGTTCTTCCATTTTGTGCAGAACCTGAACCAGCGCAGGCTCCAGTGAGCAAGACAGGAAAGTACGTTCCACCCAGCTTGAGAGATGGAGGAAGCCGGAGAGGAGAGTCCATGCAGCCTAACCGCAGAGGTATAGACATCACTTGTGTCCACCCGATACTCGGGAGACAGTCGCATATGTCCACCCGATACTCGGGACCCTGACATAGAAATTACTCCTCGGCTAATTTCAGGCAAGTGTGTTCGCCTTCTGTGTGAGAGCATTATATCTTGGCCTTCGACAGGACCCCACAACATTATAATGATTTCTCTTGAATGCTGTGTCCCTGCCACACGTTGGCTTTAACGATTTGTAATGACATATTGTCGTCACTACAATTCATTACAGCCGATGTTGGGCAGGGACACACAGGATTCGTTATAACTAGAATGCTGTGAGGTCCTGTCCAAGGAGCAGAGTTCAGGATGGGACATAATGCTCCCACATGGATCATGTACACGCTCGTCTGAGACTGGTCTTAAGCTTTGTTCATACACTGCAGGTTTTATCCACTTTTGGATTTGATACTCAGACTGCACTATGTAACAGGATGGAGTGAGCATACATGTGTGTGTGTGTGTCCATGTTTATAGTGAGTGTGGAGGAGAGGGTACTGTACTACTTTCCCACCTCCGAAGTATCTGTCGATACGGAAATGTTTTGGATGGGGGGGGGGGCGGCGGCGGCGGCAATGTGCTCATGAAATGTTTGTACTGAGCCCACCAATGTGTTAAATTGGCCCTCCACATCCACAAGGTTCTCTATAGGGTTGAGGTAAATGTCTGCATTCTCTCCGTAGCTGATGACAACGCTACTATCCGCGTTACCAACTTATCTGAAGATACCCGGGAAACCGACCTCCAGGAGCTCTTCAGGCCTTTTGGATCCATCTCTCGTATCTACCTGGCCAAGGACAAAACTACTGGACAGTCAAAGGTAACCGATACAAATGGTATTCCCATCTGGGACATTGATGGCATATTGCTAAGAAATTCCATCAATATCAGGTGCAGGTCCAGCTTGTGGGACCCATTCCTATCTCCAGATCACCCCCCTCCCCCAAAGTGAAGTATTGCGGCCACCCTCTGTTCACCACTGTGGGAGTTCCGAAAGTAGCAGATCGCGGTCTCTGCTTTTTCGGTAGTCCCGTAGGAGTGAATATATAGAGCAAGCCATGCTTGCATGGTTTGCCTTCCTTCACTTTGCTTCCCCACATTCTACATATAGGAGTGGGTCCCTGCAAAGTGAAGGAGAGAACACTGCACATGCATGCCATGCTCTCCATTTATTGCTATGGGAGTTCTGAAAATAGCTGAGCTGGCCTTTCCACCCCCCACACACCCCTCCCGAGCATGACTGACAGGTTTCTTTCCTATGCTTAACAGCAAAGAAACCTGCCAATCAGTCACAAGGTGGGAGGGCCGTGGCCAGCGAGTCTCATCCGACTCATCTTCCTCCCAGCGCTGGCACACACTGAGAGGTTTGGGCATGTCAGTACTATAAAAGTACTGAATGCCAGCTGAAAAGTACCAGGCCGCTGAAATCAATGGGCCTGTCACTATACTATTCCGTCCTCAGTGAGGACAACATGGTACAGGTGACAGGTTACATTCTAAGCAGATTTTCAGTGATATTTAAAGGGATATTCCTATATACAAATCCTGACCTCTGTTGAAGTAATGCGAGGCCACGCCATGTAAACTGCGGCATGGATTCTTCTGATGTGAATTTTCCGTCACGTGAGCATACCCTTAGCATTCGGAATGGCCTGTTAACCCCTGTGTCATATATGCCTACCGTGGGGTGGTGTAAGTGTCCGTTTTGCTCGTAATGTTCCTATGTGATCAGGTAGGCTGTGTCCCTCATACCTAACACATGTCTTCCACGCTTTACATCCAGGGTTTTGCCTTTATCAGTTTTCACCGCAGAGAAGATGCAGCGCGCGCCATCGCTGGCGTTTCTGGCTTTGGTTACGACCATCTGATTCTGAATGTGGAATGGGCTAAGTATGTTCTTACCTCCCTGATTTTTGCCATGTTTTTATATACGGTGTGTGTAAAATTGCTACTTTCACTTTCGGCTGTATTTACTGCATCCCAATTTCTAACAGTGGTATCTTCCCATGTACTGATGCTGTCATTCTGGTATTGTTTGAAAGCTTGGAATGCCAGCTTTCAAACAATACAACGCCAAACCAGAGATATGAGCAGCTGAAGCAGCTGCATTCTGGAGGAGGAGGAGAGCTGACAGCCTGCAAGAGGGAAAATAGTAAAAATGTATAGAAATGTGGTATCACTGTACTGACCACATAAAATAATTTTTACTACACAGTGAACGCTGTAAATAAATTCCATAAAATGTTTTTCATCTTTCATCCTAAAAATAATAATTATCTACAACTAATCCCACAAAATAAAAAAATAATTTAGAAGAAAAAATTAGAGAACGTTATGACCGCTGGAAGACAAAAGGGGAAAATATTTTTGGTCCTTTAAAGGGGTTGTCTCACTTCAGCAAGTGGCATTTATCATGTAGAGAAAGTTACTACAAGGCACTTACTAATGTAATGTTATTATCCATATTGCTTCCTTTGCTGGCTTGATTCATTTTTCCATCAAATTGTATATACACTGCTCGTTTCCATGGTTACAACCACCATGGAATCCATCAGTAGTGGTAACTATAGGAAAAAGCTTCAGCCTCTCTGGTGGCCGGGACCATGGGGAGCTCACATTAGGCTAGTGCTTTTCCCTATAGTGTGCAAGCACGACCACCACTGATGGATTGCAGGGTGGTCGTAACCATGCAAACGAGCAGTGTATAATGTGATGGAAAAATGAATCCAGCAAAGGAAGCAATATGGACAATCACAATACATTAGTAAGTGCCTTGTATTAACTTTCTCTACATGATAAATGCCACTTACTGAAGTGAGAGGACCCCTTTAAGGCTAAAATTGTTACTAAGGGGTTAGAATGCAGTAGTGTAGTTGTGCACCAACAAGATTTACTACAGACAGTACTACAATAAAAAATAAAAAATGTGACATTTTTGGGAGGGTGTTTACAGTTTTATTGCGACTGTTAGGAGGTTAAGAGGCACCTGAGTGGTGTATGGGAGCACAAGTCTTGATAAATGTCCCCCTTCAATGTTAACACTCTCCCAATCTGTTCTCTTCCCACAGACCATCAACCAACTGAGCGGAGAACTGTGGAAGGTCAGAAGAAGATGGAAGCTTTTCTTATCTCGATGCTAATAAATCAGTTGAACATCCGAGAAGCCTCTGATTATTTCTAAGCGCAGCTTTCACTTCTGCTTTTTGGCTGTCTGTCGTCAGATGCCATCTGCAGCCTAAACCGTCACCACCGCTCATCTGTGCGGATATGTGGCATCCGCCTGTAGGGACATCGGTTGAATATTCTATAGGCCTGTGGTGCCCGCATGTTAGAGCTTTACTGGAAATTGGTATCAAAGCCAAATCACTGGCAGTTAACACCAGGGTAAGGCCTCATGCAGACACCAGATTTTTGGCCTATGTGCGATCTGCCAAAAATGCAGATGGGACATGGACCAAAAAAAATTGGTCGTGTGCATGAGGCCTTACCCTGGTGTTAACTGACAGTGATACGTTTTTTTTATTTTGGTGCCCATTCATTTCTACGGGTCTGCAAAAAAAAAAAAAGACAGCACACGGACCACAAATTATAGAATTTGTCCGTTTTGCTGATCCGTGATTTGCTGACTGCAAAACTGATATGGCCGTGTGCAGGAGGCCTTAAGGCTACAGCCCCACAGCCTTTATAGAGAAGGTAGATCTGCCTGCAGGATTTTCAGGCAAGGCCAGAAGTGGATCCAGCAGGAAGTATGAATCCTTCCTTTATTCCTTTCAGATCTACTTCTGGCTTTGGCTGAGAAACCTCCTCTAAAAAAAAGTGTGAAACCACGGGGCTCAGTGGAATAAACAAAGGAGACATGCATTACTTTGGTGCATGCCCATTGAAGTTTGTGAAGACCACAAGGATGGCGTCGGAATTCTGTCAGTGATTTTCACAGATGACACGTCTACCCACTACATCGTCTGCTATGTAAAATGGTGCCATAGAAAATACAACTTGTCCCGCAAAAAACAAGCCCTCGCATGGCTATGTGAATGGAAAAATAAAAAAGTTATGGCTTTGGGAAGGCAGGGAGTAAGAAGGGGAGAAAAAGAAAATAGAAAATCGGTGCCTCAGGAAGGGGTTAATGTAACATCCAGCTGCATAAATGCCACAAAAAGTGACTTTTTCCTCAATCTGTGTGTGAAACCAGCCTTGGAGGAGGATAGGTCCACAGCAGCCGGGATTGATGTGGATTTGCACAGGTTAAATCCACAGTGGAATAAAGTAGCAGGAAGCGGATAAGAGTTTATAAGTCTTAGGCCTCCTGCACACGACCATATCCGTTTTGTGGTGTGTAAAATATGGATGTGGTTTGTGTGTATCCCACAATTTTCATGGGCCCCCTGACGAAGGGAAACGTGCGTCGAGGTATTCTTTGGCCACCTTTGTCCCTCTACCCCCGATCATGTCTATAGGTGGGTTTGTGTTTTGGGTGGGAGTTTTTCGCCAATATGCTATCTTGGTAGCTACTTTATTATATAGTTTGAGGGTTTTATGGACATCCACTTCTTTTTGAATATGTGACGATTTATATGTTGCTAAGGGTAATACAGCTCGTCCCAACCCAACCCCCCCCCCCCCCCCCCCCCCCTCCATATTTGACATCTTTTTCGGGTGTATCGGAATCAGGGGTCAGTGATTCCGTACAGCTACCCTATAGTGTCTCTGATGTTTTGTCCCACATTTTATGATTTTGATTATGTATTTTTGATTATCTATTCGATAAATTGAGGATATATTACTCTCGTTTGTGCATTGTGTCTGTGCTCCTTTTGTGAGCAATTTTTTTAGATTTGGTTTTAGTGAATGGTGTGGCAGGCGCAGCACTATGAAGTGCCTTTTGCGCTGTGGCATTAGAAGAATTTTGATATCTCTGACTTTTAATCTAACCAGGCTGTCTATTACTCTGTAATTTCTCTAGCGCCGTTCTATGGAAACAGTAGGTTTAACCACTTCAGCCCCCAGTGCTTAAACACCCTGAAAGACCAGGCCACTTTTTACACTTCTGACCTACACTACTTTCACCGTTTATTGCTCGGTCATGCAACTTACCACCCAAATGAATTTTACCTCCTTTTCTTCTCACTAATAGAGCTTTCATTTGGTGGTATTTCATTGCTGCTGACATTTTTACTTTTTTTGTTATTAATCGAAATTTAACGATTTTTTTGCAAAAAAATGACATTTTTCACTTTCAGTTGTAAAATTTTGCTAAAAAAACGACATCCATATATAAATTTTGCTCTAAATTTATTGTTCTACATGTCTTTGATAAAAAAAAAATGTTTGGGTAAAAAAAAAATGGTTTGGGTAAAAGTTATAGCGTTTACAAACTATGGTACAAAAATGTGAATTTCCGCTTTTTGAAGCAGCTCTGACTTTCTGAGCACCTGTCATGTTTCCTGAGGTTTTACAATGCCCAGACAGTACAAACACCCCACAAATGACCCCATTTCTGAAAGTACACACCCTAAGGTATTCGCTGATGGGCATAGTGAGTTCATAGAACTTTTTTTATTTTTTGTCACAAGTTAGCGGAAAATGATGATTTTTTTTTTTTTTTTTTTCTTACAAAGTCTCATATTCCACTAACTTGTGACAAAAAATAAAAACTTCCATGAACTCACTATGCCCATCACGAAATACCTTGGGGTCTCTTCTTTCCAAAATGGGGTCACTTGTGGGGTAGTTATACTGCCCTGGCATTCTAGGGGCCCCAATGTGTGGTAAGGAGTTTGAAATCAAATTCTGTAAAAAATGAGTGAAATCCGAAAGGTGCTCTTTGGAATGTGGGCCCCTTTGCCCACCTAGGCTGCAAAAAAGTGTCACACATCTGGTATCTCCGTACTCAGGAGAAGCTGGGGAATGTGTTTTGGGGTGTCATTTTACATATACCCATGCTGGGTGAGAGAAATATCTTGGCAAAAGACAACTTTTCCCATTTTTTTTATACAAAGTTGGCATTTGACCAAGATATTTCTCTCACCCAGCATGGGTATATGTAAAAAGACACCCCAAAACACATTCCCCAACTTCTACTGAATACGGAGATACCAGATGTGTGACACGTTTTTGCAGCCTAGGTGGGCAAAGGGGCCCATATTCCAAAGAGCACCTTTCGGATTTCACAGGTCATTTTTTACAGAATTTGATTTCAAACTCCTTACCACACATTTGGGCCCCTAGAATGCCAGGGCAGTATAACTACCCCACAAGTGACCCCATTTTGGAAAGAAGAGACCCCAAGGTATTCGCTGATGGGCATGGCGAGTTCATGGAAGTTTTTATTTTTTGTCACAAGTTAGTGGAATATGAGACTTTGTATGAAAAAAAAAAAAAAATCATAATTTTCCACTAACTTGTGACAAAAAATAAAAAATTCTAGGAACTTGCCATGCCCCTCACGGAATACCTTGGGGTGTCTTCTTTCCAAAATGGGGTCACTTGTGGGGTAGTTATACTGCCCTGGCATTTTCCAGGGGCCCTAATGTGTGGTAAGTAGGTAAATGACCTGTGAAATCCGAAAGGTGCTCTTTGGAATGTGGGCCCCTTTGCCCACCTAGGCTGCAAAAAAGTGTCACACATCTGGTATCTCCGTATTCAGGAGACGTTGGGGAATGTGTTTTGTGGTGTCATTTTACATATACCCATGCTGGGTGAGAGAAATATCTTGGCAAAAGACAACTTTTCCCATTTTTTTTATACAAAGTTGGCATTTGACCAAGATATTTCACCCAGCATGGGTATATGTAAAATGACACCCCAAAACACATTCCCCAACTTCTCCTGAATACGGAGATACCACATGTGTGACACTTTTTTGCAGCCTAGGTGGGCAAAGGTGCCCAAATTCCTTTTAGGAGGGCATTTTTAGACATTTGGATACCAGACTTCTTCTCACGCTTTGGGGCCCCTAAAATGCCAGGGCAGTATAAATACCCCACATGTGACCCTATTTTGGAAAGAAGACACCCCAAGGTATTCAATGAAGGGCATGGCGAGTTCATAGAAAAAAAAAAAAATTTTGGCACAAGTTAGCGGAAATTGATTTTTTTGATTTTTTTTTCTCAAAGTCTCCCTTTCCGCTAACTTGGGACAAAAATTTCAATCTTTCATGGACTCAATATGCCCCTCAGCGAATACCTTGGGGTGTCTTCTTTCCAAAATGGTGTTATTTGTGGGGTGTTTGTACTGCCCTGGCATTTGAGGGTCTCCGCAATCATTACATGTATGGCCAGCATTAGGAGTTTCTGCTATTCTCCTTATATTGAGCATACGGGTAATGAGATTTTTTTTTCCGTTCAGCCTCTGGGCTGAAAGAAAAAATGAATGGCACAGATTTCTTCATTCGCATCGATCAATGTGGATGAAAAAATCTCTGCCAAAAAAAGGAAAAGGAGGGGAAAGGCGTCTGCCAGGACATAGGAGCTCCGCCCAACATCCATACCCACTTAGCTCGTATGCCCTGGCAAACCAGATTTCTCCATTCACATCAATCGATGTGGATGAATAAATCATTGCTGGGATTTTTTTTTTTTTTATATATACAAAGTGTTTGCCAAAGTATATGAACACCGCCACCTCCTCAGCTCATATGCCTCGGCAAACGTATCTTTTACTGCAGAGGAGAAATCTCGTCTTGCAGCGCCGCATACACCGACTTGCGTGTAATCTGACAGCAGCGCAATGCTTCTGTCCGAATGCACATCAGTGCTGCAGCTAGTCGATCGGTTGGTCCACCTGGAAGGTAAAAAAAAAAAAGAAAAAACCAGGCCGCAACACAATAATTTTATTAACTTTGGAAGAGAACATAGAAACTTTAACTTTTTGAACTGAACATTAACCTTTTTGCTTACTGGTGTTTTTTTTTTTTACCTTTTATAGAACAAACCTCTCCTTCCCCATGGGTCAATGTGCAAAGCGCAAATCGCCCAAAGATGTGGCGAAGTACGTTATGCACTTTGTCCCATGTGAAAGGAGACGTTTGCAGCAGCTGTGAGTGAATGGGCCCTAATAGCCCTGTGTGCCTGTCCTAGTGAGATGTGATCCCTATGCTAGGTGTACCTGTGTGTGGTACTTCCGGAAACACTCTCCTAAGCATAGGGCAGGGTGGTCAGGGCAGTCAGGACAGAAATAGCGGGTGTCACGCCTTATTCCACTCCTGCTACAGACATGACATCTTTTTCGGGGTGACGGTTGGATTGAGGTACCAGCAACGACATTGGGGAAATGTCGCTCGTGTAGATGGCTAACTACACTGGTGGATGGGGCCACGGAACCTTCTGGATACAGGAGGTTCTCGATGATCTCTTCCTGGAATTTGAGGAAGGATCGTGTTCTCCCAGCCTTACTGTAGAGAACAAAACTATTATACAGCGCCAATTGAATCAAATATACAGACACCTTCTTATACCAGCGTCTGGTTCTGCGGGAAACTAAATACGGAGACAACATCTGGTCATTGAAGTCTGCCCCTCCCATGAGCAAATTATAGTCGTGGACTGAGGGGTTTTTCAATGACACGGGTTGCTCGCTCAATTTGGATTGTCGTGTCTGCGTGAATGGAGGAGAGCATGTAAACGTCACGCTTGTCTCTCCATTTCACCGCGAGCAGTTCTTCATTACACAAGGCAGCCCTCTACCCCCTTGCAAGACGGGTGGTAACGAGCCGTTGGGGGAAGCCCCGGCGACTAGGTCGCACGGTGCCACAGGCGCAAATCCGTTCTAGAAACAAATGCCTAAAGAGGGCCACACTTGTGTAGAAATTGTCCACATAAAGATGGTACCCCTTGCCGAATAAGGGTGACACCAAGTCCCAGACTGTCTTCCCACTGCTCCCCAGGTAGTCAGGGCAACCGACCGGCTCCAGGGTCTGATCTTTTCCCTCATAGACACGAAATTTGTGGGTATAGCCTGTGGCCCTTTCACAGAGCTTATACAATTTGACCCCATACCGGGCACGCTTGCTTGGGATGTATTGTTTGAAGCCAAGGCGCCCGGTAAAATGTATTAGGGACTCGTCTATGCAGATGTTTTGCTCAGGGGTATACAAATCTGCAAATTTCTGGTTGAAATGGTCTATGAGGGGCCGAATTTTGTGGAGCCGGTCAAAAGCTGGGTGGCCTCTGGGACGGGAGGTGGTGTTGTCGCTAAAATGCAGAAAACGCAGGATGGTCTCAAATCGTGCCCTGGACATAGCAGCAGAGAACATGGGCATGTGATGAATTGGGTGCGTTGACCAATATGACCGCAATTCATGCTTTTTAGTTAGACCCATGTTGAGGAGAAGGCCCAGAAAAATTTTAATTTCGGAAACTTGGACTGGTTTCCACCGGAAAGGCTGGGCATAAAAGCTTCCTGGGTTTGCGGTTATAAATTGTGTGGCATACCGGTTTGTCTCTGCCACGACTAAGTCCAAGAGCTCCGCAGTCAAGAACAGCTCAAAAAATCCCAGGGCCGAACCGATTTGAGCTGTCTCAACCCGAACTCCAGACTGGGCGGTGAAAGGGGGAACTACAGGTGCGGCTGAAGTTGGTGACTGCCAATCAGGGTTTGCCAGCACCTCAGGGACTCTAGGGGCTCTACGGGCCTGTCTGTGCGGTGGCTGCGACGGGGTAACTACTGCACGTGCCACCGTACCAGCTTCAACTGCCCTTCTGGTGCTCGCTACTTCACATGTTGTACGGCAGTGCTGGTACTAGGTCCAGGGAGGGCTGCGCTGCTGGTGTATGCCTCACCACGTGATCCGGCAGCGACAGCCCCACTCTGCTGCTCTTGAAGCGGATCCTGCATAACCTGTGGTCTAGCGACACGGGGCCGGGTACGCCTGGTGCTATCAGGGACCTCCTCGTCCGAACTTTGGGTCAGAGAGCCACTGCTTTCCACAGGTTCATATTCTGACCCGCTAGATTCGTCAGATGAGGGTTCCCACTCCTCATCCGACTGGGTCAGAATCCTGTAGGCCTCTTCAGAAGAATACCCCCTGTTTGACATTTTGGACTACTAAATTTAGGGGTATTCCCTGAGACTACCCAAGAAAAAAAGCAAGCCTGTCTTACAAAGGGGAGGCTAGCGAAGTACCGGAGGCCGCTGCGGTTGATAAAAAATATCAAAACTGATTTTTTTATCGCCGCAGTGCGTGTAAAGTGAATGTGCAGTGATCAAAAAATAATAATTTTTTGTCACTGCGGTGGGGCGGGCGTGGGTGAACGCACGTGTGGGCGACCGATCAGGCCTGATCGGGCAAACACTGTGTTTTGGGTGGAGGGCGAGCTAAGGTGACACTAATACAATTATAGATCTGACCGTGATCAGTTTTGATCACTTACAGATACTATAAAAGTACAAATGCTGATTAGCGATACGCTAATCAGCGAATAAAAGTGACTGCGGTGCGGTGGGCTGGGCGCTAACTGACGCTAACTACCTAACCAAGGGGCCTAAACTATCCCTAAAACCTAACAGTCAATACCAGTGAAAAAAAAAAAGTGACAGTTTACACTGATCACTTTTTTTCCTTTCACTAGTGATTGACAGGGGTGATCAAAGGGTTAATTGGGGTGCAGGGGGGTGATCTGGGGCTAAGGTGTAGTGTTTGGTGTACTCACAGTTCAGTCTGCTCCTCTGCTGGATCCAACCGACGAAAAGGACCAGCAGAGGAGCAGACAAGCCATATAACAGATCATATTTACTAATATGATCTGTTATATGGCTTGATTGGATTTTTTGAAAATCGCCAGCCTGCCAGCCAATGATCGTTGCTGGCAGGCAGGTGACGAAATTGTTCTTTAACTTTTGCCGGCCCGCGATGCGCATGCGCGGGCTGGCAATGCCCGAAATCTCGCGTCTCGCGAGATGACGCACGGATGCGTCCAGGAGGAATGAATCAACCACCTTCCGGACGCATCCGTGCGTTAGGCGGTCAGGAGGTGGTTAAAGAGCACACCAAATGCTTGAAATAACTTCTTTATTAACTTCAACTTTTCTTCATATAAAACACTGCCGCCTCCGCAGCAGATAGTCCATGTACATAACACGTGATAAAAAGATATCACAAAATGGCGGTATGCAGAAGATGGTGGTTCAACTGTTCAATCTTGTCATTCAACATAAAATGGTGGATATATTTCTCTCTTCAGTATCTGTACTCTCACTTTAAGTTATTTAAGGTTAACCAATAGTTTATTTGCTCTACTTGGTTTGCAGTTTGCTCTATACAATTGCTTATGAGCAGTTCGCATTTGTATGCAATTTGTTTGGATTGTATGGCTCAGTAGTTCATTTGTATGCAATTGGTGGAACTGTAAGTAAACACATAACTGGTTCAGTATACAGTTCTAATCACTATTAACAGTAGGAACATTTTATAACTGGTTTAAATACCTATTTTGGCCTCTGCTTCCATAAAACACAGCTCTTAGTGGAGTGACTGTCTGTTCAGCTTCTCTCTCTGGTGAATAATAATTTCTAGCAGATCCTGCAAGTGGGATTTCCCCACACAGGCTGTGTGTGAGGCTGGCTGTAATTGGTAAAAACTCTTGCTGTGTGTGAGGCTGGCTGTGATGGTCTGACTAAGGCTGGGTTCACACGAGCGTGTCCGGATGCGTCCCGGTGTGTTGCGGCAAACCCGCGCGAGTAGGAATGCAATTGCAGTCAGTTTTGACTGCAATTGCGTTCCGATGTTCAGTTTGTATCGTGCGGGTGCAATGTGTTCTGCACGCGCGTGATAAAAAACCGACTGTGGTACCCAGACCCGAACTTCTTCACAGAAGTTCAGGTTTGGGTTAGTTGTAGTGTAGATTGTAATATTTTCCCTTATAACATGGTTATAAGGGAAAATAATAACATTCTGAATACAGAATGCATAGTAAAATAGCGCTGGAGGGGTTAAAAAAAAATGAACTCACCTTCTCCTCTTGTTCGCGAAGTTCCCGGTATGATGAGTTGTGGGCTAAAGGACCTTTGGTGACGTCAGATCACATGCTCCAATCACATGGTACATCACCACGGTGATGGAGCATGTGATCTGACGTCACCAAAGGTCCTTTAGCCCACAACTCATCATTAAAGAAGAGACCGGGAACTTCGAGATCAACAGGAGAAGGTGAGTTAACTTGTTTTTTTTTTTTTTTAACCCCTCCAGCGCTATTTTACTGTACATTCTGTATTCAGAATGCTATTATTTTCCCTTATAACCATGTTATAAGGGAAAATAATACAGTGAATAGACTGTCACCTAGCAACCATGCGTGAAAATCGCACCGCATCCGCACTTGCTTGCGGATGCTTGCGATTTTCACGCAACCCCATTCACTTCTATGGGGCCTGCGTTGCGTGAAAAACGCAGAATATAGAGCATGCTGCGATTTTCACGCAACGCACAAGTGATGCGTGAAAATCATTGCTCATCTGAACAGCCCCATTGAAATGAATGGGTCCGGATTCAGTGCGGGTGCAATGCGTTCACCTACCGCATTGCACCCGCGTGGAAATCTCGCCCGTGTGAACGCAGCCTAAGAGACTGCTTGGACTTTTAGCCCAACAGGATTTCCTGTTTAACCTTCTTAAATGGGATGGCTACAGTCAATCGCTGCCCAGCCGGAAATAGCTGATGACCAGGAATAATAGACTGCCGTTATCTGGATAGCAGTGGTAGAGCGGAGGCCATGGCAGTATATACATGTAGCATGCCAAATACAGTTGTGTTCAAAATTATTCAACCCCCAATGCTATAAAGGGTTTTAGGGAATTTAGTGTACATTTTTAATTGTGTTCAGAATGAAATCTTACAAGGACTTTTTAAAGAACCAAATGCAACTAAAATGACATCAATTGTTTTTGTAATACAGTATTAAATGTTTTTTTGTGATTTCTTCATTTACACAATTCAACCCCTTAAAGACTACCACTCTTAAGAACAAAGGTTCATTCAAGTGTTTTCCAATCAGGTATTGAAAACACCTGTGGATGTCAAGGAGCAGCAATCAAGCATAATAAGCACCAATTAGGCAGATTTAAAAGGACTGTGATACTCAGCTCCTTCTAGACATTTACTGGTGTGTTTACAAACATGGTGAAGTCAAGAGAATGGTCCAGGAAGACAAGAGAAGAGGTGATTTCTCTTCACAGGAAGGGCAATGGCTATAAGAAGATTGCAAAGATGTTAAACATACCAAGAGACACCATAGGAAGCATCATTCGCAAATTCAAGACAAAGGGCACTGTTGAAACGCTACCTGGTCGTGGCAGAAAGAAGATGCTGACTTCGACTGCTGTGCGCTACCTGAAGCGCAAAGTGGAGAAAAGTCCCCGTGTGACTGCTGAGGAACTGAAAAAAGATTTGTCAGATGTGGGTACTGAAGTTTCAGCTCAGACAATAAGGCGCACACTGAGTAATGAAGGCCTCCATGCCAGAACTCCCAGGCGCACCCCCTGGCTGTCTCCAAAGAATAAGAAGAGTCGACTGCAGTATGCCAAAAGTCATGTGGACAAACCACAAAAGTGTTCTGTGGACTGATGAAACAAAATTAGAACTGTTTGGGCCCATGGATCAATGCTATGTTTGGAGGAGGAAGAACAAGGCCTATGAAGAAAAGAACACCTTGCCTACTGTGAAGCATGGCGGGGGGTCAATCATGCTTTGGGGCTGTTTTGCTTCTACAGGTACAGGGAAGCTTCAGCGTGTGCAAGGTACCATGAATTCTCTTCAGTACCAGGAGATATTGGATGACAATGTGATGCAGTCCGTCACAAACCTGAGGCTTGGGAGACGTTGGACCTTTCAACAGGACAATGATCCCAAGCATACCTCCAAGTCCACTAGAGCATGGTTGCAGATTAAAGGCTGGAACATTTTGAAGTGGCCATCGCAGTCACCAGACTTAAATCCGATTGAGAACCTCTGGTGGGACTTAAAGAAAGCAGTTGCAGCGCGCAAGCCTAAGAATGTGACTGAACTGGAGGCTTTTGCCCATGAAGAATGGGCGAAGATACCTGTAGATCGCTGCAAGACACTTGTGTCAAGCTATGCTTCACGTTTAAAAGCTGTTATAACTGGAAAAGGATGTTGTACTAAGTACTAAGATTGAATGTCACTTGGGGGTTGAATAAAACTGATAATGATGTGAGCACAGAAAAGACATTTGTGGTTATTTCATTATAAATGTTCTGTTCTATTTGTCTGACTTACAAGTGCCTCTTTGATTTAATTGTAAACAAGATGACTGAAATGCTCAAAATCAATGTCAAACTGGCCAAAACACTCAAATTCAGTGGGGGTTGAATAATTTTGAACACAACTGTACAATAGGGGAGACTTATGAAAACTGGTGTAAAGTAGAACTGGCTTCCACCTTTCATTTTTCAGAGCTCCTTTGGAAAATGAAAGATGGAATCTGGTTGCTATGGGCGACAGTTTTCCAACTGTCATCTTTGATGCTAGAAGGACTTAAAGGAACACTAACTGTAGAAATGGATGCTAAAGGTATACAAGTAATCTCATTGCCACTACTGCAGACCGTTTTGTAGAAATCCTGCAAGAGAACACAGGGTTAATCTGCTCCAAATTCAGCTGGGGGAGGCTCCTACTGCAGCCAGTTGTCTTACAGCCAGACATAGGCCAGTGAGAAGTGTATTAAGGCTGAGATCCTGGGATATAGATTTCTTTATGTACTTCTCAGTTTTAATTGTAACATGAGACAAAATAGAGGGCTGGGAGGAGGTGCTGGATTATCAGACCTTACAGATTACCAGCCTGTAATAGAAAAAGTTGTGAACCTTGGAGAAGAAAACCCAAAATAATGTAATAGATCAGTAGGGTTCCTACCACTAGGGCCCTCACTAATCACAAGAATGGGGGCCCTGCAGCCCCTGTGAAATGGACGGAGTGACCAGTCAGACATGTGTCCAGCTGCTACATTCATTTCTATGGAAAGTCCGGAGATAGGTGAGCGCTCCCATAAAAATAAATGGAGCGACCATGAGTATTATTGTAACTGGAATACCCCTTTAAGCAGAGATCTTCACAGGCATCTGATGACAGAAAGCAGTGAATTGGGAAATAGGTCCCACCCCTGAGGAACCTTGTGTACCCAATGTAATAACTCTGAACCTGTTAAGTATGGGGGCAGCAGACTCTCCAAACCTTACAAAGGAATTCCTGACTACCTAACCTCGCAAAATGTAAATCTGCACCAGTATTGAATGGGGCATCAAAACATGGCAAAAAGTTAAATGGTAAACTAAAGCAATTGGGGGTGAAGGGTTAATAAGCTAAATGCACCAAAATCTTTGCTCAGTTTGTGCCAAAAGAAATGCTGTGCATGCCTTGCACCACATTTTGTGTGTTTTAGACACTTTTTGCTCATTGCTTGACAATAGAGCATGGTTTAGGAGAAATGGGGTGAGGCTCAGCAGGAAAACTTTTGGCACAAATTTTGACTGGTATGGAGACTAAATTTATTATACGTGAACCACTGTGGTATATTTGGTGTATTTTCGACTGCCGGATCTGAGGTTTACACGCTCTCAAATATTAGATGTAGTAAATCTTCCCCAATGTTGTCGCACTTTTCAACGTAAAGTAAAAATTAAAGTCTGTGATAACATAAAAATAACTTTAAAACATAAAAAGCACAGAACAAAACAAATTAGAGATGTTACCACAGGTTAAAATTTCCCCCAAAAATCCACTGTAGCCATCACTGGGTCAGTAACTGTGGTTATTTTAGAGAGACGCCAGTGTGAACGAGGCCTTGGAGCTGTACAATAAATTACTGCAAGATAAAAGGTGGAGTATAGGAGTTGTGCAGGATTAGAAGAAGATGGCTGCTGTGTTTCAGGCGAGTGTAAACATTTCACAACTATACATAAATACTAAGGCTTTACAAGCCTCTTACAGGCATTGGTTGCATGACTTTGTCTTAGGCAGATCTAATGATAAAGGAAAGTATTGGACTTTGTCTTTAATATGATGCTTCTCCCCATAAGTTCCCCTGACTTGACCATTTCCATGTCCTGTTCTTCCAACGCTTTGACCAGCTCTGTACATCTGGGTCGATTTCTTGTCTTTTTTTTCCTCCCACTCTAAACAACTTAAGACTTCCAGTGGAAGTCTCATATCACAGTCTGATTTCCTCAGCTTTCTGGTCTACATGTTCCCGGCAGCAACCAAGCTTTGCCCGCACGTTGTCCATGACTGAAGTGTACAACAATGGGTGAATGCAGGGGTTTAAAGCCACCAAACCTCTGGTTATCTGAAAGGCTGAGTGGACATACGAAGACCTTGCACAAGACGGTGGCTTCAGTCTGTTCATGAGGTTGAGGTTCCTCAGAATGTGGTAAGGCAGAAAAGAGATGGAGTAAAGGGCCACCACAATGCAGACCATGGTGACCACCTTCCTCTTCTCCCACGACTCAAGTCCATGGCTTTTCCATACTGCCCTTGCAATGCCAATGTATGAAAAAAGAGTGATCACAAAAGGTAGGCCACAGCCGAATCCAGCAAGAAACAAGCTATATGGCAAGTAAGACGTCAACATACTATCAATGGCTGTTCCTATGCATTCCGTCACATGAAGTTTAGTCTGTATTGTTGAAAATTTAAAGACTGGGGATGAGATGGTAGCCACCATCAGCCATACAATCACACTGGCCACCTTGGCATGCTTACTTTCTACCTTACCTCTGGCATAGAATGGGTACACTACCCCCAGGCAGCGGTTGGCACTGATACAAGTTATGAAGAAGATACTGCCATATAGATTGCAGTTGAAAAGAAACCTTTCCACTTTACACAGGGCAAGGCCGAAGATCCAATTTTTGCCCATTGTGTAGTAGGCAACAAGAAGGGGCAGAGACAAGGCATAAGCCAAGTCACTGACTGCAAGGTTCAGAGAGAAAATGATTCCGGCATGGGTTTTCTTGGATCCTCTAGGCACCAGTAACCAGATAGCAAATCCATTTCCCAGAAAAGCTAGAAAGAACTCCACTCCGTACACTGGAGCCAGGTAGTTGACTTGGACATTAGAGAAGGAGATGTTGCACTTGTGAGACTCCATGTATCAATGCCCTTGTGGATGACGAGGAGTCCTGCATCCAAAGAAAAGAACATGAATTACAAATAAGCAAAAGTCATACATATAAAGATGTGCATAATACCAAGGGGCATGACTAGAGAATCCAGGTAATATTGGCAATGTCCAAAAAGAGACACCGCCCAGTGCACATAAAAAATTAATTTTTACTGTACAATTTCTCTTTATTTTATTAACCAGTGAACACTGCCATACTGAGTACGATGATATTACCGTATAATCACTGAATAAGGCTGGACTCACACCGTTTGGGGCATGTTCATTATACAGTGTAATTATCATCAGTGTATAGATACTACCATTATACGGTGTGATTATCATCAGTGTATAGATACTATCATTATACAGTGTGATTATTATCAGTGTATAGATACTATCATTATACTGTGTGATTATTATCAGTGTATAGATACTATCATTATACTGTGTGATTATTATCAGTGTATAGATACTACCATTATACGGTGTGATTATTATCAGTGTATAGATACTACCATTATACGGTGTGATTAGTATCAGTGTATAGATATTACCATTATACGGTGTGATTATTATCAGTGTATAGATACTACTATTATACAGTGTGATTATTATCAGTGTATAGATACTATCATTATACTGTGTGATTATTATCAGTATATAGATACTACCATTATACAGTGTGATTATTATCAGTGTATAGATACTACCATTATACGGTGTGATTATTATCAGTGTATAGATACTATCATTATATGTGTGATTATTATCAGTGTATAGATACTATCATTATACTGTGTGATTATTATCAGTGTATAGATACTACCATTATACTGTGTGATTATTATCAGTGTATAGATACTACCATTATACAGTATGATTATTATCAGTGTATAGATACTACCATTATACGGTGTGATTATTATCAGTGTATAGATACTACCATTATACGGTGTGATTAGTATCAGTGTATAGATATTACCATTATACGGTGTGATTAGTATCAGTGTATAGATATTACCATTATACGGTGTGATTATTATCAGTGTATAGATACTACTATTATACAGTGTGATTATTATCAGTGTATAGATACTATCATTATACTGTGTGATTATTATCAGTATATAGATACTACCATTATACGGTGTGATTATTATCAGTGTATAGATACTATCATTATATGTGTGATTATTATCAGTGTATAGATACTATCATTATACAGTGTGATTATTATCAGTGTATAGATACTACCATTATACAGTGTGATTATTATCAGTGTATAGATACTACCATTATACGGTGTGATTATTATCAGTGTATAGATATTACCATTGTACGGTGTGATTATTATCAGTGTATAGATACTACCATTATACTGTGTGATTATTATCAGTGTATAGATACTACCATTATACAGTATGATTATTATCAGTGTATAGATACTACCATTATACAGTGTGATTATTATCAGTGTATAGATACTATCATTATACGGTGTGATTATTATCAGTGTATAGATACTACCATTATACGGTGTGATTAGTATCAGTGTATAGATATTACCATTATACGGTGTGATTAGTATCAGTGTATAGATACTACCATTATACAGTGTGATTATCATCAGTGTATAGATACTACCATTATACGGTGTGATTATTATCAGTGTATAGATACTACCATTATACGGTGTGATTAGTATCAGTGTATAGATACTACCATTATACAGTGTGATTATTATCAGTGTATAGATACTACCATTATACGGTGTGATTATTATCAGTGTATAGATACTACCATTATACAGTATGATTATTATCAGTGTATAGATATTACCATTATACGGTGTGATTAGTATCAGTGTATAGATACTACCATTATACGGTGTGATTATTATCAGTGTATAGATACTACCATTATACATGTGATTATTATCAGTGTATAGATACTACCATTATACATGTGATTATTATCAGTGTATAGATACTACCATTATACGGTGTGATTATTATCAGTGTATAGATACTACCATTATACATGTGATTATTATCAGTGTATAGATACTATCATTATACGGTGTGATTATTATCAGCGTATAGATACTACCATTATACGGTGTGATTATTATCAGTGTATAGATACTACCATTATACGGTGTGATTATTATCAGTGTATAGATACTACCATTATACAGTGTGATTATTATCAGTGTATAGATACTACCATTATACAGTGTGATTATTATCAGTGTATAGATACTACCATTATATGGTGTGATTATTATCAGTGTATAGATACTACCATTATACGGTGTGATTATTATCAGCGTATAGATACTATCATTATACAGTGAGATTATTATCAGTGTATAGATACTACCATTATACGGTGTGATTATTATCAGTGTATAGATACTACCATTATACGTGTGATTATTATCAGTGTATAGATACTACCATTATACGGTGCGGTGTGAGTATTATCAGAGTATACAGTATATCACTGCTGTACACAGTTGATGTTGGGCAGTGCTCGTTAGTTTCCGGTACACTTCCTGTAAGCTGGTTACGCTGTCTTCTGTCAGTCTGGTTATTATGTTGGTTATTATGACAGGATTTCCTATGGTATTCACACCGCACATATAAGCAGAAGTGATTACAAATTACAGGAAAACAAACCCAACCATTCGGCTCAGTCAAGAATCGGTGCCGTTGCTCTTGTTTTTAAGCCAAAACCAGAAGTGGACTAAAAACAATTACAGAAGTTGTATTAATTGTGTTTTATTCTTATCCTCCTTTTATGGTCTACACCTCATTATGGCTTTAAAATTTTTATAATTTTTTTTTTAAACTGCATGTTTAAATGCCCTCGGAAAAAAAATAACTTTGCAGGGTGAGCCTGCCAGAGTGCCTAGGTCAGTCATAAGGAACCTCTGTCACCCCAGCTGTTCTGAAACTACAACTCCCAGAATCCTCCTTTCACTAAAATTGGAATTACAAGAACAGTCGAGTAAGCGTGCATACTGGGAGTTATAGTTTCACAGCAGCTGAAGTGTCTGATCCTTGGAACCAAAGTTCAGAAGGCCATTTCAAAGTGTGTAACTCAGGAATTTGTCTGAAGGAGTGAGCAGAGGTGGACTAGGAACTTAATGTGGCCCTGTAAAAAAAAAAAAAAAACTAAAAGTGGCCCCTGTGTTGTAGGCAGGTCCAAATTGAAAGAAGGTGGGGCAACACAAGTAGATGGGGCCAATACAAGTAGACAGGGTTAGTAATGCCATAGTGCAGCACAGAATAGCATCCCACAGAACCAAATACCACAGTGCAGCACAAAATACGTGCCCAGAATCTGCCCCTCTGTGGTGGCCATTAATAGCTGCCACTTTCTGTCCTCCTTTTCCATTTGTCTCTAATATGGATATAGAGCAGGGGGCTTAGGAGGTGAGATGTGGGCCACAGCACCAGCCCTACCTTCAGCATGCTGTCTGGACTTCCTCTAATAACGACCCCTATAGTGCCCCCAGTAGTATGTACCCGGCCAGCGGCAGTGAGGAGAGCTCAGGTGGCCCAAAGGGCATCAGCCCACCAGGAAAATTCCCTGTAGGGTCTATGGCCAGTCCATCCCTGGTAGAGAGGGAATCTGTAAGGTGTCCTGGACTAAGAAACAGAGTTGGCTACAGACCTAGAACGTGTGACCTGCTGAAGGATGCAGCGATTTTTTAGTTTTTTAATCTCTGCATTTTATAACCGCTATCTTTTCTATTTTTCCATTTTTTTATGGCACTATTTTGGGGTCCATCTAATGTATTGTACAACTTTAAACACAATTTCTTATAAAGTTTTGTTTTTATGGTGTTTACTGTGAGGTAATAGTGACATCTTAACTTTATTCAGCGAGTCAGTACAATTATGGAGATATCAAATTTAGAAAGTTTTAAAAAAAAATAAAAAATTTGCTCTTCGCCACCATATTTAAAACTCATAACTTTGATACTTTTGTACCAATGGAGCTATATGAGGGCTTATTTTTTGCAGATCATTTTTGTTGAGGTGACTAAAAATGACAATTGTGGCACTTTTTTTTTTTACCGCATTTACTGTATAATATTTAATTTTTTCATGTATGTGTGAAATGGGAAAGACTAGTTTCTGAAGATTAACATTTTGTAATGTAAATTTTTTTTTAAGTCCCCTTAGGGGACTTGAACCTGTGATCATTTGATAGCTTTTACAACACAATGTAATTTGGTACGTCAGTATTACAGCGTATAGAGATTTTTGTCGCTATCCTATTACATCATGTAATTGAGGCAGTGACATGGCAGGTGTCGGGGCCATCAGAAGGCCTCTGGGTGCTATCACAACCATTGTCACCCCTCAAAGGATAGAGCCTCCTCCCTCTGTCTAGCGTATAGCGTATGGTTACAGCAGCCAGGAAATAGTGGCCACCAGAGGGGTAGAAAGCGCCATAACAAACGCCCAAGCACCTAACATCCATGTGTCTTATCTTATAATGTTCACAATACAAAGTCCTAATAAGAAATACACCATGTATACAACACTGCACTGCCACAGTGGCCTGGTGGATAAGTGTCCTAGTCTCCAGTGGTTTATTTTATTCTATCCTATCTAGAACTTTGGATTGACCTTTGCATAACTCAATAGATAATCAGGTTCATAAATATTCGGACATTGACGCAATTCTAACATTTTTGGCTCTATACACCACCACAATGAATTTGAAATAAAACAAACAAGATGTGCTTTAACTGCAGACCGTCAGCTTTAATTTGAGGGTATTTACATCCAAATCAGGTGAACGGTGTAGGAATTACAACAGTTTGCATATGTGCCTCCCACTTGTTAATGGGCCAAAAGTAATGGGACAATTTGCTTCTCAGCTGTTCCATGGCCAGGTGTGTGTTATTCCCTCATTATCCCAATTACAATGAGCAGATAAAAGGTCCAGAGTTCATTTCAAGTGCGCTATCTGCATTTGGAATCTGCTGCTGTCAACTCTCAAGATGAGATCCAAAGAGCTGTCACTATCAGTGAAGCAAGCCATCATTAGGCTGAAAAAACAAAACAAACCCATCAGAGAGATAGCAAAAACATTAGGCGTGGCCAAAACAACAGTTTGGAACATTCTGAAAAAGAAGGAATGCACCGGTGAGCTCAGCAACACCAAAAGACCTTGAAGACCATGGAAAACAACTGTGGTGGATGAGCGAAGAATTCTTTCCCTGGTGAAGAAAACACCCTTCACAACAGTTGGACAGATCAAGAACACTCTCCAGGAGGTAGGTGTATGTGTGTCAAAGTCAACAATCAAGAGAAGACTTCACCAGAGTGAATACAGAGGGTTCACCACAAGATGTAAACCGTTGGTGAGCCTCAAAAACAGGAAGGCCAGATTAGAGTTTGCCAAACGACATCTAAAAAAACCTTCACAGTTCTGGAACAACATCCTATGGACAGATGAGACCAAGATCAACTTGTACCAGAGTGATGGGAAGAGAAGAGTATGGAGAAGGAAAGGAACTGCTCATGATCCTAAGCATACCACCTCATCAGTGAAGCATGGTGGTGGTAGTGTCATGGCTGCCAATGGAACTGGTTCTCTTGTATTTATTGATGATGTGACTGCTGACAAAAGCAGCAGAATGAATTCTGAAGTGTTTCGGGCAATATTATCTGCTCATATTCAGCCAAATGCTTCAGAACTCATTGGACGGCGCTTCACAGTGCAGATGGACAATGACCCAAAGCATACTGCAAAAGCAACCAAAGAGTTATTTAAGGGAAAGAAGTGGAATGTTATGCAATGGCCAAGTCAATCACCTGACCTGAATCTGATTGAGCATGCATTTCACTTGCTGAAGACAAAACTGAAGGGAAAATGCCCCAAGAACAAGCAGGAACTGAAGACAGTTGCAGTAGAGGCCTGGCAGAGCATCACCAGGGATGAAACCCAGCATCTGGTGATCTCTATGCGTTCCAGACTTCAGGCTGTAATTGACTGCAAAGGATTTGCAACCAAGTATTAAAAAGTGAAAGTTTGATTTATGATTATTATTCTGTCCCATTACTTTTGGTCCCTTAACAAGTGGGAGGCACATATGCAAACTGTTGTAATTCCTACACCGTTCACCTGATTTGGATGTAAATACCCTCAAATTAAATCCATTGTGGTGGTGTATAGAGCCAAAAATGTTAGAATTGTGTCTGTCCCAATACTTATGGACCTGGCTGTATAAGGTTACCTAACATGATATCAATCCTGTTACCGTATTTTTCGTCCTATAAGATGCATGAAAAGCAATTAATTACAATCATGCTTCTTTTGGCCGATGAAAATTAAGAATCCACATTTTGACATCACTGTGTTTATTATCTCCACACTGTGACATCACTGTGTTTATTATCCCTGTACTGTGACATCACTGTGTTTATTATCCCTGTACTGTGACATCACTGTGTTTATTATCCCTGTACTGTGACATCACTGTGTTTATTATCCCTGTACTGTGACATCACTGTGTTTATTATCCCTGTACTGTGACATCACTGTGTTTATTATCTCTGTACTGTGACATCACTGTGTTTATTATCCCTGTACTGTGACATCACTGTGTTTATTATCCCTGTACTGTGACATCACTGTGTTTATTATCCCTGTACTGTGACATCACTGTGTTTATTATCCCTGTACTGTGACATCACTGTGTTTATTATCCCTGTACTGTGACATCACTGTGTTTATTATCCCTGTACTGTGACATCACTGTGTTTATTATCTCTGTACTGTGACATCACTGTGTTTATTATCCCTGTACTGTGACATCACTGTGTTTATTATCCCTGTACTGTGACATCACTGTGTTTATTATCCCTGTACTGTGACATCACTGTGTTTATTATCCCTGTACTGTGACATCACTGTGTTTATTATCTCTGTACTGTGACATCACTGTGTTTATTATCCCTGTACTGTGACATTACTGTGTTTATTATCCCTGTACTGTGACATCACTGTGTTTATTATCTCTGTACTGTGACATCACTGTGTTTATTATCTCTGTACTGTGACATCACTGTCTTTATTATCCCTGTACTGTGACATCACTGTCTTTATTATCCCTGTACTGTGACATCACTGTCTTTATTATCCCTGTACTGTGACATCACTGTTAGAGATGAGCGAATCAAAGTTGACGAAGAGGAATTCAATCTGGATTTCAGGAAAAATGTGATTCGCACCGAAGCCAAATTTTCTCACGCTTCATGGTAATAAATCAAATTTTTTCCTAAAATGGCTGCTCCACGTGTTAGGACATGGAGCAAAGAACTCTGGGAACGAGGGATCACCCACAATGCCATGCATGCAGCCAATCAGCAGCTAGCCAGCCCTGTGATGTCACAGCCCTATAAATAGCCTCAACCATCCTGGATTCAGCCATTTTCCAGTGTACTTGGTGCAGGGAGAGACGTCAGCAGGCGCTAGGGACAGTGGTAGAAAAGACTTGAAAACGTATTTTTGGCTGAATAGAAGTTCAGGGAAAGATCATTAGAAGTGTAGGGAAAGGATAGGGAGGAATTATTCCACACTATAAGGCCCCTTTCACATGAGCGAGTTTTCCGCGCGGGTGCAATGCATGATGCAAATGCATTGCGCCCGCACGGCATTCTGTCCCATTCATTTCAATGGGTCTGTGTACATGAGCGTTGTTTTTCACGCATCACTTGTGCGTTGCGTGAAAATCGCAGCATGTTCTATATTCTGCATTTTTCACGCAACGCTGGCCCCCATCGAAGTGAATGGGGCTGCGTGAAAAACGCATTGCATCCGCACTTGCTTGTTTTTCACTGATGGTTGCTAAGAGATTTTGTTTGTAAACATTCAGTTTTTTATCACGCACGTGAAAAACGCATCAATGCGCATTTCACCCGCGCGATAAAAACTGAACAACTGACTGCAATCGCTTGCGAAATGGTGCGAGTTTTCCTGAACGCATCCAGACCTAATCCGCTCACGCTCGTCTGCAAGGGGCCTAAAAGGAGAACAGTGTCCAATAGGGGAGTATACAGCCTGGGTAATAGGAGAAATCCTGTTACACCTTGCTGCACTGACTGTGGATCCAAATTGCCATTATACTGCTGCTTTCAGGTTTGCAATAAATGATACCTCTGTAATTCCAGCAAACCGTTCTTGTTATTGGGCTGCAAGTGCTGTGTGATACAGCCATTAAAATGGTGTATTACTAGGAAATATTTGTAAGTCTTATTAGCCGTTCAGCGGTGCAGTTATATGTTTTAAAGCCTTTTTTTGGGTGCATTAGCGGGAAAAAAAAGTAGCTGATCACAATTGGGAACTGGGTGACAGATTGCGCGTGAGGCAGCAGAGGAGCCAGCAAGTCGGTAGCGTGGCCGGGAGCCAAACGTGCCCAGAAAGTAGTGGTGCAGGGGTTCACGGAGGCAGCGGCTGTAGCAGTCCATCAGTGTGGAGTGTTGGGGGTAAAATCACCTACTCAGTGGTGTGGCAGTTTTTTGTTAATCCGCCGGAGGAGGTGAACATGGCCATTTGCCGAATCTGTGGGCAGAAGGTGAAGTGTTGCCAGGGTGCCAATGTTGGCACCACAGCCCTGCATCAAAATATGCAGCGTCACCATAAAGTGGCCTGGGAGAACTGTGGCTCCGATGTGGTTGTCCAGCCTGCCGAAGCAACCGCTGCATCACCCACTGGCACGCACCCGATTTCAGGCAGTCAAGGTTCCACCACCTCAGCTGAAGGATGGTGTCTCTGTCCTTCCCATCATCTACCGGTCCTGATGCTCCTACTCCTCGTCAGTCATTTCGTCAGCAGTCGATCACCGAATCGATTGCCAAGAGACAGCAATACGCGTGTGGTTATCCAATGGTGCTCCTGGCCAAGTTGCTGGTACTGCAGCAGGGGCATTGCTAGGGTCTGAAAACATCCGGGGCACAAGCCCACTGTGTTGAAATTGCACATTAAAGGCATGCTTAAAGGGTGACTCCGTATGCATGTTAATGCAAAGCACTGTGTTCTACACCCCTATACAGGCTCTCTGCAGCCAGGAAATAGCTGTTTTTAACACTATTCGCCGCAAATAAATTTGTATCGAATTGAATCTTTTTCGGAAAATTTGGCAAACCGGCCGAATCGAATTTTTTTGAAATTCGCTCATCTCTACTAATAATTCATCAATAATTCCTTGTAGGAATAATAGAGGAATTGCACAACATACAGTCATAAGAATAGAAACTCCAAAATTGTTATGGGGGATGTCAGGAGAGGTGACGGATCCTCTAAGATAAGAGCTCTTTTAATGGCTAGGAATGTCATAGGGCCCCTCCTCTCTGGGGCCCTCACACCTTCACAGATGTAAACAAGGTAAAGCTGGCATAAGACGGCAGATGTTTGTAGAGATCGTTTGGCCGCAAGGCTTTTGTTTCTGTCAGGTTGTTTGGTTTTCTGTACAGTAAGCTCAATCACTATGTAAGGGCTCATTCTCACGACCGTGTGCCCCGTGCCCGTATTGCAGTCCGCAATATACGGGCATCGGCCACTTTCAGGCCGTACTGCCATTGACTTGAATGGGTCCAGGATCCGCAAGATATGACCGAAGATAAGACTTTACCTATCTTTTGCGGAGCAGAGGCACGGATCAGAAGCCCAACAAAGCACTATGAAGCACTTCCGTGGGATTTCGGTCTGTGCCTCCGCACCGCCCAAAAAAACTAACAAAAAACCAAAAACAAACATGTTCTGTTACTTTGCGGCACGGAACGTATCTTGTGGATCGCGGACCCATTCAAGTGAATTGATCCGCATCTGCAAACGGCGTGTACTTGGTTGGGACCAGTGCACACACGCTCCTGTGCATGAGCCCTAAAGGAAAAGTTCTTTCATAACTTCTAGCAGGAATAATAGAGGAAAAGCAAATCATAGAGTCATAAGAATAGACGCTCCAGAATTGTTATTATATTGGGCATTCTAGTGCTCCCTGGTATCAGCCATGTTACTGGTGAGGGGAAGAATGACTGGAGGATTCATCGGTGGGATGTTTTTAGAAATCACTGCCCCATGATAACTACTTTGTGTCACTTTCAGATAGACTCTCAATATGTAGCAGAATGAATCGGGCCCCTGGATCATCCCTCAGGGGCCCCTTTATAACACAGCTAGGACGCTATAGTCTCTCTGTATCTTAAGGAGTGCCTTTAAACTCCTCGAAGATGGTCGCCCGATGAGATTATCTGATGCCTACATCCTCCCTAGAAGTCATCAGATTGGCAGCCCTGAGTGTAAGCTCCTGGGGCTCGTATGTTGGAGGAAGTCTGCCCAGGATGTGAGGAAGATCTGAAGCGTCAGGAAATCTTTTATCTTTGCCAAGTACAATGTGTACTGGGGACAACATACAGGAAGAACCAGAAGTAAAGGGCCACCATGTCACCCTCATCCCCCCCGCAGTGTAGTGGTATGGTCCAGCCACACTCAGAACACTATCCGGAGGTCCTTCACAACTCGGGCATGGAGCAGATTTCATCTGCTTCATCATGATTGGCAATTGCATTTAATATTTTTCAACAACCCTGCTTGCTGTCAATGAATAGGAATCTGGAAAAACACTTAAACCCTGTTAAATATTCATTGTACAGTGAAAAGTTCAGCAGCTTTCTAATATACTTTATGCATTAATTCTTCCATATTGTGAATACCCCTGCTTGGTGTCAATGAATGGCAGCATGTACATCCTGGCCTAAATATCACCCACAGCTGAGGGTTTGTTACACTTATATACTGTCTATGAGCGATAAACATCTTCCTGTCCTTATTTTTACAATTGTAGCAAATCCTCAGCTGTGAGAAGCATTAGGTCTGTAGGGGTTTTCCCATTCACAGACAGCAAGCAGAGATCTCAATATTGCTTAGGGTGTGCAGTAGATTAGAAAGTCGCAGAACTTTTCATCAGGGTATGACCACACGCCGCTATCATGTCACAGCTGAGCGGATGTCCAGGTAGGTCATAGCGCCCCTTTTCCGCATTGTTAATAGCCGCGTGGCCATTAACAACGCAGACTGACTAAACATCGTGGCCCTCATTCGTTTAATTAGGGCCCAATGAGGCCTGGTACCCAACGATTTATCAGGACTGGTGGAAAGTAGAACAGGCTTAGTTGCCCCTAGCAACCAATCAGATTGCATCTTTCATTTTTCACAGCAGCTCTGAAAAATGAAAGGAGGAATCTGATTGGTTGCTAGGGGCAACTAAGCCCGTTATCCCTTAGCCCAGTTTTGTAAGGGTTTATGTCCAATGTGGTGGTCATGTTTCGTTACTTTTCCGAAATTGCGTCCAATGCACTGAATTTTGCCCCAAAATTTGTCATAGAACCACAATGTACAAATTAACCAGCTGACCACAAGCAAGCCTAAACTAAGGGGTGTCACAGGTATGGCGTACCCTAGAAATGTCTCATAGGTGGGCGAAAAAATGGAAACTCCTGTACTCCACTAGATTGCTTCAAGTGTCGTATTTTATTTAACAAGCGGATTTCCAGTTCAAATGAAATGTACTGAACGTTTTCGGCATTTGGCCTCCTTCAGAACATAATGTAAGGTGATTATATACACACAATCATCCAATAGAAAATGTTCCAGTCAAAACATGAAATCACCCAATGAGTAATCACGAGAGACCGTAAACAATAATAGTCTCTATACAGCAATCTGCGGAATGGGGGAGGGGTGTCTTCTGCTGGATCCATATACATGGGTACGTAGTATGTGGGAAAGAGATCCAAAACACAGCAGACTACCAGAGCAATGAGGCGACTATATTAGGTGGGGTATCGTCAGTGGCAACACAGGTGGGCGGCGCATTTTTTGGGCACCCATTCCGTCAGGTGATTCTGGACTCGGCTCTCTCCATTGTAGTCTATGAGAGTCACATAAACAGCAGAGCGCTCTTCTTGTAATATACCCCTTTCTGACAGTGGGTCTCCGGTGATTGAGAGACTACAACTCTCAGCGGCTGTCAGAGCATGCTGAGTGTTGTAGTTTCCGAACAGCCCGAGAGCCACAATAGATCAGCATTATTGAAAGTCACATTTGTACGTTTGCGTTCTTAGCAATTGCCGAATAAATAAAAGCAAAACGTCAGAATAGACCGGTAACTAGACTCCATATACTAAGACAACCCAAGAGATGACTTACCTGGGTCTTCTTGTAATGCTGTGGGGTCTTCAGGCTTTTTTGGGTTTCCAGTCACCACATTCCTTCACCTCGTGTTTGTGAGTGCGATCCTCTCCTCCACCCCCCTCCTAGCACAGGCTCTGTATTCTCACCGTCCTCCTCCTCCCCCCTCTTCATCATCCTCCTCCTCTGTACACATAAGGGCCCTCCTGCCAAACCGAAGGAGCGCAAATTACAAATGGATGAGAATTCTGGGGCCAAAACTTATAGACAGAAAAGTGATCTGAGTATAAAACCAGTGTAGTAAATGACAAAACAACATAAAAATAGAATAATCAATAGAAATATTTGAAAAAAATACGTTTTAAAAAAAAAAGGCTGTTTTCACCCTCTCTCCAAATTTGGGGTATCGGGTATGACTGACCGTTACGAAAGGTAATGTCGGACTCGAACAGATTGTGGTTCTGTGCGATTTGGTGCCAAACGCAGAAATCTACAGGCTCATACACATCTCCAGTTTCGTAGTCGTGCTCGCTGAGACGCCATATGGCGCCACACTGGGTGTCTACCGACCCATATTACAGAACCATAGGAACTTTGTGCCTTTGTAGCGGCTCAGTGTACGCAGCAATGGTTAGACGCACAGTCCCAAGGACATCCCTACGTCAGTTCTTGGCGTAAAAAAAAAAAGTCACAAGACTTTTTAAATGACCGTACAACAATCCTTTGTCACACGGGCATTTTTATGCCAGTCTTTGTAAATGACCCCCATAGATTGTCACAGTTTTAGACCCCCTCGCTGCCGGCAAAAGCTCCCCTGCACCTTTTTGCTGACTTTTTTATTTAATGTTTTGAACACTGTGGGGGTCATTTACTATGACATTATATTTCAAAAACTGGGGTAAAAAAAGTTACAAACCGACAGTTCTCAGACAGCATTGCACAAAAACACCAGGAGCAAAAACAAAAAAAAACACTTGTGTTTCCTGTATTTCATATTTTCCAAAAACACCGACTGCACGAAAACGATCTCAGGCGACATTCACATGAACGAAATACGGATATCGGTCCGTCTACATCCTCAAAACGGACAAGATTAAGACTTTGTTCTCTGATTGGCGGTACAGATGTGGACAGCACACATTTGCCGATTCTTCTGCAAATTGAAGTCGTCTTAGTGGATCTTTGGGGTCCCAGCTTAGGCTACTTTCACACTTGCGTTCAGGGTTCCGCTTGTGAGCTCCGTTTGAAGGCTCTCACAAGCGGCCCCGAACGCATCCGTACTGCCCCAATGCATTCTGAGTGGACGCGGATCCGCTCAGAATGCCTCAGTCTGGCAGCGTTCAGCCTCCGCTCAGCAGGCGGACACCTGAACGCTGCTTGGAGCGTTCGGGTGTCCGCCTGGCCGTGCGGAGGCAAACGGATCCGTCCAGACTTACAATGTAAGTCAATGGGGACGGATCCGTTTGAAGTTGACACAATATGGCTCAATTTTCAAACGGATCCGTCCCCCATTGACTTTCAATGTAAAGTCTGGACGGATCCGTCTGAACTACTTTCACACTTAGAATTTTTTCTAAACTACAATGCAGACGGATCCGTTCTGAACGGATCCAAACGTCTGCATTATAGGAGAGGATCCGTCTGTGCAGACACCAGACGGATCCTCTCTGAACGCTAGTGTGAAAGTAGCCTTACATAGTAACATAGTTTATAAGGCGGAAAAAAGACATTTGTCCATCCAGTTCGGCCTGTCATCCTACAAGTTGATCCAGAGGAAGGCTAAAAAAAGCCAATTTTCCCCACTTTAGGGGAATAAAAAATTCCTTCCCGACTCCAATCAGGCAATCAGAATAACTCCCTGGATCAACGACCCTTCTCTAGTAGCTATAGCCTGTAATATTATTACACTCCAGAAATACATCCGGGCCCCTCTTGAATTCCTGTATTGTACTCACCATCACCACCTCCTCAGGCAGAGAGTTCCATAGTCTCACTGCTCTTACCGTAAAGAATCCTCTTCTATGTTTGTGTACAAACCTTCTTTCCTCCAGACGCAGAGGATGTCCCCTCGTCACAGGCACAGTCCTGGGGATAAATAGATGATGGGAGAGATCTCTGTACTGACCCCTGATATATTTATACATATTAATTAGATCTCCCCTCAGTCGTCTTTTTTCTAAAGTGAATAACCCTAATTTTGATAATCTTTCAGGGTACTGTAGTTGCCCCATTCCAGGTATTACTTTAGTTGCCCTCCTCTGGACCCTCTCCAGCTCTGCTATGTCTGCCTTGTTCACTGGAGCCCAGAACTGTACACAGTACTCCATGTGTGGTCTGACTAATGATTTGTAAAGTGGTAGGACTATGTTCTCATCACGGGCATCTATGCCCCTTCTGATGCAACCCATTATCTTATTGGCCTTGGCAGCAGCTGCCAGACACTGGTTTTTACTGCTTAGTTTGCTGTTCATTAATATTCCTAGGTCCTTTTCCATGTCAGTGTTAGGGCTCATGCACACGACCTTATGCCCTCCGAGACATACGGTCTGTGAGCGGGCCATATGTCCCGGAGCGGCATACATAGGTTACTATGATGCTGTGCGCATCGGGCCGCCCGCCGGACTTTTGTTCTGCACTTATATGATATGATGAGTGCAGGGCAATAGCCCCGCGGGCGGCCCAATGCGCACAACATCATAGTAACCTATGTATGCCGCTCCGGGACATATGGCCCGCTCACAGACCGTATGTCTCGGAGTGCTTGAGCCCTTACCCAGTGTTTTACCATTTAGTATGTACGGGTGACTTGCATTATTCCTTCCCATGTGCATAACCTTACATTTGTCACTTATCTGCCCAAGCCTCCAATCTATCCAGATCCCTCTGTAGTAGTATACTGTCCTCTTCAGTGTTAATTATTTTACACAGTTTAGTGTCATCTGCAAAAATTGATACTTTACTGTGCAAGCCTTCTACAAGATCATTAATAAATATATTGAAGAGAATAGGGGCCAATACTGACCCCTGAGGTACTCCACTAGTGACAATGACCCAATCTGAGTATGTACCGTTAATAACCACCCTCTGTTTTCTATCATTGAGCCAGTTACTTACCCACATACAGATGTTTTCTCCCAGTCCGAGCATTCTCATTTTATATACTAACCTTTTATGCGGTACAGTGTCAAATGCTTTGGAGAAGTCCAGATATACGACATCCATTGATTCGCCGCTGTCAAGTCTAGAACTTACCTCCTCATAGAAACTGATTAAATTAGTTTGACATGACCGATCCCTCATGAAGCCATGCTGATATGGTGTTATTTGCTTATTTCCATTGAAATGCTCTAAGATATCATCTCTCAGAAAACCTTCAAACAGTTTACCCACAACAGATGTTAAACTTACCGGCCTATAGTTTACAAGCTCTGTTTTTGGACCCTTTTTGAATATTGGCACCACATTTGCCATGCGCCAATCCTGTGGGACATTCCCTATCAGTATAGAGTCCGCAAATATCAGAAATAAGGGTCTGGCTATGTATCTAAATGCCCTGGCCAAGGGGCCGCCAAAAGCAACCCAGACATCTAGAAACGAGCATGTAGGTTGACAGGATCTCTTTAAGGTTACTATACAGTGCCAACCTATACTACAGCGCAGTACAAAGAATGCATTCCGCACCAGCGGAGCTTATAGTCCAATAAACCTGCTCACACTGCAGTACCAGACACTGCCTATAGAGAAGAGTGGCGCTATTGCTGGAAAAATGCAGGAAGTAACTGGGGAAGTATGATATAATTTTATATATTATTTATGTCGGTATTGACTGATGATAATTACACAAAATAAAACTCAAAACAATAAGTATTCACGCCCCCTAACTGATACTAAGGGCTTGTTCACACGACCGTGTGATGCCCGCGCTGTGGACCGCCAATTGCAGTCCGCAATGCACGGGCACCGTCCGTGGGGAAGCCGCATGGGGATCGCAGACCCATTCACTTGAATGGGTCCGCGATCCGTCCGTTCCGCAAAAAGATAGAGCAAGTTCTATCTTTTTGCGGTGCGGAGGCACGGAAAGGAACCCCAGAAAGCCCTCCGTAGTGTTCCATTCCGCACCGTTCCGCATCTCCGGATTTGTGGACCCATTGAAGTGAAGGTCTGCATCCGTGATGCAGAATGCACATGGAACGGTGCCCGTGTATTGCGGATACGCAAATGCGGGCCGCAATACGGCAACGGGCAGCACACGTTCGTGTGAATGTGCCCTAACAGTAATGTCAATACTTTTGAAGATATCTGGTCACAGGAATAAACATTGTGTGATATCCATGGCTGATCCCATTGTTCTCACCCCCTCACCTGATATGTAGAGCAGGGGCGGCCTAGCAGTCTGGTCAAGATGAACATCCCCGATCTAGGGGGCGAGAACTTTCAGGCTATGTTCACGCGATCAAAATCTGCCGCAGATTCCATTACTGAAAACTCAGGATTGAGTTTTTGGTGCTGATTTTGGAGCGTTTCTACCTCAAAATCAGCTCCAAAAAATTCCCTTAAAACAGCCTCTCATTCATTTCAATGGGAAACAGCACTTATTTTTTTTGTTTTTTCCACGTGGAAAAAAGACGCAGCATGCTCTATCCTGGGGCAGAATCTGCGCTAAATCTCCCATTGAAATGAATGGGAAACAAAGAAAAGAGCTCCATACGTGTCCATGCGTTTTTCGGTTAAAAAAAAATATGTAAAAAAAAATATATTAATAAAAAAAATGCGTTAAAAAATATGCAGAAAAAAAAGATGCATGAATTTCGCACTGAATTTTGCAGGTGGATTTTCAAAATCCGTTGTGTGAACATACCCTAAAACCAAAAACTCTTCTAAAATGCTAGTAAAAAGCAGATTTTTCAGCTCCGGATTTTGCCGGGAGGAGATTGGCTGGACAGCTGCCATCTCAGATGATCGCCTTGTTAGAGGGAGGCTGTCACCAGTGACATCCCTATTTAAGCAACGGCAAATCGGATTACCTCATCTGGTTACAATGCTGTCCTTGGTTTTAGAAATATGCAAATGAGGCTTTAGTGCAACAAGGGCACCACCGTTGCTCTCATGCACCACTCCTCTCCTTTGCCAGCCCCTACCTCGAATCACTGATTGACAGAGCCGAGCAAGACTAGTCTCATTTATTTTCTACGCCTGGTTTAGGCATAGAAAATAGTGTAAATGTAAGACAGCAAGGAAGCTCGGGCCTCTACATAACTTCGACAGATCCACCGCCATACATAGGGCCTATTAAGACCGGCGTCTAAAACGCTGGTCTTAATAAATGTGCCCCTATGTCTCTACTGCCTGGCTCTGACAATTAACCTTTGATTGCATCCTCTTCAGTGAAGTTGATTGTTGTTGCAGCACTAACTGCCCCTTGATTGCACCTACAGTCGTGGCCAAAGGTTTTGAGAATGACACAAATATTAGTTTTCACACAAGTTTGATGCTAAACTGCTTTTAGATCTTTGTTTCAGTTGTTTCTGTGATGTAGTGAAATATAATTAGACGCACTTCATACGTTTCAAAGGCTTTTATCGACAATTACATGACATTTATTCAAAGAGTCAGTATTTGCAGTGTTGGCCCTTCTTTTTCAGGACCTCTGCAATTCGACTGGGCATGCTCTCAATCAACTTCTGGGCCAATTCCTGACTGATAGAAACCCATTCTTTCATAATCACTTCTTGGAGTTTGTCAGAATTAGTGGGTTTTTGTTTGTCCACCCGCCTCTTGAGGATTGACCACAAGTTCTCAATGGGATTAAGATCTGGGGAGTTTCCAGGCCATGGACCCAAAATGTCAACGTTTTGGTCCCCAAGCCACTTAGTTATCACTTTTGCCTTATGGCACGGTGCTCCATCGTGCTGGAAAATGCATTGTTCTTCACCAAACTGTTGTTGGAAGAAGTTGCTGTTGGAGGGTGTTTTGATACCATTCTTTATTCATGGCTGTGTTTTTGGGCAAAATTGTGAGTGAGCCCACTCCCTTGGATGAGAAGCAACCCCACACATGAATGGTCTCAGGATGCTTTACTGTTGGCATGACACAGGACTGATGGTAGCGCTCACCTTTTCTTCTCCGGACAAGCCTTTTTCCAGATGCCCCAAACAATCGGAAAGAGGCTTCATCGCAGAATATGACTTTGCCCCAGTCCTCAGCAGTCCATTCACCATACTTTCTTCAGAAGATCAATCTGTCCCTGATGTTTTTTTTGGAGAGAAGTGGCTTCTTTGCTGCCCTTCTTGACACCAGGCCATCTTCCAAAAGTCTTCGCCTCACTGTGCGTGCAGATGCGCTCACACCTGCCTGCTGCCATTCCTGAGCAAGCTCTGCACTGGTGGCACTCCGATCCCGCAGCTGAATCCTCTTTAGGAGACGATCCTGGCGCTTGCTGGACTTTCTTGGACGCCCTGAAGCCTTCTTAACAAGAATTGAACCTCTTTCCTTGAAGTTCTTGATGATCCTATAAATTGTTGATTGAGGTGCAATCTTAGTAGCCACAATATCCTTGCCTGTGAAGCCATTTTTATGCAACGCAATGATGGTTGCACGCGTTTCTTTGCAGGTCACCATGGTTAACAATGGAAGAACAATGATTTCAAGCATCACCCTCCTTTTAACATGTCAAGTCTGCCATTTTAACCCAATCAGCCTGACATAATGATCTCTAGCCTTGTGCTCGTCAACATTCTCACCTGAGTTATCAAGACGATTACTGAAATGATCTCAGCAGGTCCTTTAATGACAGCAATGAAATGCAGTGGAAAGTTTTTTGGGGGATTAAGTTAATTTTCATGGCAAAGAAGGACTATGCAATTCATCTGATCACTCTTCATAACATTCTGGAGTATATGCAAATTGCTATTATAAAAACTTAAGCAGCAACTTTTCCAATTTCCAATATTTATGTAATTCTCAAAACTTTTGGCCACGACTGTACACTGCACGGGTGTGTTTACAGGCCAACACAGGAGGAAAGGACCTTAGAGATCAGAACCTGGAGGAGAGTACCTAAGAGATAAGAACCTGGGTAAGAGGTTCCATGAGAGCAGAACCTGGAGGAAAGGACCGAAGAGACCACAACCTGAAGGAGAGGTTCTAAGAGATCATAACCTAGAGGAAAGGACCTAAGAGACCACAGCATGGAAGAGAGGTCCTAAGATATCAGAACTTGGAGAGGTCCTAAGAGATAAGAACCTGGATGAGAGGTTCCATGAGATCAGAACCTGGAGGAAAGGACCAAAGGGAGCACAACATGGACGAAAGGTCCTAAGATATCAGAACTTGAAGGAGAGGTCTTAAGAGATCAGAATCTGGAGGAAAGGACCTAAGAAATCACAACATGGAGCTGAGGACCTAAGCGATAGGAATCTAGTAAAAGGACCTAAAAAAATCTGAACTTAGAGGAGAGGACCTAATGTCACTCTTACACAGGTGTAAGAGTGGGGCAATTATTGGGAACAAACAAGGGTGGACTGGCCATAGACCCTACCAGAATGATTCCTGAAGGACCTATGCCAGGGGTGCTCCCTGAGCCCTTCACATGGCTGCTGACTGGTTACATAACGATCTGGCGTATTTTATACTGCGTGCACTATGGGTGGCTTTACTAAAGGCACTGGGGCATTACTGTGGGCATTATTATTACTGAGGTAACAATAGGAGAGCGTTATTATTGCTGAAGGCACTACAGGAGACATTATTAGTATTTTGTGGTAGGCTGTGGTATTTGTTTCTGCTGGGACAGTATATATTGGTATTTGGTGTCAGAACGGTTTAATTTCTACTTTTTTTTTTTTTGGCCCAAGGTTGTGTGAAGTGGATTAAAGGGTTAATGCCTTGGCCCCTTGGAGACATTTGCTGGGTGTGGGCTGGCCCCACCCATATAGATGGAAGCTGTAGCTAGAGTGTGGAACAAGCAGCCGCTGTGTAAGCAGCTAAAGTGTGTAGCTGGTGTTTTAGAGAGAAGCAGCAGACAGAGATCCGAAAGCACTGTGAACCAAGAGCAACTCCAAAATTGGTGGCACATTTAGGGTACATGCACACGTTCAGGATTCACGTGCGGAGAATCCGCACTGAAATCCGCAGGTGTTCACAGGCAAATCTGTGCGGTCAATCCGCATTAATTGGTGCAGATTTTACTAAGTGAATGAAGAAAATCCGGTCAGGAAAAATAAAATAAATTGATTGAAAAAAATCTGCATCGTGTGCATTGAGAATTTCAAATTCTCACAGAATACAATGTAAATGACCTACGGTGCGTTTCTTCCGCACGGAAAATCCCCACGCAATCCTGATCGTGTGCTTTTTTAGCCTTACAATCATCGGAAGTGATCTCTCCTAGGAAAGCTGCTTCCCAATAATTTCACCTATCAATGTGTTGTGTAAAAGGGCCTTAGGGCTGTATTACACCGACAGATTATCTGACCAATATCTGTCCAATCAGTGTCTATCAAAAAGATCTGTGTGTGTAATTGGCCATCTGACCAACGATTATCTGACCAATCTGTTGGTGCA
The DNA here is from genome assembly GCF_905171765.1 of Bufo bufo. NCBI lineage: Eukaryota > Metazoa > Chordata > Amphibia > Anura > Bufonidae > Bufo > Bufo bufo. Next base: position 785,554,190 of record NC_053389.1, on the reverse strand, counting down.
CTTTCACCTCTTAATCCCAATTAGTTGCCTTAATTTGCATTAGAAAGTGACTATAGGATAGAATAAAACCGGAGGCACACTATGTATACGTAGGGCTTGGCTAGGACATCACCAGGGGGTGAAATTCCTCACATAACTCTTTCTTTTGGGCCCCTTCCCCCAAGCAGTCATGTTATAGCTGCTTTCTACAAAGCAGATGTCCACCACTGATGGAAGGGAAGCCTGATAGATGTCATACTTTTTCTTGCAACTGTACATGATATAATCCCTGGTGTTTGGCATCAGTTACATCCTAAACCGACAACCGATGAGAACTGCTTGGTGTATATTTACAGGGAGATATGTGGCAGCACCTTTATAAATATATAGCGAAATTCCATTAATCTGGTATCTGTTAATCCGGAAAGCCTTATGTGACCTGATCTGAGCACTGCACATGGAAGGGGCCAGGAGGTTGCAGTTCCCCTGTAGCCCTGGCGTATTAACCAAACGGCCTGCTCCTGGTAGCAGATATGGTAGTAACATGATAACATGATCGAGCAGAGGCCTGAGTCAGTAATGAGAGAGGAGATGGAGTTTTGATTAAGATATGGATGGTAAGGTTCAAATGAGAAGAGAGGGTGGGGATGGTAATAAAGGATGAGGAACACAAGAGAGGATGAGGAACGTAAGAGAGGCTGAAGACAATAATAAAGGATAAGGAAGGGAAGAAAGGATGGGGATGGTAAGAAAGGAATGAAGGTGAAGAGAAAGGATGAGGATGATGAGAAGAAGGAATAAGGACTGTGACAGAAGTAATAAAGCCTCCAGTAGTACTCATGCCCTTATGTGTGTGAGAAGAACGCACCGATGTGGTCTGCAGGCTATTAGCGGAGCGGAGTGAGTGCTGGGCAGGAGCTTCCATATTACATCGCGCTCCTGCCTGTGCCTGGCTTCAGATGCTATGGATTTTACCAGGAGCTCACGGGTGACGGGTCAAATCCCCTCAAAGGTTCTGGTCACAGACTAAAATACACGTTAGCTGTTTGGTCTAAAAACACTTCCAGACCGCTGTCTGCCAGCCAGGCTTTAGGCTGCTTTTACATCTGTGTCTTTGCCGGATCCGTCATGGATCAGCAAAAACGCTTCCGTCTGCATCTGTTGTATTATCTCTAAACGGATCCGACACTATAACCATCGTAAGTCAATGGGCGCTGGATTGTGTCTGAGAAAACGGATCCGGCACCATTGACTTACATTGTGTTTCATGCCAGATCTATCTTTCTCCGTATACCATGACGCACTCAAAAACACTGCTTGCAGCACTTATGCGTGCCTCATGGGAACACAATGTAATGGAACGGAATACATTCTGGTGACACCGTCTTGTCCCCATTGACAATGACCGAGGACGGATCCTATGACAGATCTCTGATCCTAGTTTTCCAAACTTATGTTGATGAGTTGAGGGATACATTGGGGAAGCCTTCTCCCCCCCTTCCCATGCAGAACCTCGTATCTCAGGGCAGGCAGCTCTGCCATTTTCTAAGGGCACTCGACTTCACTGCCTGAAAATTGACAGGACCTTACTGAAATCCAAAGGGTTTCATCACAAGGCACATACGGGGAGATGAAGACTGACGTTGTGTATGGTCTTGATATATTTTGCGCTGGTGGGAGATGCACCACAATTATTAAGGAGCTAGAGATGTCTGGTGTTATGTACACCAGTTTTCTGAAGCACATGAGTCGGTCCACAAAAGTCCTTGCTGTGGCCTCTCCTGTCCCCAAAAAGGGTCAGGGCCTAGGAAAAAGGGGGGTGCCCGCACCCTGCCACCATCTCCTGCTAGCCAACTACGAAAAGTTGGCAATTATGCAATATATATAGGTGTGCTGCTGGCACATTTTTGGTGCCACATAAATGATGCGATGGGCTGATATATGAGCGTTTGTTTCTTTGTCGGGTTATCACCGGCCTGTGTGAACACGTGTGTAATCGCCAGCAGACTGCACAACATGAAAAACCATAACTTGCATTTTTATAAGGAATTGGGCAGAAAATTTGCAAACACTGGAGCTAAGAGTGAAGGTTTTAGTGGTAGGATGAAGACGATCAACAGATGACTGCCCTAGTTGCACTAGTGGGGGCACCCAGGAAACAGGCCCCCCATTGGTGAAAGTAGGCTATAGGTAATCACCCTCTTTGTGAATCTGCAGAGCAGGGTCTCCCGACCCATAGTCTTATAAATGCCCAATTTTGTGTTTTCTCCACTTGTGATTATGTTGCCATTTAAATGAAACCTGGTGTGTCTATGGCGCCATCTGCGGGTAATGTGTTTTCTACCCTTGTGCAGGTAAGGTGTGGTGTTTTCTTTCTTTGTGACTATGGCGTCATCAGCAGGTTAGATGTGTTTTTTTTTTATCCTCCTGAAAGTAAGTATGGCACCATCTGCAGGTGCAGGGGCATAACTACCATAGCGGCAGACCATGCGACTGCTATGGGGCCCAGGACAAGAGGGGGCCCAGTCTTAGTTGGGATCGTCTCCTCTTCTGCTGGAGGTGAAAACTTGGTCAGGACTCTACCCTCTAAAAGGAACAACTTTTAGCAAACGAGGCAGTGGAAAAATGGCCCAAGGGTCAATGAAAAGGGTTTAGGTGGAAACCCTTCTGTCCTGCGTGGGGGGCCTGGTTTGATCCTTGCTATGGGGACCTTACTTCTCTATGTGCGCCACTGTGCAGGTAATTTGGTGGCTGCCTCCATTTGTGACTATGGAACCATCTATAGATATCTGGTGTTTTCTCCTCTTGGGATTATGGTGCCAGCCTGGGGCGTCGCTAGGCATGTAGATTCGGGGCTTGGACTACAAGCACATTGCCCCGAATCTCTGGCCGATAGCTTTATTTTGGCGGCTTCTTTTTATGGTTATATTGAGCCACCAGTGTGGGGCTGCAGTGGGGCCCCAAATGACATCAGCCAGGCGCATATTAACCCCTTCATACCTGATGACGTACATGTATGTCATCGGGACGGTCTTTAAACATCGCGCCCGGTTGCGGGCGCCATAGCCGCCTGCTTCTTATAGCAGACACCCGCGGCTCATGTCCACAACCGGCAGTAATGCCGATCGCAGACATTTAGCACCTCAGATGCCGTGGTCAACTCTGATCACAGCATCTGAGCACGCTGAAAACCGAAAGAGTGCGCTTCTGGTGATGCTCCGGCTCCCCCGTGCATTGATTTTAGGAGCCGAAGCTTGTGTGCAGGCTTGCAGCAGTCCCTGTCTTTGTGGATGACAGGAGGCTGCTGCATAGTATTTCCTATGGAGCCCTTGCCTGTAATAGGGCTCCATAGGAAAGTAGTAAAATCATCATAGACTTCAATGCTAGTCTATGAGAATAGCAATCTAGTGATTGCATGTTATAATTCTTAGGGGAGCCTATGTATATACTGCTAGGAGAGGCTGTGTATATACTGCTAGGGGAGCCTATGTATATACTGCTAGGGGAGCCTATGTATATACTGCTAGGAGAGGCTGTGTATATACTGCTAGGGGAGACTATGTATATACTGCTAGGAGAGGCTGTGTATATACTGCTAGGAGAGGCTGTGTACATACTGCTAGGGGAGGCTGTGTATATACTGCTAGGAGAGGCTGTGTATATACTGCTAGGAGAGGCTGTGTATATACTGCTAGGAGAGGCTGTGTATATACTGCTAGGAGAGGCTGTGTATATACTGCTAGGAGAGGCTGTGTATATACTGCTAGGAGAGCCTATGTATATACTCCTAGGAGAGGCTGTGTATATACTGCTAGGAGAGGCTATGTATATACTGCTAGGGGAGCCTATGTATATACTCCTAGGAGAGGCTGTGTATATACTGCTAGGATAGGCTGTGTATATACTGCTAGGAGAGGCTGTGTACATACTGCTAGGAGAGGCTGTGTACATACTGCTAGGGGAGGCTGTGTATATACTGCTAGGAGAGGCTGTGTACATACTGCTAGGGAAGGCTGTGTATATACTGCTAGGAGAGGCTGTGTATATACTGCTAGGGGAGCCTATGTATATACTGCTAGGAGAGGCTGTGTATATACTGCTAGGGGAGCCTATGTACATACTGCTAGGAGAGGCTGTGTATATACTGCTAGGGAAGGCTGTGTATATACTGCTAGGGGAGCCTATGTATATACTCCTAGGAGAGGCTGTGTATATACTGCTAGGAGAGGCTATGTATATACTGCTAGGGGAGCCTATGTATATACTGCTAGGGGAGGCTGTGTATATACTGCTAGGAGAGGCTGTGTACATACTGCTAGGGGAGGCTGTGTATATACTGCTAGGAGAGGCTGTGTACATACTGCTAGGGGAGGCTGTGTATATACTGCTAGGAGAGGCTGTGTATATACTGCTAGGAGAGGCTGTGTACATACTGCTAGGGGAGGCTGTGTATATACTGCTAGGAGAGGCTGTGTATATACTGCTAGGGAAGGCTGTGTATATACTGCTAGGGGAGCCTATGTATATACTCCTAGGAGAGGCTGTGTATATACTGCTAGGAGAGGCTATGTATATACTGCTAGGGGAGCCTATGTATATACTGCTAGGGGAGGCTGTGTATATACTGCTAGGAGAGGCTGTGTACATACTGCTAGGGGAGGCTGTGTATATACTGCTAGGAGAGGCTGTGTACATACTGCTAGGGGAGGCTGTGTATATACTGCTAGGAGAGGCTGTGTATATACTGCTAGGAGAGGCTGTGTACATACTGCTAGGGGAGGCTGTGTATATACTGCTAGGAGAGGCTGTGTACATACTGCTAGGGGAGGCTGTGTATATACTGCTAGGAGAGGCTGTGTATATACTGCTAGGAGAGGCTGTGTATATACTGCTAGGGGAGGCTGTGTATATACTGCTAGGAGAGGCTGTGTATATACTGCTAGGGAAGGCTGTGTATATACTGCTAGGGGAGCCTAGGTTCTAAGTCAGCTTTCTAAAATTAATACAAATAAGTCACAGGGGCCTGATGGGATACACCCAAAGCTATTAAAATGTGATTGTTCAGATTCAAGACTGAATTGTTTTTCTTTAAGTGTCAGCTGAAGTAAGCTGATCACTACCGCCTGTTGAATTGTGGTGTGCCGACAATAAAAGACATTTATTACTTTGATTTCCACCACTAAAAGGCTACTGTGTATTTATCTGAAGGCTACCATTTGGGAAATCCCTACAATATATATACACATACACACACACACATACAGTATATATTCCAGTATATTATAATTGTTTTCCGGGGGTAGGCATGTGCCTTGGGGCTTGTGCCCCTGATTTTTTAAGACCCTAGCAACGCCCCTGGTGCCAGCTGCAGGTAACGTGGTTTAAACTACAAGGCTACTCTAATTTCTTAATTTATAAGCCTCTAATAAACTATGGATGTGAGGGCCCCAGTTCCTGTATGGCTGCAGAACTTGGCAGATTTGTAAACAGGATATTGAGAAATATGTCTGCCAGCACTTGTAATGGCTGTTATGGCAGCTGCTAAAGGGGTTCTCCACTTTGCACAATACCTTTTTGTTAGAAGGGTCTCCAAAAGGGATCCCACTGTTGGGACCCACAGCTCTCAGCTATAACCTGTCAGAGAACATGGCTTCAAATGATTAATTTCCCTGCAGACCTCACAGAGCACTATCTCAGTGTAGAGGAAAGGAGGACAATAAATAATTGAAATCCAACAAAAATATCATCATCAAACCAGCGGATAAATGTGGAGCTGTAGTGATTATGAAGACATTGCATTTTGTTCAAGGCACAGACATCTCTAGAACAAAAGATACTACACACTGCTTAAGGAAGACTCTACCAGAAGGTTTACATAAGGGCTTATACAAATTATAAAGAACTTCAACTGGGAATCGCCCACCCTACTGGACCTTATACCGGATAGTCCTAAAAGGGGGAACTTTTATATGTTACCGAAAATACATAAAGAAGGGAATCCTGGCAGACCAATCATTTCAGGTATCGTGGTCTTATCTGAAGGTATCTCACAATGAACAGAGAATATGCTCAAACCCTTGATGAAAAGGACACCCAGTTATATCCAGGACACCACAGACATTCTGCGCAAACTGTCAGCCATTGAACCATTTCCAGAAGACACAAATTTGTGACTATGGATGTAGAGTCCCTATACTCTAATATCCCTCACAAGGATTGCATAGACACATGTCAGTACATCTTGCAAAAAAATAAAATATTGCTACGGAACTGGCCCTGCAACTGATCGGGTATGTACTTCACCACAATTACTTTTCTTTTGGGGAAGACATATACCTACGGGTAGCACCACGGGCAGTAGATTGTCACCACAGTATGCCAACCTTTTTATGGCCAAACTAGAGGAGGATTTTCTAACGACCTGCACCACCAAACCTCTGGCGTACTTTTGGTATATCGATGATCTACTGCTTATCTGGACTGGCTCGAAAGAACAACTACTGACATTTCATAAAAACTTCATCTGACCGTCAGGCTCACTCTCAGGTACCACTTGGAACTGAACCCAAGTTCGGGAAATGTTTTTTTTACATATAAATAAATTTCTTAAGTTATTATGCGAAGTCTCGCGAGACTTTGCGAAGTAATAACTTCGGCTCATCGGAGCCAATACATTCTAATATTTTATGGAGCGCTCGCTCCGTACAGTATTGAAACGAAGTTTTATGCGAATCGACTTCGGATGTTTCATCCTAAGTCGATTCGCTCATCCCTAAATGATAGAGACTGGAAAACTTAGGAACTTAAAATTATGACTACATTCCAGTCATTAAGTGATGGACTGACCCACTATTTAGACACAATTCACTCCTCCCTCAGTAGGATTCTCAATCCTTAATCTACATTGTCTCTGCTGACGATGTCCACTTGTTGCTCTGCCTTATCTTAATTATGCATTCCCCCATGTCCATGTTATGCTGTAACATCCTATAAAGCCTGTATTACACTGCCCGATTTTTCATCAGATAATCGCTAACAAGTGTTTGCAAAAACACTCGTTAGAGATCATCTGGCAGTGTAATACTGCCGCAGATTGCCCGATGAACGATCATTGGGAAATCCAAATCTTTTGACATGTTAAAAAATTATCGTTTGCAGGTGGCAGATTGTGCTGTGGAGAAGATCGCTGCATGTAATAGCAGCAGTCTCCTCCGTTAGTGAGCAGCCGATTGATGGGAGGGAATGCTTCCCTCACGACAATCGTCCGCCATATCAGGCTGTGTAATACAGTCTTAAAGGGATTATTCAAAGTCTAAAACATGCCCCCCAATGCCCGGGCCCCTCATATAAATTATACTTACCTGCTCTCCAACATCCGCATCAATCCTCATTCCCGCACGGGCGCCGCTGTATCTCCATAGCAGGCCGCGATGGTGATGAGCCTCCCTAGCATCGTGGAGCTTTTGTGATCCAAAAAGCTTACAAATTTTTTTCTGGTTAGCCTATAATGGTATCGCTCCCTTGTATTTTTTAACGCAAAGGTATTCAACGTCACATAGTTATTTCTGGCTAACACGGTACTATGCAATTCTTGCCACACACACTGTTCCCATTGAAAACAATGGGCTCTCCATGTAATGCACAGACCTACCAGGTCCTCCAGAGCGAGACACAGTCTTTGTAGATGATCTAGCTAACAGATGACTTGAACTATGAGATCTTCCATTATGTCCAAGAATTCTCTAAATAGGGTATTTAAAGTAATGAAAAGACAACCCTATAAAATATAACAGCGGTAATGGTGGCCATATTGATTGTCACGCAGTCTTGCCTAAATCATAAAACAAATAGAATCATCAAAACAAAGACCAAGAACTGCAGGAAAATGAACTATAGTCCAGAAATCTGAGAAAAATCAAGGGAAATTCTAAAACGGTGACAATGGTTGACCATCCGAGGACTTACCATCATGATGTGTCCATCACCACATGAATCTGTACAGAGCCTTCTTCCATCAGTTGTATGTCATGAATGTTCAGGCAGCCTCCTGGCTCTGAGGTGATGTGGTTACAACGATGATGACATACAGGGGGCTGAACCCAAGAAAGAGGAACCGCCAACATAAAAATACAGGCATCTAAAGAATGTCAAAAAACGTGTGACCAGCTTTCGTCAGTTCTTCAGGCTGGTGCCAGTATTGAGCAATATGATGTTATTAAAGGTCAGATTAACTATTCTATAAAATACAATCATAGGCAGGGCTGTAGCAATAGGGGGTGCAGAGATAGTCACATCTGGGTTTTGATGGGTGAGGATCTAAAGATCTTTCTGTCAAATGGTCCATGGTAGGTGGGAGGCCTTAATACAGATTTTGCTTTGGGCCCAGGAGCTTCAAGTTACACCTTTGGTTACAGATGCAGCCCTGCCAGTCAATGATAATCATATCTATCTTGAGCTTTCAGATTCTTTAGAAAGTGAGGGCCATCCATTATGGGCGATTGAAACCCACTATCTGTTAGACCAACATAGCTCAAAAATGCAGGGTAGACATTGTCAGTATTTGGACCAAAGAAGATAGAAGATCCAAATTATGCCCTGAATGGATCCCTGCTATGTAAGTCTACAATAGAGGACTAAACGCTCAGTGCCAGTCTGTTCCATAAAAAGCTAAAAATGTCATCCTGTATTAAAATGTCAATGTCTGAAAAAGCATCATGGTACCCTTTGGCTGGAAGAAGATCTGAGCAATAAACAGGATACCAGTAAAGTTTCAGATTTCGGTCACTGGGTGCATAAAAGTCACCAACACTCTTCTGACTCCATAACTGCAAAGTCCAAACCTCTTCTGGTATTAAAATCAGCAAAAATTGTCCCAGGAGCTTCATGACATGGATTTCCATGGCCAAGCAGCTGCATGCAAGCCATACATCAAGCACAATGGCAATCGTCAGATGGAGTCATGTAAATAGCGTCACCACTGGACTCACGAGCAGTAGAAACGTCTTCTGTGGAGTCATGAATTACGCTTCTCTATCTGGTGGTCTGATGGATGAGTCTGGGTTGGTGAATGCCAGGAGAATGTTACCTGCCAGACTGCAGTGTGCGAACTGTAAAGATGGTGGAGAAGGGGTAATGCTATGGGGGTGTTCTTAAGGGGTTGGCCGTGGCACCTTAGTTCCAGTGAAGGAAAATTTTAAAGGGGTTGTTTACCCCTCCTGGTCAGACCTCAAAAGGAAAGCATACTTACCTGCTCCCTGCTGCTGGGTTCCATCTCCTTCACTGCCTGGCCACCGCTACCTCACTCAGGTCCCCTGTTGTCAACATCCGCTTTGACAGCGTTGCAGCCATGACCTGTTCCACTTGCATCATGTTAAAGGGGTTATCCGGGTTCAGAGCTGAACCCGGACATATCCTCATTGTCACCCAGGCAGCCCCCCTGACTTGAGCATCGGAGCAGGGCAAAGGCATTTTTTGGAGTTCCGGTGATGCACCGGGCTCCTCTTAGGGCTGCCAAGCGGAGGCTTCCGTCCAGCAGCGAGCCTGGTGACGTCACCGGCACTGATGGGTGGGCTTTAGTGCTGCCCTAGCCTGTAAAACGGCTAGGGCAGGGCTAAAACCCGCCCATCAGAGCCGGTGACATCATCGAACACACTGCAGGGCGGAAGCTTCCGCCTGGCAGTGTACTGTAAACAAAAAGAGCCCTTGCCCTGTGCGATCCAGCGCAGGGCAAGGGAGCACATTAGAGCATGAACTGCTCTGATGCTAACATCAGGGGGGCTGCCTGGGTGAAATTATGGGTATGTCCGAGTTCAACTCAGAAACCGGACAACCCCTTTAATTGTAGTAGAAGAAGACCGGCACTCTGTCTTGATAGCTTGTAGATAGTTTTTTATTGTCACATATTACTGGTACTGTGACGCGTTTCGGCAATGAATATGCCTTTTTCAAACTGTTTGAAAAAGGCATATTCATTGCCGAAACACGTCACAGTACCAGTAATATGTGACAATAAAAAAAACTATCTACAAGCTATCAAGACAGAGTGCAGGTCTTCTTCTACTACTATTGAATTTGGAATGCCATCCTTGAGACACATGCACCGATCAGCAGGAATATAGCAGTGCCGACTAATTATTGTTACGGAAACCCTTTAATTGGTCACGTGATACAAGGGGACCAGGTCTTCAGCTCTATGTAGTGGGTTCCTAGAGCCACCACGTCCAGATAATCCTAGTATAATAGTTCTACATTCCTGATGGCTAATAAGTGTCAGCAGAGCAAGCGCATCTGGCACCAATGCATTCGCCTATGGGAAGGTTTTTAATTGAGTTGAATGGCAACTTTCAGCATGTAGTAAAGTATTGCCTGAAGAAGGTTCTGAATCATCTCCATGAGTAAAATGGAGATTATGATAAGGAGATTTTTTGTGAAACTCACCTGTAAAATCTTTTTCTCGTCTTTTCCATTGGGGGACACAGACCATGGGTAAAGCTTAGAGGTATTACTAGGAGGGACACTATGCAAAAAAGAAGCTCCTCCTCCTCGGGCTATACCCCCAGGCTCCTTCAGGAGGACTTCAGTCGTTGCAAAAGCAGTAGGAGAAGGAGAATGGAAAAAACACAATGGAAACCATCACATCGGCACACCATGATGCGTAAATGAAAAAAGGGCAGGGAGCTGTGTCCCCCAATGGAAAAGACGAGAAAAAGATTTTACAGGTGAGTTTCACAAAAAAACTCCTTTTCTCGTACATTCCATTGGGGGACACAGACCATGGGACGTCCAAAAGCAGTCCATGGGGTGGGAAAACAGAAAAAACCCAACACCGCAAGGAGAAGAAACGTCCAGCAGTCAAACAGGAACCACAGCCAGCAATACCCTGCGCCCAAGGACAGCATCAGCCGAGGCCAGCGAGTGCAACTGTTAGAACTTCGTGAAAGTATGTAAGGACGACCAAGTGGCAGCCTTACACAACTGTGAGGCGGAGGCGCGATTGCGTCTAGCCCAGGAAGCTCCCACTGCCCTTGTGGAGTGAGCGGTAATCCGAGACGGGGGAACCTGGCCACGAGTGCGATAGGCCGCAGCAATAGCGGAACGGATCCACCGCGCCACAGTGACTTTGGAAGCCGCCAGACCCTTACGAGGCCCCTCGGGAATCACAAAGAGGGAGTCCGAACGACGGAAGGAGGCGGTAGCCCCCAGATACATCTTCAGGGAGTGGACAGCGCGTTCCTTGGGGTTTGCCGGAGAAGGACAAAAAGAGGGCAGGACAAGATCCTCGTTAAGGTGGAAGGGAGAAACCACCTTGGGCAAAAAAGAAGGAACCGGCCGGAGCACCACTTTATCCTGGTGAAAAATCAGAAAAGGCTCCTGGCAGGAAAGTGCGGCCAGCTCCGAAACCCGCCTGATGGAGGTTATGGCCACCAGAAAAACTACCTTCCAGGTGAGTAAGACCAGCGAGACCTCCCTCAGAGGCTCAAAAGGCGCCGCCTGAAGGGCACGCAGGACCAAGTTGAGATCCCAGGGGGGCAAGGGAGGAACATACGGAGGAACCAAATACGCCACCCCCTGCAGGAAGGTTCTCACAGGTCCCAAAAAGGCAATGGACCTTTGAAAAAAGACAGCCAGGGCCGAAACCTGACCCTTCAAAGAACTGAGCAACAGCCCCACCTCGAGGCCGGACTGGAGAAAAGACAGCACCACTGGGACAGAGAAACGAAGGGGCGGAAAACCCGATTTCTCACAAAAGGTCAGATAGGCCCTCCAGGTGCGATAATAGATCCGTGAAGAAGCCGGTTTCCGAGCCCTGATCATGGTTCTCACCCCCGCATCAGAGAACCCCCTCTTCCTCAGGATGGAGGTCTCAATAGCCACGCCATTAAACGCAGCTGCCGTGAATTCTGGTAGAAGAGCGGTCCCTGAGACAGGTGATCCTCTCTGTCGGGAAGAGGCCACGGAACGTCCGCCAGCATTCGAGCGACGTTTGAGAACCAGGCGCGGCGAGGCCAATCTGGGGCGATGAGAATGGTCGGTATCCCCTCCGCCTCGATCTTGCGCAGCACTTCGGCAACAGAGGAAGTGGAGGGAAGACATAGAGGAGGCTGACTCGCTGCCATGGAGACACCAGCGCGTCTACTCCGTACGCCCGCGGGTCCCGAGCGCGGGCCAGAAACACCGGCACCTTGTTGTTGAGCCGGGATGCCATTAAATCCACGTCTGGATGGCCCCATCGGTGGCAGATGTCCTCGAACACCTCTGGATGTAGAGACCACTCTCCCGGATCCACCTTGGTGCGACTCAGAAAATCCGCCGTCCAGTTGTCGACTCCTGGAATGTACACCGCCGACAATACTGGAACATGAGACTCTGCCCATAGGAGGATCCTCGCCACTTCCCGCATCACTGCCCGACTGCGGGTCCTGCCCTGATGATTGACGTAAGCCACAGCCGTGGCATTGTCCGACTGAACACGCACCGGACGAGTTGCAAGGAGAGGAGTCCAGTGGGAGAGGGAGTGGAAAATCGCCCTCAGCTCCAAAACGTTTATCGGTAGACGGGATTCCTCCGTCGACCAGACCCCCTGAACTGTGAGGTTCCGGAGAACGCCTCCCCAACCGATGAGGCTAGCATCGGTGGTGACTATCGTCCAGGAGAATGGAAGGAAGGACCTTCCTGACGATAGGTTCAGAGAGGACTGCCACCAAGGGAGAGACGCCCGAACTTGCCGGGACAGGCGGACGGGAGCGTCCAGACCCCGAGAGGTCTTGTCCCAGAGGGCAAGGATCATCTGTTGTAGCGGTCGAGTGTGGAATTGGGCATACGGAATCGCCTCGAAGGAGGCAACCATAAGGCCCAGAACCCGCATGCACTCCCGAATGGTGGAACGCGGAGATCGTAGAAGGAGCTACACTGCCAGCCGAATCTGGGAGGACTTGGAATCCGGAAGAAACACCCGAGAAACCGAAGTGTCCAAGACCATCCCCAGGAAAGAGAGTCTCTGGGAGGGGCGCAGAGAGGACTTGGGGAGATTGATCAGCCAACCGAACCGTTCTAGGGATTGAACAGTGATTCGGACGCTGTCCTCGGCCTGTGGAAGAGACGGGGCTTTTATCAAGATGTCGTCCAGGTAGGGCAACAAAGAGATGCACCTGGTGCGAAGAAGCACCATTAGAGGCGCCAGAATCTTGGTAAAAACTCGAGGGGCGGTCGCCAACCCAAAAGGCAGGGCGACGAACTGGTAATGACGACCCCAGATGGCAAAACGCAGAAAACGATGGTGAGACTCTGCAATAGGGACGTGCAAGTAGGCGTCTTGAATGTCCACAGACGCGAGAAATTCTCCTGGAAGCAGAGAAACAATAACGGAGCGGAGGGACTCCATGCGAAACTTCCGCACCTGTAGAAACTTGTTGAGAAGTTTCAGATCCAGGATCGGACGCACCGACCCCTCCTTCTTTGGAACAACGAACAGGTTTGAGTAGAAACCTGTCCCTTGTTCTTCCGGGGAAATGGGGGAAATGACACCACGGTCCAGAAGAGAGGAGACCGCAAAAAGGAGGTCCGAGGCCCTGGCCGGATCCCCCGGAACGCGAGAAGGGAAAAAACGTTCCGGTGGACTGGACGCGAATCCAACTTGTAAACGGACGTCACAATTTCCAGAGCCCAGGCGTCTTGAACGTGAGCCCTCCAAACCTGTTGAAAGGAGAGCAGACGGCCCCCCACCACGAGGGGTGGGGGCACCCCTTCATGCGGAGGGCTGCTTGGGAGCAGGAGGACGGGCTGACTGCGCCCGTGGTCGCCAAGAGGGCTGGGGCTTGAAGAAGGGCTTTTTGCGGGAGTCCTGGGATCCCCCGGCTGACGAGGACGACGACGTCCTGGCAGTGGAGAAGCGACGAAAGGACTGGACCCGGAAACCTGAAGCCAGAGATCGAAAAGGGCGCTTGGTCCTGGGTTGAGGCAGATGAGTACTCTTGCCCCCCGTTGCGGCAGAAATGAACTCGGCCAACTGGGCCCCAAAGAGCCTGGACCCTTCAAAGGGAAGGTTAGCGAGGGAACGCTTGGATGAAGCATCAGCATCCCACACCTTCAACCAGACCTCCCTGCACTGAATGACCGAGAGGGCCGAAATACGGGCAAAGGGGGAGCCGATGTCCATCGAAGCCTCACAGAGATATTTAGAAGCCTGAGACATTTGGAGGATAAAATCCAGAGTGTCTGCAGGGGCGTCCTGCTCCGTCAGATCCTGGTGGTGGCGCTGCAACCACGCCGTAAGGGCTCTGGCGACCCAAGCCGATGCAAAGGCCGGTCGCAGGGAAGCGCCTGCCAGGGAGAAGATGGACTTGGAAAGCGAATCCAGACGCCTGTCCACCGCATCCTGCAGAAAGGAACCGTCTAGGACGGGAAGGGCTGTGTTCTTGGCTAACCTGGCCACCGGAGGATCTACCTTAGGGGAAGAAGTCCACTTTTCCACTGTGTCAGAGGGAAAAGGGTAAAGCGTATCCATGCGCTTGGTGGCCGAAAATTTCTGATAATTGGGGCGGCCCCAAGCCTTTGATATGACCGCGGTGAATTCCTCATGAACGGGGAACACAGCGGACTCCGGTTTTTTGGGTGAAAAAAGGGAGAACTCCCCATGACTTCGTCCGATCCGGACAATTCCCCTTCGGATTTGCGCTCCCTGAGAGAGGGAGAGTCAACCGGGCATGCCTCAAGGCGGGGGGGAGAAGCGGAGTCATCCGAGGAGGAATGCTGCCGCTCACGCTGCCTCTTAGATGTCAGGCGCCCCCTGTGAGAATCACTGAGAGGAGATGGAGTGGTGGATGCTACTGGAGTAGTAGCTGTCATACGCTCCATAAAGGACATGGGTGCCTTGGCAACTAAGGCCAGATCCGCGGCCACACTAGACATGGCGGAAGCCCAGGCGGGTACCGCTGGTTCCGCAGGGGCAGAGGGGGGACCGGGCTGAGCAAGAGAAGGAGGCTGATCCTGTCCAGGAGCAGGGCACGAGTCACAGGTACCAGTGACAGAAAAAGGCAGAAGGTACACCTTACGTGACCCCAGTGGAGCCTGAGAGGAGGCTTTGGCAGACTTAGGGGCCCCAGGTTTAGGCATGATGATTCCAAAGAGTAAAAGATCTCCTACCAGTTGCTGCAAGGAGAGCTGAAAGTCCTACCATCCAGGCAACAGCAGAAGTCTCCGGCGTAGAGAAGCGAGGAGCTGCACGGCCGCAATCTAGCAGAGTCTCCGGCGTAGGGAGAGTCAGAGCGGGACGCCGAGGCTCCGCCCCCCGAACGCATCATCGCTTCGCGAAATAAGCGCACGCACGCGCAATTTGAAGTACACCCCTTCGCCCAACGCGGGGCAGCGGGGGTTAATAGATTGAGGGAGGAGCGGTCCGGCGGGTGCTGCGGAGAGCGCAGCGGCCATGGGCCTGAATTAATATGAGAAGCGCCATGAGAGGGGCGCCGATAATTGTAGGTGGGTAGAGAAAAGGACATGGCTGCCTTTGCAGCAGCCTGCAGCGAACGCCCCCTATGCGTCTGCTCCTTAAACAGAGAAAGAGTCCCTAGCCCCCCAGAGTCCAAGATGGCCCCAAAAGGAAAAATGCCCCCAGCAGGGATCCTTCTCAAGCTCACCCAGGCGGCCTCAGAAGCGCCACAGACAGATGACACGGAGGGAGGGAGGGAGGGAGGGAGGGGGAGGTGGAAGCAGGCAATACTTATCTGCAATACTTATTTTCTCAAGAATGTGGGCATCTAGGAAGATGCGACCAATACTATGTTCAACTGTCAAGTGCATGTCCTAGGTGGGACAGTTTTATTGCAAAGTGTCTGATCACTCCTGAGCTGAACTCGAGCCATCGCCACTGGGTTTCTGCTGTTTTAAAAGGTAGACACGCAAAGCTAATGCCTGTGATCAATGAGAATGTCCATCATGGACAGTTAACTTCTCAGATGTTTGGTCAATTATGACTATGGCATCTGAGAGGCTTTTCCCCGGGAAGTGAACAGCTCCCCCGTGCGGCGATCGGGGAAGCTGTTCATTTGGTGTGGTAGCCTCAATCCTAAAGATGGGAAAGGGTCTGAGACAATCACAGCAATAATTCCTATGGAACCATGCGATAGGTTGCACTGGTAATTCATGTGTAAAAAAAAAAAAAAAAAGTTGAAAATGTTTTTTAAAATATAAAAAAATAAAAATACAAATCGTCCCCTTTAATAATAATAATAATAATAATAATAAAAGTACTATTAAAATCTAAATGTATTTATCCTGTATGGTGAACACCTTAACTGGAAAAAAATAAATCAACATTCCGCCATTTTTTATTAATTAACCTCCCCCCCGCCCAATTTTTTTTTTTTATAAAAAGTGATTAAAAAGTCATATACACTCCAAAATGGCATTAAATAAAAACTACTTTGTCCTGCAAAAATTGTGCTCTCACACTGCTCCGGAGATCTAAAAAAGTAATCGTTTAATCACCAGATAGCAACGTGACTGCTTGAGAAAGGTCCCATTGAGAGGACTGAAACGTTATCTGGTGATTAAACTTATACTTTTTATCATTTGGAACTGCCGTGGAATTTATCTTTATTATCGTTTTTTTGGTTGGTGGATCGCCTCTTCAGCCGCTGGCACTCCGTATTTACTTAAATATCGCTGTGCTGCCCATAACATTTCTTTCTTCCCTATAAAAAAATAAAAAAGTTATGAGGGTCAGAACATAGAGATGCAAAGAAAAAAAATCTATTTTTTTAATAGGTATTTAAAACTAAGAAAAACTACATGAATGTGGTATCTCTAATTGTACTGATCCAGAAAATGAAGGGAACATGTTAGTTTTGCTGCACAGGGAATGTTGTAAAAATAAAACCCATAAAAGTCTCTGAATTGCGTTTTTTTCCCCCCCACTTCGATTTTTTTCCCCCCAGCTTCCCACTACATTATACACAATCTTAAATGGTGCCATTAGAAAGTACAACTTGTCCCGCCAAAAAAACAAGCCCTCATACGGCTATGGGAAGGGAAAAATAAAAAAGTTACGGCGCCTGGAAGACGGAGTAAAAAATACGAAAAAGCAAAAATGTGAAAATCTCTTGGTCCTGAAGGAGTTAAGTTTGAGTGTATCTGCAGACTGTTCGTTTCTGTTTTCCCTCAGTGCCGTCATCCAGCAGATCTGAGAGATCAGTCTGGGAACCTTCCTCAGGCAATACTGCACTACATGCTGAAAGCTGCCATCCTAACTCAATAAAAAAACGTTCCCATAGGCGAATATGGCGGCGCCAGACGCACTTGCTCTATGACACTTATTACCATCAGGAATGTGGCGCTATTACGTCAGGACTATCTGGACGCAATGACTCTAGGAACCTACTACATACAGCTAAAGCCATCACTGACTCCTGCTCAAGACAGTAATATCTTTTTGTGAAGAATTATACATTTTTTACTGCCTTTAGAGCAGATATTGACACAATCCTTAAAGGGGTTGTCTCACAAAAAATATTCTACATCCAGCGCCTGGATCTGAATATTTTTGTAATTACATGTAGCTTATTATAGCTCCTGAGTTAGCCACTGAATTCTGTATAGCGCCACCTGGTGTTTGCTCTTTTTCCGATTTCTCTGCCCTGCTCATTTCTATCCTTCAACGGCCACCAGCTGCAGCAGAAAGGACACGCTGCCAGCTTGATCTAAATTTAGCAGAACAATTGATGCATGGAATGAGAAGATCTCCATTGTCTTATATGAAATTCACAATCAAGTCTCCTTCACAGAAATCCCTTCGGAATCGGTTTTCACATCCAGCTACTGGAAAAACCTCTTCCATTTTACACTGTGTGCACAAGGAGTTTTTAACATTAAAGGGCTTCTGTCACCCCCCATTGTGCAATTTTCATTCGCTGACATTAGCAAATAGTGCAATCATACATGTCCTACCTTTGTCTGTGGGTTATTTCTTGCAAAAATCATACTTTTATCATATGCTAATTTCTTCACTACCAGCAAGTTGGGCATCAGCGATAATCGGCAGTCTTCTCTTCCGGGTGTAGTGTGACGTAATCGGCGCAGGCGCACTGAGGAAGGAGCTGGCAAGTGCGCGTCCTTCACTCAGTACGCCTGCGCCGATCGAGGAACGTTACGGCGCAGGCGCGGGAATTCAGCAGCAGACGGGGCCAACGGGAGGAGGAGAGCGATCACTGGCCCTGTCTATCAAGAGGAGATGGGGCGTGTCTAGAAGCGGCAGATGCGGCGGCTACCAGCAAGTACACGCCCAACTTGCTGGTCGTGAAGAAATTTGCATATGATAAAAGTATGATTTTTACAAGAAATAAGCCACAGACAAAGGTAGGACATGTATGTTTGCAATCAGCTGACATTAGCAAATAGCTAATGTCGGCTAATGAAAATTGCACAATGGGGGGTGACAGAAGCCCTTTAAAGGCGATGGGGAAACTGTTGGAGGAATTTTGAACGTGGCTTTAACAGCAGAAAACGCCCGTTTTACGCTGATGAATCTGTGGCAGATTTTAGATGTGTGAACATAACCTGAAGAGGACAAAATTTGGCCCCTCTTTCTTCAAACACATACCTGAGCTTTCCCAAAAAATTGGAATTAGACTTACCGGTAATTCTGTTTCCATGAATCCACCATGACGGCATTATAACAGGAGATTGACCCCTGACCTCTGTAGGGCAGGAGAACAGAGAAAGGTTAAATTGCCCCCTCCCTCCACCATTCCCCAGTGTTCTTCTAAATTACAGTGATCCCTCAGGATACAACGGCCTCAGGATACAATATTTTCAGCATACAGTGGTCTTTTCTGACCCATCGTAAGTTGAAACTAGACTCAACATACAATGTCTCAGACCCAGATCTAACCAATCAAGGTCACTTCTCTGGTAAAATAGCTGGATTATATGCTAGTTAGCAGCTATTCCTGACTGTTAGGGCTCATGCACACGAATGTATTTTCTTTGTGTCCTTTCCGGTTTTTTTTGCGGACCGTATGCGGAACCATTAACTTCAATGGGTCCTCAAAAAAAACGTAAGTTTCTCAGTGTGCATTCCATTTCCGTATGCCCGTATTTCCGTTCCGCAAAAAAAATAGAACATGTCCTATTATTGTCCACATTACGGACAAGGATAGTACTGTTCTATGAAGGGCCAGCTGTTCCGTTCCGCAAAATATGGAATGCACACGGATGTCATCTGTTTTTTTTGAGGATCCGTTTTTAAAGCACTGCAAAATACATACGGTCATGTTCAAGAGGCCTTATACAGGGAGTGCAGAATTATTAGGCAAGTTGTATTTTTGAGTATTAATTTTATTATTGAACAACAACCATGTTCTCAATGAACCCAAAAAACTCATTAATATCAAAGCTGAATATTTTTGGAAGTAGTTTTTAGTTTGTTTTTAGTTTTAGCTATTTTAGGGGGATATCTGTGTGTGCAGGTGACTATTACTGTGCATGATTATTAGGCAACTTAACAAAAAACAAATATATACCCATTTCAATTATTTATTTTTACCAGTGAAACCAATATAACATCTCAACAGTCACAAATATACATTTCTGACATTCAAAAACAAAACAAAAACAAATCAGTGACCAATATAGCTACCTTTCTTTGCAAGGACACTCAAAAGCCTGCCATCCATGGATTCTGTCAGTGTTTTGATCTGTTCACCATTAACATTGCGTGCAGCAGCAACCACAGCCTCCCAGACACTGTTCAGAGAGGTGTACTGTTTTCCCTCCTTGTAAATCTCACATTTGATGATGGACCACAGGTTCTCAATGGGGTTCAGATCAGGTGAACAAGGAGGCCATGTCATTAGATTTTCTTCTTTTATACCCTTTCTTGCCAGCCACGCTGTGGAGTACTTGGACACGTGTGATGGAGCATTGTCCTGCATGAAAATCATGTTTTTCTTGAAGGATGCAGACTTCTTCCTGTACCACTGCTTGAAGAAGGTGTCTTCCAGAAACTGGCAGTAGGACTGGGAGTTGAGCTTGACTCCATCCTCAACCCGAAAAGGCCCCACAAGCTCATCTTTGATGATACCAGCCCAAACCAGTACTCCACCTCCACCTTGCTGGCGTCTGAGTCGGACTGGAGCTCTCTGCCCTTTACCAATCCAGCCACGGGCCCATCCATCTGGCCCATCAAGACTCACTCTCATTTCATCAGTCCATAAAACCTTAGAAAAATCAGTCTTGAGATATTTCTTGGCCCAGTCTTGACGTTTCAGCTTGTGTGTCTTGTTCAGTGGTGGTCGTCTTTCAGCCTTTCTTACCTTGGCCATGTCTCTGAGTATTGCACACCTTGTGCTTTTGGGCACTCCAGTGATGTTGCAGCTCTGAAATATGGCCAAACTGGTGGCAAGTGGCATCTTGGCAGCTGCACGCTTGACTTTTCTCAGTTCATGGGCAGTTATTTTGCACCTTGGTTTTTCCACACGCTTCTTGCGACCCTGTTGACTATTTTGAATGAAACGCTTGATTGTTCGATGATCACGCTTCAGAAGCTTTGCAATTTTAAGAGTGCTGCATCCCTCTGCAAGATATCTCACTATTTTTGACTTTTCTGAGCCTGTCAAGTCCTTCTTTTGACCCATTTTGCCAAAGGAAAGGAAGTTGCCTAATAATTATGCACACCTAATATAGGGTGTTGATGTCATTAGACCACACCCCTTCTCATTACAGAGATGCACATCACCTAATATGCTTAATTGCTTTAGGCTTTCGAGCCTATACAGCTTGGAGTAAGACAACATGCATAAAGAGGATGATGTGGTCAAAATACTCATTTGCCTAATAATTCTGCACGCAGTGTATATAAGGACTTGTTTAATCTGTCTTTGTTATCTGCTTATTTTTCTTAAATCTTCATTTTCTCTCATCTTGGATGACAATTTAGGGCTTTGGAACCGATTACTCAACTTACAATGGTTTCAACATACAATGGTCATCCTGGAACCAATTAATATTGTAACTTGAGGGACCACTGTACGATAGTGCCCGTGATATATTAAATCCATATCTACATTTTTTTTTAAAGTATTTTTTATACTCAGAAATCTGATCTACTTCATATGTGTAATATACATATAATCAGTTGCAAGAAAAAGTATGTGAACCCTTTGGAATGATATGGATTTCTGCACAAATTGGTCATAAAATGTGATCTGATCTTCATCTAAGTCACAACAATACACAATCACAGTCTGCTTAAACTACTAACACACAAAGAATTAAATGTTACCATGTTTATATTGAACACACCATGTAAGCATTCACAGTGCAGGTGGAAAAAGTATGTGAACCCCTAGACCAGTGATAGGCAAACTGCGGCTCTCCAGCTGTTGCAGAACTACAACTCCCAGCATGCAAAGACTGCCTACAGCTTTCAGCCTACAGCAGGGCATGGTGGGAGTTGTAGTTTTGCAAAAGCTGGAGAGCCGCAGTTTGCCTATCACTGCCCTAGACTAACGACATCTCCAAGAGCTAATTGGAGTGAGGTGTCAGCCAACTAGAGTCCAATCAATGAGATGAGATTGGAGGTGTTGGTTACAGCTGCCCTGCCCTATAAAAAACACACACCAGTTCTGGGTTTGCTTTTCACAAGAAGCATTGCCTGATGTGAATGAACAAAAGAGCTCTCAGAAGACCTACGATTAAGAATTGTTGACTTGCATAAAGCTAGAAAGGGTTATAAAAGTATCTCCAAAAGCCTTGCTGTTCATCAATCCATGGAAAGACAAATTGTCTATAAATGGAGAAAGTTCAGCACTGCTGCTACTCTCCCTAGGAGTGGACGTCCTGTAAAGATGACTGCAAGAGCACAGCGCAGACTGCTCAATGAGGTGAAGAAGAATCCTAGAGTGTCAGCTAAAGACTTACATCCCTGTTAGTGAATCTACGATACGTAAAACACTAAACAAGAATGGATTTCATGGGAGGATACCACAGAGGAAGCCACTGCTGTCCAAAAAAAACATTGCTGCACGTTTACAGTTTGCATAAGAGCACCTGGATGTTCCACTGCAGTACTGGCAAAATATTCTGTGGACAGATGAAACCAAAGTTGAGTTGTTTGGAAGAAACACACAACACTATGTGTGGAGAAAAAGAGGCACAGCACACCAAGATCAAAACCTCATCCCAACTGTGAAGTATGGTGAGGGGGCATCATGGTTTGGTGCTGCTTTGCTGCATCAGGGCCTGGACGGATTGCCATCATCGAAGGAATAGTGAATTCCCAAGTTTATCAAGACAATGGCTTAAACAGAAGAAAATACGCCTTCTGGAGTGGCCCAGTCAGAGTCCTGACCTCAACCCGATTGAGATGCTGTGGCATGACCTCAAGAAAGCGATTCACCCCAGACATCCCAATAATATTGCTGAACTGAAACAGTTCTGTAAAGAGGAATGGTCAAGAATTACTCCTGACCGTTGTGCACATCTGATCTACAACTACAGGAAACGTTTGGTTGAAGTTATTGCTGCCAAAGGAGGTTCAACCAGTTATTAAATCCAAGGGTTCACATACTTTTTCCATCTGCACTGTGAATGTTTACATGGTGTGTTCAATAAAAACATGGTAACATTTAATTCTTTGTGTGTTATTAGTTTAAGCAGACTGTGATTGTCTATTGTTGTGACTTAGATGAAGATCAGATCACATTTTATGACCAATTTGTGCAGAAATCCATATCATTCCAAAGGGTTCACATACTTTTTTTTGCAACTGTACATTCGCTTTTTTTTTTTTTTAAAGAAAAGGGGGGAATCTGTGCTGTCATGGTGGATCCATGGAAACAGAATTACCGGTAAGTCTAATTCCGATTTACCATTCACCACCATAACGGCATTATAACAGGAGACCTCCTGCAAAAGGCCAACTGTCCGGCATTGGGAGCGTACACAGACATCAATGTGTATGGTTTACCATCAATCGTGCATACCAGGATCACATATCTCCCAATAGAGTCGGTAATGCACTTTGTCAATGAGAACGTGGATTTTATACAAATAAAAACTCCCACTTTTCTTTTCTTTACAGCATAAGAGTGAAATATACCGGGAAACCTCCGGTGTACGCATCTATGTACATCCACCTCCAACAAATGAGATTCTTGTATAAAGGCCACATCACTTTTAGACTTGAGGATCTCTATCCATAGCTGCTTACGCCTGTATGGGGAGTTCAATCCCCTCACGTTGAGCAAATATATCTTTAACCCCATGACAAGTAATCATAAACCCTCATTAACAAGTTGTCACGGCCTTTGGTGTGCGCTGTGACACTTATGCCACGCTTGCTGTTGCCTGTGGCAACGTGTTGCTGTTTCAGCATGCGGGGGCAGTGTCACGGCCTTTGTGGTGTGTGCCGTGACATGGTTGCCTTGCATGTTGTTGTCTGCGGCAACGTGTAGCTTTTTATGCTGGTGTGTGCACTTCCCCTTTCAGTTGTTTCCTTCTCTGTCCGATGCTGGAGGGGTTAACCACCTTGTTGGGCGTGGTCACTAGGTGCTTCATCTTACCTGTGGCTAGAGGCCAGGAGTCAGTGGTACTCCAGCCATGGTGTGTGCTCCTGGTCTTTATGTTCCATCTCCCAGAGTGAGGGCCTCCTAGTGGGACATCAAGGTCTCCAGCGATGTCTTCTCTCCCTTACATGTGTTGTATGTTTGGTGTGTTGTAATGTCTAGCTTGGTGTTCCTTGTCTGGTATGTTTGGTGATATCTTCCAGCATGGTTGCTAGACTTCCTAGCCTGTATGCAGTGCCACCTGGGGCTGCCATGCACCTTGAGGCATGGGAGTACTGGCGGAGTCTGGTGTGCTGGATACCTGTGTGAGTTTCTGTTACGGTGTCCTCTTTGGTGTTAGGGCTCCGGTACGTATTCACGGGTTCCAGTCGTGGTGGCAGCGGCAGGTAAGTGTGACGTCTTGTTTTCTTACCTGCAGATTCTCTTGCTGCATATTGTCTTTTCCTTTCCCTGCATCTAGGCCTTTTGAGACTCCTGTTCTTCCGTGTCCTGGAAGCAGGGCCGCTGATAGGCCAGTACAGCTGGCCCAGTTGTACCGGGCCTGGCTGGCAGGGGGGCCCAGGCAGGGCCGTTTCTAGGGGCGGGCGGAACGGGCGGGCGCCCGGGGCGCTGTCAGAAGGGGGGCGCCCCCTCTTGTCGTTTCTCTGCCGTGGTTATATATAATTGCCGGCCGGTGGCGCCCCTCATGCTGCGCCTCCTGAGCGGCTGAGCGCTTGCCGCTCCTCTAAAGAATCTCCTGCCTGCGCCTGCTGTCTCTGCTCATGTTAGTGTAGCGTGGCCGAGCGCTGTACGGTCCGCGGTACAGGAGCATTTGTTTCCTGTACCCGGCCAGACTGAAAGGAAGTGCACACTAAGTGAGCACTTCCTGTCAGTCCGGCCGGGTACAGGAAACAAATGCTCCTGTACCGCGGACCGAACAGAGCTCGGCCACGCTACATTAGAGGTGACAAACTGACAATAGAATGGAAATGAATGACAAGGGGGGGGGGGGAGGAATGGAAATGAATGACAAGGGGGGGGGGGGGGGGAGGAATGGAAATGAATGACAAGGGGGGGGGGGAGGAATGGAAATGAGTGACAAGGGGGGGGGAGGAATGGAAATGAATGACAAGGGGGGGGGAATGGAAATGAGTGACAAGGGGGGGGGAGGAATGGAAATGAATGACAAGGGGGGGGGGGGGGGGAGGAATGGAAATGAATGACAAGGGGGGGGGGGAGGAATGGAAATGAGTGACAAGGGGGGGGGAGGAATGGAAATGAATGACAAGGGGGGGGGAATGGAAATGAGTGACAAGGGGGGGGGAGGAATGGAAATGAATGACAAGGGGGGGGGGCCCGGGGGAGGAATGGAAATGAATGACAAGGGGGGGGGGAATGGAAATGAGTGACAAGGGGGGGGGGGGGAATGGAAATGAATGACAAGGGGGGGGAATGGAAATGAGTGACAAGGGGGGGGGAATGGAAATGAGTGACAAGGGGGGGAATGGAAATGAGTGACAAGGGGGGGGGAGGAATGGAAATGAGTGACAAGGGGGGGGGAATGGAAATGAGTGACAAGGGGGGGGGGATGGAAATGAGTCACAAGGGGGGGGGAATGGAAATGAGTGACAAGGGGGGGGATGGAAATGAGTGACAAGGGGGGGATGGAAATGAGTGACAAGGGGGGGATGGAAATGAGTGACAAGGGGGGGATGGAAATGAGGGACAAGGGGGGGATGGAAATGAGTGACAAGGGGGGGATGGAAATGAGTGACAAGGGGGGGATGGAAATGAGTGACAAGGGGGGGATGGAAATGAGTGACAAGGGGGGGATGGAAATGAGTGACAAGGGGGGGATGGAAATGAGTGACAAGGGGGGGGATGGAAATGAGTGACAAGGGGGGGGAATGGAAATGAGTGACAAGGGGGGGGAATGGGAGTGACAAGGGAGGGAGGGGGGGAGAGAAGAGAGTGACAAGAGAGTCCCCAGAGCCAGACCAAGAGCCAGACTGCAGCCAGAGACCAGATCATCTTATTGTCCTGGTGGTAAGTAGACAATGCAATATGTTTATTATGTAATTGTTTAGTTATTAATGCTATATTGGAAACTAATTTACCTCACATTTAGGGCCCATTCACACGTCCGTATGTGTTCTGCGGATCCACAAAACACGGACACCGGCAATGTGCGTTCCGCATTTTGCGGACCGCACAATGCCGGCACTAAGAGAATATGCCTATTCTTGTCTGCTATTGTGGACAAGAATAGGACATGTTCTATTTTTTTCAGGATCGGAATTGCGGCCCCATAGAAATGTATGAGTCCGCAATTCCATTCTGCAAAAAGGGACAGCTACATGAAGCTAGATTAACCCTAAGGGAAACATAGCAGTTCTTTTAATTTAAAAGCTGAGAAAGGGGTGGAACATATGTGATGTCTGATAAGGGGGGGCGGCAATTTTTATCTTGCCTAGGGCGGCAAAAATCCTCGCCGTGCAATGTGGTTCCACATTTTTTACAATGGGGAGACACTTATTTCATCGAGCAGTTTTGAGGGGGGGGGGGGGGGGGGGGAGTTTTTTTGACACTCGCCCTGAGAGAAATTTTACCTAGAAACTGCACTGGGCCCGGGCAGCCTCGACATAACCGCTCGGTTCAAACCCGTCCTCCTTACCTCTGTCCCGACTCCCCGCCTTAAATTTTTAACATTACATTCAGCCGAGTTGTCCTAATGACAATCGTCTGTTTTTTTTTTTTTTTTGTACATACCGTATTTCACCGCCGCTTCCGGGTATGTCTTCTGCGGGACTGGGCGTTCCTATCTGATTGACAGGCTTCCGACCGTCGCATACAGTGCATCATGAGTTGCCGAAAGAAGCCGAACATCGGTGCGGCTCTATACGGCGCCTGCGCACCGACGTTCGGCTTCTTTTGGCAACTCGTGACGCGCAGTATGCGACGGTCGGAAGCCTGTCAATCAAATAGGAACGCCCAGTCCCGCAGAAGACCTACCCGGAAGCGGCGGTAAAATACGGTATGTACGAGAAAAAAAACAGCCGATTGTCATTAGGACAACTCGGCTGAATGTAATGTTAAAAATGTATTTTTTGGGTGAACCTCCACTTTAAATGCTACCACTACTCAGTACTTTCAAGCCTGCCGCATACAAACGGAGCAAGCAGGCAGGTACTGAGCGGCGATTTAAAAAAAAAAAAAAACGTAGAAAGCAGGGGGGGGTACGACGGCGTTTGACTAGCGGTCAGGGCTGTGGAGGTTTTTTTTTTGTTTTTTTTTTAAAACATTAATTGGTTTGGGGAGGGGGTGTGTGAGTAGTGCAGGAAGTAGGACGCTTACTGTAGGAGTCAGGGGGGTCAGCGTCTCTGTCAGGTGGGGGTCAGCGTCTGTGTCAGGTGGGGGTCAGCGTCTGTGTCAGGTGGGGGTCAGCGTCAAAATGGGAAAGGACTAGTGAAACTGGTCAGTGTTTCACATTGTTTTTGGGTGAAGCCATAAATATATGCACATATGCAGACTGTGAATGTTCAATTGCACTCTGAACTTGGGTCGTTTGACTCCTGTTGTTTTTGTGCCTGTTGGCGCACTTATGTTTACCCAGTTGTCTACAGTAAACTATCTTTAACGAGACCTGGCTTGTTGTTTTTTTTCCACCTTTATCATTTGTTTAATCTTCCTAATTTTTTCAAAATACCACTTCATTTATTCATTAATGTTTTTTTATTACATATTGATATTAAAGAGGTCTGTTCTCATCTGAAAACAGTATTTATTTTGGATAATAAAACTTATAACTGGCTGGAGAAAAATAAATATCACTTGTAGACAAATCTGCATGTTGTTTCAAGGCGGCGTCTGGGGAGGGGCCAAGGGCGGGGCCAGGGGTGTGGCTGAAGGAGGGATCAGGGGGTGGAGCTGAAGGGGGCCCCGTCATGTATGCTGTACGGGGCCCCATGATTTCTATCAGCGGCCCTGCCTGGAAGAACAGGGCGCCTCTCCTCAGCTCCTTTGTGAGGGATTCTCAGGGCCTTAGGTATCCAGGGTATGAGCCGTCCTACCATCCAGGTCCACTCATACGGTGAGGAGTTAGGGCTAGGTATAGGGATGCATTAGGAGGTGACCTGCTCCCTTATCCTAGTGTTACGGCCTAGTTGCTTTCCGTCATCGTGCGGTGGGGGGTTTTCACCACTCCCCGCAGTGACACAAGTGCACCCATTTCTCAGTGTGGTGACAGGATAAACCCCGGTGCTGCATGCTGCTTGGCACAGAGATGTCCAGCACAGGAACACATTCAAGAGATAAGAAGGAACATATTAAAATAAAAGTTAAAAACAAAAAAGGTGATGTGTAACAAAAGGCCAACATGGCAAAAAAGCCCTATCAGGGCTTCTGACCTCAATGGTCAGGAAAAATAGGAGTTGCTGGGGCAAAAAAGGAAAATCGCCCCTGTCTCGGACCAACACTTTATATTTGGTCCTTGCTTCTCCAATAAACTTTCATAACTCACGGATCAGGCAGTGTGGCTCCCCTTAGGCCTGAATCTACTGGCCCCGTTTTACCGAAGAATTCTGTCAAATTCGCCGGAGCTGGGCGCCTTCTTACTTTCCCCATGGCTGGTGAGTATTAGGGGTTACCAAGGTTTTTCTTCGTCAGGAGAACCACTTTGAGACTCTTTTTAGTGCATAGGTCCGGAGCAGAAAGATTAAGCGACCAGCGCCATCAGCGTGCAGGCCACGCCCCCCTTTTCCTGTTAATTCTAATTTAAAAGAAATAATTTTAATGGGAGGAGACAAAGTTAATTATCCCAAGGGAGTTCAAAAATCATCTAGTGTTCGATCCAGAAGATACAAAATTGTGGGACGACATCCCAAAAATAGATGTTCAGGTGGCCAGAAAAACATCTATTCCCTTTGAGGACTCTTCACATTTGAAGGATCCTATGGATAGGAAAACCAAAGGCCTCCTTAAAAGAGCCTGGGAATGCTCGTCAGCTTTAATTAACACCAATATTGCAGCGACGTCTGTAGCCAGAGCAATGGGGCTATGGTTGAATCAGTTGGAGAACCACCTTAAACTTAAAACATCCAGGGAAGTTATTCTGGATTCTGTTCCCCTCTTAAAAGTGGCTACAGCCTTCTTAGCAGATGCTTCAGCCGAGTCTGTCCGTTTTGCTGCAAAAAATGGCACACTAGCCAATACTTCCACTAGAGTTTTATGGCAAAAAAACTGGTCTGGCGAAATGGCCTCTAAAAACAAATTTTGCTCCATTCCTTTTTTCGGGGGAAAGCAGCCGACAAGAAAAAAGGGTTCCTGGAAGAAAAGCCTAAGAAAACCCAGTCCTTTCTGAGTATTCCTAGAGAGACGCAGAATTTTTCTGGATGAGGAAAGGGTAAGACCAGTAGGTGGAGCTACTCTAAAGGTGGGAAAGGCAGAGGTTTCTTACTCAATCCGAATACCACCGGCAATACTGGAAAACAATGATGCCAGACCAGTAGGAGAAAAGCTGCGGTTCTTCAGTCACAAATGGACTCAGATTACGCAGAACCCTTGGATACGACAATCCAAAGGGGCTACAAAATAGAATTCAGATCCCTACCTCCACAAAAGTTCTGTCTAACAATTCCTCAAACAAACTCAGTGAAATGTCAGATGGTGCAGGACATACAGAAATTATGCAACATGAAGGCCATAATGCCGGTTCCAAAGTCACAACAATTCAGAGGCCACTACTCAAAACTGTTTCTGGTAAAAAAAAAAAAAAAAAAAAAACAGATGGATCGTTCCGGACTATCAGATGAAATCAGTGCAGAGAGCAACCCCTCTCATCACACCAGGGGCATTAATGTGCACAATCGACCTTATGGATGCGTATTACCATGTTCCCATACATCCAGACCATCAAGATCTCAGGTTTGCAATAAAAAATAGACGGGTTAATGTATCACTTCCAGTTTTAGCGTCTGCCCTTTCGTGATTTCATCTGCCCCTCGCGTATTTACCAAGATAGTAGTAGAGATTATGGCCTGAGACAACAGGATATAATAATCGTACCATATCTAGACGATTTTCTTTTGACAGCAGAATCACAGGAACTCCTGAGACAACTCAATCTACTGTACGATCTAGGATGGCTCGTCAACCTAATAAAAAGTCAGATCTCCAGATGGATTACAGGAAAGTATTTTTGGGAACACTCCTAGATTCAATAAGACAAGTCTCCTTTCTTATAACACCCAAACACAAGGCTTTTATAAAAGAAATATCTTTCTTCCAGAAAAGAAGAAGTTGTAGTATCAGTGAAGCAATGATGGCATAATCAGTGAAGGCATAATGACTTCTTGTATCCCCATGGTTTCTTGGGCTCAAATTCGTTCCAGACCTCTGCAAAATCTGATTCTCTCCAGCTGGAACAAAAACCAGAACACCTTGGACAGGAAAATTTTAATACTAACCAGAATAAAAAATACTCTAGACTGGTGGATAGACCCAGTCAATCTTCAAAAAGGAGTATTCTAGAACAAAAGTCCATTCACGGTAGTTACTTTAAATGCCAGCCTGAAGGGCTGGGGAGCCCAAGTAGAGAACCAGTTTTTTCAGGGGGATTGGTCAGCGATGGAGAGTCAAAGATCTTCAAATGCAAGAGCACTGGCGGCCGTTCTAAAAACCTTAACCACCTCAGCTCCCCTAGCTTAAACCCCCTTAATGACCAGACCACTTTTTACAATTCTGCACAACACTACTTTCACAGTTTATTGCTCGGTCATACAACTTACCACCCAAATGAATTTTACCTCCTTTTCTTCTCTCTAATAGAGCTTTCATTTGGTGGTATTTCATTGCTGCTGACATTTTAACTTTTTTTATATTAATCGAAATTTTTGCAAGAAAATGAAATTTTTCACTTTGTTGTAAAATTTTTCAAATAAAACTACATTTGTATATAAATTTCTCTAAATTTATTGTACTACATGTCTGATAAAAAAAAAATGCAATAAGTGTATATTTATTGGTTTGCGCAAAAGTTATAGCGTTTACAAACTATGGTACAAAAATGTGAATTTCGCATTTTGAAGCAGCTTTGACTTTCTGAGCACCTGTCATGTTTCCTGAGGTTCTACAATGCCCAGACAGTAGAAACACCCCACAAATGACCCCATTTTGGAAAGAAGACATCCCAAGGTATTCGCTGATGGGCATAGTGAGTTCATGGAAGTTTTTATTTTTTGTCACAAGTTAACAGAAAGATTTATTTTATTTTTTTCTTACAAAGTCTCATATTCCACTAACTTGTGACAAAAAATAAAATTTTACATGAACTCGCCATGCCCCTCACAAAATACCTTGGGGTGTCTTCTTTCCAAAATGGGGTCACTTGTGGGGTATTTATACTGCCCTGGCATTTTAGGGGACCTAAAGCGTGAGAAGTAGTTTGGAATCCAAATGCGTAAAAAATGCCCTGTGAAATCGGAAAGATACTCATTGGAATTTTGGCCCCTTTGCGCACCTAGGCTGCAAAAAAGTGTCACATGTGGTATCGCCGTACTCAGGAGAAGTAAGGCAATGTGTTTTGGGGTGTATTTTTACATATACCCATGCTGGGTGAGAGAAATATCTCTGTAAAAGACAACTTTTCCCATTTTCTTTATACAAAGTTGTCATTTTACAGAGATATTTCTCTCACCCAGCATGGGTATATGTAAAAATACACCCCAAAACGCATTGCCCTACTTCTCCTGAGTACGCCGATACCACGTGTGACACTTTTTTGCAGCCTAGGTGCGCAAAGGGGCCCAAATTCCAATGAGTACCTTTTAGGAGGGCATTTTTAGACATTTGGATTCCAGACTACTTCTCACGCTTTAGGGCCCCTAAAATGCCAGGGCAGTATAAATACCCCACATGTGACCCCATTTTGGAAAGAAGACACCCCAAGGTATTCCATGAGGGGCATGGCGAGTTCATAGAAGATTATTATTTTTTTGCACAAGTTAGCGGAAATTGATTTTGTTTTTTCTCACAAAGTCTCCCTTTCCGCTAACTTGGGACAAAAAGTTCAATCTTTCATGGACTCAATATGCCCATCAGCGAATACCTTGGGGTGTCTGCTGCCCTAGCATTTGAGGGTCTCCACAATCATTACATGTATGGCAAGCATTAGGAGTTTCTGCTATTCTCCTTATATTGAGCATACGGGTAATGAGATTTTTTTTTTTCTTTCAGCCTCTGGGCTGAAAGAAAAAATGAACGGCACAGATTTCTTCATTCGCATCGATCAATGTGGATGAAAAAATCTCTGCCAAAAAATGTGCAAAAAAAAAAAAAAAAAAAAAAAAGGAGGGGAAAGGCATCTGCCAGGACATAGGAGCTCCGCCCAACATCCAAACCCACTCAGCCCGTATGCCCTGGCAAACCCGATTTCTCCATTCACATCAATCGATGTGGATGAATAAATCATTGCCGGAATTTATTTATTTTTTTATAAAAAATGTTTGCCAAAGCATATGAACACCGCCCCTCAGCTCATATGCCTCGGCAAACGTATCTTTTTTACTGCAGAGGAGAAATCTCGTCTTGCAGCACCGCATACACCGACTTTGTGTAATCTGACAGCAGCGCAATGCTTCTGTCAGAATGCACATCAGTGCTGCAGCTGGTTCATCGGTTGGTCCACCTAGAAGGTAAAAAAACAAAACAAAAAACAGGCCGCAACGCAATAAATTTATTAACATTAACTTTATATAACATTTGAAACAGAACATTAACTTTTATTAACTTTATTGAACTTTTGGAACATTAACTTTTTTGCTTATCTGTGATAATTTTTTTTTTTTTTTTAACCTTTATAGGACAAACCTCTCCTTCCCCATGGGACAATGTGCAAAGCACAAATCGCCCAGAGATGTGGCGAAGTACATTATGCACTTTGTCCCAGGTGAAAGGAGAGGTTTGCAGCAGCTCTGTGTGAAAGGGCCCTAAGACCCCTGTGTGCCTGTCCTGTGTCACGCAATCCCTATACTAAGTGTACCTGTGTGTGGTACTTCCGGAAACACTCCCCTAAGCATAGGGCAGGGTGGTCAGGGCAGAAATAGTGGGTGTCACGCCTTATTCCACTCCTGCTACAGACACGACATCTTTTTAGGGGTGGCGCTTGGGTTTAGGTACCAGCAACGACATTGGGGAAATGTCGCTCGTGTAGACGGCTCACTACACTGGTGGTTGGGGCCACAGAACCTCCTGGATACAGGAGGTTCTCGATCTCTTCCTGAAATTTGAGGAAGGATCTTGTTCTCCCAGCCTTACTGTAGAGAACAAAACTATTGTACAGAGCCAATGTAATTATGTATACAGACACCTTCTTATACCAGCGTCTGGTCCTGCGGGAGAGTAAATAAGGAGCCAACATCTGGTCATTGAAGTCCACCTCTCCCATGAGCAAATTATAGTCGTGGACTGAGAGGGGCTTTTCAATGACACTGGTTGCCCGTTCAATTTGGATTGTCGTGTCTGCGTGAATGGAGAGCATGTAAACGTCACGCTTGTCTCTCCATTTCACCGCGAGCAGTTCTTCGTTACACAAGGCAGCCCTCTACCCCCTTGCAAGACAGGTGGTAACGAGCCGTTGGGGGAAGCCCCGGCGACTAGGTCGCGCGGTGCCACAGCAGCCAATCTGTTCTAGAAACAAATGCCTGAAGAGGGGCACACTTGTGTAGAAATTGTCCACATAAAGGTGGTACCCCTTGCCAAATAAGGGTGACACCAAGTCCCAGACTGTCTTCCCACTGCTCCCCAGGTAGTCAGGGCAACCGACCGGCTCCAGGGTCTGATCTTTACCCTCAGACACGAAATCTGTGCGTATAGCCTGTGGCCCTTTCACAGAGCTTATACAATTTGACCCCATACCGGGCGCGCTTGCTTGGGATGTATTGTTTGAAGCCAAGGCGCCCGGTAAAATGTATCAGGGACTCGTCTATGCAGATGTTTTGCTCAGGGGTATACAAATCTGCAAATTTGGTGTTAAAGTGGTCTATGAGGGGCCGAATTTTGTGGAGCCGGTCAAAAGCTGGATGGCCTCTGGGACGAGAGGTGCTATTATCACTAAAGTGCAGGAAACGCAGGATGGTCCCAAATCGTGTCCTGGACATGGCAGCAGAGAACATGGGCATGTGATGACCAATATGGCTGCAATTCATGCTTTTTTGTCAGGCCCATGTTGAGGAGAAGGCCCAGAAAAGTTTTAAATTCGGAAACTCGGACAGGTTTCCACCGGAAAGACTGGGCATAAAAGCTTCCCGGGTTGGCGGCTATAAATTGAGTGGCATACCGGTTTGTTTCTGCCACGACTAAGTCAAAGATCTCCGCAGTGAAGAACAGCTCAAAAAACCCCAGTGCCGATCCGATCTGAGCTGTCTCAACCCGAACTCGACTGGGCAGTGAAAGGGGGAACTACAGGTGCGGCTGAAGATGGGGGCTGCCAATCAGGGTTTGCCAGCACCTCAGGGACTCTACAGTGCGGTGGCTGCGACGGGGGAACTACTGCACGTGCCACCGTACCAGCTTCAACTGCCCTTCTGGTGCTCGCCACTTCACCATGTTCTACGGCAGTGCTGGTACTAGGTCCAGGATGGGCTGCGCTGCTGATGTATGCCTCATCATGTAACCTGACAGCGCCAGCCCCACTCTGCTGCCCTTGAAGCGGATCCCGCGCAACCTGTGGTCTAGCAACACGGGGCCAGGTACGCCTGGTGGTATCAGGGACCTCCACCTCCTCGTCCGAACTTTGGGTCAGACTGCCACTGCTTTCTACAGGTTCGTATTCTGACCCGCTGGATTCGTCAGATGAGGGTTCCCATTCCTCATCCGACTGGGTCAGAAGCCTGTAGGCCTCTTCAGAAGAATACCCCTTACTTGCCATTTGGACTACTAAATTTAGGGGGTATTCCCTGAGACTACCCAAGAAAAAAAGCAAGCCTGTCTTACAAATGGGAGGCTAGCGAAGTACCGGAGGCTGCTGCGATTGATAAAAAATATCAAAACTGATTTTTTTTTTATCGCCGCAGCGCTTGTGTAGTGATAAAAAAATATATAAAATTTTGTCACTGCGGCGGGGCGGGCATGGGTGAACGCACGTGTGGGCGACCGATCAGGCCTGATCGGGCAAACACTGCGTTTTGGGTGGAGGGCAAGCTAAGGTGACACTAATACTATTATAGATCTGACCGTGATCAGTTCTGATCACTTACAGATACTATAAAAGTACAAATGCTGATTAGCGATACGCTAATCAGCGAATCAGTGACTGCGGTGCGGTGGGCTGGGCGCTAACTGAAGCTAACTACCTACCAAAGGGGCCTAAACTAACCTAAACCTAACAGTCAATACTGGTGGGGAAAAAAAAGTGACAGTTTAAACTGATCACTTTTTTTTTCATTTCACTAGTGATTGACAGGGGCGATCAAGGGCTAAATATGTAGTGCTTGGTGTACTCACTGATCTGTGCTCTGGAGCTTCATCTAGCTCTGATACTCTCCCCTACCTCTCAGCCGTCTTCAGTGTGTTACTAGAGACGGATCTTGCCTAACAAGCAATGGACTGCAAATAAGGTGGAAGTGAGACCCCTAGTAGCCATAACTTTACAGATTTTTTTCAGGTGGAAGCAGGCATAGTTTTTAAATGAAGTGATTTAGAAATCTGCTAGTTAAACCATTCTCTATGAAATTATATTGCAAGAAAGTACCTATGGTCTCCAACTACTGTGAAACTACAACTTCCAGCAGACCACAGGATATGCAGATGCTTCACTTCTGATAAATCTCCCTCAGCAGGTCACCATTATATACAGTCACCCTGCTCCGTCTCTCTGGTTAAACGTCAATTTAACATAAACCCCACCTCGGAGGTCCTGTTCGGGACAGTTAGCGAGTACGAGGGTACATAGAGAGGAAAATAATCCATTTTATTTGAAGGCACAGTTGTAAAAAAGCAGCTGCTGTTATAATTAAACCTATTTACAGGGAACGTTCGTGGTGGCGCCCTCTTATGGTGACTTTTTCTTATGTTTGAAGGCTTTCCCCTTCGGACCCCCTGTTTTTTGTCCTCCAGTAAACTTGCCCTTTTGCCCCCTCTTTGGGCCTCTAGAGCCAAATGCTCCGGGCCTCTTGGATCCCATCTGCTTTTTCTTCCCCTTGCCGGTGGGGTGTTTATTTGGGGACCAGCCCTTCGGGTTTGTAAAGGATTTCTGTCCTTTTTTAGTAGGTCTGTCTGAATGTCCTTTGGGACTTTTAGATCCTTTGTGCAAGGAGAACTTGGCCTTGTGATGTCCGGTGGAGGACGGGGAAGCCTTGCTCTGTTTCATGGCTCCTTGAGATTTTTTAAATTTCTTCTGGGGTGGTCTGGATTTCCATCTTGGTAATGACCTTTTTCCACTGCCCTGAAGGAAGAGATCTGCAAGGGGGATGGAGGAAGGAAAGAAGAGTCAGAATACAGAAAAAGAGAGGAAAAATCTTTCAGGAACAGCTTGTCCCAAGAATCCCCTCCCAGACCTCTGGCCCAACATCATGCCAGCTTATACTGGGACCAGTGCAAAGACTGATCAGCTATTGCTCCCTTCCATAGCTGTAAGGTCCTTTAGGGTCTGCCAGAGTGGGAACTGCTGATATTTAATGGAGGACACTGCTGGGAAGGTGATTACTTGGATAAACCACATGACCGCTGCCATCTTGGATGCTATGGACATGGCGATCTATTTACATATGGCATCCATTTGTGGTGGTCCAATTTAAGACTATGAATGGACACCACAGGTTCTGCAGCTGTACCTATGGTGTTCAGCTGATCTCTGGTGGAAGTCAGATTGTAGATGGTTTAAATCAGGGATGCCCAACCTGCGGCCCTCCAGATGTTGCAAAACTACAACTCCCAGCATGCCTGGACAGCCTACAGCTATTAGGGCATCCTGGAGATGTAGTTTTGCAACAGCTGGAGTGCCACAGGTTGAGCATGCCTAGTCTAGATAAAACAATCCCAGAGAACAAACATGCAGAGAACAAAGACTGGCATCATGTGATGTAAACCAGGAGACGCGCGCCTTGTGCCCGGTCCATACAGCTGTACAGACTACGTACCTTTGTCTGGTTCCTCTCCGACCGTCTGTCTGTAATACTCTGCGTCGTCATCTTCGGACACCTCTGCTGCATCCTGCTCACAAGAAGCTCCAGGGTCCTCCACTTCACTGTCCTCATCCTCTGGTTGCTTCCGTTTCATGCCAGCCAAGCTGCGCTTCCTGGTGGTAAAGTGACAGGAACCTGGCTTTATATACTGGTTAAGTGACAGGATCTAAAATCTAGGACACCTCCTATTCAGAGGCAGCCCACACATGAGGGTTTGATCACTACATGCAGGGCCATATACATTTCTCTTCTATATTTATTAAAGTCGAGGATGTCCACAGAATCACTCTCTGCATGGACCTAAGAGGACCCTTTATGATGTCTGTTCACTAAAGAAGCATGTGGACTACCACTTTAAGACAAGAACCACATGACCATAGAAAGCCTAACAGAGGTTTTCCCACAAATGCTGTGAGGAGGGGATTGAATGGTGTAGTGGTCAGGCATGTGCCCTCCTGCTCCATTTAGTGTCTATGGGGCTGACTACAGCGTGGAATGTGATCTCTTTGGAGGTCTCTTCAGGCTTCTTTTCTTGCATGACCCATATCACAATCCCTAAAACGGGAGAGGGCTTGCACTCACTTATTATCCTCTTTCATCTCTTTCTTGAGCTGGACATCCTTCTCCTGTTTTTTCCTCCGCTCGCTCTTCGCTTTCAGTTTCTTCTCTTTACGATCCAACATGGCCTTGATCTCGTCCTCTGTCTTTTCAACTGAGAAGGGAGAAAAATAAATAACTAATCTCTCCTGTGGACAACAGAAAGGTGAGCAGACCTGGGGCATACTGTGCTTCTACAATGGCAGCCTCTGGGACCTGTGCTGGCTCTCAGCAACCAGGATCCAAGCCGGTTATCATGTGCTGCCCATACATTACCCGCTGGAGCGCTAAGCTAGTCTTCTGTTAGACACCCCGGACAAAATGGAAAACTGAAAACCACAACTTACTGAAATTGTGGTATAAAACGTTGCCGTCATTCAGACCCTCCTCAATCTTAACCAACTGTAGAGTCATCCTGGGGCCGATCTGGGGGCAAAAGAAAGATTATCACATAAGAACAAAGGAGCATATACACGTATCATTATCATAGCTGGCCCGCGTCCTCCCATCTGGGGCCACCTCCAGCTGGCCCGCGTCCTCCCATCTGGGGCCACCTCCAGCTGGCCCGCGTCCTCCCATCTGGGGCCACCTCCAGCTGGCCTCATTCACCTGGCCCACCTCCGCCTGGCCTATCGCCTCCTTTCTGGGCCTCTTTCACCTGGCCCACCTCCTCCTATTTGGGCCCCCTCCACCTGGTCTATAGCCTCCTTTCTGGGCCCCCTCCATCTAGCCTATCGCCTTCTTTCTGGGCTCCTTCGACTTGGCCCACCTCCTCCTATCATGGCACTCTGCACCTGACCACCTCCTCCTTCTATCATCTCCCTATCTGCCCATACATCCATGTCTGTCATCACACCAGCATTTATTAGCCCCACACCTCTGTCAGACGCACGGCACTTTGCTGAGACTTCATGTTGCCACGTCCGGCGTAAATCTGGGGCAGCTCTGTGATGTTATCTTCTCCATCTTGCTCGGCCTCGCTCTCAGAGAGGTTGGCTCCTCTGGAAGACAGGAACAAGGAGTCAGTAACTGGGTCCCTCATTTTTGCATCAGCCCACCTCAGCATGGGACAGCAACCTGCAGCATTCTGGGAGTTGTAGTTTTGCAACAACTGCAGTGCCGCAGGTCGCTGAACCCTACTGTGCAGTGCCGCAGGTCGCTGAACCCTACTGTATGGCATAACCTCATTTTCTTATGACACTTACTTGACCAGTAATTCACTGATGTCCTCCCAACGGCTCATGTTTGGAAATTTCTCCTGGAGAAGCTTCTTCATCCCCTTGCTCATTCCAACTGGTACCACCTTCACACTGCTGCAAAGACGCAAGAGACAGTTATTGTCACAGACGAAAGTGCCCCCTACAGTTAGTTTGGAGGTACTGCAGCATTGGAACCATATTCCTACCAGAAAAATTCTCCTGTTACTGTGTGTAAAACATGTCTCATCCTGGATAAAAAACAAAAAAACGGACTCTAGCACCACCTATAGGCAACTACCCTGAAGTCAATGTAAAACACTTTCTAGACCCTGCACTCAAAAGGTGTCGTTTTAACTCTTTAATTTAGTGTGCAGCGACATCCTTAGGTGCTGCCACTCCTGCAATTTCTTACCCAGCCTACACAGTACTCACAGGGTCGCGACTGATCGGCGGGCGCCCTGCAGGACATCGCTGCTGCTGATCAGCTCTGACAACGGCACAAACGAGGGCACCACTTACGATCAAAGCTCTATGACCAGGAACCCCTTGCATATGGCCAGGAGGACTCTCCTGTCCCGGGCGCTCAGTTCTGACTTTCCTTCTCTTCTGCTCGTGGTCCCCGCTAGATGGGAAGTGTGACACGTCTTGTACATGCACGATACTGCTGCCGGCCAATCGGTGTCCTCAGCGGTGAGGTGTGCAGGCATGCCGTGTGACCGCTGCCACCAGGGAGGCCAGTGATTGGCCGGCAGAGGTGACGCACGTGTAGATGGGCACATCAAACTTCTGGTCCAACAGGATCGGAGGAAAAGGAATCTCCGCACTGGAATCTGAGTACCGGTGACGGGCGAGTTTTTTTTTTTTTGATTTAACCCCTGCCCATATCAAAAGGGATCCCCGGTTTTAATGAGCCCTTTTAAGTGCTTAATTAACCCCTTATACGCAAGGAGAATCAGCAATTATCAAGCGCCGGTAGATACTGATGGACACAATCACATAACTGATTTTACGTTGGTGACACCAAGGTGTGAACACTGCTCGTAGCTACTGACACCACCGGCACACCAGGGACCCCGCTGATGACTTGCTCATTGGTCACATGACTGGCAGCAGGGGGCAGCTAACCTGATGACTGTTTCTAAAGGAAACCAGCAGAAGTGCGATATGAGCAAATGACATAAAATAAAGAACGGGTGCCACTTGGGGCGTATTCCCGGCCTTGAGCTCTAACCCTGGCCATCTTCCCACCACAGCACTACTTACTAATGCCTGAACTCCAGCAGTTGGGTGTCATCGATGTAGTTAATGAGGATACATCTGCGGATGGTGTTTAGGTTGACCTGTAATGGTAAAAAAAAAAAAAAAAAAAGATGATCAAGAGGGATTCATACACAGGATAATGAGGGTTGTAGTTCATACGGATGTCTCAGAGCGTTTACTTTGGAGGATCATCATGGGAGGCCCTCAGCAGACTATACGTCATCATCACCGACATCCACTAAAGAACAGGGGAGGTGCAGCATTACCCCCCCACACCCAGTGTGAACACAGCCATATAAAGATGGGAGAACTCTCAGATCTCAACCAGCAACTGCAGGGTGGCACTGGAGATAAACCCTAAGCTGCAGTGTAAAGCATGGGGGGGGGGGGGGGGACTGAATTTCTCTTACCTTGTGCACATTGATGGAGGGGAACATGTTCTGGAACATGGTAGCCATGACCTTGATATGCATTCCCTGTGTGCCGAAATTATTGAGAACCAGGAGAGGAGGAAAGGAAAACTGCTGCTCGTGCATGCGATGCTTCTTCAGGGTGGAGACCACGTCCTTCACCAAGGAATACTGCGGACAGGAAGGGGCACACTTAACAAGCATGGCCCGACTGAGTGAGGCCTAGTAACATGTCACTCATACCAGTGCACTGGCAGATAGAAAACGCTAAGAGGCTCTGCCGCCGCTACTGAAGCATGCACAGTAGCTGCTCTGGTAGCGGTAGCAGTCCCTCTGCGCTTGCCTTGCTACTTGGAGCAATGGCGCAGGCGCGAGAACGACAAGGCCAGGCACCTGACCTTGTCAATCAAGGTGGGAGTCTCTTCAGCAGCAGGGCCGGACCCTCGCTGCTCGAGAAGCCTGTTTGATGAACGAATCGATTCGTACAGATCGATCTGCTCGTCTCTAGTCACCTCTGACAGACGTAATAATCGCGTTTTCCACATCGAAGGCTGATGATGAGAAAAGGATACCAACCTGCATCACTCTGAAGTGCAGCGTGGGGCCTCTTGGCAAACGGACAAATTTCTGATGACGGGGGGGAAGAAAGAAAGAAATCAGAGCTTTGCGTTAAAGGGGTTATCAGAGTTAATAAAAAAAATAAAAAAACACTTAAAATCCATCAGGATATACATATAATTTGGTTAAGGGCTCTTTCACACCTGCGTTCTTTTCTTCCGGCATAGAGTTCCGTCGTCGGGGCTCTTGCCGGAAGAATCCTGATCAGTTTTATCCTAATGCATTCTGAATGGAGAGAAATCCGTTCAGGATGCATCAGGATGTCTTCAGTTCCGGAACGGAACGTTTTTTGGCCGGAGAAAATACCGCAGCATGCTGCGCTTTTTGCTCCGGCAAAAAATCCGGAACACTTGCCGCAAGGCCGGATCCGGAATTAATGCCCATTGAAAGACATTGATCCGGATACGGCCTTAAGCTAAACGTCATTTCGGCGCATTGCCGGAGCCGACATTTAGCTTTTTCAGAGTGGTTACCATGGCTGCCGGGACGCTAAAGTCCTGGCAGCCATGGTAAAGTGTAGCGGGGAGCGGGGGAGCAGTATACTTACCGTCCGTGCGGCTCCCGGGGCGCTCCAGAGTGACGTCAGGGCGCCCCCAAGCGCATGGATCATGTGATCACATGGATCACGTCATCCATGCGCATGGGGCGCTCTGACGTCATTCTGGAGCGCCCCGGGAGCCGCACGGACTGTAAGTACACTGCTCCCCCGCTCCCCGCTCCTACTATGGCAACCAGGACTTTAATAGCGTCCTGGGTGCCATAGTAACACTGAACGCATTTGGAAGACGGTTCCGTCTTCAAATGCTTTCAGTACACTTGGGTTTTTCCGGAACCGGAGTGTAATTCCGGCAAGTGGAGTGCACGCCGGATCCGGACAACGCAAGTGTGAAAGAGGCCTAAGCTAGATTTCATCAAGTTAAAACCCATATTTACACCTTTTCATGGTTCTGTCATTGCTTTGTTTACATACTGAATTACATGCTGAGGGGGCGTGTAGCAACAAAGTCAGTCTTTTTCACAGTATTCCCGGTTTGTGCATGTGCAGACCGGAAGGACGGAACCGCAAGGCAGTTCCATCGTCAGAGCTGCGTGCCTGCTGGATCCGCCGATCAGTGTGACAAGTGACAGCATTTGTAGACGGATCCAGGTGCAGATACGTCTAGAAATGCA
Organism: Bufo bufo; assembly: GCF_905171765.1. NCBI lineage: Eukaryota > Metazoa > Chordata > Amphibia > Anura > Bufonidae > Bufo > Bufo bufo. The sequence continues at coordinate 785,512,239 of NC_053389.1, read as the reverse complement.
TTGCAATAACGGATCCACCTATCCGCTTGCCATGTGGATGGACGGATCCCTCTGGCAGTCTTTTTCACAGTTTTCATGTTCTGCGCATGCGCAGACCGGAAGGACGGATCCGTCCTTCAGTTGTTTTGCAACGCCGGATCCGCACGGCAGCTCCGTCGTCAGAGCTGCGTGCCTGCTGGATGCGCCGATCAGTGTGACAACTGACAGCATTTGTAGACGGATCCAGGTGCGGATCCGTCTAGAAATGAATTGCAATAACGGATCCGTCCAGTGGCACCGTCAAATAGCGGCCGGGCGGATCCGACAGGGTGAACAGCCTGTCGGATACGTCCTGCCGCTAGTGTGAAAATATCATTAGCATTATCTGTATCTAAGCAATATCTATATTATTCAAATATATATTCAATATGGATATTGCTTAGATAAATCCATATATTGGTGGCAGATAAGGATTTTATATAGCTGAATAATGATGTTGATGATCATAATAATGATGGCCAATAATTTATTTATATTTCCCAGGGGGTGTTGAATGTGTACTAGTGGGGGGGGGGGGGGGGGGGACCAGGGCTGTAATAACGATCCCCAGATGCAGAGGGAACGTTTACAAACTGCCACCTCTAGCCCCAGTGAATGCAGGAGGGAATAACATACCCTGCTGTCAGAGAAGAGATCGCCTCGGCTCTGGTATGTACTGCGCATGAGCGATCGCATACCAGAGCCGAGGCAGTGAGAAGAGCTGGAGGGGGGAGGGCACCAGAGGCTCTGACGTTTCGTTTACAGAGCCTCAAGCAGGGAGAAGCTTGTAAACGAAACGTCATCAGCAGAGCAGGCTTACTGACGTCGGGGGTCACATGACCCAGAACTGAACTGGCCAAATAGTGATAGGTGATGAAAGTGATTTTAATAAACTTTCACTGGACTACAATAAATGCAATTAGAATACATTTATTTAAGTCGGATAACCCCTTTAAGGGATTGCTCCAGGGGTCCTAGAATGTAAAAGGCGACAGCAGGCTGAGGCAGAAATCACTGGACGGCCCTGTCCTTAAGGGGGACCTTCAGAGTAAAGTCTATTGTAGTGGCGTCCGCAAACTGCATGCCTCCAGCTGCGTGAAACTACAACTTCCAGCGTGTCCAGACAGTTGGCAGCGTATAATGGGAGTTGCAGTTTTTAAAGCAGCGGGAGGGCTGCAGGTAGACCGCCACCAGTCATATCGAGGTCATAAGACAATGGTATTGGTTGCTGTAGCTCTTTACTTACAAAGTTGATGTTTGCCTCCGTTTTAGTGAAGATTAGGAAGTGGGTGACTCCGAGGGGACCGGCCACCGCCACAAAATCTTTCATGCTGTTATTCTTGCGAACCTATGACACAAAGACCCTCGTGAGCAAACTGTATGTCGACCCCATCCCTCCCCACACACATCGAGCCCAAGGCAGGAACATGGGCCTTAGCGTGGTGCTATCCTGGACAAACTGGGCCACAGAGGAGACAAAAAACTGCTGTCAGAGTCCAGGAAGTGCCAGTGTTTCAGAAGAGAAGGTCACAGTGAGCTAGCACTCAGGACATGGCAGGGTACTCCTCGCTGCCCACCATGCTCGTTAATCAGTTTTAGGTTCCCAGCCTTGTAATATCGGGGCGGTGTTACCTTCAGAGAGCTGGCGGTGAATGGCTCCATGGCTCTCCTCACATCCTGGATCAGCTGCTGTACGTTCTTCCCAATCTGCCCGCGATGGAAGACAAAGGAGTGCGGGACACCGGAGTACTCCTCCTCGGCATTGTGAACGGCCGCCGCTCGTAACTTCTTCTGGTTCTTAGTCTAAAGACAAAGACAAGTAAGTAAGAGACACTTCCACTGTTTACTGAGCTGGGGCCAAAGCAGGTGGAGAGAGGACAGCAGAAGCAAACCGCCGGGTGCCTCCACCAGAATACAGGCAGCATTTAGGATAGCCTGGATGCGGAGGGAGCCTCAAAGGGGTTTTCCAAGAGTTCGAAACTGATGGCCTATCCTCAGGATTGCCCATCAATATCTGTGGAGGTCGGACTTCCAGCACCCCTACTGATCAGCTCTTTGAAGAGGCCACAGTTCTCCGGCGAATGCCGCGGCCTCTTCCTAGGCCGATGGTATCACGTTTATTGGTCACATGGCCTTGGTGCAGCTCAGACCCATTCAAGTGAATGTTCCAAGTCAAAGGTATAGTCGGCACTTGGCCCATGAAGTCGTGGCCCGGGGCTCCCATGTCGGTGCCCACCGGAGCCTCTTCAAACCACTGATCGGTAGAGATGCTGGGAGTCGGAGCCCCGCCAATCAGATGCCGATGACAGATCCTGAGGATAGCACATCAATGCTGTACTTCAAAGGGATTGGCTCACAAACGATATTTATCACATATCCACAAGACGGGTGACAAATGGAGGACTGCTGGGACCCCCACTGATCATGAGAACAGAAACCTAGTGTGAATGGAGCTATACTGACTGATACCAAGGGCAGAACGACCGCCACAGCGGCTGCTATGGGGTCCCGCCTCTTCTAGTTACTCCCCTGGTTGGACTCCTTGCAATCATACATTTCACCTACCGTGTAGATACTTGTTGTTCTTGGGCCAACCTCTTAAAGGGGATTGTCCATCTAAGACTGTGATTGATTGAGACATCGCTAAGATATGCCATCAGTCAGATCGAAGAGGGACTCGCTCCCGTCTCCAGAACTAGCCCCCCGAAGTGTAGGAGAGCGCACCACGTACTGACGTCCACTTCCATTTATCGTTATGAGACTGCTCCCACAGCGGTGAATAGAGGGTGGCTGCCCCTGCACGGTGCGCCCTTCTTCACTTTGGGGGTCCCGTTCTGAAAGCAGGAGCATGTCCCAGAAGTGGTGACTGATGGCATATTGCATATCCTAGCATATCCTTTTTCCGTGCAGTACCAACAAATGCCTGTGACGACACTAATCTCATGTACACTTTGCAGATGAACCTGCATTGTGGATTTCCAAATCTGCAGCGTCAATTACGTTGGCGGTTTTAGCGGATTTCACTTTTTTCAATGGAAGGGTGAGATCTGCGGCAAAACCACACATCTAATCCACACCAAAAACTAAAAATTGCGTGCGGATATGCTGCAGAAACACACATAAATCCACACGGAAAATTGTGCGGATCTTATGTGCCTGCACCCGTGTACGTCTACGCGTGACTGAAATGCCGCAGATTTGCCGTCGTGGATTTTTGTGCGGCAAACCTGCAGTGTTTTTACAGTACCAGCAAAGTGGATGAGATTTTAAAGGGGTTGTCCAGGTTTGCCAGGCACGGGTCGTGCCTCGCATTGAAGAGCTGAGCTGCAATACCGCACACAACCTGTGGACAGGGGTGGTGCTGTTGTTGGAAGAAGGCAGCCATCTTTATCTAGTCCTGGGAAATCCCTTCAACAACTCTCATCCACGTGCTGCAGTGTAAACTGACGGGATTTGAAATAGTCACAGTGTCACCAGTATATGGCGCTGATCTCCACTGCCGCCTCCACCTTTTTCAGTGGAGAGGAAGCAGTCCACAGACAGCGGCAAAAACATGAGGCTTTTGGAGTATTTTCTGTGGCAAAAGTCGCAGAGGAATTTTTCGGCACACGTGGACGTACCCTTAAAGGGGTTGTCCACTTGGCAGAACCTGTAAAGGGAAGATTACTTTTCTGCTCCCCACTCATTCTCCCGGCCTGTGATGCTCTCGCTGTAAGCATCCGGTTTGACGCCGCAGCGGAGACCGGATCCCCTTAAGTCATGTGATCACTTGTCAGTGATTGGCTGCAGGCGGCGGCTCCGTAGAGCCAAAAAAAAACAAAACAAAAAACAGATCCATCACCAATTGACTTTTAATGTATTTAGTGCCGGATCAGTTGTTTTTTTCCCGTTTTGATTTCACACAACCGCATCCTAACAAAACGGATGCATCCTAATCAAAACGGATCCGTGTAATTCCAGTGTCGAGATCCTCTGCCGCATCTCAATACCGGAATAAACAAGGCAAGTGTTAGAGTAGCCTTACTAAGCTTCCCTTTACATGTCCCGCACCCCCCATTCATGTACAACTCGTGGGTAAAAGGGGATAACTATTAGAGCGGTGGAGATCCGACCACTGATACATGCGTGCAGCCGCTCCATTGATTTCAATGGGAGTTCCAGAGATAGGAGACTATCTCCGGTATTCCCATAGAAATGACTGAAGCGGCCGTGTGCGACTGGCTGTTCTGGTAATTTCAGGGGAGCTGTGGGGGAGGGGTTCTTGTGATGGGTGGGGGTCCCCAGCGGTAGGACCTCCACCAATCTAATAGTGATCCCCAGTCCTGTGGATAGGGGAAAACGTCAAACAACCAGAATCCCCCTTTAAGGTGACAGGCGTGACACCATTCACAGCATCCTGACACCAATGGTTATCCACAGTATATGTCAGAGGTCCCACCTCAATTGGTAACAGGAGTCCCACGACCCCATCTTGCTGCACTGTAAGCGGAGAAGTGGCTGACCATCGTACTCCAGCGGCCATGAGACAGGACCCCCAGAGAAGTGAAGGGTGTTTCGAGATATTTCCCTACCCTCGTCATTTCCTGTTGTGACACGGCCGCACCCGACATGACATTCCCAGCTTTGGAAGGAGGTGTGCCGTGCCGGCGCACAACGGGTAGGGAAATTTCACACCAGAGTTGGGAAGAAGGGGCCACCTAATGCGCTTGCGCCTTACCTCTCAGCTAGACACTGGCCGACACTGCGCATGCACCAGGAGCCTCAGCAGTGGTTAGATGGCAGTGAAAAAAATTACGGGCCAGTGGGCAAGCGGGATACACCACGGGAGATCTCTTACACCGAACATCCATCCGATCACCGCACCTGTGCACTGTGGGGGTAGGGAAGTCTGATGTCCATTTGTTCTGTTAAATCTCCCTATCACTCACTGCGCACGGGCGGTGCCTGAATCTGGAACCGGCTGAGAGGTAAGGCGCAAGCGCATTAGGTGGCCCCTTCTCCCCAACTCCGGTGTGAAATTTCCCTACCCCGTCGTTGTGCGCCACACCTCCTTCCAAAGCTGGGAACCGATGCAATGTCCGGTGCGACCGCGTCACAACAGGAAGTGACGAGGGTAGGGGAAATATCAGGACCCCCACAGAAGTGGAGCGTGCACATACACAGGGGCCATGAGACGGGGGACCCCCACAGAAGCAGAGGGTGCACATACACAGGGGCCATGAGACGGGGGACCCCCACAGAAGCAGAGGGTGCACATACACAGGGGCCATGAGACGGGGGACCCCCACAGAAGCAGAGGGTGCACATACACAGGGGCCATGAGACGGGGGACCCCCACAGAAGTTTAGGGTGCACATACACAGGGGCCATGAGACGGGGGACCCCCACAGAAGCAGAGGGTGCACATACACAGGGGCCATGAGACGGGGGACCCCCACAGAAGCAGAGGGTGCACATACACAGGGGCCATGAGATAGGGGACCCCCACAGAAGCAGAGGGTGCACATACACAGGGGCCATGAGACAGGGGACCCCCACAGAAGCAGAGGGTGCACATACACAGGCGCCATGAGACAGGGGACCCCCACAGAAGTGGAAGGTGCACATACACAGGGGCCATGAGACAGGGGACCCCCACAGAAGCAGAGTGTGCACATACACAGGGGCCATGAGACAGGGGACCCCCACAGAAGCGGTGGGTGCACATACACAGGGGCCGTGAGACAGGGGACCCCCACAGAAGCAGAGGGTGCACATACACAGGGGCCATGAGACGGGGGACCCCCACAGAAGCAGAGGGTGCACATACACAGGGGCCATGAGACGGGGGACCCCCACAGAAGCAGAGGGTGCACATACACAGGGGCCATGAGACGGGGGACCCCCACAGAAGTTTAGGGTGCACATACACAGGGGCCATGAGACGGGGGACCCCCACAGAAGCAGAGGGTGCACATACACAGGGGCCATGAGACAGGGGACCCCCACAGAAGCAGAGGGTGCACATACACAGGCGCCATGAGACAGGGGACCCCCACAGAAGTGGAAGGTGCACATACACAGGGGCCATGAGACAGGGGACCCCCACAGAAGCAGAGTGTGCACATACACAGGGGCCATGAGACAGGGGACCCCCACAGAAGCGGTGGGTGCACATACACAGGGGCCATGAGACAGGGGACCCCCACAGAAGTGGAGGGTGCACATACACAGGGGCCATGAGACAGGGGACCCCCACAGAAGCGGTGGGTGCACATACACAGGGGCCGTGAGACAGGGGACCCCCACAGAAGTGGAGGGTGCACATACACAGGGGCCATGAGACAGGGGACCCCCACAGAAGTGGAGGGTGCACATACACAGGGGCCATGAGACAGGGGACCCCACAGAAGCAGAGGGTGCACATACACAGGGGACCCCCACAGAAGCAGAGGGTGCACATATACAGCACATACCCTATACTCCGCTGGGGGCACTTGCAGTGAGGACTAGCATTGGCAATGCCACATTCTGGACAACCCCTTTAAGGCTGAGGCTGCAAGGTGGCCTTAACCATGTGTGTGCCAGTCTGGGTGCCACCAATCATCTGATGACCGACTGGGGACTTCCACATAAAACCAGTGTGACCTCCCTGCTGCAGAACAACTACAACTCCCAACAGTCCAAGGATGATGGGGCTCTCCGGTCACTGCAGATGCTGCCCCGGCCCAGTTCTCCCAGTACCGGACCAGTTCTCCCAGCTCCTACCTTATCCTTCCCCATGCTGCTCTCCGGCTGCTACTGCCTAACCCACGTGTTAGAACAGCGCAGTCACTTCTGGTTCCGCCTCTCAGTGAAAGGAAACAAGGTCCCTGCTTTATAAGTTCCGCCGTCACTTAGTTCCGGTAAAACGGCTGTGGGTTCCCCACCACAGAAGCAGGTGGGAACTTCCTCTACAGTCTCTATGGGGCTCGACATGTCTGATATGAATATAGTAAGACCACCATGTTGTACTAGAAACGGGAGTGTGGCGGTGTTTGGTGCTGTCTAAAGCAGCCAATCAGATTCCAGCTTTCGTGTGTACAGTGCTGGTTGGAAAATGAGTGAAGAGTTCTGATTGGTTGCTATAGGCAACTCTGAAAGTCCAGGTGTGGCATATTCACATGTTGCAGTTGTGCCGCACATTTACCGCTGATTGCAGCGCAGTTCTCGAGCCCAGAACCACAGCAATTTGTCTTCTGTCTAAGGCCTCACACACGTTTGGATCCACGTTTTAGCGGATTGGATGCAGAACCGTTTATTTCAATGGATCCGCAAAAAAAAAAATGTGCCCCCAGAATTAATAAATACCCTCATTAGTGCCTCCCAGTAATATCAAGCATGTACATTTGTAGTTTATATGTAGCAATATATTGTTGATGTACTTTTTATGCTGGGCTGTGGGAAGAAGGGATGCCCTGTGCCTGAGTGCGGCGTCCCACACTGTCACTTACCCTTCACCCGGCGCTGCTGTCTTCGGTCCTCTGGCGGTGATCAGCTGGGCGGCTATGTTGAATCCAGTCGGCGGCGTGTCTCGTGTTGGCAAGGACGCCGGGGGGCGTGGTTCGCGCGTCTGGATGGTGACGTAAGCTGTCACGTGATCGCGATTATTCTCCCGGCTTGTTCTAAATGGTCCCGGCTTATTCTGAGTGATCCTCTTGCTTTGTTTCGAATAATGGGTATTCTGACAATCCTCTGCTCCTTAAACGCGTTTCGGGAGGATGTTACTCTTTTAAAACGAGACTATCCTATATATGGGGAAATAAGGAGAAAGACGCACTATTTTATCCTCCATTTAGCCTCCACCTTGAGGCTACTATTTTATGAAAAGACTGCTCTATATATAACTATATAAATAAGGACAATTATCCTCTATTTTTCACTTCCTTCATTTTTACTAGCGCATCATTTTCCTTTTTTTATTAGCGCATCATCTATATTTTATTTTCAATTACCAGCTGGTAACTATTCACCAACTCACTTCTACATTTTATTACTGTGATCTATTAAAAAGACATTTAGCAGAATACAACTTTTCATTTTATTGTAACATTATTTTAAATATATTATACACTCCACATTTACCATATATACAAATAAATTAATAGTTTGACCCAAATTAGAGTGTGCCTGCTTATCAATCTTCTTTTCAGTTTTTTATGTTCATTACATTTTCCTCTTCAGTACTTCCCCCTTTTGTTTATCCTTCTGGTCCACTTTCTCCCTCAGGGCCAGCATAGTCATCTCATAGTGAAGCAGATTATGGCTTCATCTCTGTCTGTATCATCAGCCTCCCACCTAGACCCCAGGCCCCCAGACTTTGATCCGCTCCTTCAAACTCACATTCAACCAAAAAACACCTCTCGTATCCGCCATACCGCACCTGTCACCGCCAGTTCTGTGAGAAAGTCTGACAGACGTTCTTCTCTACCTCTTGTATGACGTTCTTTGTTTTGGTTTCACTTTGTCATCTCCTTTCCTTCTGCCAGGTGTCACTTATTTAGACTAATCGTCTCCCTTTATATTCCCTCCCATACTGCCTCACTTTGCGGTTTATACTACTCCCTGGATGAAGTGTTCACTGCTGGAGGCTGCTGCTGCTGTTTGCTCAGATAAGTCTTTTCCTTTATTGTGTTTCCTTGCTGGCTTGATTCTAGGTGACCCTGACTCCGTCCGTATTAAGTGCAGAGAGCTGGTGGTCGTGTCCCCTCACTATTATAGGGTTTTCAGGTGTGACACAGTCTTAGGTATGTGGGCATGCAATCGTCTACCATTAAGACCCTTGCATGTGCATAGCAGTCAGGGAGAGCTCTTAGGGTTTTTAATAGGGCTCACCTATTTGCTCTTTAGTTTGGGATCAAGCCAGTCGGCCGTTTCTTTATAAGTTCCAGCTATCTGCAACTTCACCCGTGACCACACCACTGACACCTCTAAAACAGTACTCCAGGCCCTGGGCATTCTCTACCTCAATTACATGAATAATTGTATGGAAGTGGGGTGTGCAGATGGGACAGTGTTTTCTGCCATGGGGTGTAATATGAGAAGCTTTCTACGTCAGTCCTGTGGCACTTTCTGAGGATTTGTATCACTTTGTTGCCTAAATTAAAGGAAATGTGTAACTTATTAGATTTACATTTGTGGAAGTGAAATAGTGGGTTTCATATTTTTAAAAAATGTTTTAGCTATTTATATTTTAGCTTTTAAAAACTTTCCTTGGGACTGCCATATTGGAAACACCCACTTCTCATCTGTCCTGTATAGACGGTGCAGGAGGGTGTGTGCGCTTTATAGCTGCCTGCAGCTAAGTCAGCCGACCCTCCCTCCCCATAAAAAATAATGCTTGGCTCGGTTGAGTGTGCTTAGGTTCTGGGTAGCCAAAGTGGAGTAAGATGTTGCTCTAGTGGTAGCTTAAATCCGGAAAGCAAAAGGATCACACATGTAGAACTTCAACAGCCTGATTTATTTTTCCTCCAACATCTGCTGTTGGGGAAGAGTTGGCCAACATACTGTACATGTAATGTGTATGGCCTGCTTATGGCAGCTGAATTCAATGGGCGTTTATTGATGGAGAAATGTTATAGATTATTGCATTCTCCAGGAAATTATGAATTACTGTTCCCTCCCCAGGGAGTAAAAAGGGAGCTGCATGCTGAGTTTGATCTGTTTGTATACTGTTTCTATCCTGCCATATGTAGACTTCTAATATGCAGTAAAGCTGCCTTTAACTCACCTTCTCTCTAGTTATAACGAGATGACTCTGCTCACTTTGACCTAATCCATACAGCAAAGCTGACAAGTGAGCTACAGAAAACAAGAAATGTCAGAGTATGGTGACTGCTCTTGTGGCTAGTGTGAAAACATTAATATTTCAAGGTTTTTATTTTACACGAAGTCACATAAAAACAATCACAGAAATGTAAACTAATAAACCTGATTGAAATTATGTCATTTTCTGGTGATACATTCTACTTAATGAACGTTCACACAATCTACAATTAAAACATCCTTAGTAATTACAGGCAAAATAAAAAAAAAGTCTTGGCTTATTTCTTATAATGTTTTTTTTCCTATTGCAGTTTCAAACGTGGCATCCGGAAATGGCAGGCATTATAGATCTTTTAGGGTTTGTCACCTCATTTTGTTTAATGGGTTATCGGACATAAAAAATATGCAAACGCAAATATATGTGCCTAATCCTGATGCCTCAATAGTTCAGAAGTAATTATCTTGCCAACTCTGTGCAACACAGTTGTATTTGTGCTGCCAGGGCTTGCCAAGGGCGGCATTAACAATTGCAGGCATTAGGGGGACGGGGCCACCACATTTACAATAATTTACTCCAGAAAGTAAGAGTAATTTATGAAACCTACAGCAGCTTCTAGCATATGTGTATTTCAATTTCGGGTGCTGAGACAGCAGAAGAAATGTACTATTATGCATGGCCCTCTCGATAAATATACGACATCTTACTCCACTGGACCTTACTAAGACTGTTGTATGAAACACCACAGCTCTATCTGGGCTCTGCTGTTCTGGTTCTGACTGGGAGCCGAGCTGCAGCAACCTGGCATGGCCACTACACAGTGAACATAGCCGTGCCTTCAGCTCCGTCTTCTATGTAATCTCAGGCGCCGGTGACTGCTGAGAACAGCTCACTGGTGGGACTGCCTGGTTCTAGATCCCTTCAATCTGATATTGATGACCTATCCCATGGATAGTTCACTAATATCTATAGAGCTCAGAGTATCAGTCCATAACCAGGCAGATTTGACTTCCATGGGTCCTGAAGTAGGATTCTGTCGAAACTGTAATTGTTACCATTTCCTGTTCTTCTCAAGGGCTTATATTTGATTCCAGGTGGAATTTGCCGTTAACCATGACAAAAATTTAGGAAGTCATTTATTAAGCTGAAATACGCCTAAATTAGGCGTATTTCAGGCTCAGATTTCAACTTCTTCCCGCTCACGCCAGGTCTAAAAAAGTGGACATGGTGTTGGCGGGGGAGAAGATGGTCTGGCAGGCCGTCTCAGTTACCATTTTCTTCACCTGTTTTAGGCGTAGAAAATGGTCTAAATGTAAGACAGCTTGGAAGCTGACTTACATTTAGAAGCGGCGGTGGATCCACCAAAGTTATGTAGAGACCGGTGCCCCTACATAACTACAGCGGATCCACTGCCAGGTTAGGTTTTTTTTAAGACCAGCATCTAAAACGCCGGTCTTAATAAATGTGCCCCTTAGTTTGTTCTTAGTCAAAATATGTTGTTAGTGGTCCTCACCAATGAACTGCATTAACGGCTGTGTTGATACATGCATTGTGGCTTCCATAGTGCTCAGCTAGGGTGTACAGTATAACACTGACCCCCAATGAACCCCCGATGACTTGTGATGAGTTCTGTTGTGTTCTGGCATGGTGTCCATTGTTTTGTCTGGAAAAATACTTATTTATACATCGCTATTTTTTCCCTTCAACTTTGGTAGAATCTGTAATAGAGACTCCCAAAAAAAGCCTCAGAAGCAGATGTGAATAGGGCTTTAGAAATCACGTCACACATTAGCAGTCATGAAACCTTAATTTAAAGTCTTTTTTTTATTCTTATAATACAGATTTGGTATAATCGTTCTAGCACCATATAAAACGTTTGTTTTATTTTATAAAAAAAAAAATAACCAAAACATTTTTGCATTTTGTTCAGTAATTAGTAACAACATGTTTAATCGTGGAACAAGATAAGACAGTGGTCTGTGGTCTATTCAGTACGAGGCAGCAGAGTCAATCACAGTACTAGCTTTCAGGATCACGTGATTTAGCGACAACTCATTCAAAACCGGCATCCTCTTAAAAGGGAAACAATCAGTATTTTGGTTCAACTTTTTCATTAATTTTTTTCTAAAATGAGCGCAGTAGTTCAGTACATCTACAGTACCTAAAGATGTTTGATATCGAAGTAAAAGTCAACCATGCACAGCCACATCAGATAGGGTAAACAGATATCTCTATCAATTATCTGAAGTTAAGATGTTGGTGTTTCTGAGCCTTTGTACGGCCACTATGGATACCCCACTACTGTCCCAATATTTGTGGGGGCTTTATGGGTCATGGGAGAATCATCCTCAGTATGGGTCATCATTATCTAATTGGTGGGGTACAACACCCGGCACCCCTGCTGATCAGCTGTTTGAAGAGGCTGTGGCACTCCGGTGAGTGCCACTGCCTCCTAACAGGTTACCAAGGTCAGTGCCATCTGTTGGAAGTGGATGAGCTTGGTATTGTGGCTAAACCCCATTCACTTGAATAGGATCCATGAACATGAAGTCACTGGCCTAAAAGAGGCTGTGGCACCCACCAGAGCGTTGCAGCCTGTTGAGACAGCTGATCTGCAAGGGTGCCAGAAGTTGGACCCTACTGATTAGACACTGATGACCTATCCTGGGCATAGGTCATCGTTATTAAACTTTTAATGGCCTGTACTCAATGGCTTTCCCCAAGTCACCAAAGATCGAGGACTATGGACAGCAGATGGTGACTGCACTTTGTACATAGAACTTACTGATCCTGGTTGCTAACACAAGTCTACTCAATATACATTTTGAGAAAGAAGCCCATTTAGCATTTTTTTAAGTAGTGAGATCTATATCATGAAGTATCTCAGTAGACAATGCTGGAGTCCATAATGTATCCTCAGATGTCTTCTTAAAATGAATATGGTAGGCGTAGTTCTCTTACATAAAGCTAGAATTCTGTTTCTATAGAGCACCATTAAAGGGGACAGAACTTGTAAGCAATATCTTGCTTGCCCATAGGTCCTGTCTCTCCATTAGTTACATATATTGCATTCGTTCACAAACTGCTTCATAAATAAATTGTTATATATGAGTGGATACCCACTCATCATTTTATAGATCACACATATAGTTTTGGAACTTAAAGCCAACAGTTCACTGAGGTGGACACCTTGGCTTGAGGTCACCACGTCTGATTTCATAGGAATCAACTTTAGGAATACTGATGTATCCATACAATGGCTGCCCGTTTTTGTTATGTTGGTAATTAATACACTTGAAATTATTTTAGAAAAAGTCTTAACTCTTTTCCAGGACTGGCTTCTAACCTCCATCAGTAATGTTTATTGCATACATGCTAACTTTACTTGTAGTATTCAGATCTTTACTGAACAGATGAGTGAAATACATGCTGATTTAATGCATAGAATATTAGGTAGAGAAACACATAATTCTCTTCTACTTTGCTTTTTATCTTTAGACATTTTTTATTATACCTTGGTGGCCAACATTTTGTCCTGCTCGTCTACTACGTCGCCTTCAATTTTGAACTAAAGTTATTTTTAAATGTCCTGTAGGCAAGCCTCACATGAGACATGTGATACTGTGAGACCCTTTTGAAACCATCACCCAAATTTGCAGTAGAATTTGTCTTCTGGAGGGTGGCCTTCTCAAAGAAGAAAGCAATTATACTATTAAAAATGTAGATTAAGGCTTGTCTTTTCAAAGAGGTGGTCTTTGGAGAAGTTTATTGTTCATATTAAGTGAGTCCATTAAAGCACCATTTTACCCACATAGTTTGGGCAGTGATACCTAACCTTAACCAAACAAGGTCTTGTCTATAGATTGAGCACCAAATGACCCCTTTTGTGCAAACTGGTTAAGGGAGTGACTGGTGATGTTGCTAGGTCTAGAACATACCAAGTACCTCTGTGCATCCAATTTATCCATCTTTTGCTTTACCCTAATACACAGAGCTCATCTTTGAAGGCTAATATGGGGTTCAAAAACTATACACAAAATATACAGTACATTTATGTCAATATGGTTAGTGACACCAGTTCCTCGCATGGTGAGTCTCAAAAGCAATCTCTTGTACGTGAGGTAGATATCACTAACCTATTAAACCTTTTGCAGATTTGGGATCTCAAATTAGATATACAATGCATATTAAAGGTTATAACATAAAATTCTCATGGTCAGATTGGAAGGAGGAATTGTTCAGTGTATGACTGATGGTTGAAGATGATGGAATCACTTTATTGCAACCAGTTCTGTGACTGGGGCATCAAAAGAAACATCCTGATTGGATGATTATACTCCAGTGCAAAACCCAGGAGTGCTTCTGATGTTTGGGGAGACACAATCCTGTAACGTGAGCAGAAGTAATCACATATACCCAAAGATGACTGAAGTACTGTACAGTGACCACTGTGCCGCAGACTTTTTCCACTTTAAAATATGGTGGTCTGTAGTCCATCAAGATCTTTGGAGCCATAATTATCCCCATACTGTAACCCTACAAGGGTGAGCCCTCACTGGAAACACACATCTAGAATCCCCTGCAGTTAACATATCAAAAATATATAACAAAAATTTAACAAAAACACATGGGTGAATCTTTGTGATTGATGACCAATAGAAGTTTCCTAGTTCATTGGCCATGAAACTCAGTTTCCTTTTTCTGGAAGAGCAGAATGATCTGGGCGTCTTTAATTTGTGTATTTCTTTAGCCGTTGAAGCAGACTGGCCCCAGCTCAAAGCCAAACTTCTGACTGCTTTCTCCAAAGTCACTCACAGCAATGTCCCTGAGGGGTAGATGTTCTACCTTATAGGTGTTGATCTCAAGCACCGTTCGCTCTACACCCTTACGATACTGTAATAACAAGATAAAACAAAAGATATGAGTCTTGATTTCTGTGTTGACTGTTGAACATCTTTCTTATGGTTTGCAATATAAATTAGTAATGAATCCTAGAGACAAACTCAACTAATGGTCCAGTTGGGCAAAAAGAAATATGGCCCCATGACTTGATTTCAGAAGGACACTGTGAGTTATGGCCATCATCAAGCTAATGCATGGATCGTTTCAAAGGGCTTGTTTAATAAGAGACAACCCCTTTCAAAAATCCACCACTAGAGGGGTAAAAAAGTAACTCTGACACCCTGGTAGGAAGCCAGGGAAATCAAAGTTTCTGCATGAGAAGTATATCATTACACGACAGCCATTCAGTTGTAATTCAAGAAAGGCTTATAATGTAGAACAGGAGCAACACAGAGTGGCTTTCCATTCTGGTTTAGAGAGGGGTCTCCAGTGGTGGATTCCCTCTATAGTGTGTATATAATACATAATAGATTTTTTTTTTTTTCATGAGACCATCCTTTAAATGAGTTCTCCAGGTTCAGGGCTGAATCTGGATATAAGCTTTTTTATGAGAGGAGCATTGGAGCGTTTCCTTGCTCCAATGCTCCACCTTGCCTTTCGCTGCATCGTGAAGTGCAAGGTCTGTATGTTTACTGCCCATAACGTAAGGGGCTTCATATCACTATGCTAGGCAGAGACTTCCGCCTAACACTGAGCCTGGTGACGTCACTGGCACAAATGGGTGGTCTATAGCGCTGCCCTAGGCTGTTTTGGAGGTGGGTACAATGCAAACAGCCTATGGCTGTTTAGTCCATGATGTCAAAATAGGCTTAACAGATTAAGATGAAATATAGCCCTATAACTTTTGATTTCCAGAAGTTATGACCAAACTTGAATTTGTATGGATCATTTTAAGTTCCTGAGAACTGGTTTATTGCTTTCATTTAGAGAATCAAAATAAGAGTCTTGCAGGTTTGATACCTTTTAATGGCTAACAAAAATAGAAGTAATGAAGGCATAAGAGACCTAAGTTGTTGCTTGCTATGTATTATTGCTTCTACGTTTGTTAGCCAGTACAAGGCATAGCCTTGGTCACTGCCGGGTCCCGTTTTAGTCAACAAGGTCTGGCAGTGCTACGGCCATTTCAGGCTATGCCGGATAGACTAAACTTTTAATGGTGTTGTGAAATGCTTTTAATTGTGGTGTGAAACTGTCACCGCCAGCTCTGTGAGAAGGTCTGGCAGACGTTCTTCTGTACCTGTTGTATGATGTTCTTTGTTTTGGTTTCACTTTCTCATCTCCTTTCCTTCTCCCAGCTGTCATCTATTTGCACTGATTGTCTCCCTTTATATTCCCTCCCATACTGCCTCACTTTGCGGTTTATACTTCTTCCTGGATGAGTTGTTCACTGCTGGATGTTCCTTCTCCTGATTCCTCAGATAAGTCTGTTTCCTTTATTTGTGTTTCTTGCTCGCTTGATTGTAGGTGACCCTGACTCCGTCCGTATTAAGTGCAGGGAGCCGGTGGTCGTGTCCCCTCACTATTATAGGCTTTTCAGGTGTCACATAGTATAAGGTACGAGGGCATGCAATCGTCTACCATAAAGATCTTTGCATGGGCATAGCAGTCAGGGAGAGCTCCAGGGGTTTTATAGGGCTCACCCATATGCTCCTTAGTTTGGGATCAAGCCAGTCGGATGTTTATTTATAAGTTCCAGCTTTCTGCAACACCATCCGTGACAGAAACTAGCCTTATTTTCTTTCATTTAGGCTGCATTCACACGAATGGCTATTAAAAACAGACACCCTGTCAGCTTTTCATGGCCATTCGGCTTTCATGTGTGCATCTACAGGTGAAACTCGAAAAATGTGAATATCATGCAAAAGTTCATTTATTTCAGTAATGCAACTTAAAATTAGAATATTGTGAAAAGGTTCAATATTCTAGGCTCAAAGTGTCACACTCTAGTCAGCTAATTAATCCACACACCCTGAGCAAGGGGTACCTGAGATCGTGACTTTGGGGTTTTCATAAGCTGTAAGTCATAATAATCCAAATTATAACAAATAAAGGCTTGAAAGATCTCACTTTGCATGTAATGAGTCTATCTCATATGTGAGTTTCACCTTTTAAGTTGCATTACTGAAATAAATCAACTTTGCATGATATTCAAATTTTTCGAGTTTCACCTGTACTTTCTGTCCGTTTGTCTGTTTTCAATGGCTGTTTTGCATGAAGACGGATGAATGTTTTTTTTTTTTATTTTGGAACATCTGAACCTCTGCGGTGCCTCAATATATATTATACACCCCACAGTGCCCCAGTACAAATAATAGATCCATATTGCGCCCAGTATCTATAATCCCCCCGTAGTTCCCCCAGTATCTATAACCCCCCCGTATTGCCCCCAGTATCTATAATCCCCCCGTAGTTCCCCCAGTATCTATAACCCCCCCTGTATTGCCCCCAGTATCTATAATCCCCGCCGTAGTGCCCCCAGTATCTATAATCCCCCCGTAGTGCCCCCAGTGTCTATAATGCCCCCCCCATTGTGACTCCAGTATTTAAAAGGCCCCCCACAGTGACACCTGTATATAAAATGCCCCAAACAGAGCTCTCCAGTATAAATATTGCTCCAATATTGCCCTCCATTCTGCTGGGTCAACAAAAAAAAATACCTCATCCACTTGAACACGAGGGAACACTCGCTCTGTACTAAAGGTAGCAGGACCTGACATTCCCAGAGTCGTGATGTCACGCTGCTGGGAGCCTCAAGTCCTTCTCCCTCCAGTGCAGACCGAGTGTTCCCTCACGGTTAAGTGGATGAGTTATTTTATTACATTATTTTCAACTCCTGAAAAGCACTTTTACCCGTTTTAATGGCCATTAGACTGGTGCACTCGTTTCTAAATACCCATTAAAAACGGGCGCATGATTGCAATGGGGTCCATGTGAATAGCCTCTTAGACTTCTACTGATTCTGAAAACGGCCATGTGATGGCGTTACAAAAATGACCATTACATGGCTAGTTTTCCCGTTCGTGTGAATGTAGCCTTATTGAGAGCAATAAACCAGTTTTCTACTGCCTAACACAGGACCAGACTATTTTTCAAACTTCTTGAGAGAAATATCAGCAGTATATGTAGCTGTAAAAAAAAAGTTTTTTGTTGTTTCAACCCCATACAAGTCTTTACATACAGCCTTTTTTTTTAGGTAAAATTTACGATTTATTAATTTTTGTACTGTCTATATGATCTGCATAACTTGCTGTTTTTGGATTCCAATACTCACTTGACACCCATCATATAAGGCTTTTAGCTGTGGAGTACGGCTGTGGGAGAGCGTCTCCTCATTGTCTGCCCTCAGCTTTATCGACCGGTCATGATTTCCCTTTGTCATATCAAACCATCCCACAGACTGCTGACAACTATAGACAAAGTTTTGATGGCCCACAGCACTCAGTAGTTTGAGGAACGTCATCTGGACAACGTGGACGGGATTACCATCTGCATCAATGTACTGGAACTGTGGGAATCGTATAAAAAAAAAAAAGATGCAATGTGACAAAAATGTTGTAATTGATATGTATATTGTAAAGTCTGTGAAAGCATTCTGAAATATATTGTAAAGTCTGTATATTGTAAAGTCTGTGAAAGCATTCTGCAATAGGAATCACTTACCTTCTTTCCTTTTTTAAAAGTGCTGTACCAACCCCCTGGGGTTTCCTTATTCCAAGCTGCAACTTTTACCTGGTGAGAAATGAACAAAAATCAGATTGAGGTTAAACAAATTTTTATGTTGGGTGTCAAGGACACGAAACCAAGGAAAACAACAAAGGGGACATTATAGTCTAAATTCAGATATGTTCACATGTTACAGAGCAGGAGGAGCTGAGCAGATTGATCAATAGTTTTGTAGAAAAACATTCAGTATAACTTGTGATTTATGCTTTTAAAAGAAATGTGTCATCAGAAAATGTCCTATTGCTTAAATCACATTTTTATGTTTAACATATTTTTTAAGAATTTTTGGTGATATTTTTAATTTTCCATGTCAATGTCTATATTTAACCACTTACCGCTACTGTAACGCCGAAAGGCGTCATCTCTGCGGCTCCCCCAGGCTACGCTAACGCCGATTGGCGTCATCTCGCGTGAGCCGAGATTTCCTGTGAACGCGCGCACACAGGAGCGCGCGTTCACAGGAACGCATAGTGCACAAGTTCTTCTGCAGCCTGCCGGCCGCGATCATTCGCTGGCAGGCTGTAGATTTTTGAATGGACGAATGAAATGCTTTTATCAGACGCTATTTTGAAAATAGCGTCTGATATAAGTGCTGCCTGGTCCTCTGGTGGTCCCTTTCGCTTGGATCAACCACCAGAGGACACAGGCAGCTCAGTAAGTAGCACCAAATCACCACACTACACATTAGACATTACCCTGTCATTTATTTAACCCCTTATTTAGCACCTGATCGCCCATATTAGACTCCCTGATCACCCTGATCACCCCCTTGTCCACCCCCTGTCACTGATCACCCCCCCTGTAAGGGTCCCTTATCACCGCCAGTTAGTTAGCCACTTGTTAGGTAGTTTAGCGCCCACCGCACCGCACCGCAGTCACCGATTAGTCGCTGATTAGCGTCATCGCTGTCGCTAATCAGCACTAGTACTATATAGTATCTGTAAGTGATCAATACTGATCGCAATCAGATACATATAAGTACATTAGGGTCACCTTAGGTTCTACAAAAAACGCAGTGTTCGCCCGATCAGGCCTGATCTTGTGCGCACACTTGCGTTCAGTCCGCCCCACCGCAGTGACAGAATTTTTTTTTTCTGATCACTGCAAAAACACCGTAAAATCGCTGCGCCGCTATAAAGATCACTTTTGAGCTTTTTGGATCTTTATTAGCGGTCGCAGCTTTACTTCGCAAGCACTCCTTTTTGCTAGGTAGGTTTGCTCTTTTTCCTGGGTAGTCTCAGAGGAATACCCCCTAAATTTAGTGAACCCAAAATGTCAAACAAGGGGTATTCCGCTGAAGAGGCCTACAGGATTCTGGCCCTGATGGATGAAAGCGATGGGGACGACTCACCCGCTGAATCCAGTGGTTCAGAATATGAACCTGTAGACAGCAGTGGCACTCTAACCGCTAGTGAGGATGACGAGGTAGAGGTCCCTGCTACGGCCAGACGTACCCGATCCCATGTCAGGGTTCTGCCTACCCTGCATGATGAGCCTCATTTGCAGCAGAGTGGTGCTAGCGCTGATCTTGTTTATGGTGCGGCATACACCAGCAACGCAGCACATCCTGGACCTTCTACCAGCACTGCCGTATTCCCTGGTGAAGTGGCGAGCACCAGAAGGGCAGTTCCAGCTGGTACGGTGGCACGTGCAGTAACTCCCCTGTCGCAGCCACCGCGTTCACAGGCCCGTAGAACCCTTAGTCTCCCAGAGGTGCTGGCAAATCCCAATTGGCACTCCCCTGCTTCCGCCGCACCCGTATTGCCCCCTTTCACCGCCCAGTCTGGAGTTCGCGTGGAGACGGCTCATTTAGGATCGGCCCTTCAGTTTTTTGAGCTGTTCTTCACCGCGGATCTCCATGACCTAGTTGTGGCAGAAACCAACCGCTACGCCACACAGTTTATTACCGCCAATCCGGAAAGCTTCTATGCCCAGCCTTTCCGGTGGAAACCAGTCACCGTTTCAGAGTTAAAAAATTTTTTGGGCCTTCTCCTCAGCATGGGTCTAACAAAAAAAAATGTATTGCGGTCATATTGGTCTAAAGACCCAATACATTACATGCCCATGTTCTCTGCTGCAATGTCTAGGGCACGTTTTGAGGCCATCATGCGCTTTATGCATTTTACGGACAATAGCACCTGTCATCCAAGAGGCCACCCTGCTTATGACCGGCTCCATAAAATTCGGCCCCTCATAGACCATTTGTCATCCAGATTTGCAGATGCGTATACCCCTAATCAAAACATCTGCATAGACGAGTCCCTAGTACATTTTACCGGGCGCCTTGGCATAAAACAGTACATCCCCAGCAAGCGCGCCCGTTATGGGGTCAAACTGTATAAGCTCTGTGAAAGGGCCCCAGGCTATACATATCGTTTTAGGGTCTATGAGGGAAAAGACTCAAAACTGGAGCCGGTCGGATGTCCTGACTACCTGGGGAGCAGTGGCAAGATTGTTTGGGACTTGGTGTCACCCTTACTCCACAAGGGGTACCACTTATACGTGGACAATTTTTACTCAAGCGTGGCCCTCTTTCGGCACTTACATCTAGTCGGAATTCAATGCTGTGGCACCGCGCGACCTAGTCGCCGGGGCTTCCCCCAACGGCTCGTTAGTACCCGACTTGCACGGGGGGAGAGGGCTGCCTTGTGTGACCAAGAACTGCTCGCGGTGAAGTGGAGGGACAAGAGGGACGTTTACCTTCTGTCCACCATTCACGCAGACACGACTGTCCAAATTGAACGGGCAACTGGAGTCATTGTGAAACCCCTCTCTGTCCATGACTATAACCTTCACATGGGAGGGGTGGACTTCAATGACCAGATGTTGGCTCCCTATTTAGTTTCCCGACGCACCAGACGCTGGTATAAAAAGGTGTCTGTATATTTAATTCAATTGGCGATGTATAATAGTTTTGTTCTCTACAGTAAGGCTGGGAGAACGGGATCCTTCCTAAAATTCCAGGAAGAGATCATTTCGGAACTCCTGTATCCAGGAGGGTCCGTGCCCCAAGGCCCTGATGTAGTGAGCCGGCTACATGGCAGACACTTCCCGTCTGTCTATCCTGGTACCCCAACTCAACGTTCCCCAAGAAAAAGATGTCGTGTCTGCAGCAGGGCTGGAATAAGGCGTGACACCACCGTTTTTTGTCCTGACTGTCCTGACCAGCCTGCCCTATGCATAGGGGAGTGTTTCCGCAAGTTCCACACTCAGGTACACTATTAGTGTAGGGATCGCGTGACACAGGACAGGCACACAGGGCTATTAGGGCTCTTTCACACAGAGCTGCCACAAACCTCTCCTTTCACCTGGGACAAAGTGCATAATGTACTTCGCCACATCTCTGGGCGATTTGCGCTTTGCACATTGTCCCATGGGGAAGGAGAGGTTTGTCCTATAAAGGTAACAAAACAAAAAAAAAATCACCGGTAAGCAAAAAAGTTATTGTTCTGTTTCAAAAGTTTATAAAAGTTAATGTTCTCTAAAGTTAATGTTAATAAATTTATTGCGTTGCGGCCTGTTTTTTTTTGTTTTTTTTACCTTCTAGGTGGACCAAGCGATCGACTAGCTGCAGCACTGATGTGCATTCTGACAGAAGCATTGCGCTGCTGTCAGATTACACGCAAGTCGGTGTATGCGGCGCTGCAAGACGAGATTTCTCCTCTGCAGTAAAAGATACGTTTGCCGAGGCATATGAGCTGAGGAGGTGGCGGTGTTCATATACTTTGGCAAACACTTTGTATATATAAAAAAAATTAAAAAATCCCGGCAATGATTTATTTATCCACATCGATTGATGTGAATGGATAAATCTGGTTTGCCAGGGCATACGAGCTGAAGTGGGTATGGATGTTGGGCGGAGCTCCTATGTCCTGGCAGACGCCTTTCCCCTCCTTTTTCTTTTTTTGGCAGAGATTTTTCCATCCACATTGATCGATGCGAATGAAGAAATCTGTGCCGTTCATTTTTTCTTTCAGCCCAGAGGCTGAACGGAAAAAAAAAATCTCATTACCCGTATGCTCAATATAAGGAGAATAGCAGAAACTCCTAATGCTGGCCATACATGTAATGATTGCGGAGACCCTCAAATGCCAGGGCAGTACAAACACCCCACAAATGACCCCATTTTGGAAAGAAGACACCCCAAGGTATTCGCTGAGGGGCATATTGAGTCCAGGAAAGATTGAAATTTTTGTCCCAAGTTAGCGGAAAGGGAGACTTTGTGAGAAAAAACGAAAAAAATCAATTTCCGCTAACTTGTGCCAAAAAAAAAAAATTCTTTGAACTCACCATGCCCCTCATTGAATACCTTGGGGTGTCTTCTTTCCAAAATGGGGTCACATGTGGGGTATTTATACTGCCCTGGCATTTTAGGGGCCATAAAGCGTGAGAAGAAGTCTGGGATCCAAATGTCTAAAAATGCCCTCCTAAAAGGAATGTGGGCCCCTTTGCGCATCTAGGCTGCAAAAAAGTGTCACACATGGGGTATCTCCGTTCTCAGGAGAAATTGGGGAATGTGTTTTGGGGTGTCATTTTACATATACCCATGCTGGGTGAGAGAAATATCTTGGCAAAAGACAACTTTGTATAAAAAAAATGGGAAAAGTTGTCTTTTGCCAAGATATTTCTCTCACCCAGCATGGGTATATGTAAAATGACACCCCAAAACACATTCCCCAACTTCTCCTGAATACGGAGATACCAGATGTGTGGCACTTTTTTGCAACCTAGGTGGGCAAAGGGGCCCATATTCCAAAGAGCACCTTTCGGATTTCACTGGTCATTTTTTACAGAATTTGATTTCAATTCTCCTTACCACACATTTGGGCCCCTAGAATGCCAGGGCAGTATAACTACCCCACAAGTGACCCCATTTTGGAAAGAAGACACCCCAAGGTATTCCGTGAGGGGCATGGCGAGTTCCTAGAATTTTTTATTTTTTGTCACAAGTTAGTGGAAAATGATGATTTTTTTTTTTTTTCATACAAAGTCTCATATTCCACTAACTTGTGACAAAAAATAAAAACTTCCATGAACTCACTATGCCCATCAGCAAATACCTTGGGGTCTCTTCTTTCCAAAATGGGGTCACTTTTGGGGTAGTTATACTGCCCTGGCATTCTAGGGGCCCAAATGTGTGGTAAGGAGTTTGAAATCAAATTCAGTAAAAAATGACCTGTGAAATCCGAAAGGTGCTCTTTGGAATATGGGCCCCTTTGCCCACCTAGGCTGCAAAAAAGTGTCACACATCTGGTATCTCTGTATTCAGGAGAAGTTGGGGAATGTGTTTTGGGGTGTCATTTTACATATACCCATGCTGGGTGAGATAAATATCTTGGCAAAAGACAACTTTTCCCATTTTTTTATACAAAGTTGGCATTTGGCCAAGATATTTCTCTAACCCAGCATGGGTATATGTAAAATGACACCCCAAAACACATTCCCCAACTTCTCCTGAATACGGAGATACCAGATGTGTGACACTTTTTTTGCAGCCTAGGTGGGCAAAGGGGCCCATATTCCAAAGAGCACCTTTCGGATTTCACTGGTCATTTTTTACAGAATTTGATTTCAAACTCCTTACCACACATTTGGGCCCCTAGAATGCCAGGGCAGTATAACTACCCCACAAGTGACCCCATTTTGGAAAGAAGACACCCCAAGGTATTCGCTGATGGGCATAGTGAGTTCATGGAAGTTTTTATTTTTTGTCACAAGTTAGTGGAATATGAGACTTTGTAAGAAAAAAAAAAAAAATAAATAATCATTTTCCGCTAACTTGTGACAAAAAAAAAAAAGTTCTATGAACTCACTATGCCCATCAGCGAATACCTAGGGTGTCTACTTTCCGAAATGGGGTCATTTGTGGGGTGTTTGTACTGTCTGGCCATTGTAGAACCTCAGGAATCATGACAGGTGCTCAGAAAGTCAGAGCTGCTTCAAAAAGCGGAAATTCACATTTTTCTACCATAGTTTGTAAACGCTATAACTTTTACCCAAACCATTTTTTTTTTTACCCAAACATTTTTTTTTTATCAAAGACATGTAGAACAATAAATTTAGAGCAAAATTTATATATGGATGTCGTTTTTTTTGCAAAATTTTACAACTGAAAGTGAAAAATGTCATTTTTTTGCAAAAAAATCGTTAAATTTCGATTAATAACAAAAAAAGTAAAAATGTCAGCAGCAATGAAATACCACCAAATGAAAGCTCTATTAGTGAGAAGAAAAGGAGGTAAAATTAATTTGGGTGGTAAGTTGCATGACCGAGCAATAAACCGCTAAAGTTGTGGAGTGCCGATTTGTAAAAAAGGGCCTGGTCTTTAGGGGGGTATAAACCTGTGGTCCTTAAGTGGTTAAACAAAAAACCATAATATCCTGCAGTTTTCGCACTGGCCACTAAGCCTAACAATAGGCCCCACTTCTTGCTCTGTAGTTATCTGCTTATCTGTACACAGAGGTGACATCATTACAGGCAGGATCCACCATTCACAATAGGTGATATCGCATCTTATCTATTCTTCCCTTGTACAATGCAGCCTAGAAAAGTCTCCCCTAGAAGTCAACGAGGTCCCCTCCTGACCATTGTGTCTATGGAGCATGGGGCTGCCGTAAAGTAGTTTTCTTAATGCTTTCTAAATGCTATTAAGAACAGCTCAGGCAAGATGGCTATAAAATAAAAAAATTGTACAATCAGAAAATAAAAACAGATTAGAAAAAAAGAAGATACATGTACTTTAAGCTCCTGCTGATTCTGATCTCTTAGGGCTCTTTCACACTTGCGTTGTCCGGATCCGTCGTGCACTCCAGTTGCCGGAATTACACGCCGGATCCGGAAAAACGCAAGTGAACTGAAAGCATTTGAAGACGGATCCGTCTTCAAAATGCATCCAGTGTTACTATGGCAGCCAGGACGCTATTAAAGTCCTGGTTGCCATAGTAGTAGTGGGGAGCGGGGGAGCAGTATACTTACCGTCCATGCGGCTCCCGGGGCGCTCCAGAATGATGTCAGAGCGCCCCATGCGCATGGATGACGTGATCCATGTGATCACGTCATCCATGCGTGTGGGGCGCCCTGACGTCACTCTGGAGCGCCCCGGGAGCCGCACGGACGGTAAGTATACTGCTCCCCCGCTCCCCACTACACTTTACCATGGCAAACAGGACTTTAGCGTCTTGGCAGCCATGGTAACCATTCAGAAAAAGCTAAACGTCGGATCCGGCAATGCGCCGAAACGACGTTTAGCTTAAGGCCGGATCCGGATTAATGCCTTTCAATGAGCATTAATTCCGGATCCGGCCTTGCGGCAAGTGTTCAGGATTTTTGGCCGGAGCAAAAAGCGCAGCATGCTGTGTTATTTTCTCCGGCCAAAAAACCTTCCGGTCCGGAACTGAAGACATCCTGATGCATCCTGAACGGATTTCTCTCCATTCAGAATGCATGGGGATAATCCTGATCAGGATTCCTCCGGCATAGAGCCCCGACGACGGAACTCTATGCCGGAAGAAAAGAACGCAGGTGTGAAAGAGCCCTTAGGTCCAGAAGGCGGTCCTATCAGTGATTGACAGCTCTCTCTGTATACACAGTCAGAGGGAAGGCTGTCAATCACAGATAGGACCGACTCCTGGACTACAAATATCAGAATAAGCAGGAATTTAAATGCATAAATGACTGAATCTTTTTATTAATGTTAAGTGCATAATAGTGAAAGTCTCAAAGGGGTATGTTTTTTTTTTTTTTTCCGTTATTTCCATTATACTGACCGACTCAAACTTTTTGTCTGGGTGCAAACAAGTTTCTCCACCAGCTGTAAAATTGCAGAAGACCTTGAAAGCATCTCTGTTACAACCTTGGTTTGGATCAATCCAGTATTCACCTAAGATGAACAAAATACTTAAATTTCTGCTTCTTTTTCTCTTATCTTACAGATCCCATATTATGTCTCCCTGTTATCCTTCTCTGTATCTCTCTATATCTTCTCCCATCCTCACTACCTCCCCCCTATATCTCCTCCTATTTTTTTTAAAAACTCTTTGGGGGTCATTTATTTAGACCGGCGTTTTAATATTCCCTATAGCTGGCGGTGGATCTGCCGGAGTTATGTAGAGGCACCGGCTTCTACATAACTTCGGCGGATCCACTGCCACTTCTAAATCTGCGCCACCTCTCTTGCTAACACAGGCGTAAAACATGATAAATGAGACGAGCCCTTTCCCCGCCATGCCTACTTTTGTAGACCTGGTGTGGGGGGGGGGGGGAGTTGCAAATTGAAGCGCAAAGAGGCTTTGCGCCGCAATCTACACCAGAAATACTCCTAATATTGACGTATTTCTGTTACTAAATGACTGTTCTTATTTATAAACTTCATACATATCAAAAGAAATTCTCACATTTTAGATACAAAATACATATATTCCATACCCTTCCTCCCCCATCCCCCGACCCCATCTCCCCTACCTTCCCCCTATATCTCCTCCTATTATTCCATATAACCTCTCCTATATCTCTTCCTATTACTCCATATATCCTCTCCTATATCTCCTCCTATTACTCAATATATCCTCTCCTATATCTCCTCCTATTACTCCATATATCTTCTCCTATATCTCCTCCTATTACTCCATATATCCTCTCCTATATCTCCTCATATCCATACATCCTCTCCTATATCTCCTCCTATCAATATAACCTCTTATATCTCTTCCTATTACTCCATATCTCCTCTCTTATATCTCCTTCTATTACTCCATATATCCTCTCCTATATCTCCAACTATTACTCCGTATAACATCTCCTATATCTCCTCCTATTACTTCATATATCCTCCCCTCTCCTATATCTCCTATTACTCCATATAACCTCTCCTATATCTCCTCCTATTACTCCATATATCTTCTCTTATATCTCCTTCTATTACTCCATATATCCTCTCCTATATCTCCAACTATTACTCCGTATAACATCTCCTATATCTCCTCCTATTACTTCATATATCCTCCCCTATATCTCCTATTACTCCATATAACCTCTCCTATATCTCCTCCTATTACTACATATAATTTCCTATATCTCCTCCGATTACTCTATAGAACCTCTCCTCTATCTCCTACTATTATTTTATATATTTTTCCTCTATTTCTCTTATTCTATCTTTCTTCCAGTCTTTATTGCAGGACATTTGGTGTCACTTACCGTCCTTGTATTCAGGATGACACATCTGGAGCTCTTTGCACGTTCTTCCTGGGCTGTCTTTGGACCCCACTGGCCACCTCATCTGCTCTACCTCCACTTTCAGGGATCCTAGTGTGGCATAAACTTCTTCCATGCCATCAGCCATGTAATCTGTGAGTCCCTCGTCTGCCTGCTCCCTGTCAGAGTGGCGCCGTCTCCTTCTTGTGTCTTCATATGTGTCAAGGGGTAGAGGTTGTATGATTTGCGCTGGACGTCCCTGTTATGAATAACATGGTTGAGATTACTATTACTTCAATTGTGTTTTATTCAGTTTTTGAACTAGTGAAATATTTTTTCCTTTTTTTTTTCTTTTGCCACAGAAACATTTATGGTCATGGTCCTTTACTGATCTATGATCTCAGACCTATACTATGAATAATATTCTCATCACTTACTGGTGGTCCAGGAGGGCCAGCTAGTCCAAGGTCTCCTTTCATACCTAATGGTCCCTGAAGAAGGAAAACATCAATTAGCAGTAATTAGCCACATAATTCATCACTGGATTGTGCTTAACAGTAGTGCTCTTCAGTAGTACTTTATAGTACTTCTCACAAAACCATGCCGATTTATGGCTTATGCTTATTTCCATTTCCAATTAAAGGCTACGATTCTGAAATGACTGCAACGAAACCTGAATGTTCTCTATAGGGGAAAAAGTTGAAGACCACTTGTCGGGCAGTGGTCAAAATAATTGGTGACTTTACCACAACCATAGACCAAAACTTGCTGTAGACATTTGGTCAAACCCAAGAAACCCTCATCTTGGTCAAACCCAAGTCACTGTTATCACCTGGCAAAAACAGAGGAGTTCAGGCAGCGGCTTTTGGGCCTTTTAGTAGAGAGACCAACTCAAGCTATCCTAATTTTACTTCTTTTTGGTTGTATGAAAAAGTACATGAATCCACTCCTTCAGAGTTTAATGACATGAACCAACATCAGCAAGGGGCCTTATGTGTTTATCCTATACGGCCCTTTTTATTCCCCTTGTACGTAAAAACACATTTGGCCAAACCCAGGGGTTTTAAAGGGGTTAGCTAACTAAGTTATGTGTATAGGGGTGTGTTGACTCTCTGTATGGACAACATCAAGGGAAGGAATTATCTGCCACCAGAGTGTCTGGCAGGGGCTTACTCCCATTGAAAACACATGCATGTGTACAGTGTGGGTCTGGGGTTCCATGGGTCTACCAGAGGAAAATATTCTTGGTGCCCAACCCCCATATTACAAGTTAAGTATAATAGGCTTTAATAAAAATATATATACAGTACAGACCAAAAGTTTGGACACACCTTCTCATTCAAAGAGTTTTCTTTATTTTCATCACTATGAAGGCATCAAAACTATGAATTAACACATGTGGAATTCTATACATAACAAACAAGTGTGAAACAACTGAAAATATGTCATATTCTAGGTTCTTCAAAGTAGCCACCTTTTGCTTTGATTACTGCTTTGCACACTCTTGGCATTCTCTTGATGAGCTTCAAGAGGTAGTCCCCTGAAATGGTCTTCCAACAGTCTTGAAGGAGTTCCCAGAGATGCTTAGCACTTGTTGGCCCTTTTGCCTTCACGGCGGTCCAGCTCAACCCAAACCATCTCGTTTGGGTTCAGGTCCGGTGACTGTGGAGGCCAGGTCATCTGGCGCAGCACCCCATCACTCTCCTTCATGGTCAAATAGCCCTTACTTTCAAAGTTTTCCCAATTTTTCGGCTGACTGACTGACCTTCATTTCTTAAAGTAATGATGGCCACTCGCTTTTCTTTACTTAGCTGCTTTTTTCTTGCCATAATACAAATTCTAACAGTCTATTCAGTAGGACTATCAGCTGTGTATCCACCTGACTTCTCCTCAACGCAACTGATGGTCCCAACCCCATTTATAAGTCAAGAAATCCCACTTATTAAACCTGACAGGGCACACCTGTGAAGTGAAAACCATTTCAGGGGACTACCTCTTGAAGCTCATCAAGAGAATGCCAAGAGTGTGCGAAGCAGTAATCAAAGCAAAAGGTGGCTACTTTGAAGAACCTAGAATATGACATATTTTCAGTTGTTTCACACTTGTTTGTTATGTATATAATTCCACATGTGTTAATTCATAGTTTTGATGCCTTCAGTGTGAATCTACAATTTTCATAGTCATGAAAATAAAGAAAACTCTTTGAATGAGAAGGTGTGTCCAAACTTTTGGTCTGTACTGTATATCGTAGTGGCAAGTGATTGTTTCCAAAGGCAGCTCTAAATGTTTTTTTTTTACTCCTAGAATTTTGGAGTCCACTATGGTATCAGAGCCTTGGCCCACAAATGGATCCTCTGGGACTTGGGCCATTTCTGCACGTGCACCTGCATGTATACCCATGGCTGCCATTGTAAACTGCTGTACACTATTAAGTTAGCCATCACGTCAGATGGAATGGGTCAAAAGATCTATATAAGGCTACTTTCATATCTGCGTTTTCCTTTATGATTTTGAGATCCTGCAGAGGATCTCAAAACGGGAGGAAAACGCTTCAGTTTTGTCCCCATTCATTTTCAATGGGGACAAAACTGAACAGACTGGAACAGAGTGAACCATAATGCCATTCCGGTTTATTGCATTCCCATGCAAGCAGCGTTTTTGTGTGCGGCATGGGAAACTGAACATGTTGGATCCAGCATCAAAAACCATGTAAGTCATTGGCGCCGGATGTATTTTTTCGGACACGCAGATGTGAAAGTAGCCCACTAGATCTAATTGGCCCCAAATGTATTCTTACCTTTGTTATCCATTGTCATATTTTTATCAATTATTACACTAAGTAATACTTACTGGGGCACCTTTGGATCCTTTTTGCCCTAGAGGTCCCTGTAAAACAATTCAAGAGTTACTAATATAACTTTATACAAACCTACTTCTCTAGTACAACTATCCTGACTTACTATCTTCAACTACTTCACCTTTCTAGGCTCTGTTCAGACTGGCATCATGGTCTTCGATTACAATGTTAGCCATGATGCTATTCCAGTTCGGTCATATTATTGGTCTACATATCGTCAATATACATGTAATGGGGTCTGTTGGGGTTCTGTCAAGGTTTACATCATTAGAAAAACCAATGAAAGGATAATTACCGAAAGGCCTCTTGGCCCAGGTGGTCCGTTTATTCCAGCAGATCCCACCGCACCCTGAATGGATGAAGAGGAAGAAATTATTTTACTCATACAGCTGGGTAGGTAACTGGTAATATTATCATAGGGTAACACTTACCGGATCTCCCTTAGGTCCTAGTACACCTTGGATTCCAGCTGGCCCTCTGTCTCCTTTCTCTCCCATTTCTCCTGGAGTTCCTATTAGTCCAATGAGTCCAACATGGCCCTGGAGTGATTAAACGGTGTTAAAGGGGTTGTTTCGTCTGGTTCAGGACCCTTCTATAACCAGTGGATAGCTGCTACAAACAGCATCATTTGCACTTGAGGACCTTGTCTGTTTATTACATTGACAGCCCATTGATGTGAATGGGTACTGTGTAATACCTAGTATACCCTCTGGTGGCGCTACTGGGGATTTGAAAATGCTGGAAGGTTCCCTCCCCAACTGACTGCAGCTGATCAGTGATGGGACAGCTTTTTGGCAGTGGTCACTGTTAAGAAAAAGTGAGTGCCCAAAGTGGAAACCACCTTTAACCTAAATGCTATAACTTAAAGAGTTTAAAAGAGTTGTCCCACGAAAAATATTCTAAACTTTTCAAATCGGCACTTACCTTTTGTAATTACATGTAATTATAAAATGTTGTTTAGCCACGTGTTATTCAATAAAATCTAACTATATAGTGCCACCTGCTGTTTGTTCTTTTCATTATTTCTCTGTCCACCTTGCTGAGGTGGTCGCACATGATCAGCTCCACCCTTTAAAGGGGTTCTGCACTTTGGTTAAACTGATGATCCATCCTCTGGATAGATCATCAGCATCTGATCGGCGGGGGTCCGACACCCGGGGCCCCTGCCGATCAGCTGTTTGAGAAGTCAGCGGCGCTCCAGCAGCGCCGAGGCCTTCTCACTGTTTACCGCTGGCCCAGTGACGTCACGACTAGTATCACTGGCTTGGGTGCAGCTAAGCTCCGTTCCCTTGAATGGAGCTTAGCCCCGCCCAGGCCAGTTGATACTAGTCGTGACGTCACTGGGCCAGCGGTAAACAGTGAGAAGGCCGCGGCACTGCTGGACCTCCGCTGCCTTCTCAAACAGCTGATCGGCGG
The DNA here is from genome assembly GCF_905171765.1 of Bufo bufo. Taxonomy (NCBI): domain Eukaryota; kingdom Metazoa; phylum Chordata; class Amphibia; order Anura; family Bufonidae; genus Bufo; species Bufo bufo. The sequence goes on along the minus strand of NC_053389.1, from coordinate 785,480,350 downwards.
GGGTCCCGGGTGTCGGACCCCCGCCGATCAGATGCTGATGATCTATCCAGAGGATAGATCATCAGTTTAACCAAAGTGCAGAACCCCTTTAACTACCATCAGCTTTTTCTAGAAAGGACACACCCCCTGAACTGTCAGTTTTAGGGTCCATTCACACGTCCCTGTGTGTTTTGCGGATCCACGGATTCGTGGATCCGCAAAGCACAGACATCGGCGATGTGCGTTCCGCATGATTTTCAATTTTACATTAATTATGGGATAACCACCTTTAAAGAATGAACCTTACCTTATCACCTTTGTATCCTGGATCTCCTTTAAGGCCAGGTAGACCTTCCGGCCCCTATAGAGACAAAATTTATTCAGTTTACAAATAGCAAACAAATATACTTCTTATGACAATTGGGAGGATCTATGACAAGGGACCCTTCCATCAGAAAGGATATTTTTTAAACTTTTTAATTTTTTTAGAATTTTGGGCTGTTTTTGTTTTTCATTTCGCCCATACTATTCATTTGAAAATTAAATACAACATTTTGCCTTTCTATAGCAGGCAACATAAATGATGAGACCATAGGTAATCCATTGTCAGTTTGCTGCTGCTGTGAGGGGAAGATGTTATCTGAAGTGTAATTATGATGATGATAGTAGATGTAGAATTGGGATGACAGCTTTATTGTTTTCTTGATAGGCCTAGTTAAAGAGGCCCACAGAAGAGCATTGCATTGATTAGTGTAATGATCTCATTGAGTCACTACAGGGGGTCTCTCTCTGCTTGCAGTGATGGTCTGACTGAGAGAGTTAAGTAATACTGCCCCCTATGCTAAAAGTCAAAATTCTTATGCTAATAACCCGTGCCCACCACTGTCATACATTTCTGAATGGGCACTGGTGTCACGTTACTCACCTAGCTGGTTCCCTTGCTATCCCGGTTGTTCGGACCCGCTTGCGGGCCTGACCGCCGGCGTTCCATGTGTCACTCCCTGCTGCAGGCTGTGGTCTCAACCTCCTCGCCAGGTCTCTCAGGACTGTCCTTAGTGCGTCCATGCAATTTCAGGCTCTTAAAAGCGCTGGCACACGTGCACCCTAGTCTTCACAAGCCAATGACTGGGCATCCCAAGGTACCTGAACAATCGGTTACTCTGTGAAGGTGTGCTTTTCTGTTTGCCTGTGTACCAACCTCTTCCTGTTTATCGTTTCTGACTCTCCACTGTCTGACCTTACCTGTGCCTGTTCACCTTATTGACCCTTTCCTACCTGACCTGACCTCAAACCTGTTTTTTCGGATTCGCACAGACTCTGCCTGCCCTGACCTCGGCATGATTCTATGGGTTTTGCCTGATCCCTCGGTGCTTCACATCGGAGTTTCTGATCCCCTGGGTCAGCTGTCAACCACACTGGGACTACTATAAGAGACAGCTGCCTGTTGGTTCCCCTGCAGCGAAGTCCAGATTCTGGTATGGAAGTTAAAGGGAGAATACCAGTGGACTGTCAGGTTTACGGCTTTAGGTTTAGCCAAAAGTCAAGCCAGTTGGTTGACACAGTGTTCGTTAGAAAAATAGAGAGCGTTAAAGAGCCAGAACAGAAAGTAGAATTCATGGATTGACTTCAAAAACTTATATCCAGAAACCATCCACCAGTTTTTTTAAAATAAAAAAAATTATATAGACTATTCATATTAAAAAATTGATGGAAATTGGCCATTAAACTTTTATTCCCTACAAATCCGATATTTAACTCCAAATAACGGATTTAAGGCATAAAAGGAAATGGTGTAATTTACATCTCCTAATTGTCCCTCCACACACCACATTTTTTGTCCTTACCATAGGCCCAGGAGGTCCTGTTTGACCAGGTGGTCCCAATAATCCTGGTTCACCCTAGTGAAAAACAAATGCATTGCGTTACATGTCATCAAACTGTGAACAAGCATTTCTTACAAAATATTTGAATAATCACTTACCCCAGGTCCTGGAATGCCCCTCATGCCCTCTGATCCTGGCTTCCCTGGAGATCCCTGTGGTCCCACTGGTCCAGTCTTTCCAGGAAGACCTTCAGTGCCAGTCTCTCCCTAGTAAACATTTGCATATCAATCAATTTAACAGTTTATGCTAGCTTGTGGAATACATTTTTTGTTGTGTTCTGTTCATACCTTAGCTCCTTTTTCACCTTGTCGGCCTTCTTTGCCTACTGGCCCAAGTTGACCCTTAAATAAAAAAGAGAGCACATCAATCCAGCATTAGTTAGCATAAGATGGCGACACCAACACTACAGACTCTGGTACTTACTCTTCTACCTGGTGGACCAGTCGGTCCAGGCTCTCCTTGAGTTCCAGGTGGTCCCTGTAGTGAGTGAAGTATGGAAATGTATCATTGAATGTAGTTTATGATGCAGTAAGGGACAATTCCTTCAAACTAATATGGACGCTTCGGCATAAACTACTTTGCATTCTCACAAGTAACATTATATGTCTAAAAAGAAAGACTTCCTTCTTAAAGGGCTTCTGCTGGGTTGATTAAAAATGTCCCCCTGCAACCTGTGAATGTTAGCAGGACTGGTTGACTCCATTGGCAGAGATGCCTAGGGGCTGAGTTGGCAGGGCCTCACTACACACTATGCTCTGGCACTTGCAAATATTACATATTAGTGAGCGTTCCTGTCAGGGTGCTCAGCCATGATGGCATATCTTAGGCATGATCATTTCATTACTATCTATTGTAGAGCAGTGTAATGAGGCAGCTCTGGAAGTGGTGGCAACCAGTTCTTCTCACGTCAGGTTGCTGACCGTCATTTTAAATCATTCACGGAGAACCCTTTTAAAGGTGGAGCCAGCCATACATTGGTTTCCAAGTGGTTGTACTGTACATTTATTGTGATTGGTCAGGGTTCTTACAGTAGTTGACCATTCTACCAAATTATTTGTTACTTCATTAAATTGAACATTCAACTTCATTGAACATATTTTGATACTTAAATTGATCGAGAAAGGTTAACCTTGATGCACCAGTGTCTTCTTTGAACATACAGTATGTAACTAAGGCTTGTTTCACATTTGCGTTTGCGTAATTTTGCGTAACAGCCTGCCGCTTCTGGTGTTGCCAGATACAACCAGACTGCCGTCCGGCCCCCTTAACTATAATAGGGGCCAGTGGTGATCTGGCAAATATGCTGAGGATCGGCCGGTCAAATACTGCTGCAGGCAGCGTTTTTTATCCAGCCGATTCCCGGCATTCTATGCCAAAACATCCTGCTGTAACAGGCAGCCGGCATTGTAGAACAAACCTAAGTAACCCTAAAGGCGAGAATAATATATCCTTCAGAGATTAGGAACCCTACTGTAACAGGGTACAAAACAGGGTACCAAAATAGTGTTCTCATGGTACACTATGGTGAGTCCTATTATAAGCTTTAGGCTTCATTCTGAAGAGTATTAAAACCATGTTAGTATTTTTCAGTAGAACTTACGGGGGTTATATCCCAAATATGGACTGTTAGACTCTTGTGAGGCCATAACGTACACCCTCAATAGTTGTCAAACACTGGTTTGGCCGTCAGCTATTCCTTCTAAATCTTTTGACTGAGCGAGCATGCGTTCTTAATGGGGAGAGGGGAATAATCTAATGCTAGATACCCCTGTTGCAAGTTATGATCAGGCATGTTGAAATCCAACATGCCTAATCCTTCTGCCTAATTCTGTTGGGGGGAGAGTCAGTACACCTCCATACACTTAACCACCTCAGCTCCCCTAGATTAAACACCCTTAATGACCAGGCCACTTTTTACACTTCTGCACTACACTACTTTCACCGTTTATTGCTCGGTCATGCAACTTACCACCCAAATGAATTTTACCTCCTTTTCTTCTCACTAATAGAGCTTTCATTTGGTGGTATTTCATTGCTGCTGACATTTTTACATTTTTTGTTATTAATCGAAATTTAACAAAATTTTTGCAAAAAAATGACATTTTTCACTTTCAGTTGTAAAATTTTTTTTAAAAAAATGACATCCATATATACATTTTTCTCTAAATTTATTGTTCTACATGTCTTTGATAAAGAGAAAATGTTTGGGTAAAAAAAAAATGGTTTGGGTAAAAGTTATAGCGTTTATAAACTATGGTACAAAAATGTGAATGTCATGTTTCCTGAGGTTCTACAATGGCCAGACAGTACAAACACCCCACAAATGACCCCATTTCGGAAAGTAGACACCCTAAGGTATTCGCTGATGGGCATAGTGAGTTCATAGAACTTTTTATTTTTTGTTACAAGTTAGCGGAAAATGATGATTTTTTTATTTATTTTTTCCTTACAAAGTCTCATATTCCACTAACTTGTGACAAAAAATAAAAACTTCCATGAACTCACTATGCCCATCACGAAATACCTTGGGGTGTCTTCTTTCCAAAATGGGGTCACTTTTAGGGTAGTTATACTGCCCTGGCATTCTAGGGGCCCTAATGTGTGGGAAGTAGTTTGAAATCAAAATGTGTAAAAAATGACCTGTGAAATCCTAAAGGTGCTCTTTGGAATGTGGGCCCCTTTGCCCACCTAGGCTGCAAAAAAGTGTTACACATCTGGTATCGCCGTACTCTGGAGAAGTTGGGCAATGTGTTTTAGGGTGTCATTTTACATATACCCATGCTGGGTGAGATAAATATCTCGGCAAAAGACAACTTTTCCCATTTTTTTTATACAAAGTTGGCATTTGACCGAGATATTTCTCTCACCCAGCATGGGTATATGTAAAATGACATCCCAAAACACATTGCCCAACTTCTCTTGAGTACGGCGATACCAGATGTGTGACACTTTTTTGCAGCCTAGGTGGGCAAAGGGGCCCACATTCCAAAGAGCACCTTTAGGATTTCACAGGTCATTTTTTACACATTTTGATTTCAAACTACTTACCACACATTAGAGCCCCTAGAATGCCAGGGCAGTATAACTACCCCACAAGTGACCCCATTTTGGAAAGGAGACACCCCAAGGTATTTCGTGATGGGCATAGTGAGTTCATGGAAGTTTTTATTTTTTGTCACAAGTTAGTGGAATATGAGACTTTGTAAGAAAAAAAAAAGAAAAAATCATCATTTTCCGCTAACTTGTGACAAAAAATAAAAAATTCTAGGAACTCGCCATGTCCCTCACGGAATACCTTGGGGTGTCTTCTTTCCAAAATGGGGTCACTTGTGGGGTAGTTATACTGACCTGGCAATTTAGGGGCCCTAATGTGTGGGAAGTATTTTGAATTCAAAATGTGTAAAAAAATGCCCTCCGAAAGGTGCTCTTTGGAATGTGGGTCCCTTTGCCCACCTAGGCTGCAAAAAAGTGTTACACATCTGGTATCGCCGTACTCAGGAGAAGTTGGGCAATGTGTTTCGGGGTGTCATTTTACATATACCCATGCTGGGTGAGAGAAATATCTCGGCAAAAGACAACTTTTTCCATTTTTTTATACAAAGTTGGCATTTGACCAAGATATTTATCTCACCCAGCATGGGTATATGTAAAATGACACCCCAAAACACATTCCCCAACTTCTCCTGAGTACGGCGATACCAGATGTGTGACACTTTTTTGCCGCCTAGATGCGCAAAGGGGCCCACATTCCTTTTAGGAGGGCATTTTTAGACATTTGGATCCCAGACTTCTTCTCACGCTTTAGGGCCCCTAAAATGCCAGGGCAGTATAAATACCCCACATGTGACCCCATTTTGGAAAGAAGACACCCCAAGGTATTCAATGAGGGGCATGCCGAGTTCATAGAATTTTTTTTTTTTTGCTACAAGTTAGCGGAAATTGATATATATAATTTTTTTCTCACAAAGTCTTCCTTTCCGCTAACTTGGGACAAAAATTTCAATCTTTCATGGACTCAATATGCCCCTCAGTGAATACCTTGGGGTGTCTTCTTTCCAAAATGGGGTCATTTGTGGGGTGTTTGTACTGCCCTGGCATTTGAGGGTCTCCGCAATCATTACATGTATGGCCAGCATTAGGAGTTTCTGCTATTCTCCTTATATTGAGCATACGGGTAATGAGATTTTTTTTTTCCGTTCAGCCTCTGGGCTGAAAGAAAAAATGAACGGCACAGATTTCTTCATTCGCATCGATCAATGTGGATGAAAAAATCTCCGCCAAAAAAAAAAAGGAGGGGAAAGACGTCTGCCAGGAAATAGCTCGTATGCCCTGGCAAACCCACTTAGCTCGTATGCCCTGGCAAACCCGATTTCTCCATTCACATCAATCGATGTGGATGAATAAATCATTGCCGGGATTTTTTATTTATTTTTATATACAAAGTGTTTGCCAAAGTATATGAACACTGCCGCCTCCTCAGCTCATATGCCTCGGCAAACGTATCTTTTACTGCAGAGGAGAAATCTCGTCTTCCAGCACCGCATACACCGACTTTTGTGTAATCTGACAGCAGCGCAATGCTTCTGTCAGAAATCACATCAGTGCTGCAGCTAGTCGATCGGTTGGTCCACCTGGAAGGTAAAAAAAACAAAACAAAAAAGAAAAAACCAGGCCGCAACGCAATAAATTTATTAACTTTATAATAACATTTGAACGGAACATATAAACTTTATTTAACTTTTTGAACTGAACGTTAACTTTTTTGCTTACCGGTGTTTTTTTTACCTTTATAGGACAAACCTCTCCTTCCCCATGGGACAATGTGCAAAGCGCAAATCGTCCAGAGATGTGGCGAAGTACATTATGCACTTTATCCCAGGTGAAAGGAGAGGTTTGCAGCAGCTGTGAGTGAAAGGGCCCTAAGACCCCTGTGTGCCTGTCCTGTGAGATGCAATCCCTATGCTAAGTGTACCTGTGTGTGGTACTTCCGGAAACACTCCCCTAAGCATAGGGCAGGGTGGTCAGGACAGAAATAGCGGGTGTCACGCCTTATTCCACTCCTGCTACAGACACAACATCTTTTTCGGGGTGACGGTTGGGTTGAGGTACCAGCAACGACATTGGGGAAATGTCGCTTGTGTAGACCGCTCACTACACTGGTGGTTGGGGCCACAGAACCTCCTGGATACAGGAGGTTCGCGATGATTTCTTCCTGAAATTTGAGGAAGGATCTTGTTCTCCCAGCCTTACTGTAGAGAACAAAACTATTGTACATCGCCAATTGAATCAAATATACAGACACCTTCTTATACCAGCGTCTGGTGCGTCGGGAAACTAAATAGGGAGCCAACATCTGGTCATTGAAGTCCACCCCTCCCATGAGCGCATTATAGTCGTGGACTGAGAGAGGCTTTTTAATGACACTGGTTGCCCGTTCAATTTGTATTGTCGTGTCTGCGTGAAGGGAGGAGAGCATGTAAACATCACGCTTGTCTCTCCATTTCACCGCGAGCAGTTCTTCGTTACACAAGGCAGCCCTCTCACCCCTTGCAAGACGGGTGGTAACGAGCCGTTGGGGGAAGCCCCGGCGACTAGGTCGCACGGTGCCACAGCAGCCAATCTGTTCTAGGAACAAATGCCTGAAGAGGGGCACACTTGTGTAAAAATTGTCCACATAAAGATGGTACCCCTGGCCAAATAAGGGTGACACCAAGTCCCAGACTGTCTTCCCACTGCTCCCCAGGTAGACAGGGCAACCGGCTCCAGGGTCTGATCTTTTCCCTCATAGATCCGAAATTTGTGGGTATAGCCTGTGGCCCTTTCACAGAGCTTATACAATTTGACCCCATACCGGGCGCGCTTGCTTGGGATGTATTGTTTGAAGCCAAGGCGCCCGGTAAAATGTATAAGGGACTCGTCGACGCAGATGTTTTGCTCAGGGGTATACAAATCTGCAAATTTGTTGTTGAAGTGGTCTATGAGGGGCCGAATTTTGTGGAGCCGGTCAAAAGCTGGGTGGCATCTGGGACGGGAGGTGGTGTTGTTGTCGCTAAAGTGCAGGAAACGCAGGATGGCCTCAAATCGTGCCCCGGACATAGCAGCAGAGAACATGGGCATGTGATGAATTGGGTTTGTGGACCAATATGACCGCAATTCATGCTTTTTGGTTAGACCCATGTTGAGGAGAAGGCCCAGAAATTTTTTTAATTCGGAAACTTGGACTGGTTTCCACCGGAAAGGCTGGGCATAATAGCTTCCCGGGTTGGCGGCTATAAATTGAGTGGCATACCGATTTGTTTATGCCACGACTAAGTCCAAGAGCTCCGCAGTCAAGAACAGCTCAAAAAATCCCAGTGCCGAACCGATCTGAGCTGTCTCAACCCGAACTCCAGACTGGGCGGTGAAAGGGGGAACTACAGGTGTGGCTGAAGTTGGGGACTGCCTCAGGGACTCTAGGGGCTCTACGGGCCTGTCTGTGCGGTGGCTGCGACGGGGTAACTATTGCACGTGCCACCGTACCAGCTTCAACTGCCCTTCCGGTGCTTGCCACTTCACCATGTTGTACGGCAGTGCTGGTATTTGGTCCAGGGAGGGCTGCGCTGCTGGTGTATGCCTCACCACGTAATCCGACAGCGCCAGCCCCACTCTGCTGCTCTTGAAGCGGATCCTGCGCAACCTGTGGTCTAGCAACACGGGGCCGGGTACGCCTGGTGCTATCAGGGACCTCAACCTCCTCGTCCGAACTTTGGGTCAGACTGCCACTGCTTTCTACAGGTTCATATTCTGACCTGCTAGATTCGTCAGATGAGGGTTCCCATTCCTCATCCGACTGGGTCAGAAGCCTGTAGGCCTCTTCAGAAGAATTGACATTTGGACTACTAAATTTAGGGGTATTCCCTGAGACTACCCAAGAAAAAAAGCAAGCCTGTCTTACAAATGGGAGGCTAGCGAAGTACCGAAGGCCGCTGCGATTGATAAAAAATATCAAAACTGATTTTTTTTATCGCCGCAGCGCTTGTAAAGTGATTGTGCAGTGATAAAAAAAATAATAATATATAAATCAGCGAATCAGTGACTGCGGTGCGGTGGGCTGGGCGCTAACTGACGCTAACTACCTAACCAAGGGGCCTAAACTATCCTAAAGCCTAACAGTCAATACTAGTGAAAAAAAAAAAGTGACAGTTTACACTGATCACTTTTTTCCCTTTCACTAGTGATTGACAGGGGTGATCAAGGGGTTAATTGGGGTGATGGGGGGTGATCTGGGGGCTAAGTGTGCTGTTTGGTGTACTCACTGTGATGTCTGCTCCTCTGCTGGAACCAACCGACCAAAAGGACCAGCAGAGGAGCAGAGAAGCAGAGAAGCCATTTAACACCTTATATTTATAAATATAAGGTGTTAGATGGCTTGTGATTCGATTTTTAAAAAATCAGCAACCTGCCAGCGACGATCATTGGCTGGCAGGTTGCTGACGAAATACTCCTCTAACTTTTGCCGACCCGCGATGCGCATGCGCAGGCCGGCTTTGAGCGAAATCTTGCGTCTCGCGAGATGACGCTTATATGCGTGACTCTGCCTGCAGCTGCCGCCTCCGGAACACGATCCTGCGTTAGGCGGTCCGGAGGCGGTTAAAGGCTATTTACACCGTCTGAGGAAAATATTTTTTATTATTGCAATTTACTCATTTTGGGCTAAAAATTATTTTTCCAATTGGTCTTTATTAAAAATATTCAGCCGTTCTGTCACAAAAGGTTAACTGTTTGTCTAGCTGTGTGAATCCTACTTTTTACTTTCATTTTGTGCCGGTCATCTAATAATCCTTATCTCTAATTCATTGAGAGGTTGATAAACACTTATTTAAGCCACATTCATATCAGTAAGATAAGAACTGAGCTATAATGAATGTTTATAAGGTCAGAGAGCAGAAATAAGGAGCCCGTCAGGTTAGCTGGCTGACGGAAAAGAGCATCTCAGCTATGTACAGAAAAAAGGGTTCCATATTTGTAATGAAGACCAATTTTAAAATAGATTTTAGCTCAAAATGAGTACAATGCGATAATAAAAAAAATTGCCCCAAAAGGTATATTGCCTTTAGGATAGTTGACCGGTCCTGGGCGAAATCCAGTGTCTTGTGTGTTCTGTCAGCTTGCTCTGATGTGTGTGCTCACCTTTATATAGTAGACCTTCTACCATTTTATAATTAATATGATGAAAAAAATCTATTATTTCTTACTAGTTAAAAAACAATACTGATCCATTGTGTATCATACTCACAGGATTGCCAGGGTCTCCAGCACCTCCCTTTTCTCCTGGTGTTCCATCAACTCCCTGTAGATAAGGTCATTGTTAGTCAAAACATACATTATTATACAGTTATATAAAGAAAGAACTCCATAAACTTCTTACCGGAACTCCAGCTTCTCCGCGTGGTCCTGGGTCTCCGGGAAACCCAATAGGACCCTAAAATGAAATATTTCCATAAAGTTGAGACATTCCTGGCATAGGATACCAAGCAGAATGACAACTATACCTGAGGTTTCATTTACAGAAGCTAATATTTCTTGCTCACCTAAGTTGAAAATGAGGTATTTTTTAACCTTATGTGACTATAACTATTACGGTAATTGAATCCTTGAGATATTTTCTACAGTCTAATGACATTAACTAGATATTAAGTAGAATTGAAAGAGTTGGGTGGTGACTGGATTAGTTATATATATGACAAGAGGTCAAGAGAATGGGGCACACCAGGTTGTCCTATAAAAATGATTACCGGTAATTACCACCCCACTTTGTTTTACAATATCATTGCATACTGTTTGGTTCCTTGGGGCATCTCACCATGTTTCCTTTTGGTCCATCTTCTCCTGGCCGTCCCTTCTTTCCAGGCGGACCAGCTGACCCAGATAATCCTGACTCTCCCTTTTCACCAACATCAGCTTTGCCTCCCTGGAAAAACATCAATAAGAGTCACAACTTCTAAATCTATGCGTCAGTTTTTACTACCTGGTGCCACAGTAAACAAGAACAGTGCAGGAGCAGCCCTAATTGTATACACTCTGTGGTTGATTTTAGGAACAGAGTCTTCTGATGAACTGTCTTGGAAGATATATGACAGCAGTCCGTGTAGGGACTAAATAGGGGAAAAAGTGCAAGATAATAAGAATAAATAAGGTGAGCCTTCATAGGGTAGGGATGTTCTTTTCATGGCAGCTCCTCTGAGTAATGGGTGTAAGAATTTGGGATTGTTCTCCAGAGAATCACTTTTGACCTATATGCAGTACACTAGAACTGAGGGTATCTGCAATTGTTTCTTGTATTGTTATTGTTAAGTATTTCATATTGTGGCTGTATATTCCAGCAAAGGGATCATGGATGATTAAAGATTGGCAGGAACAGGGCTAACAACACTATTGGTAGGAATTGGCTGTTCCTCTCCTATTGGTAGATATTGGCTGGTACTGCTTCCTGCCAGGAGGGTAGTTCCTGTCCAGCTGGAGAGATGAGAGGAAGCACATGCTAGAGCTCCTGCTCCAGGAACGATATTTGATACTCCATAGAGACCAAGGTCTTTTGAGCTTCAAGACAGCATATGAGAGACAAGACAGCAGAGTGAACAGCAAAGCATGGCGTTACAGACACCCATCACCCAAACCACTACTAGGCCAGTTCAAGTCCAAACCTTACAGTGGACACCTTAACCCACAAGTGCCTAAAATTGCTATTCCATTGACAGCCACCCTGCCACTATCCCACGTCCACTGTTGCCAAAAACTGCAATTTGCCGCTACTGGATGTACCGCAAGTTATATTTTGAATTACCGGTACGTAAAAAGAGACTGTTATACGTTCACTTCTGGCCTCATTCTTAAAACTACATTTCCACTGCACCGATTCCCAGGGAGCAATGACCTGAGAGAGTAAACCATAACACAACACTTCGTCAGGGCTACTACCACTCCCATCCTCTGTACCTACTTCTCAGGGGTTCGCCGCATAAATATTCCCTAAGAGAAAAGTATAACCCTGTGCATATATCCATAATCAAAGGAAAAAATATTTAAAAAAATGTATTATTTTTTCTGTCATGGTCTTGTCCAGGGCTACTTTTCACGATGACTTGGGCAATTATTTGCTGTGCAGAAAAAGGTCATCCAAGAAACAGATTGCTGACAGTAATAACGCAAGAAGATCTCATGATGATTATAGTATAGTGGACAGAAGGGCAAGAGTGATAGTAAAGCTTGACCAATGTATGAGTGACTCATTTACGCAGAAAAGAGATTGCTAGGATGGCTACTATATTATAGACCTAACTGGACACTGATAAGGGTCTGTGGACAAATCGATGAAATATCTTCATTACTTACTGGGGGACCTGTTTCTCCTGGTTGTCCTGGATCTCCAGCTTCTCCATACTCTCCCTGTAAAAGCAATATGGATTCTTATAAAGATTTACCCTCTATTGATCTATCTTCTATATTTCTAAAAATGTACACATTTTTATCTAGTACACTCATCTGTAGAACCAACCTCTGCAGCAAGTTTTTTTAAGGATCAAGCACAACAAATACAAAGTTTGTTTCAACTCCAACCCACCTTTTCTCCCACAGCTCCTGGTTGACCCGTACCACCTAAATTTCCTGGAGGACCCTGAAAATGAAACAAGGTGGTCAGGGCTGGACTCATTCAGTCTTGTTTTTTCTTTGTAAAGCTTAAACTTACTTACATCACCACCACTGGGTCCCATAGGACCTCTTGGACCTCCAGTTCCAGGGGGACCCTGTAATCATAAATTTATGTTATTGACTCTTAAGACAAGTTTCCTGCTAATATTTTTTCTATGTATGATCCCATTTTAGGGTTGATGGAATGTGGGTAAATATAGAGCTATGCATTTTTCTCTGGCTCCAGTTGATTTTTCTGGAGCAACAGACCTTTTGCCTCTAGGTCTGTGGCGATTCTACAACTCTCACATTTCTTAACCTCATTGCCATCCACAGAAGATGTCAGGAGACCTCTAACACCTTTTGAAAAGATCTGCGTGGGCACATCTTCTAGTCCTTTGGAGATCCACATCTTCTCTATCGCTAACACAATGGGTTCACAAGTTGGATGATATCCTGAGGATGGAGGAACTCACCACTTTACTACACGACTACAAATATTCTGCATTTATCACAATGTGAACTCCTTCGATTTTTTTTTTACCAGAGGTTATCATCCTATTGATCCTTTTTGAAAAAGACCTGGTCACCTCCATATACTTGTCGCAAATTTCTCCAGCCTCCCCTTTTTCCTGTTTTTTCTTTTTTCCGACTTTTTTCTTCCATCCTTTTTTCCCTTGCACATCTTGTTTACCTGTATCATCTTGGCATGTATCTTTTAGCCAAAGACGCACAGTTCAGCATTTGACTACATCTTACCCTATCAATAGTGGCGTAACTATAATTTATAGGGCCCCATAGCAGAATAAGATGGGTATCTCACCACCTAGTGTAAGCCTAAGATATGGGCTTTCTCCTCAACAATCCATAGTACTGTTGTTTTACAACAGTTCATTATTCACTTGACGTGTTATGACAAAATGTTACTGCTTTGTATGTATGTTCCTTTTTTTATAAAAATTGTTACATTTTGTCAATAATGAATTTGGAAAGGAAAAACATTTATTCCATCCAGTGTACCATTGGTCCAACATGTCCACTTTCTCCTTTCTCTCCTGGAGGTCCAGGCATACCCTATAAAGAGACAATTATTAAAATATTAGATTGAAATGCTTTCATAGTATATACTCCATAAATTATCTATTGTATTTAGTGAATGACATACATTAGACATTAAAGAGTCACTATTCTTTCACACAATGTCATTTCATTTAATAGAGAACGGTATAAGTAGCAAATTTCTAAATAATTTAATTTAAAAATCTGCCTGCATCCACCTGAAGTCAAGGCCACTAGGCATGTCCACTGCCTGTTGTCAGGCAAGATCCGTCTCTACAAACAGAGACACAGAAGATGGCTAAGAGGAAGTGGCGACGTGTCAGAGCTAGCTGAGATCCTGAGCCTGATAAAACAACTGCTTCTAGACTGCTTCTGAACATCACAGGAGCCTTCTGCCTTTATGTAAGTGTGATTTATCCCTCCTTATCTGTTCTCTGAGCTTCCTAGATGAAAACAAACATTGTAGGAAGTAAGGGAAAGGACATCACAGCAGTACAGTACTGGCAAATTTCACAGAAGGGAGAGGCCGCTGCTTCTAAGAGAAATGCATCTAGCTATGCCACTGAAACTGAATAATTTGGCTCAAAAAACATTAGGGAAGCCCAAACATAAGTGTTCCTTCACAGTTATGATTATACAAAGAAGCAAAGCCATTAGGTAAACTTTTTTTTTTTTTTTTTTAACTCAGGTATGCTTTAAGGTTTAGGCAAATCATTTTCAGTAAAGTTGATAGTGGAGGACAGGGGGTATCTTTTTTTTTTGCAGGGAAAATGAAGTATTGCGGAGCATGGGAGTCTATGAGATCTAACAAACCAACTTACTCCTATAGGACAAATGGAAAGGGGTTCTTCATTTTTTTTTTTCTCTACTGATAAAATAATGGCCAAATGCATTGGTTTGACCCTCATGTGATTTTGTGGGTGTTGCAGTTGGTCAGCTTAAAGGTGCAACCCAGAACAGAAGCGCCTGGTGTTAGTCCCCCTACACAACCTTTTAATTGGGCCAGTTATCTAGACCCTCGTTTTCCAGCAATGAAGTTCCTCTGGGGAGGGGACGGTTTCTTGATTTCTAATAGCAATGTAAATTGGAGGGCTGGGTCCTTTCTCTCTGTGGGCCTCATAGCAGCTATATGGTCAGCCTCTATGGACCATCTCCATACTTTCAAAAACAAACTGCCTAGTGTTTCTTTTCAAGGAACCAACAATGGGAAGGGTCAACTTACCTGCAGCCCCCTTGGGCCAGTTATACCAGGGAACCCTCTATAACCTTCATCTCCCTTTTGTCCTTGCATTCCTTGTTGACCTCTACGCCCAGGCTCTCCATCTTGGCCCTATGCAAAACAGTAATATGATGAATAAATCTTCATTGTTAAATTTTATAGAAACACAAAAGGATATTTAAATCTTACTTTTTAGTGATGAATTTGAACAGGATACATGCATGTTTGCAAATATGATTTGTTCAACACAATACTTACTGCTTGACCAGGGTGTCCTATTGGACCTTGTATGCCAGTTGGTCCTGGTGGCCCCTTTGAAATATAGAATATAGTCAGATATTGGAGTAACGTACATTTATAGATATTTTTGTGCTGTTCCTTTACATTAGTCTATGTTTATATTGTTTCTATGTATGTCTCTTCTATAAACTCTAAAATAGCCTTCATCCAAAGTGTATATATATATATATATATATATATATATATATATACTTATACCGTATATATATATATATATATATTTTTTTTTTTTTTATAGCAAAGTGTAGTTTGCTGAAGCACTTGTTGAAAAATGTTTAATGGGCTGGATTTTGTATGGAATGGTAGGTAGATTGGTAGTGGGACCTGCCATTTCCTTCCCACTCCAGTACACTACTTTATCCTAAACTAAGGAAAACCCAGGTGCAGCTGCTTTGCTTGTTACTGAGGGAATAAATACAGGGCTGAAATACTCATACAGCGTCAAGAGTCTGAAAGCTGCATGACCTGGTGGCTGAGTAAAGCCTGATCTCCTGTTATCTGCTGTATTCCTAGGTGAGTAAACCTATGTGCAGTTAGCAGTCAGATGGGCAGGTGTTTTTGTGTTTATATAAAACTAACTGCATAACTTTGTCTGCTTTTATATTATTTTGGAAGATCAATAAGAAGTGTTGGACTTTTAACTTTTGGAAACTGTTGAAGCCTGTGAAGTCTGTCATCGCCAAACCTGACAATATTATAGATACTTACTTTATCTCCCTTGTCACCTTTACTTCCTTTTTGTCCAGGGCCGCCCATTTCTCCCTAAAAGAAAGGTGCCAGATAACATTAATTTTCACTTTGTGGAAACCATGCCAAAAAAGAGGCACAAAGATGTCAAACTGTTGTCAGATACCTTATCTCCATCATCCCCAGGAGGTCCAGATGGACCAGCAGGTCCTGGTGGTCCAATGCTTCCCTGAGCACCATCCTGGCCAACTGCACCCTCAGGTCCTTTCTCACCCTGCGAGACAAAACATAATCTTAAGTTATATATTATAAATACTGTACAAAACATTATTTTAGCATCAAATGAGGGGTTAGAAAATCTGCTACTAAATGAGATAGATGAGGCAGCAGATCATAATGAGGTCGTTATTATGGGGGACTTCAACTTCCCAGATATAGAGTGGGAAACTGAAACCTGTATATCTCATAAAGGAAACAGGTTCCCATTTGGAATCGCACATCGTGTATCTAACCGGGCGAGTTTCAATACTAAGAACCGTTGACAATTTGGAAAAGAGTTTGCTGCTCACTGAGCAAGCACTCTATGGGGTAGATGTGGGGGAGGGTGGTAGCGAGGAGGCTCAGGAAAGTGAGGTAGCTAGCTGTATAACTGTTAGAAAGTAGGGTAGAGGGAAGAGTGCCAGGAAGGCTAGCCCTGCTCTGACACACCCCAAGTGCATGGTTGGAAGATGAGGGCGATGTCAGTTCATGGAGAGCACTGCTGCAGCCAAACCCGTCCTCTTCCAGTCAGGGGAATGTCAGCTCTAGTAAGCAGGGCACCAGGAGAGCAGGGCAGGCCAGACAGGTGCTGGTAGTGGGAGACTCAATTATAAGGCGCACAGATGGGGCGATCTGTCACAAAGACCGGGATCGTCGAACGGTGTGTTGTCTTCCTGTCGCTCGAGTTCGACACATCGCGGATCGGGTTGACAGATTACTAGGAGGGGCTGGAGAAGATCTAGCAGTCATGGTCCATATCGGAACCAATGACAAAGTTAGAGATAGGTGGAGCGTCTTTAAAAATGATTTTAGGGATTTAGGTCACAAGCTTAGGGCAAGGACCTCAAAGGTAGTGTTTTCCAAAATACTACCTGTACCACGAGCCACACAAGATAGGCAGCGGGAGAACTGGTGTAGGAAGGAGGGGTTTGGGTTCCTGGAGAACTGGGCCGACTTCTCTGTCGGCTACAGCCCCTATCGTAGGGATGGGCTGCACCTCAATGGGGAAGGGGCAGCTATGTTGGGGGAGAAGATGGCTAGAAGGTTGGAGGAGTGTTTAAACTAGGGACTGGGTGGGAGGGTAATTATGTTATAGGATGGAAAGATAGTGCAGATAGAGACCGGGGGTGATGTAATGGGACTGGGGGAGGAATGGAAGGAGGGACTAGATCAGTTCAGAATGAAAGGTGTAGGGTAAAAAATATACATAAACCTCTCAATTGTATGTATACTAATGCCAGAAACCTGACTAATTAAACTGGTGAACTGGAATTAGTGATGTGTGAGGAGGACTATGACATAATGGGAATAACTGAGACATGGCTGGATGATAGCTATGACTGGGCAGTTAATGTACAGGGTTACAGTCTGTTTAGAAAGGATCCCCAAAACCAGAGAGGGGGAGGGGTCTGCCTTTATGTAAAGTCCTGTCTAAACCCACAGTCCGAGAAGATATAAATGAGGGACATGAACATGTGGAGTCACTGTGGGTAGAAATACATGGAGGCAAAAACAATAAAAAATTACTATTAGGAGTTTATTATAAACCACCTAATATACCAGAGTCCACAGAAAATCTGCTACTAAATGAGATAGACGACGCGGCAAATCATAATGAGGTCGTTATTATGGAGGACTTCAAATACCCAGATATTGACTGGGGAACTAATACCTGTATATCTCATAAAGGAAACAGGTTCTTGGCAATAACTAAAGACAATTACCTTTCCCAACTGGTTCAGGACCCGACTAGAGGGACGGCCATACTGGACTTAGTATTAACCAATAGGCCTGACAGAACAACAGATGTGCAGGTTGGGGGATACCTGGGAAACAGTGACCATAAAGTAATAACCTTCCAATTGTCATTCAAAAGAGTGTTTCTTCAGGAAAAATACCAAACTTCAAAAAAAGCTAAATTTAGCCAACTAAGAGAGGCCATAGGTCTAACTACCGTAACTGGGACAAAGTCCTCAAAAATAAAAAATACAGCCACAAAATGGGATGTTTTTAAAAGCATCCTAAAATCTAATTGTGAGAGGTACATACCTTATGGAAATAAAAGTTTAAGGAACAAGAAAAAAACAATGTGGATAAATAGAACTGTAAAGAAAGCAATAAATGATAAAACGAAAGCATTTAAATCACTAAAACAGGAGGGTAGCGAGGAAGCCCTGAAAAATGATAAGGAAAAAAAGAATATGTAAAAAACAAATAAAAGCAGCCAAATTAGAGACCGAGAGATTAATTGCCAAGAAGAGCAAAACTAACCCTAAAATGTTCTCCAATTATATAAATGGTAAAAAGTATAAATCTGAAGGTGTCGTCCCTCTAAAAAGCAATGAGGGGGGAGTTGCAGAGAGCGATGAGAAAAAAGCAAAGCTATTAAAAAAAAATTCTCCACTGTATTCACTGGGGAAAATAAACTGTCAGATTAAAATGCAAAATGTAAAAGTAAATTCCCTATTAAAAATGCCCTGTCTGACCCAGGAAGAAGTACAGCGGCGTCTTAAAAAGTGTGGAAAGGTTAACAGAAAAGTGTATGGTAAAGTCCTGGAAGGGGTGTATATCCCACCCAGCTTCCTCAACTAGGTGCGGTAAATAAAATCCAGAAGGTTAAAATGGTCTCAGCAATGTGTAGGTTGCTGAGACAGTTTTGTTAAGTTTATTGGCTGGATTTTATTGGACTGGGAGAAGGTAGGCTTGGTAGAGGGACCTCCCCAGTCCACCTCATTCAGGGGCAGGTTTTCCCCTAGCCTGAGGGATCCCCAGCTGAAGGCAGCTGGGATTGTTAAGAGGAAATAAAGCACAGTCCAGGCTGTCAGTCTGGGGAGAGTAATGCCTGGACAAAGTCTGGGAAGATGGCTGCCCTGCTGGCTAGAGAAGCCAAATTCTCTGTGTGACCTGTGTTCAATAGGTGAGCTTGGATCTTCACTGTATTAGCCAGAGCCCAGACGGGCTTTGTGGTGCTGGATCTTCACCTTACCCAGTGAACTATAACTGGGTTTGCCTGTATTGCCAGAGTTATAAAAACGAAATAAAGCAACATTTGGAATTTAACCCTGTGGTCTGCAAGAGAATCTGTCATTGCCGCCTTGCCTGAGAGTGTAACCCCTTACAATAGATTAAAATAGACAAATCGCCAGGACCAGATGGCATACACCCCCGTATCCTAAGAGAATTAAGTTATGTCATAGCCAGACCCTTATTTCTGATATTTAAGGACTCTATACTGACAGGTAGTGATGGCCTTGTGATTTGCCGAACATGCGAACATATGGCGACATTCGCACCCGCCATATTCTTTTAGATTGTAAAGAACCTTGACCCATGACACATCCATCAGGTGGTACAGGACAGCCAATTGAAAAGTTTCAGCACATGGACATACCCCCTACCTTATAAATAGACCCGATCTGCCCACCATTTTACATTGAGTCTTTTGTCAGTGTAGGGAAAGGTTGCTGTGTGGAGCAGGGACAGACTGTTAGGGACAAAAACGCTAACAAATAGGTCCACAAAAGTCAGTCTAATAACTGGTATAGGTGTACTATTGATAGGTGTGCAGTACAGAGGGGTGTAATACACTTATAATATACTTTCTAACATAGAAAGCATATTATAGTGGATTTGTATTGTGCAGCAGTGGTGAGCGGTTCTGCAGCGATACTGCAGCTACACAGAGTGACAAACGCAATTAGAAAAAATAATTATAACTGGTGTGATATACCAGTCGCCCCCCAAAAAAACTGATAGAAGTGGGGTGTTATATACCAATAATATACTTTCTATATAGTGCATTTTGGTAGAGCAGCATTTGTTTACGGTTTTGCTGCGTTCCCTCTGCTACACACAGTGACAAACGGTATTGGAAAAAATAATTATAACTGGTGTGATATACCAGTCGCCCCCCCAAAAAAACTGATAGAATTATTATAACTGGTGTGCGCATGCTCGTACGCAAAAATGATATTGCCGATATTTCGCATTAAAAAAAATAATGAATGGAGATCGCAAATTCTAATAATACATCTGGTATGTCACTGTACATGTTGTGGGACTATTTGTGCACTTCTAGTAATTATTTCTTGGCTGCAAATATGAGCTGAAGGTTTTTCAGGTTCGCCTGCCATTACAATAAATGGGACCCGCCGCAAACTTGCGGTTCGCGAACATTTGTTCGCGCGATCGCGTTCACGAACCGTCCCGGCAGATGTTCGTCCATCACTACTGACAGGGAGTGTGCCACAGGATTGCCGCATAGCAAATGTGGTGTCAATATTCAAAAAGGGTCCATAAACAGAGTTCGTAAACTATATGCCAGTAAGTTTAACATCTGTTGTGGGTAAACTGTTTAAAGGTTTTCTGAGAGATGCTATCTTGGAGCACCTTAATGAAAATAAGCAAATAACGCCATATCAGCATGGCTTCATGAGGGATCGGTCATGTCAAACTAATTTAATCAGTTTCTATGAGGAGGTAAGTTCTAGACTTGACAGCGGCAAATCAATGGATGTCGTGTATCTGGACTTCTCCAAAGCATTTGACACTGTACCGCATAAAAGGTTAGTATATAAAATGAGAATGCTCGGACTCGGAGAAAACGTCTGTAAGTGGGTAAGTAACTGGCTCAGTGATAGAAAACAGAGGGTGGTTATTAACGGTACACACTCAGATTGGGTCACTGTCACTAGTGGAGTACCTCAGGGGTCAGTATTGGGCCCTATTCTCTTCAATATATTTATTAATGATCTTGTAGAAGGCTTGCATAGTAAAATATAATATTTTGCAGATGACACTAAACTGTGTAAAGTAATTTACACTGAAGAGGACAGTATACTGCTACAAATGGATCTGGATAGATTGGAGGCTTGGGCAGATAAGTTTAACACTGATAAATGTAAAGTTATGCACATGGGAAGAAATAATGCAAGTCACCCGTACATACTAAATGGTAAAACACTGGGTAACACTGACATGGAAAAGGATCTAGGAATTTTAGTGAACAGCAAACTAAGCTGCAAAAACCAGTGTCAGGCAGCTGCTGCCAAGGCCAATAAGATAATGAGTTGCATAAAAAGGGGCATAGATGCCCGTGATGAGAATATAGTCCTACCACTTTACAAATTACTAGTCAGACCACACATGGAGTACTGTGTACAGTTCTGGGCTCCTGTGAACAAGACATAGCAGAGCAGGAGAGGGTTCAGAGGAGGGCAACTAAAGTAATAACTGGAATGGGGCAACTACAGTACCCTGAAAGATTATCAGGGGTCAGTACAGAGATCACTCCCATCATCTATTTATCCCCAGGACTGTGACTGTGATGAGGGGACATCCTCTGCGTCTGGAGGAAAGAAGGTTTGTACACAAACATAGAAGAGGATTTTTTTACGGTAAGAGCAGTGAGACTATGGAACTCTCTGCCTGAGGAGGTGGTGATGGTGAGTACAATAAAGGAATTCAAGAGGGGCCTGGAGTGTAATAATATTAAAGGCTATAGCTACTAGAGAGGGGTCATTGATCCAGGGAGTTATTCTGATTGCCTGATTGGAGTCGGGAAGGAATTTCTTTCCCCTTAAGTGGGGAAAATTGGCTTCTACCTCACAGTTTTTTTCTTTAGCCTTCCTCTGGATCAACTTGCAGGATAACAGGCCGAACTGGATAGACAGATGTCTTTTTTCGGCCTTATGTACTATGTTACTATGTAAGGATAAAAAATTTAAGGTGAACATGCTCCTGATTTTAAAAAACATTTATAATTACGGAGAACCCAAATGTTAATGCAGCATACCACCCATAGATAAAAATGTAGTATAGCCAGTGAGCTATTCAATAAAATGTATCCGTATAGCGCCAGCTGCTGTTTGTTCCTTTCCTTATTTTTTTTGTCCATCTCACTGAGCTGGTCGCACGCGCTCAGTTTAAATCTTCAACTGCCACCAGCCATATGTTCTGTTAGAAGCAGTGGCAGTGGCAGCAGTGGCAGTGGCAGCAGAAAGGACATGCCCACCCGGGAAAGCACTCCTCACTGAGCTGTCAGGCTGAAGATTATCTATCAGAGCAATTTGACCAGTGAATGTGGAGATCTCTGGACCCATGTGCGCTACAGGGCTGGTTCTAGCTTTGTTAGAAATGTATTTTACATCAATCATGGCACCAACATGATCTGAAACCAGCAAGAATAAGATTTTGCAGAGTGAATATAAGTTTCTCGTAGATTTTTAAGTAGTTGTATGGTTAACCACATGTCAGCCATGAATGGCTTCTCTTACTGTTGTCACTAAATTTGATGGTCCTGTAACATGAAGAATGTATTAATGACCACTTTATTATGTTACTTACTGGATTCCCTTTCTCACCAGCAGGTCCTGATGGTCCTTGTGACCCAGGGCGTCCTGGAAGGCCAATTCCACCAGCTGCTCCAGATGGACCTCTCTCTCCGCCTGGACCCTTTAAACAGGTAACATTTATAAAGGTTAGGGGACTATGTGTGGATGAACATACACAAGTAACAGGGGCTACTGTTGAATTTCTGGATCTTCGACACCTACTGGAGCTCCTGGTGAACCAATGGGGCCTTCTCCTCCTTTTAAGCCAGATGGACCCTAGGAGGAACAAAGAGATTCATTGCGATTTGTAATGTATACTCTATATATAGTGAAACCTTTCCAAAAAGACCCCTTTATCCAGACCATATTTTCTGTGTAAAGTTTTCCATTTTATTATACTAAGCATACTGGCCATCTTGTTTGACAAGAAACTATTTTAATGCAAATTCTGGTGAGCGTATCGCCAAAACTTTTTACTGTGTACATATATTTTTATCCATTTATATGACAATAATGATATTTACCATTTCGCCTGCTATTCCACGGGCTCCTGGAAATCCGCTTAACCCTTGAGGGCCAGCTTTGCCTGGAATTCCGACAGGACCGGGGTCACCCTGTGACGGAAAATGACATATGCTCCTTGTGAATGGTTGCAGACTAGAATCACTTTAAAAGTGTCAAGATTAGAAAAATGAAAAACCCAGAAAAAAGATTAGTAATTAATTATTCATTCATAATATCCTCCGGGTGGGTCGCCAATATCAGATTGTCTGGGACTGAGCAGTTGTAATTACACCATGCTGCCTCTACGAGTAGGATGACGCGCAGTGTAATTTTGAAGCGGATCTCACGTGAGCTTCGCTACCAATTCAAACAGCTCGTAGGCTGAGGTGTTGGGAGTTGGACCCCCACCAATCTGATATTGAAGACTTATCATGAGGATAGGTCATTAATACTTAACCACTGCACAACCCCTTTAATTAACATGATACCAACTTAGCACAGTGTGACTCCACCCTTAAAGGGCATGTCCAGGATTCTACTATTGATGACCTGTCTTTAGGATACGCCATCAATATCTGATTGGCGGGCGTCCAACAGCCTGCACCCCTGCCAATGAACTGTTCTACAGTAGCTCAGGTGACATGGCTTCACAACTTTATCTGCTGAGGGAGCAGTGCTGTAGCAATCATCTCCATCCCCTACACAGTAGACAGAACTGTGTAGTTCCAACACCGACTTCCAGAAGTGGTGTTACTGCAGAACAGCTGATCAGTTGGAGTGAGATATTCATGGCCTGTCCTGAAGATAGGCCATCAGTTGTAAAATCCTGGACAACCCATCTCAGGGTGACCAAAGATGTAATGTAGATGCCTCAATTGTTGGGATTCGCCAAAGTCTAATGTCCCTGTCCACGTCATACATACAGTTGTGGCTGTGACTGGTAATGCAGCTCATCGCAGCTCAGTTCCAATCATTTAACTTTATCTTCATTTAACCGATCAGCAGGAGTGCTAAAGTCGGACAACCCGATGGGTTATTATAGAGATAGGCCGTCAGTACTACCATTCAGGAATACATGCTTATTCACCAGACTGAGACTATGGGGATCCGTAATAGTCTTCCAAAAGATATTCGGCCCATTAGATTACAGCCAGCATTCCGGTTTTTTTAATCAAATTTTTGAATCCAAAATCAGGTGTAGATCATAAAGTATAGAAAGTATTAAGGACAGCTATAAATTATCCTCTTTTTTTAAATCCACTCCTGGTTTTAACTTCAAAAACTGCATCTAAAAACCTGAATGCAGGGCTGAACCCTTAGTTTTTGAATGTTCTCTTTGAATGTTTACTAAGAACATTGATTGGCTGTACCGCACCACAGTTTCAGCTCGGTCCCATTCACCTGGTTAAGATGCAGTATGAGACGTGGCCACTCAAATCAATGGTGTTGTGTTAGTCACTGCCTTCACAAGGCTGTTGTTTTTTCAGCAAGTGCTGTTGCCTCATTTTTATGATTGGTAGGGAACCAGGGGTGAGACCCCACAGATCACGGTACAACTTAAAGTTTCCTACATAGTTTTTGAATATATGGAATTTTGGATGACGTTTGAAAAGTTCCCAGTGGTCCTATTTTTGGTTTTAATACCTATCTGCATCTGTTGTTCAGTGCACTGTGTTTCTAGAGATAATGAGGAGAATATTCTCTTGCCAATGGTGTCGCACTGTGGGAGTAAAACTTTAGAGGCTATAAAGGGATGGGAAAATATTTCAGCCCTAATAAAATTGGAGATTGTGTCTCCATAAATGGGGTGTTTGGAGAAGTAGGAGATTTGAAATTCATTCCTTGACTAAAAGACTTCTAGACTAAAGAAATCTATTTACTTGGGGGGAATTTGTTGGGTTTCCACCTTGTTGATGCTATCTACTCCCAGATCCTACCTGTCTTCTGATAGTATAGTTAAAAGATGTCAGGAGATACTAACATTACAGTAGTGTTATTGACAACTATCTGAAGGCCTCATCGTACAAGTTAGTTAGTTTCTTCAATAACACTTCTCAAAATAATGTGGGGGTTGGAAAAATAATTTCAGGTGGAAAATCCTGAGGAAGAAATGGCATAAAATGAAAAGGTTTTCCATCAAAGACCAAACATAAGTATATTCAATGTTTTTCAAGAGAAATTGGTAGGAGATGGCTTACCTATTGTTCAGTATATGGGAAGGGTGCACCTACTAAAAAAAGATTCACCCAATCTTCGTTAGTATGTAAAAATGTATGTAATATAGTAGGGCACACCTACATTCAGTAACACATGGGGACAAACTATATACAGTACAGACCAAAAGTTTGGACACACCTTCTCATTCAAAGAGTTTTCTTTATTTTCATGACTATGAAAATTGTAGATTCACACTAAAGGCATCAAAACTAATTATATACATAACAAACAAGTGTGAAACAACTGAAAATATTTCATATTCTAGGTTCTTCAAAGTAGCCACCTTTTGCTTTGATTACTGCTTTGCACACTCTTGGCATTCTCTTGATGAGCTTCAAGAGGTAGTCCCCTGAAATGGTTTTCACTTCACAGGTGTGCCCTGTCAGGTTTAATAAGTGGGATTTCTTGCCTTATAAATGGGGTTGGGACCATCAGTGGCGTTGAGGAGAAGTCAGGTGGATACACAGCTGATAGTCCTACTGAATAGACTGTTAGAATTTGTATTAGGCCTCATGCACACGACCGTATTTTTTCACGGTCCGCAAAACGGGGTTCCGTTGGTCCGTGATCCGTGACCGTTTTTTCGTCCGTGGGTCTTCCTTGATTTTTGGAGGATCCACGGACATGAAAAAAAAGTCGTTTTGGTGTCCGCCTGGCCGTGCGGAGCCAAACGGATCCGTCCTGAATTACAATGCAAGTCAATGGGGACGGATCCGTTTGACGTTGACACAATATGGTGCAATTTCAAACGGATCCGTCCCCCATTGACTTTCAATGTAAAGTCAGGAGTTAATATACCATAGGATCGGAGTTTTCTCCAATCCGATGGTATATTTTAACTTGAAGCGTCCCCATCACCATGGGAACGCCTCTATGTTAGAATATACCATCGGATTTGAGTTACATCGTGAAACTCAAATCCGACAGTATATTCTAACACAGAGGCGTTCCCATAGTGATGGGGACGCTTCTAGTTAGAATATACTACGAACTGTGTACATAACTGCCCCCTGCTGCCTGGCAGCACCCGATCTCTTACAGGGGGCTGTGATACGCACAATTAACCCTTCAGGTGCCGCACCTGAAGGGGTTAATTGTGCGTATCATAGCCCCCTGTAAGAGATCAGGGGCTGCCAGGCAGCAGGGGGCAGACCCCCCTCCCTCCCCAGTTTGTAATATCATTGGTGGCCAGTGTACGGCCTCCATCGGCCCCCCTCCCCCCCTCTATTGTAATTTCATTGGTGGCCAGTGTACGGCCTCCGTCGGCCCCCCCTCCCCCCCTCTATTGTAATTTCATTGGTGGCCAGTGTGCGGCCTCCCCCGGCCCCCCTCCCCCCTCTATTGTAATTTCATTGGTGGCCAGTGTGCGGCCTCCCCTCTCCCCCCCCCCGCCCGATCATTGGTGGCAGCGGAGATTCCGATCGGAGTCCCAGTTTAATCGCTCTGGGGCTACGATCGGTAACCATGGCAACCAGGACGCTCGGGAGCTCCTCCTACTGGTAAGTGACAGATCATTAAGCAATGCGCCGCACAGACCTGTCACTTACCAGTAGGAGGAGCTCCCGGCCGGACACAGACATCGCAGCAGCCAGCAGGTAAGTATGATGCTTCTAATATTGTAATATTACTAAGTAACCATGGCAACCAGGCCTGCAGTAGCGTCCTGGTTGCCATGGTTACCGATCGGAGCCCCAGAGCGATTAAACTGGGACTCCGATCGGAATCTCCGCTGCCACCAATGATCGGGCGGGGGGGGGGGGGGGGGGCGAGGCCGCACACTGGCCACCAATGAAATTGCAATAGAGGGGGGAGGGGGG
This sequence comes from Bufo bufo, assembly GCF_905171765.1. Taxonomy (NCBI): domain Eukaryota; kingdom Metazoa; phylum Chordata; class Amphibia; order Anura; family Bufonidae; genus Bufo; species Bufo bufo. The sequence goes on along the minus strand of NC_053389.1, from coordinate 785,453,427 downwards.
CCGACGGAGGTCGCACACTGGCCACTAATGAAATTACAATAGAGGGGGGGAGGGGGGCCGACGGAGGCCACACACTGGCCACCAATGAAATTACAATAGAGGGGGAGGGGGGCCGACGGAGGCCGTACACTGGCCACCAATGATATTACAATAGGGGGGGGGGCGGGGGTGATATTACAATAGGGGGGGCGGGGGGCCGCACACTGGCCACCAATGATATTCAAACTGGGGAGGGAGGGGGATCTGCCCCCTGCTGCCTGGCAGCCCCTGATCTCTTATAGGGGGCTATGATATGCACAATTAACCCCTCAGGTGCAGCACCTGAGGGGTTAATTGTGCGGATCACAGCCCCCTGTAAGAGATCGGGTTCTGCCAGGCAGCAGGGGGCAGTCATGTACACAGTTCGTAGTATATTCTAACTAGAAGCGTTGGGAACGCCTCTGTGTTAGAATATACTGTCTGATTTGAGTTTTCACGAAGTGAAAACTCATCTCTGAAAAAGCTTTTATGCAGACGGATCTTCGAATCCGTCTGTATGAAAGTAACCTACGGCCACGGATCACAGACGCGGATGCCAATCTTGTGTGCATCCGTGTTCTTTCACGGACCCATTGACTTGAATGGGTCCGTGAACCGTTGTCCGTCAAAAAAATAGGACAGGTCCTATTTTTTTGACGGACAGGAAACACGGATCACGGATGCGGCTGCAAAACGGTGCATTTTCAGATTTTTCCACGGACCCATTGAAAGTCAATGGGTCCGCGAAAAAAAACTGAAAACGACACAACGGCCACGGATGCACACAACGGTCGTGTGCATGAGGCCTTATGGCAAGAAAAAAGCAGCTAAGTAAAGAAAAACGAGTGGCCATCATTACTTTAAGAAATGAAGGTCAGTCAGTCAGCCGAAAAATTGGGAAAACTTTGAAAGTAAGGGCTATTTGACCATGAAGGAGAGTGATGGGGTGCTGCGCCAGATGACCTGGCCTCCACAGTCACCGGACCTGAACCCAATCGAGATGGTTTGGGGTGAGCTGGACCGCAGAGTGAAGGCAAAAGGGCCAACAAGTGCTAAGCATCTCTGGAAACTCCTTCAAGACTGTTGGAAGACCATTTCAGGGGACTACCTCTTGAAGCTCATCAAGAGAATGCCAAGAGTGTGCAAAGCAGTAATCAAAGCAAAAGGTGGCTACTTTGAAGAACCTAGAATATGACATATTTTCACTTGTTTCACACTTGTTTGTTATGTATATAATTCCACATGTGTTAATTCATAGTTTTGATGCCTTCATAGTCATGAAAATAAAGAAAACTCTTTGAATGAGAAGGTGTGTCCAAACTTTTGGTCTGTACTGTATATGTGTTACTAAATGTAGGTGTGCCCTACTATATTACAATACATTTTTACATATTCAATGTTATGTTCTATAAAGCAGTGGAAGCTTTCCATGGCTGCAAAGTCATACATAGCATAGAGTTACACTTGTGGAAAGAACCTCTGCCAGAGAAATTTGTCTTACTCTTGATGGGTGGTGCGACCTTTTCAGGACTCCTACCACAATGATGACAAAGAAAGGGAGACACCTGAAGGGCTAACAGGATCTTTGTGTCCCAAACAGAACGCTGGCCCTCCTGTCTCAAGATGGAAGTGTGGTGGTGTAAACCAGTACCAAGAGGGGTTCCTTCTCCTTGGATTCTCCTACTACCATTTTTGTAATTAGGGGTAGAAAACATATGAAGTGTGTAATCCTATGAAGGCAATGTGTTATTATAAGTTGCAGCATTTTAGACCACCTATATGTACTTTTCAATTTTCTTTTAAGTTTGTGACCCCCCATCAGTACTGTAAGAACATCATCAGAGTCATTATCCTACATGACTGTACATTTTAGCTGTTGATAACATTGTGGATCAGGTATTTACCTTTCCACCTTCACGTCCGGCAGCACCTGGCAATCCATGTTCACCGGGAGATCCTGGTGATCCTGGTTGACCTCTCTCTCCCATAGGGCCTGTTTCTCCAGATTTTCCCTAATGATGAGAGCACAAATCATCACTATATCAAGATCATAGAAAGCTAAATATCAGGGTTTTTTGTTGATATCATACATACTTGTGGTCCGACAACTCCAGCTGGCCCCGGAAGTCCTGTTTTGCCTTGAAAGCCCTGTTACATTGGATAGGATAAGAAATGTCAGATTCCTGATGGTAAGTAAATATTGAGAATAGAGCAGGTTTACCTCATTTAAAATGTAGACAGTGTAAACTTGGACCAGGCAGTTTAAAGATGCGGCAATTTTTTTTTGTAGTGCCTGATGCTGGATGATAAATGTGATGCAGGCCTGGACACTTTATGTAATCTTACACCACTTATCGGTTGGCTTAGTTGCAATGGAATTTTATGCCAAAATTTTGGTATAATTTTGAAGTAAATTGTTGTACATTAGCCCAAGCCCTGCTAAGCCATGCCTATTGTCCCGCAAAACCATGGCCCTTGACAAGCTAGGTGCAGTGGATTTTTATTTTTTTAAGTAGATGTGCCAAATTGCTCCAAAAATGCCAACAATATCTAGTTGCAATCACGTTAGTTGATCTGGTCCTTATAGGAATTAGAGTAAAGTTAGCCACACACTTCCGATAGCTGTTGACTGAACACCTTTTAGCTGGTGTTAGTTTGGCTGATAGCTATTACTCCCGACCCCGCATACACATGCATACATAGGGAGTTAGTATTCCTCTGGCTGTGGTTTATCTCAGTTGAGAACAAAAGGATCAGGCATGTTTGAATCCAACATACCTGACCCATCTCTATGGCTGATGGCCAGTTAGTCCCACTGAAAATGGGTTGGTATGGCTAGCTTTAGGCTTGGGCTTCACAGCTGGCACATGGCATTTAAAATCGGCATGAGTTTCGGTGTCAGAAGATGCAGCTGAACTTCGAAAGAATTCACCAATGAATGGTGGGTGATTAGGGTACTAATGCAATGGTTGCACTGGCCAATTGTTGTCACCTGTAGATGACACATATTGCACATACCAAAAACTAAGGTGGGGCTATCATGTATACCAGGGATGGCCAACCTGCGGCTCTTCAGCTGTTGTAAAACTACAACTCCCACCCTGCCCTGCTGTAGGCTGATAGCTGTAGTTAGTCTGGGCATGCCGGGAGTTGTAGTTTTGCAACAGCTGGAGAGCCTCAGGGTGGCCATCCTTGATGTATACAATCTATGTGTACATCAGGATTTTGTGGTCCCAAAATGGTGAGGTGCCACCATCGGGCAGGACTTCTAACCAGATTGGGAGAGTTTTATTCTCTGGCATTTCCAAACAAGAGAAGAGAATTGTTATAAAGACATTTTACATAGTAACATAGTAAAGTTGAGGAAAAATACATGATCATATAGTTTTGTGGTCACCGTAAAGATTTGATTTTTTTTTTAGAGACCACAATTCTAGCCTATGTTACGGAAGGCTGCAATGAATGGAGTTAATGGACAGAAATATTTCTATAGACTAATACAGTCCACAGAAAATGATGTAGACAGGAAATTGCATGGGTGCTTCATAGAGAGCCTTATCTGTTGTATAGTCTATGGTGTTGGCTTTTTGCCTAATCTAGTCCCCCAACCTAGAATATGTCACAGCTCTACTCTTTTCACTAGCCTTCCAGTATCAATATACATATATCGTCCTGTTTAAACTCATGATCTGTAACATCAGAACACAGAAATGTATTATTTTTTAATCCTCATCCAACTATATCCAAACCAAATGTTTCCATTTTGGGTGGAGATCTTTCCATAGAATAATAAAATTCCCATTCAAAAATACTTTGTACCAACAACCCCCCCTCCCATTCCAAAAAATGAACATTTAGACCTCTTATCCAATCAAGATTTCACGCCATACAACATATTAAACTCACCGTCTCTCCCCGTTGGCCCGCATGTCCAGGTAAGCCATCTTTCCCAGAGACACCCTTATGAGAAAGCACAGACTTCAGTTAAAATGTACAAATTAGCCATTCATTAATAATTATAGCAAGAGTCAAAAACTGAGCATAGTAGAAAAATAGAAATCAACTTAAAAGGGTTGTCTGGGATTTTATATTGATGGCCTATCCTCAGGATGGGTCATCAATATCTGATTGGCGAAGGGTCTGACTCTTGGTGCCCCCACCGATCAGCTGTTTGAAGAAACCACAGCGCTTGGAGTTGGACCTTCACTGATCAGATATTGATGACCTATCCTGAGGCTAGGCCATCAATATAAAAATACCGGACAACCCCTTTAAAGGATGGCCAACGAACATTTATCACCTATCCACAAAGTAAGCGATACATGTATAATTGCTGTGGATCCAACTGCTGCAACCTCCACTGATCAGTAGAATGTCCCCCCCAAGTCCCCTGTGTGAGTGGAGCACTAGTGCGCATGCATGACCATTGTTTTATTAACTCTCTATGGGACTGCTGATTACAGCGCTCGATTATCACCATTAGTCCCATAGAAGTAAATGGAGTGGCAGTAACACAAGCGCACTACCGCTCCATTCACAAAGGGGAATCGAGGACCGCCTTTTTTGTGGTCCCAGCAGTCGAACGCCCGGTGATCACACATCCATCACGGAAAACACCACCAATGGGTTGATAACATGATCACAAGGTGTCCTGCCAAGACCCCTAACGATCGGCTGTATTCTGGATGGGAACCTAAAAAAAAACTGTTCAGCTAGACTGGGTTTGCAGATTCTATTTTTTTGTTGCGGTAAAAAGAGAAAGAAAACCCCACATCATAAAAACCTTGGGGGAGATTTATTATTTAGTTTCGCCAGAAAAGTGGCGTTAAAAATCTCTAATTGTGTTTTTTTTTTTTAAATAGTCACAAGTGACCTTTTTTCGCTGTCCTCTCCACTTTTCGGAAAGTGGATGTGGCAAGGGCTGTTGTTGGCTGTTTCGTTTCATCGGTAATATGCCATTGCATATTAAATACAAAGCAGTGTCTCCCTGCAGCAGTAATGCCAGTTTATGACTCTGCTGCACAAGGAAGGGTTTATCTGCAAAGTATTCCTCATTAGAGTAGTAGATGAAGGACTGGAATGACTGGCAGAATGACAGCTCTAATGTTCTCGCGATAGGCCTAGATAAACATGCAAACCCAGGAACAGAACATTGGTTAGTGTAATGGGAGAAGCCCTGACCAGCCATGCTACTGGAATATCATAGGGGAGGACTGGTTCTCTGATTAAGTCACCACCCCTCAGAACTGCTGCTCCAATTTAAATGTGCCTGCTTTCCATCCACAGGCTACATTTAGGTGCACCTGTGAGGCCTGGGCCATATCAGCCAGTCTTGAGTGGGACTCACCTCCCCCCTCCCATTGCTAGCATGGTAGATGCTGGAGTTAACTTGTGAGTGGTCTGTGAGTCGGACCTCACGCTCCTGTAATTCGCCCACTGGCCCCTGGTATTGCCCATACGGCTCAGGTAGGTGAGTGTTAGGACTCAAGCTACTTGAGAAACCTTGGCGCGGTGCTCGGGCTTAGACATGTCCTCCACAGTAGGATATGTTGGCTAATCTCTAAAATTTAACATCAGTATGAGGGTTTAGTAAGACCGCAGAGTGCACCTGTCTTTGCAAATATTATTATATTGCTATATTGGTTATCACATCCAAATAATTGCTATCTTGTGTAGGATGTCTATTGTGGTACTTGTGGTCCGCTGCGGGCATCCTCCACTGTATGCATTTTTGCTGGGGATCGTCATTAGCAACGGGCCACAAGTGCAGGATTTGCTCCCCTATACATGTACAACTGCATGTGGGTTTCAGCACTTCCTGCCTGTTTAACACCACGCCATTTTTTTATTTGTTTGTATACAGATAAAACAGTCTGCCAGGGTTCACCGCAACCGTAGCCGAATAATGCTGTGAACCCCCACATCCCCATTGACTACGCTGTGATCCATCCGTTTTTTTTACATCAATGCCGGCTTTCGTCCTGCATGCACAAAATTTTTGTCCATCTGAAAGCCACCATTTCTTTTGGAAAGCGCCTGGATGCCCTTTGGATCCCGTTATAGCCAATAGGGATCCGACGGCGTACGACATTATCTGGCTATGCCAGATACGGTGAACTCCAACAGGCTGTTCCACTGCCAGAACAGTTGGCGGATTTCTGAATGCAGATGTGAACGTAGACTTAGCTAACGTGGTTGAGCTTTTACTTTGGTCACTATTGCATACAGAGACGTTTAACCATCTAGACTCCATATCTTATCACAAGCATTATGCTTGACAGGTACCTCTAAAGGGGTTGCCTCACTTTATCAAATAGCATTTATGATGTAGAGGCAGTTAATACAAGGTTCTTACTAATATATTGTTATTATCCATATTGCTTACTTTCTTGGCTGGATTAATTTTCCCATCATATTATACACTACTCGCTTCCATGGTTACGACCACCCTGCAATCCATCAGTGGTGGTCGTGCTTGCACACTATAGGAAAAAGCACCAGCCTATGTGCGCTTCCATGGTCCTGGCCACCAGAGAAGCCAGCGTTTTTCCCTATAGTGTGCAAGCACGACCACCACTGATGGATTGCAGGGTGGTCCTAACCATGGAAACAAACAGTGTATAATGTGATGGAAAAATGAATCCAGCCAGCAAAGGAGGCAACATGGAGAATCACGTTACATTAGTAAGTGCCTTGTATTAACTTTCTCTACATGATAAATGCCACTTGCTGAAGTGAGACCACCCCTTTAAAGGTCCCTTTACATGGCACAATTCAGTAGGTAATTGTCAGGAAGGAAGCATCAAACAAGCACCTGCTCATCAGTGAAGGAGACTGCTATCTCCTCCACAGTATGAGGAGAAGTGATCGCTAATGCCATCACTCATCCCCATACAGACTTGATGTTTGCTGGCAGCAGAGGCTGTTTAGTTGGCTCGATCTGCTGCCGGCAAATGATGATTTAGGTGCATGCACAAATGAGCATTTTACCTGACGAATGAGCATTTCGCTCGTTCATCTGGTAATCGCCAGCACCTTAACACCGCCAGATAATGGCTAACGAGTGTTCCTATGAATGCTCGTTAGTGATTATCTGGTGGATTAAGGCCTGTGTAAAGTTGCCAAAAAAAATTAGGTAATTGTATTGGTTACTTACATTGGGTCCTTTTGGTCCTGCAAATCCAAATGGTCCTGGAGGCCCTAATGGTCCCTACAAGTATAAGACAAAAGAAATTATTTTGTATGACTATGTCAGCAAGAACTTTAAAGGGGTTCTGCACTTTGTTTTAACTGATGATCTATCCTCTATCCGACACCCGGGACCCCCGCCGATCAGATGCTGATGATCTATCCAGAGGATAGATCATCAGTTAAAACAAAGTGCAGAACCCCTTTAACTGTCTTAAACATGGTTGTCTGTAGGAGGAAGTAGACCATTCTGAACTTTGTGTCCTGTATTCTATGTAACGTATTTCTCCATGTAGTGTGACACAGTGAGAGGTATGGTCTGAGAAAACAGGTATTTTCCTCCCAGCATGTGCTGCTGGGCTGATTTACAGCCAGGTGAGGTCAAATACTGGACCGGATTTTAAGTGCCAGTCTGGGTTTTGACAGCACCTGGCTGTCCTTAAATAGGCAGCTGGGCTCAGAAGCCATGTCTCTGTGTTGGGATCTGGGAGCCTTCTGTCTGGAGGAAGGCTTGCTACCTGTTGGGCGTGAAAACAGGTTGGTGCTGCTATCAGCAAGGACTCTTTGAGGCAGAATTGCAGCATGACGTGAATTACCACCAACACCGCAAGGTGACTTTTTTCTTGAATATGACTGCTTGTTTTGTCACTTGCCTAAAGTGTGAATAAAACACTGAACTGTTTGATCCCAAGAACTTGTTGTTGCCTCTATACTGCGTCTGCTAATCCTGTCTACCAGAGTGAAACCCCACAGTAGCTATAGTAATCTGATACAAAGCCCAAAAATGCCCTGCTTAGACATTAACATACCCTGCAGAATCCCATAACTCACCTTTTCACCAGCAGTTCCTGGAACACCATCATGACCTGAGTCACCCTGCAAAACAGAAGACAGTCTCATTGATGTCATTATGGTAACTAACTGGTGTGCTTTGGTCCTGGGCAGTAGATCTCACCCCTATAGGTCTAAAATCCATGGAGGGCACTGACTGTTTTAAAGACTCTAGCTAAACTTCATGTTGAACCTTTCAACTGACTTTGTGGCTAAATTACAGTGTGCCCTAAACAAGCTGGAGGAACACGCACCTTCAGACCAGGTTTTCCGGTTGGCCCTCGCTGACCTCTTTCACCTCTGGTACCCTAATGAAACATCAAAAACAATCATAATTCAAGATTTAGGGTGCAATCTCCTTCTGCGCCTATCAATATCAGCCTATTTTTGAGAGAGAAGGTGGAGATAAAGTAAATCAATATGGTGGTGTATGATATACCAATATGTAATGTTCTTACCGAAGGTCCACGCTGTCCGGCTTGTCCAGCCTGTCCACCTCTTCCCTAAATGGAGAACAAATAGCAATCATCATGGTAACAAAAACTCAGATGAGCTGCTATTCTTTTATGGCTGTAAAACACTTCAAATGCTTACCAACAGATATAACACTGCCCTCAGTAAAAGGCCGCATTAGGCTTTAGACTTAAAGGGAGCCAGGGATAAAGACAGGCTTTCCTTCAGATTGGTGCCTTTATTCTAAAGGGATTCTTAAAGGGGTTTTGTCCAAAATTGTTGTCAAAATTACACCAAGTGTCAGCCCAATGGGCAAATCATGGAGGCACAAAAACCAGGCCTCCCCTCCATTAGGCCATTCTAAGCCTTTATATGCAGTGCTTTAAAATACAGCTGGGGTGTATGTTGCTCTAAAAGGGTCAATTGTTGATGTAGAAGATGATCTGAGTAAATAGCAGCTCCTCAGACAATATCTTCATCTCACCCAAACCCGAAAGATTGTTGGAAACTTACCCTCTTGCCCTTCTCTCCAGCCATACCCAATGGTCCAGGAAACCCTGTGGACCCCTGCAAGTCAAAGTTAGTAAATCAGTGCCATTCTTAGATATGTTAATAGAGAAATACCTACTTAAAATATAAATTTAATTTACTATAGAGAAAAAGGAAAATATATTTAATACATTGTCACATAGAGTGACTTTCTTGCAGTAGTCCTCCGCTCTGGCTAATAGAGGGGGTTCCCAAGAAGAGGACTCTCCTGAATGACTTTCATATGCCGTAGAAATGCAAATTGCACTGATTGACCTATTGTGACCTCCTTTCTTTATTTCCTCAGATTATAAAAATTTGCCTGTTCATAAAATTGACAGGGCCAAACAAAGACAGCTTGCCACCCTCTGGTTAGAAAAGTGGGCCTCTTTTTGTTGAGTCAGCTGCTTGTCATAGAGCCCTTCAATAATGTGCCAACTTTATTCACCAGTAATGAGGACTTATGGCATAAGCCTTCTACATACAATCTAGTAGACCGTTGGCGCTGTTCCTTTCAAGATGGCCATGTTGGCCTCAAGGCCCAAACTAGTTCCAGTAAGCTTTAAGCATGGATGGAAATTACAATTCAGGTTGTCAAAGTGGTGCCCAGCATATAGCTCCTTCGACTCATAAGAAAAAAGAACTTCTAAAAATTGGCTTCTTGATCACTGGTCATCATTGCTACTGTATATTATGGTCTAAACAGCAGTACTGTAAACATTCTCCTTAAAACAGTCTTTCTACCATTAGTGAAACATTAAATCTACACTCATACCTTTGTTCCTTGGCGCCCAGGATATCCTGGAAGACCTGGAACTCCAAGTTTTCCCTTGAAATATAAAAGAAGCTCATCAGAACATCAATCTTACATAGTTACATAGTTAGATAGTTAATACGGTTGAAAAAAGACATAAGTCCATCGAGTTCAACCAAGGGTTAGGTGGGGATGCGAATCCCACAAGGAAGTGAGACTCAGATTTCTACACATTTTCATAAGCATTAATGTCATTTACTTTTAGGAATTCATCTAAACCCTTTTAAAACTGTCCACTGTTCCCGCTGTGACCACGTCCTATGGAAGTCTATTCCACAGATTCACAGTTTTTACAGTTAAAAAGTTTTGACACTTCTGGAGACTAAACCTTTTCTTCTCCAGTTGGAGGCAGTGCCCCCTTGTCTTTTGATGGCATTTTACATGGAACAGTTTTTCACCGTATTTTTTGTATGGCCCATTTATATATTTGTATAGGTTAATCATGTCCCCCTTCAGATGTCTCTTCTCAAGACTAAATACATTTCTCTTTCTTCATAACTAAGACCCTCCATGCCCCTTATTAGTTTATTCGCTCTCCTCTGTACTTTTTCCAGTTGCAGTGCTTCCTTTCTGTGGACTGGTGCCCAGAACTAAATTGCATATTCCAGATGAGGCCGCACCAACGCTTTGTAAAGTGGTAGCATTACATCCCTGCCCCGCAAGTCCATGCCTCGTTAATGCATGGCAATATCCTGGTGGCCTTAGAAGCAGCTGATTGACATTGTATTCTGTTATTTAATCTACCATTTACAAGGACACCCAAATCCTTCTCTATAAGTGACTGCCCCAGTGTTACATCCCCTAGGACATATTTTGGAATTAATTTGGTAGGGTCTACTTCATCTTCACTGCAGGCAGAAAGTATTCTTTCAGAAGAGCCATGTGTTGCCATCACAAAGTTCTTTACCCGTCTGTATTGGTTTAGAAGCATTGTAAGTTCCTCGATTCGAAAGTCTTTTTCTTCGTTTGCCGCTAGTAATGTCTCCATCCCAAATTTTAGCCTCTGAACTTCTTGATCTCTTTCCGAAGATTCATTTTGTGCAATTGTCCTTGAAGATATCTGGCTCTGTAAGCGCTTAATTTCTGCATCTTTCAGTGCCAGCTGCTCCTGGAGTTGAGCAATTTCAGCCTTTGTTGCCTTGAGTTTCCACTCATACGGCACTCTCTCATTTTCCAGTTCCTCCACTTTAATTTTAAGGCTTTTAAGTTCTTGTATTAGCATCTCTGCTTTGTTGTGAGAGTCTTCGCAGTCGTTCTTCTCTTTTTCCAAACCGGCCAGCTTGATCTTTAGGTTCGAAATCTCAACCATTAGGTCCAACTTTTGGGTTTCTAGAGAGGTCCGGCTCAGAAGCTCATTCTGTAGACGTCCATCCGTCTCCTCCTAAAGTCCATCTGCGTCCGGCCTAGGTTTACAGACACTACCTGCCGCAGGTAGAGGCAGTCAATCCCGGCCAGAGGACGAAGAGAAATGCTGCAGCTAGGAAAACCTCCAGACAGTGACGGAAACTTCCACGTGGAGCTTCGAAAACTTTTATAGCAACTACTACACTCGGAGGCTGCCAGCAATGTGGAGAGCGCCAGCCGTGGACGGCCCTCAGGAGATAATTAGAAGCCAGGATCTGAGGCTAATCTTAGGCTTGCGTTCTCGTTCCCGACCATAGGAGAACACGGAGGGGATAACACAGGCAGTGCAGAGCTACTCAGCAAACAAGAAACAAATGTGGAGTCGGGAACCCGTAGCAGTTGCTGGTTATCACATATTATTTACAGTCACATACTCCAGTATATAATTATCTGTGGAGGACCTAGATCCTTTTTTAAATATTGGCACCACGTTTGCCTTGCCCCAATCACTAGAGAATCCTTAAAAAAAAATTAAACAGGGGCACAACAATGACTGAACTGAGCTCTTTAAGAACTCTTGGGTGTTATCCATCTGGACCCGGAGCCTTGTTCACATTTACCTTATTTAACTTATCTTGGACCATATCTACAGTTAGTACATCCCGTAATATACTCAATTGGCTAACAGTTCCAGCACCACAGATATCAGCTCCTTTCTCTTCTTTTGTATAAACAGAGCTAAAAAAAAAACCATTTAGTAACTCTGCCTTTTCCTTATCTTCAGTGACTAACCCCCCTTTACCATTATTTAGGGAACCTACCTGCTCAGACCTTGTTTTTTAGCATTTATATGTTCAAAGAATTATTTGGATTTCTTTTGCTCTCTTTTGCTACCTGCTGTTCATTTTGTATTTTTGCAAATGTTATCTTCTTTTTACAGATTTTATTAAGCCCTTTGTAAACTTCAAACGCTACAGCTGACCCTCAGATTTGTATTTTTAAATGCCCTTTTTTGTCATTTATTGTAGCTGTGTAAGCCATGGGGGATTTAATTTTAGCTGTTTATATTTGTTACCTAGAAGAATAAACTTTTGTGCAATTACTCAATGTGGATTTGAAGCTCTCCCATTTATACTCAGTATTATTTTGTGACAGTAGCGGCTCCCAGTCTATGCCCTGAAATGCTGCCCTCAACCCAGGGAAATTAGCCTTTTTAAAATTCTCAGTGTCTTTTCTCTGCCTGACAGAGTTTGCTTCTTATAGTTCAGGGGGAATATAATTATTTGGTGGTCACTATTACATAGTATTCCTCGAACAGTAACATTTCCAACAAGCTCTGCATCATTAGAGATTACCAGATCCAAAAGAGCATCGCCCCTAGTGGGAGCGTCTACAAACTGGCCCATAAAGTTGTCCTGCATCAAGTTGAGGAATCTTCTCCCGTTTGCAGATGAGGCAGAACTATGTCCCCAGTCAATATCTGGGAAGTTAAAATCTCCCATTATGACCACTGTACTAGCCTGTGCAGCCCGCTCTATTTGGTTATACAGTTGAGCTTTTATCTCCTCTTTCATGTTAGGGGGTCTATAGATTACGCCAAGTATTATTTTTTCAGTTTTTATATCCCTTTCAACTGCCACCCATAAGGTTATCACCATCCTCACCCACAATTGCCTCTTTCACACTTGTCTTCAGATCACTCCTCACATACAGGCACACACCACCGCCTTTTCTATTGACCCAGTCTTTCCTAAATAGTGTAAAACCCTCAATATTAACAGCCCAGTCATGCGAAGAGTCCAACCATGTCTCAGCCACACCAACTACATCTATGTGTTCTTCTAGTACCATAGCCTCCAGCTCCCCCATTTTGCTAGGTAGACTTCTGGCATTTGTGAAAATACATTTTATATTACTATTACCTGTAAAGTGAATATCTGGGATTTTTTGTTACCTTGGTTGATGTTTGTATGTAACAGGTTCTTGTTACCAGCAGTTTTATTTTTCATCGGTGTACAGTTCTGCCCAGTCTTCTCCCTACTTTCCACACTAACCCCAGCCCCCACTAAATCCCTACTATCCCCTCCTATATCCCACTCTCTATCTATACTATCTACCCCCTTATTAGTTTGACCCACCACCCTCCCACCAGGTCCTAGTTTAAAAGCTCCTCCAGCCATCTAACCATTTTTTCCCCCAGGGCAGTTGCACCCTCCACATTAAGGTGCAGCCCGTCCCTACTGTAGAGCCTGTAACCGACCAAGAAGTTGGCCTAGTTCTCCATAAAACCCAAACCCTTCCTTCCTGCACCAGCTTCTGAGCCACTTATTTAACTCCCTAAGCTCATCTACTGGGAGATGTTTGTCTATGTTGAGTAGGAACCAACCAAGTGGAAGGGATCAGTGATCTTTAGTATAGTATATGGCCAACAGATGTGCCCGTGAGTCAATCCCATAGAGGTGTGGTCCCCAACCTGTGACTTTCCAGCCTGCAAGCTGTAAGGGCATGGTCGGAGTTATAGTTTTGCAACACATTAGAGATCCCTGGCTTAAGGTGGATTTACATGTAAAGAGTAGCAGCCAATTATAGGGAAGGAAGCGTTCCTTCCTGACAACTGGCTGTTCGTTCAGTAGGGGTGAAGCACTGCATTTATATGCAACGATCATCTCAACAGTATGAGAAAGAGCGATTGCTATTTCGATCTCTAGTCCTCATACAGCTCCATTGTTTCTGGGCAGCAGAGTGCTGTTTAAACAGCACGATCTGCTGACCAGAAATGATAATTTACTTGCCAGTACTAACAACAGTTTCACCCGTTGAACAAACATTTTGCTTGTTCATTGGGTGATCGGTTGCATCTTTAGACGGGCAGATTGTCAGGAACGAGCGTTCGCAGAGACGTTTAATCCCAAATAATCTTCCCAATTATTTGGGTGTGTAAATCCACCATTAGAGTATATATTGACTGACAGTTTTTGGCATGGAAAATTTTAGAAAAAATATCTTAGGTAAAAATAAATAACTCAATGAATATACAAAGGACCGTATTAAAGTCTCTTGGTATAACAGTTCTGTAATAGGAATGGTACAAAGAAACAATATTATAGTATGAATAATCCAACCTTTTCCCCGGGAATTCCAGAAGACCCGATTTCTCCTATGGGCCCAAATTGTCCCTTAGGACCTTCAGGACCATCTTCTCCACGTACTCCTACAGCTCCAGAGTCACCCTAGAATGATAGCAATGGGAAAGAAAAAAAAGTAATGAATATAATTGATATTTTTAGATCCAAGAATAATCCTTGATGATTTATTAATGAAGTCAAGGTACCAGGACAAACTCAGAAGAGGCTTTTCTACTGTATTGAATCCAACATTTTTTATGTCTTGAAAAGGATCCACCATGGCTCCAAAGTCACCTTTAGATGGGGTCATCTTCTGTTGGACCTTGTTTTGGGCCCATTAAGGTATCAAAACCTGGGTTTTCTGAAGAACTCTCTGATGTGCCAGTCCGCCCCCTTGTGGGGCATCAGTTTAAGTGCATTGGAAAAAAATGCAGATGCTTTTTGAACATAATTTCCTTCTTATAATTAACTTTGGTATAGTTAACAAAAAATTAATCATTTATCCAATATTACCAGTAACCTATTGTGCTGTACTGGGCCACATAGCAAAACCAAAATGTGGGCTGACATCTGATGCAGGCTCTGGTAGGTCACATGGTTCGAAACTTCCCGTCAGCTATAGTCTGGCACCTAATGCACACACCTGGTATAAAAGCTTGTCCCCTGATCTACCGAACCTTTATATGGAAACAGATTTGAAGATGATGGTCCAGAGTTTTGGTGGCACTGAAACAACTCTCCCCAAGCAACTGGAAGTCAGTGGTTGGGGTGGTGAGGTCCAGAGCTGGCCCCACTTGGTCTGTGTTCTCCTGGGTCTATGTACATGCATAGATCTTTTACGTATAATATTTACAGATACATATAACATATAATACATCTATCTCTGGCAACCAATCTGTTCCATTGAACAGAAAGGTATTTGATACAGTGACAGTTTTTACTCAGGCCATCACTTGTTTTATGCAACTATAACTGCCGAAGACTACCCTACTGGGGACACTGGAAGAGTTCTATTAAATAGTGCTCATCTCATGCTTTACAGAAATTAACCAACAGATGTTAATTTTTTTGGACATGTAGATACCATGAAACTACATTAATGACCCTCTTATTGGATGGAAAAGCAGTGTACTAATGTCTGCTCATAGAATTTGCTTTTTACCGTCACGTAGACCGACAGAATTCCAAACATTGACCACTTGGTCTTACCGTGTCTCCTTTAATTCCCATATCTCCTTTGGATCCTGGAAATCCATCTTCTCCCTGTAATATAAAAAAGAGTGTGTATAGGCAACTTTAAAGGTGTTATTCGAGTAATGAAAAAAAAAAAAAAAAACCTTATAAAACTCTTTAGGGCTTACATATACATTAGTTAAGCTTGATTTAAAAAAAAAAAAAAACACACTTACACCTTTGCATGGTTCTGTTATTCTTGCTTTGTTTACATGCTGCAGCAAAGCTGTGGGGGCGTGTACCAACAATGCCTGAGCTCTCCCTCATGAATATTTGTGGGTGTGAATAATCTGCCTTTCCCCGCCCCCTGCCCTGCAGTGCTTGCTCTGCACAACCTAACCTCGCATACAAACACAGTCACATGATCATCTCCTAGCTCATACAGGCAGAAGATCTTCCTGTCACATCGATATATGTAGAGATATATATTTACTGATCTATATCTCTATCTGTATATATATCATCTCATCAGCCCTCATATGAACCCCCATGCCTCTCATCAGAAAATATATATATATTTTTTTACATTTCCTGAGAGCCATAGGTTTAAAAATTTTCTGTCAAAATGTATTATGTGGGGGCTTGTTTTTTGGCGGGCAGAGGTGACGTTTCCACTGGTAGTATTTTGTGGTATATAAGACTTTTTGATTGTTTGTTGTTACTCTGTTTGTGGTGGATGGTGACCCAAAACTGGCTGCTGCCTTTTTATTTTTTTTTATTTTTTAAAGGGATTCTGTCATCAAGATTTTTGATATGGAGCTGTTCATATCATCCTTTCAGTCTCCATTATCTAATTAAAAATATACTAGTTTTACCCCCACCTGTCCTTTCATTTTTGATAAAAATTGGTTTTATTAATATGCTAATTACCTTACTAACATGCCCAAGGGGCTGTCCCTCCGGCCGTTTGTGCCCAGCCGCGCCCCTTATCTCGTAGCCCAGCGCCGCCCCACTGCTAATTATGCACTACTCTCATCGCCGATGGTGCGCCGTAATCTTGCGCTGAGGCTGCTGCCAGGACACCGCGCGGGCACTGACCAGTGGATTTAGGGCGCATGCGCGAGATTACGGCGCACCATCGGCGATGAGAGGAGTGCATAATTAGCAGTGGGGCGGCGCTGGGCTACGAGATAAGGGGCGCGGCTGGGGACAAACGGCCGGAGGGACAGCCCCTTAGGCACATTAGTAAGGTAATTAGCATAATAATAGAACCAATTTTTATCAAAAATGAAAGGACAGGTGAGGGTAAAACTAGTATATTTTTAATTAGATAATGGAGACTGAGAGTGTGATATGAACAGCTCTATATTGAAAATCTTGATGACAGAATCCCTTTAAGTTCACCTGATGGGATATATCATGTGATATTTTTAAACAGTCGGTTGTCACGGATGTGGCAAATTATTATTATTTTTTCCCTATTTTTTACAATAGGAATACATTTTGTTACGTCAGCAGCCGCAGATCGAGTGGGCGCAGCTCCTGCAACCACCCGATCACAGCGCCCTACTGCCCTGGGAGGCAAGTTACGTCCCGCTGCTCCATACACGTATGGCTCTGGCCTGGAAGGGGTTAAATAGAGGACAAACTTGTGATGTGAACCCATCCTAAGGGCCCATTCACACAAACGCATGGCTGTGGTGTCTGTATTGCAGAACCCAAGTAGTGGTCCGCAAAACACGGTCACCATACATGTGAACGGCATGCCACGGATGGAGATGCAATGACTCTAATTGCTCCGTGATGTACAAGAAACGGCAAAACATAGGGTATGTCTTATCTTTTGGCGTATTTTGTGGATCGCAGACCCATTCAAGTCGACGGGTCTGCATCCGTGAAAAGGGATTCACACAGCTGGTGCCTGTGTATGTTGCAGACCGCTATTCGCAGTCCGCAACACGGGAACGGCGACCATATGGTTGTGTGAATTAGCTCTTAGAAGTGACATATAATGCAGGTGAACCTGGATTCTTATTTTATTTTACACCAATTACAGTGGTTGCCATAGCAATGCACACAGTGCTGCTACACATCCACTACACAGATTTTCTGCGCGCATTACACACACAGCTCTGCTACAAAAACACATGCATGCATTATCAGCACTGCACGCACAACACACATACAGATTTAGTGCACACATACACAGCTCTGCAACACAACCACTATATATAGATTTGTAGCACACATACAGCTCTGCTACACAACCGCAACACACATTTGCTGCACATGTTACACACAACCACTATACATACAATTGGTGCGCACATTACACACACAGCTCTACAAACACATGCATGCAATCAGCACTGCACACACAACACTACACATAGGCTTCTTTCACACGTGACACACATGACCAGCTCTGCATGCATCAGCAACCTAATGCGCACGCTCACACGCACCACTACTGCCGTCACGACACACACAGCTCTGCTGCATGAACGCGTCACTCCCCCATTTATGCACACCAAGCGTTCTACCAAACGGCCCTCCCTCAGGTCATGCGACTGATCACATGACCGTGACGTCACCGAAGGCCCTCTCTCCCCCATGTGGGGATCATTGGTTTCCAGCTCTAGGATCGGCTGCTGCAACTCCTGCAGATCAGGTATAGGGACTACGACTCCCACCATTCTGTGCCAGTGCATGCTGGGGCTTGTAGCCTCACCTCAGTTCTGGTTCTATTCACTGATGGGCATAGATTTACTTTTGTCTGGTCGTTGGGGGTGGCTTTGATGGCGGGGGATCGGCTGTGTCTCACTGCAGAAATGATTTCACACTGCTGCCGGCGCATGCGCGATCCCTCTCAGGAGCCAGATGAGAGACAGGGGGCGGGCACACAAGGCTCTGACGTTTCGTGTACAGTGTCGGGCCTGTACACGAAACGTCACCACAGGAGCCTGGCCACGTGCAGAAACACGGCATAATACGTGAAGTGAGTAAATTACTAATGTATTTTTAAGAATGTTATAAGCCACATTAACATATATACATATAACTCGGACAACCCCTCTCACTTTTTGGGCATTAACCGTTTATTTCCAATCCTAAAAATATAAAAATATTGTTGATGTCTAACAATTGGTTGGCAAAGGCGAATATTATATTGTATATTTTATCTTTTATTCTTTGGGTATTCCTGGTATGATCTTCTGTACTCTCGACTCCTTACCCCAAGATGTTTCTCTTCCAATCTTTTTTACCATTCTTTCTACCCAATGCAGTGTCTACTATTTTACCCACTTACCTTTTCACCTTTGCCTCCTTTTGGCCCCCTCACACCAAAGGCTCCCTGAAAAGTAAGTCAAAAAGAGCAATTTAGTGATATTTACCCCAAAATACATATGAAAAAGATTGTAGTGAGCACTAGTTAGTTCCTCAGTGATGTAGACAGTTGTTATCCCAGCCACTAAAGACATACATGTACCATGCGCTAATCTCCGTATATATTAGGCACTATCACAGAACTGAGGAGACAGACATTACTATGTACCTACAACTAGTTATTGTACATCATCCAAAGTTTCAGCATAAAATTGCCAATCCAGCCCTACTGAATAACATGGATGGTACCAGAGTGACCCAGCACATCACGTATAGGCTTATGTGATATATAGGCAGTCGATTTAGCGAAAGCTAACTGAAGTAGCTGATTTTGACCATTTCAGCCGACCATGATATGAGAATTATGCTTGAACAATCGTTCAATGTGGCCGACGGCAAACTAGTGCCAAAAATGTGATCTGTCAGGTCAGGTTGGATGTTTTCGGCCATTCTTAGCTGGCATAACTGGCACTTGCACAAGCCAACTAAAGCAGATTTACAAAGACTTGTGTTTTATTTGCCCATCTGAGAAAAAAGTGCATCGGAGTTGTCACGAACCAGCTGTGCCACCCGACCAACCTCCTCTAAGGGCGTTTTCTTCGCAGTACCACTGAAGGTGGGGATAGACTTTCCCGAGGGGAACCCCACGTTTCTACCTCTTAAAGAGCATTGGCACACAAGGCAGCTGGCCTAGACAGACTACAGGGTACCAGTGCAAGGTACCAGAGGAACAGCCATAGTAAGCAAGCCGAGTCGTAACCAGAAGCGACAGAGTAGGACCGAAGGATGAGGCAGAGGCGAAGTGAAACAAGCAATGGGTCAGGGCAGTCGGCACAAGTACAGGTCAGGAAATCCGGGTCGGCAACAGGAGAGTCAAAGCAAAGCACGAAAAGATCAAACAGATAGCGGAGTCCAGAAACACAAGCACAGGTCAGGTAAACAGGAACACAAGCAGAGATAAGAGCAACTTTTGCAGGACACAAGGACTTTGACGCTCAGGCACCTGGGAAGGGGGCTGGACTACTTATATAGGCGCAGAAGGGCTAGGATTGGTCAGAACGGTCACATGGGCTAACCCATAAATCACAGGAAGTGACGGGCGCTGACCCTTAAGGAAGTGCTACAGGGAACAAGCTAAAAGCATGCTGTGCCAAGGGCTGGAAGGAAACCATGGAGCCCAGGACCACGGAGGTAAGCAGGGGAACATCGGCGGACAGCAACCACTGTTACAGGAGTAAGATGTGTCAAATTTATTAAGAGACACAAGCCTCTTAATAGAGTTGACAAATCTTCTGGCTTTCTGTGCATCGAAAACCTAAATCTACACCATGTATAAGTTGGTATAGATTTCAGCTATAATTTACGCCAGTTTTGTAGTATAAATTTAGAAATGTCATTGGCTCACTGGAGACTACTCCCCTCCTGCTAAGCAACACTCACAAGATTTAATTATGACGTGCACCGTAATTTACTATTTTTTTTTAATGATATCGGCATATGCCAGGCATGCTCAACCTGCGGCCCTCCAGCTGTTGTAAAACTACAACTCCCACAATGCCCTGCTGTAGGCTGATAGCTTTAGGCTGTTCTGGCATGCTGGGGAGTTGTAGTTTTGCAACAGCTGGAAAGGCCGCAGGTTGAGCATGGCTGGCATATGCCAGTCTTAGAAGTGACATAAGGGTAATTTTTTTGGTCAGTTTTTGCTTTAGTCTCTGTGTTTGTGTATTTTGTGACATATTTTTCAAGCGTCGCATGCGGTTTGTTAAATTTGGCACATCTTTAAGCCTAACACTTTAGTCTAGAGATGCTACTCCAGTATTTTTTCGCCAACCCCCCACTGGAGTTTAACAAAGTTACAATATTAAATCTGGAGTGAAATGGATTACTATGGCGAACCACACACAATTTTCCACCCACTCTTTGAATAAGTGCGGCATAAAACAGCAAAAAAAAATTGCACATTTTGGCATAAAACCGGACTTGTACCAAAACTAGTGGAGAACATTGATACATCCCCCTTAATCTAAAGTACAGGTCTCTTAAGAACATACAGAAGATTCTGGCGTAAATTATAACAAATCTGACAGGCGGCAGTGAACACACCCTCCTGCCAGGCCCCATCTACTTTCCTTGTCACTTTTGAAAAAAGCAAAAAGTCAAAAATTATGCGACAAACATTGAGTGTACAATAAGTTATGACTTTTTTATGCTACAAAAATACATTAAAGCATTAATAAATGTTTTTGTTTTCTTACTCCCTGATCTGTCAGTTTATTCTGACTTTTGGATGGTAAGATTGTTCATGAGGACAGATTCCTGGGCCTCATGTTTGTATGGCCAGCTTAAAAGGTGGTGCAATGTGATTTAAAGGATTGGCGCACACACAGCATTAATCACCTATTCACAGGATAGGCGTAAATCTATCACTTTTATAAGACTGATGGAGGTAGCGAAATCCTGTACTTAGTATCTCAACAGTCAGTGAATGGAGCTGTGGTCATTAGAGATGAGCGAATCCAAGTTGACGAAGTAGAACTCGATCTGAATTTCAGGAAAAATTTGATTTGTCCCAAATTCAAATTTCCTTGCACTTCGTGGTAATGAATCGTATTTTTTCTAAAATGGCTGCTGCACATATTAGAAAGAGGAAGTAAGAAGCCCGATACTACACATTTTAGGGTGCTCAAGTTGTACTAGACATACTGTAAGTATATCCGTCAATCCCTAACTGTGGAAGTGGTGTGAACTTGCAGTCTGATACAACAAGTTTTGGGGTGTTTTTTTTTTAGTTATCTATAAGTACATCCTTGATTCTGGGGTGAAATTGTTGTCTGATACTACAGATTTTAGGGTGCTCAAGTTCTATTACATATAAATATACCCGTTAATCCCTAGTTGTGGAATTGGGGTGAAATTGCGGCCTGATACTACAGGTTTTAGGGTGTTTTATTTATATATATATATATATATATATATATATATACAGTACAGACCAAAAGTTTGGACACACCTTCTCATTCAAAAAGTTTTCTTTATTTTCATGACTATGAAAATTGTAGATTCACACTGAAGGCATCAAAAGGCATAAGGCATAACAAACAAGTGTGAAACAACTGAAAGTATGTCATATTCTAGGTTCTTCAAAGTAGCCACCTTTTGCTTTGATTACTGCTTTGCACACTCTTGGCATTCTCTTGATGAGCTTCAAGAGGTAGTCCCCTGAAATGGTTTTCACTTCACAGGTGTGCCCTGTCAGGTTTAACAAGTGGGATTTCTTGCCTTATAAATGGGGTTGGGACCATCAGTGGCGTTGAGGAGAAGTCAGGTGGATACACAGCTGATAGTCCTACTGAATAGACTGTTAGAATTTGTATTATGGCAAGAAAAAAGCAGCTAGGTAAAGAACAATGAGTGGCCATCATTACTTTAAGAAATGAAGGTCAGTCAGTCAGCCGAAAAATTGGGAAAACTTTGAAAGTAAGGGCTATTTGACCATGAAGGAGAGTGATGGGGTGCTGCGCCAGATGACCTGGCCTCCACAGTCACCGGACCTGAACCCAATCGAGATGGTTTGGGGTGAGCTGGACCGCAGAGTGAAGGCAAAAGGGCCAACAAGTGCTAAGCATCTATGGGAACTCCTTCAAGACTGTTGGAAGACCATTTCAGGGGACTACCTCTTGAAGCTCATCAAGAGAATGCCAAGAGTGTGCAAAGCAGTAATCAAAGCATAAGATGGCTACTTTGAAGAACCTAGAATATGACATATTTTCAGTTGTTTCACACTTGTTTGTTATGTATATAATTCCACATGTGTTAATTCATAGTTTTGATGCCTTCATAGTCTTGAAAATAAAGAAAACTCTTTGAATGAGAAGGTGTGTCCAAACTTTTGGTCTGTACTGTATATATATATATATATATATATATATATATGTACATCCATTCATTTTTGATTTTGGGGTGAAATTGCGGCTTGATACTACAAATTTTGGGGTGCTCACGGTCTAATATAGTCTCTATAGTACAATCTTGGGCCACTGCATGTTTTTTTATACCTGACGCTAACATTGACCTATAAGGATAAGTTCACACTTGAGTTATGTGGTCAGTTTTGGCCCTGTAGCTGACTAAATGAGTCATATGTGAACGGATTCTAAGAGTGACGCCTGTCAACTGCTGGTCATACAGACACAAAGTAATTGTTTCACTACCACAGAGGACTATGTTTCTGTAATGCACAGTGTTCTACACCAATATACAGGCTCTCTGCAGCCGGGAAATAGCATTTTTTTAATGCGATTCATCATAAATAAATTTTGATCGAACCTTTTTGGGAAATTCGGCGAATCGTCCAAATTAAATTTTTGAAAAGTTCACTCATCGATTCTCAATTTTATTATCATAGGGTAGCCCTACATTCTGAGTATCTTGATTGTGGTACATTCTGTACCAGAGTTGGTTAGACTGAAGTATCCTTCCCTACTGTGAGAGTGACATGTGTTTCTGGTGCTGCGTAATAGAGAACATCAGACCAGACCATCAAGGAACCTCATGGTTTGAGGGAACTTTGGATGGAAAACACTAGTCTACTGTACCAAGAGAACCTGTATATACTGTATGTTTCAACTGATAACTAAACCATTAGTAATTGGGTGTTATATTTCAGGACTACTTATATGCCCCTTGAGTAAAATTTGTATTGTCAGTTACTACCCAACTGGCACTCTTGCAAATCCCTCACTGATTTTGTTGTTCGACTGAAAGCCATAAGGAACCCAAGAAATATTGTCATTGTGGCCTCCGTTTCCTGCAGAGCCCACCCCTGAGTACTACTAAATAAATATATGACATAATTTTACAATATCATAGCTGTTGCTTCATTATCAGCAGCGACTATATGTTCTTACCTTAACACCACGGGTTCCAGGATATCCTATAGGACCAGGGGATCCAGGAAGACCCTGATACAAAAAGCAAAAGGAAAATGCTGAGTAATAAATCCAAACAGATCCCATGTTTCTAGGTCTACTATGCCAGGGCAGGCCAACCATAAGAGGCACAACTTAAAGTCTAAATGGCTTTTCCCCTTATTCTTGTCTTTTTAGATTTCCAAATTATCTTTAGGTCTTCTTCATCTTGGGAAACATTCGCTATAACAACTGTCCAAAAACATTCAACTTTGCCCATCACTAAAACCAAATCCGTGATGGTATGGTAGCCAAAAAAAACTGGTGACCAGTCTGGCCAAAACAGACTGAATCTGAAATTTGTTGCCCACCATGGTCCAATAAGGTAAGCCCCTATGACATAACAGCTAGTCCCTACAGATCGAAGGTACTTCTGCACTATGGCTCAGGACACCACAAGGAACATTTCAACCATAGCTATAGTCAAGCCCGTATTTTGATGACTAGAAATTTTTAATTATGACTGTTTACCCTGAACATATGGATATTAGCCTATATTACTAATAACTGAGAGCACGAATTTAAAAAATCAAAAGTCAAAATAACATGCATATGGCCTCATGTTCCAAATCAGGTTCCAAGGCCTGTTTAAGGGGCCAAACATTAACTTATAAGGTAGCCATCCAATAAGTGGCTTTAGAAAGAGACAGAGCTTCTTCACATTCCCTTTTTCCAAGGGAGCATTGCCTGTCCCATAAGACTCTCTATACCAACTTGGAGGACTCCACAAAGGGGGGCTTTATTCTCATAGACCTAAGACTTCATGAACACAGTTCATGGTTGTACATGGGTTGCGATACCAGTCCATACTGTATATTGTAGTCCATGTGTCTCCATTCAGTACCTCTGTGTGCTGCAGTATTCTATATTGGAATGAAAGTGTTTTTCCCTACAGAGTATATTGTTTTCTTTTAAAAATTTGTCTTTTTGGCATGTAATTTATTTTCATCCACTTACCTGAATGCCCTTCTCTCCAGCAGGTCCTTCTCTACCGGGATGTCCCTGAAAAAAAAAATTAAGGTGATGATTTGGTCATCTTCTACAAAATATGTTATCACTGTTGTATGTAATGATGACATAGGATTATATAAGACATAAAAATTTTCATCTGAATCTTACGTTAGAAGTGGTCAATGGTATATGTACTAACTCTAATTATTAAAATAAGTATAGAATATATAATTATTGTTGGTTAAACCTTTAAATATGATTCAAGGGCAATTGGACATCTAATGTATTTTGTAGCGGGTGAGTAGCTTGAACTTGATGGACCTATATTACTTGTTACATTTTACCACCGCTACTAGGGCTGAAACAATTACTCGAATTAATCGATTAACTCCACACAAAAATATCCTCGATGCAAATCTTTTGCATCGATGATTCGTTTGGGCCATGTGACCACAGAGTGTGAGTGAAGAGCTTGCTATTACTCACGCTCCGTGGTCACCCGCCTGCCCGCACCGTGCTGCACTGGATCCTGATGTACACACATCGTGACTTGCACGTAAGCATGCACTATGACCTGATGCTGTGTGACGTCGGGTCCCAGTGCAGCACGTGAAGAAGAGGATGGAAGATCTCTGGAGTGTCGGCAGCACCCCCCCTACAGGAAAGGTAAGTATTTTAGTTCACTGGCTCTGCAGCTGGGCACTGATGGCTAGGAGGGGGAGTGGGGGAATTGATGGCAGTGGGGGCAGCCGGTGGCACAGGGGGGAGTTCATCGCACTGGGGAGAGCTGATGACACTGGGGGCGAGCTGATGGCATAGGGGGAGGAGCTGGTGGCATTGCGGGAGGAGATGGTGACACTGGGAGGGGGCGCAACTGATGACAGGGGGAAACTGGTGGCACTGGTGGAGTAGCTGGTGGCACTTCTGGAGAAACTAATTGCATTTGAGGGGAAACTGGGGGGTAGTAACTGATGGCACTGGGGGGGAGCTGGTGGCACTGAAGGGGGATCTGATGGCACAAGGGAGGGGGAGTTGATGGCAGGGGGGCTGATGAGTTTTTATAGAAAACTGTCTTTTAATTGTTTTTTTCTTATTAGAGTACACAATTAATCGCTGGATTAATCGGTAGAATACTTGATTAGTAAAATAATCGATAGCTGCAGCCCTAACTGCTACGCGGTTAAGCCCATTGCAGGAACTTCAAACCTAGCGTATCATTTTTGCTTCCTCTGATGATGAATGAAGTTTTTAATTGTATCATCTGTCAAGAGGCTGATTCTTGCGCTCTAGTTAAAATATCCACATGATATCATCATGGGTGTTTTTCAGTGCCTATTCCAGAAATAAATCCTAGACATGAGAACAGCATCCTCATCACATTCATAGGCCTGGTCATCATGGTGCGTCATTTCCCGATCATGACTATTTGCAAAGCTATAAGCTGAATCTTACAGCTTTGAAACTAGTATATAAGTAGGATTGCAGCCTCTCTATGTTAATGCTTTGTCATTGTGGCTCGGTTCCTTCACCCAGTCTGAAGGCCTAGCCACACTTACAGCACTCAATAATTTCAGGACACATAGAATTAGAAAAGACAAGTACATACAGACAAGCACCAAAAAAGGGTGCCTGAAATGTATCTGCTAATAGTTGATCTTCTTTTTTGACCTGCACAGTACAAAGTACACATCTGTTCTCACCGGTGGACCATCAGACCCAGCCTGTCCTGGTATTCCTTGCTTTCCTGCTGGACCCTGGACAAAGAGACAGAGAAAGTGATTATGTCTTTGTACTAGAAATCACTTGTATTATTAGTAAAAACCTACACACTAGTCCATTGTTTTATGTTCTTGTCGTATTAAGATTACAGAAACTATAGGAGTCCACCCTGGTGTTTCCTGAATTATATGAGTATAGGATTCTTATCTGACCAAGATTCATATGCTGTAATGTGACTGCATTTTAACATTTTAGCGCTTGTGTTACGGCCACGATACCCACACCCCTCATGACGATTAAACCCTATGGTGATCAAAGTTCACTTTGGTACAACCATTGGTGGGTCATGTTGCCTGAATCAAGCCTATGAGCTAGGAAATTCTAAGCATGGTGAGAGATTGACTTTACAAATCTAATGTTGATGCTCCAAACAATTTATTTTTAGGAAAATGTCTGTCTTGCATTGAACTGATGTAAGCTCGATTTGTGGTTGAATAAGGTTATAAATATGGACACTCTTGTGGCAACCCACAGATGGACTAGCAAGAATATGACCTGTCCACAGGCAAACACCATTTGACATACAACGTATAGGATGAATGACATTGATATATATGAACACATGACAGCTGACCTACCTTCTCTCCTGGCATGCCAATATGACCTTGGGGTCCTAGCAATCCCTAAAATGATAGATACATTTAGAACAAACTTTATTGAGGATGTTTCAATTATTCGTGCATGTATAACTTTTTTCACACTTACGTGAGGTCCTGGATTCCCTTGTTGTCCATTTGGCCCAGTTTCTCCTTGTATACCCTATTAAATTAGAAAATAAATGGTCAAAACATAAGGATACAATATAACCTTGATAATTAGGAACAATAAACAGATTACGGTATGTATTCCAGGCTATTACATACTTGGTTTCCTTTTGATCCTTGAGATCCATCAATGCCATTCACACCTTGTTGACCAGGTGGTCCAGGAGGTCCCCTGGGACCCACTAAACCACGCACACCCTGCAAAAAAGGAGGAGAAACACATTCATTACCATTAATGTAAATACACCTTGACATAGATCTTCTACAGTAGACTCTCACATTAGACCAATGACCTGGACCCATTCATGATCAAGCTGGTTTAGAAACCCTTGGGTTCCTTTCCAAAAGTAGAAGGTAAATAACAAAGCAACTTACTGCCTCTCCAGAGGAACCTGAGGGTCCAGGAGGCCCATAAGAACCCTAGAAAAAAGGAACACAAGAACTTTTAAGATCTTGACAGAACAGTAGTAATTATGAGTTCATGAGTCTATAAAAATTGAAAAATGGGCCAATTTTTCTATCTTCAAGTATACAAGAAACAAGGTCCTAAAAGGTATTGACAATCAAACTTGTAAGAAATAAATTGATTAGCCATATGCAAACAGTAGACAAACGGGTGCATTATAGTCAATCCATTTTACCAGATCTGTCTTGTATTTGCAAAGGCCATATGTAAATCATACACCATATATTACCTCCCGGATAATCAGACATGGGCATGGAGAAACTCTATTCTGTGAGTTGGGAGGTGCAGTTGCTAAAGTAACACTATGACTCCTGAAGAGTATTGTGTACGTCTAATTAATTTGAATGTCACTCATGCATAGTACTCTTCGGGCCTTGGCAACTGTACTGCCCAGCATGCAATAGCACCTCTCAATGCCTGATGTCAAATTGGGCGAGAGATTGTATGAGTAAGTAGACTACAAGCTGATAACTGAAACCAGATTTAAAATGTTACTAATATGGTAGTGAATGACTATCTTCAGTATACCACCATTGTTGGACAATACTTTGATGGACAGTGGAAAAAAATTCTGGGCTTCTTTCTCAGAAGGAGATAATTTTGGAAAGACAATCATGGCCAAAATTGAGGTGCAAAGGTGATATTCTGGTACTTTAAGATTTTACCTTTTCTCCCTTATTTCCAGGTGGACCAGTTAGGCCTGAACCTCCTAAATCTCCCTGTGGTAAAAAAATAATAAAAATTAGTCAATGTGTCTATGTTTAACTGTCCTTCATACTTCCAACAGGCTCATTAGCACATTGGCATCATCGTTATCTTCACCTTCAATGAATGATATATAAGGTCTAATGGCAGAAGATGGTTCATAAACCCCTCCAGTTATCCATATTTATACTTACCCTGTGACCTTTCTCTCCTGGAAGACCAGGCAAACCATCAAATCCACGGTCTCCCTAAAGAAATCAAAACATTGCATTTAGGAGTGGTAGACCCATTCCATAGACAATGCTGTTGACATGTGAATTCCTGTGGTGGCAATTCATGGATCAAAAA